>NC_068975.1:33584000-34784000 GCF_016808095.1 Vigna angularis | reverse complement strand
AAGACAATAAATCATTTTTTTATTTAATTAAAAAAATTCAATTTCTATTTAATTTAAATAAGTTTAAGATATTTATATAATAAACTATACCATTTTAATTTAAGTCCTGTAAAAATATTTAGTTATGTATTATTTTTATAAATTTTATTTTGCTCCGTGTACTTATTTTTTACATATAATACAATATGCACGTTATACCTTTCATTAATATTTCGTATTATATGAGATATATTTCAACTTAAAAATACATTATATGGAAACATAAAATAAAAGACATAATGGAAAATATTTAACTTGTTAGGTAAAGAATTAATAGATACCATAAACAAATAAATCACGTGAGGACATAAATCTCATCTCAACTCTTTATTTTATCTGTACTTCTTATGCTGTTATTTTGATTTTAATTCAGTCGATTTCTCTTTTATCTATAAAATCTAACACACCAACCAAAGAGAGGTTGAAAAGTGTATATACAAAAAAGTTGAATTTTCATTATATAGCATTTTATTATATGGTTTTATTGAGAGTTGTATTTTTGTTTTGGTTTTTAAATATTGGATGGTTGTTGAGATAGGGAAATAGAGTGAAGTACACTGCAATGCAAAGCCTCAGCTACAGCTCTACCACCATAGGTGGGACTACTCTTGTCAGGGGAATCACAACTAATTATAATTTCAATTTTTCTCTTCCACATTTATTCACACAATAATTTTTCAAATTTACTATTATTAATGCATTCTTTTGTATTTTGCAATACAATCCTATCAACATCTAAAAACAATACTTATCTCAAATATTATCAAATTCATCTTCTAAGTAAAAAACCTGTTTCTTTCCAAACGTAGAAATAAATTTTATATATTTTAATAGAAATCATTTCCATTCACATCACTGGAAAAATCTGAGTTCTAAGAAAAAAAATGATTATTTACAAAGTATAACATTTGAAAATGATTTATTTATTTTCTTCAATTGGAAAAACAAGAGTTAAGAGGAGCAAAGTTTATTGACAATTTCTTGAATTTGTGATTGATGTACCATGTTTGGATGTGTGACGCTCATACGGTCAATCAAATTCTACCTTTCTCTTTCTTTTTCATTCAGAATCTTACAGAGAATATAAAAATACAATTTTCTTTTGCTATTCTTTGATTATGGTCAATGCATGTCAATGTGATATAGTCCAAATTTCAATTATACCTATGTTAAGTAATGATATTATTTTGATAATATTTAAAATTTATGTTAGATATAAGGTTTAACGTAAAATTAAACAGGTGTAGTGTTTAATTTAATGAAAGCATTTTTGATTGATGTTGAGAAATGAAAAAAAAAAGAGAAAAACATTAAAAGTAAATGAAAAAGTTGTACTAAGTTGTGTGATCTTATAAATAGATTGACAGTTGATAATTTATGATATGACGTTGTATTTTCCATTTTATTGGGTTGAGTTGGCCCACCCTGGAATCTGAGTTTTTCACCGAATTGGTTTGAGGAACTGGTCCCTCCCAGTGGCTGTGGCACTTGTATTGTTATGTTGTTAAATTTTTCTGAGAAACAGAATATGTCGTTTTCAATGGTCTGGTTGAGCTTTTGCAGTCATCAGAATTATAATTATTAATTTGTGTGTTGTGGAACTTGAGTAGTCTACGTCACACGCATGTCTCACTACCACCTATGATCATAGTCTCTGTCTCCCTCCCTTCTTTCTAACCCATGGACCATGCAAACAAATTATTCATTGCTATCTCTTCTTTTCTTTTCTATTTTTCATTTTCTTACACATTCTCTTCATCCTCCTCGATAAACTAACTCCATGCATATCTCTCTCTCTCCATCTGCACAATGCAAAATCACTTTTAAAACTTCGAAATGTAGGTCACTTCCATGGTCCATTTAGCCCAAACTCAAACCCACAACACCCACCAGGCCCATAATGAGTACCACTAGAGAACCAACTCGGTGTAAAAGGAGTTCATTTCGTTTTTATAACTAATAATGCAGTACTGTGTTTTTTTTAAATAAATGCCTTATTTTAAGGTGTGTATAAATAAAAAGAATAAAATAAAAATCAACACCAGTGTTTTTTCAAGACCCATTTGGTGAGAGTTTGGCTATATTAATGAAGATTTATATAATATTTCTAACATCTTTCGTATTATTAAATTTATACATAACTTCACACAAAGGTATATGATAAGAACTGTTTTTTTTTTCTAAAACATAAAGCTGGAGCGTGAATATAAACAAAATCTCGTATAATATAAAACGAGATATTAACCTCAGTTTATATACACAAAATATTTTTTTATTAAAATTTTTTTAAACCGTATTAAAATTAAGAGTAATAATACTATGACATACTTTTATATTCATTTGACACATATTACAAGGATAAAATGGTCAAAAAAGTATAAACTTTTGTATTATTTCAAGAAAAAAAAAGAATAAAAAGTAAGTAAATATAATATCAAATGAATATAAAATATTTAGGCGTCTTAAAAAATCTTTATTCCAAATATAAATATGTGAAAACTTAATTCAAAACAAATAATTTCCCAGTGCACCTCTTAAATAACGTAGTGTTGATTTAATACGAACAACAATTATATTTTATTAAGGGAACTGCGTGAATCTGTTATCTAAATATCACATATTTAAGGAAGAAAATAATTTACCAATGGTGAGATGGTATATGTAAAACTTAAGCTTAACACAAGTTGCACAGTAAGACGCAGCAGACAGGCTAATCTATTTCCATTTTTGGCCAAACACAAGAAAAAAGTTGCAGAATTTGCATACATCATTTATGATGGCAGTTTTCTTATTGAATTGCGTGCAAGCAAGAAAGTCAGTGGCGCTAATCACTTGCCACAGAATGAGGCATCCAGCAGCTCCCACACGCTAATGTCATTCACAATTACAAGTCAAAAATATAACTTTGCTTGTAAGACAAATATTCTTGCTTTTTCATCACACTAATTACAGTTATTAAAGAAGAAACACTTAATTCCGTGTATAAGTTTAGATTAGGAGTGGACAAAATACATATTTAAAAGCACAATATTTTAACTATTTGATGTTTCTAATTAAACACCTATAATTAACTTATATATTTACTCTTTTCTTTTTCATTTCACTTTTACTATATTCTTCATTTATCTCTTTTTATTTTTCATCACATCCTTTTTTTTTGTGTCTCTCAATCTTGTGAAACTTAACCAATTTTGTATCATTGAAAAGCTTATAATTTTTTAAAAAAAACTTAAACTAAAAGATCTATAAATTCTTTTAAAATATTAAACAAAAGTTTGTAATTTTACTTAAAAGAATTATATGAGAAAATTCACAATTTTTTGTACAAGGGAATTTAGATTTTTCTTTTGGCAGAAAAATTGTATAAAAAGATTTTGCAGTTTGATTAAATTGATTTGATACATCTCATTGAATTTATGTGTCATTGGTTGAAAGCATAGGGGTAGTCCTTCACAAGTTAAAGCCCCTCTTTGGCATCTGAATCTGGGTTCCCTGAGACACATTAGGGTGCAATGGCCTTGCATTAGAGTCAAGATAATTGAGGACAAGCACCATGGCCAGTGAGGAAATAAACATAGGTATTGGTCCAAAGAACCAAAGTAGCAAATCAAGAGCAAAATAGAGCGCTCGAAGACCGAGTGACCAGAAATCACCTCCCCTTATGACAGCTATTTCCACACTACTCACAGGGACAAAACTATCTGGAGTGCTTATCAAATAGTTTGCATGAACAAAATGTCTTGTTGATTGAACAAATCATGAGAAAGCTAGAAGGAAGCATGTTAGCAGGCAAATGTACTTGATAGTAATGGTTGTTGGTCTAGTGTCACCATAGATCAATTGACGCTGGAAGAAAATGTTGGAAGTGTTGCCAATCCAAGCTCCAATAAGTGAACTTAGAGTCAAAGAGACTGAGGCCAAGAATGTAGCAGCTGTGGTGTTTGATTGAATTACAGACAGAGCCGTGCTAACATCCCTTTTGTCTGCCTGATCATTACAATGTTAAAACAATGAAAATAATCACAAGGGTTTTCAATCAAATAAAGAAAAGGGTCATAAGGATTAATCACTTGCCTGCATAATTCTTTCAACCCAGATTCTTTTGTCATTGTTCTCAAATCCCATGACTGTGGTGTGAGGCTGATTGATATATTTGTAAAGCAGGAAGAGGTGATAAGCAAACATGATTAGCAAACCTGAAGGGACCAAAATTAAATCCAGGTACTCCTTATGGAACTTCATGATTAGCAAACCTGATTGAGGAATGGTGGAGGATTGAAGTTTTATTACCAAAATCTTCAGCTATAAACTACAAAACTAGGAGGAATTCCTTGGTGTCATCCTTCCAATAATTAACTAGGATTATTGACCTTTCGTGATTTGACAACCTATGGCAACTTGATAAATTTTCCAACCTTATCTTATAGCGAATTATTGATTAGTACAACACCAATGAATGGAAGAAAGAAAATGGGTTAGGGGAAACAGAAGCTGTTGCCAAGAAGAAACAGATTTGGTACTCCAAAATGTTGGAACCTGAAAGGGACAAACAATTGACCTTAACAAGGGTAACCTAAATAGCTGAGGCAAAATACAATATGTTCTTAAATTAAATATATTATTACCGGTATATATTGTATAATATATATATATATATATATATATATATATATATATATATATATATATATATATATATATATATTAGATTACTAACTTCAATTATTTTTCGCGAGATTAACTTCATTAATTATTTTTCTTTTTTCAGAATAACTTCATCAATTCCTCTACGTAGGTGGTATTTGCAATTTTTTTAAACGCGGGCAAAAAAATTTACTTTACTTAAATTAAGAATGGAGTGGTTAAAAAACTGGGTAAAATAATTTTGAATAACACTGTATCCTATATAAATAGTAAAAGCATTTAATTATGCTATAATAGAATACACGATTGATTTTATTTTCTGTTAAGGGAGAATTCATTATAAAGAAATTACATACATGTGAGCCGAGTCTCTCTCACATGAAAGATTAACTTCATTTTCAATCAAAAATTTAAAAAGAAAAAGGAATTTATTAGTTTTTTTTATATAATATTCAACTCTCTCGTTTTGACGTGACTTAACTCACTTAAATTTTCTTGTATATATTAATTAATTAATAAATCAAGTAGCAGCCCTTGTCGAAACCTCAATCAATTCACTCATACGTTAATTATAGAATTTTAATACAAATTCAATCATTCCCGGTAAATCTTCCGGGGATATTTAAAATAATCCGTGAGAAAGGATGCAGTAGAGGAAGGGAGACGGAAGACACTGACATTCCAACATTTGATTCATCAACCATATGCTATTTGCAGGAACGGCTTAGCAAGACACAACAAACTGGAGTTGGCTTTGCACACAAGCACAATTGGCATGATTATGTTACACATACATTGTCGTTTACATTTTACGTAGTTCTAATAATTTCTTATCAGGATGTACATGCCAATGGGACAAAGAGAGTTGTAAAGAGGTTGTCCATGGACTGAGCAACAGTCTCAGGAGATCAAAACTGAAGTTCAGTTTAAAAACTGAAGTTCAGTTTAAAAACAAAGAAGTCTCAGTACAAGTCTTGTAAGACATTTGGCAGTGACATTCAGCAAAAAGTGAAACTCTTGATTTATGAGTTCATGCCAAAGAGAAGCTTGGTCTACCTTATTTTGGCTCTTTCTCTTAACCATTCTAATTCATGATTCTCTTTGACAACTACAATCATGTACATTTCGAGCTAAACTTCGATGTTATTGACATCTCAGATGATGTAGCAGCAAATTAATAGATCGGACTACAGCTTCCAAATTATTAGAAGGATAGCCCGTGACCTAGTTTTAAAGAAAAGCAAAGTCTTTTGGATTTCTTTTTATAACTCAGTCGGGAGCCTTCCGTCTAACCAAGCCATGCAAATTAAGTCCATTCATCTTAGCAGCGAGAATAAAATCATTCTGGGTCAGCCCACCTGCATAAACACGGATCCATATATGGATATAACAAATGAATTACGATGTAAAAAATCAAGAAAGTTAAGACTAGATTACAGCGAAAAGGAAACTTGGGACAAAGTTAAACAGCGTTGGAAAGAAGCAATGATATTGTCCAAGCTAAAGTGTACTATACATGCTCTACTAATATTACAGATGCAAGTTGAATATGTATGTGGCGAAGCCCTTTTATTAAAAGAATTTCAAGATATGTAAGCTTATAGGCAACTAAGAAAATGTAATATGGCCAAACAAAACGACTATATGATGAAGTAATTACGTGTTTAATTAAAGTTTTAACTTGCATGGATACACAAACAAACACACCCAGAGAAAGAGAATATTTGTATTTTCAAAATTTCTCTCGAGTTAACCTAAAGATAAAACGTAAGACAACCACTCCTCGTCTGCACTTCTTTTCCTTGCAGTATCACAATACTACTATGTTGGAGGTGGAGGCTACTCGACGGATCGTGTGACAAACATAAAATCCAAATGTAATTTTAAAGGTAGCCAAGGAGCATACAGTTTTTCCTTCTCTCCAAATAGGTAGAAAATAAAAATTATTGGCTTTCCAGAGAAGCAAATTAGTAGCATCGCAACCAGGAATTATTTTCTTTTCTTTAACCCTTAAATATATCGGTTAAAATGTACTCTATATAGAGCTTAATTTGATACATGGTGCATATGACAAATAAATAGGAATCAATCTGGACAAAAATCATATCACTGGTAGCCAGCGTTGTGCCTGTGCCGCGGGTTTCATTAAATATATCTTCATTACACTGGGTTCCAATTGTTTAGAAGTATTACATATCAGGTCATAGAAAGAAAAAATTAAAGAATCAAAGAAAAGATTAATGAGTTTTGAGAGAGAAAGGTGAAAATGATTTCATCCATACTCTGATTAGCGACTAAAAGACATTTAGACATTCAGTGAACCTAACAAACTGCTAAAAACATTTAGCTGTATCAAACTGTCTAAAAAAATGACTAAGCTACCCGTAACGGTCACTCTCAAATTGAATGTTTCGAAGGAAGAAACAGTGAGTTTAGACATGAAATGACCACACTGAGACTTGGACATAGCTTTGCTGAGAAAATCAGCTACTTGAAATTGAGAGGGAAGATGAATGACCCTCACTGCTGTATAACTTTTTCAAGAACAAAGTGAAGATCCAATTCAAAGTTTTTAGTGCAAGAATGGAGTGTAGGTGCTTAAATAGCAACTTGCAGTTCAGTTAGAAGGGACTGAAACCACAATAGATCAGTGGTTACGGCAGCAAGTCAGCTGTATCCAGCCTAAGTGCTGCTGCAAGACATAACAAATTGCTTCTTAGAAGACCAGGATACCAGATTGAGCCAAAGAAAATAAAATAACCTGTGAAGATTTCTAGTCATGAGAATGGTCAGAGTCACAGAATGCTTGAAACTGCAGGTCATGAGATTTAGGAAGACCACATGAATACATGAATTGGCATACTTTGTAACACAAAACAATAAGTCAGGTCAAGTGATAGTAACATATTCGAAAGCACCATCTATAGTTCAGTAAATACAAGGACTGGGTTACTTATATTAAGCTGTAAGCTTGTTGAGGCAAATGAAAAATGTTTTGGTCTGAGATAGTATTAGACCAAAGGAACTACCTCAATAATACCCTAGTGTAAAGACCCAAAGGTACTTTGTTGTGAATTTCGAAAGGAGCTGAGATAAATTGACAGATTTCAGAACTGGAATTTACAGTTACAATCTTGTCAACATAAAATGAGTGTCATGAATGTAGAGATGAATAGGATGAAAAGAAAAGGGTCACTCTTGGCTGCAATAAAAGCCAAACGAATGAAGAGCACAAAACAGTTCTTGAAAACAAGATCCAGAGACTTGTTTTAGCCTATAGATATAGAGAGCTTTTCATTATAGGTCAGTCTTGCCTAAACAAAATCTTCTAATATTATATTTCTCAGAAACCAGAATTGATTAAATAATTTGAACAATGTCATATTCATACCCACGGAATGTGTCCAAATCTCTATGGTAACATTATTCCAGCCAACAAGATGAAGATCAGGATGATGACCTACATAATAAAACATCATTGTTAAACTTTCTATTTCTCTCATAACATCAATACATTCGGAAGTAGAGGAGGAGGGAAGTAGAAAGCGGCAGAAAATAATACCTTCAGCTTCAGCAAGATCACCTATTATCCTGAAAAATTCCAATCCTTTGGTAAAAGTCTTCACTTTCCATGATCTCCTCAATTTCAATACACCATCCTCGTTTACCAAATCCCAATCGGCAACCTGATCACTTAATGTTAATAACAAATACATTGATACTTAAATTGAGACGTAAGTTGAATCAAGGTGTTAAATAGTGCGCCAAAGCGTTGTAGCGTCGTAGCTGACCAAATAACGAGCTGAATAGAGGCGTTGATTAAAAAAGACCTCTAAACGTATGAATGCATTAATTTTGAGTAATTTTTATCATTTTTGAAACATATGCACACAAAGTGTACATTATATGAAATTTGTGAAATCAAGTTCAAAGTAACGGGTATCCAATAATCCCATAGCGTTTTCGAGTTGAAACATTTTTAACAACACAATCTACACAAACCTGTGGAAGCAGAGTGCGTGCTTCATCCTGGGTCATGGGCTGCAAGTCCTTTGTATTGCAGGGTGCACACTTCTTAGCTGACAAGTCTGAAATAAAAAAGCAAAAATTGATGATCGGAACGTGTTATTATGAAACGCCTAAAGGGTAAGTTATATAAGTAGATAGAGCAGGCAAACACACCTTTGTTGGTAATGCAAAATGTAGCGGTTGTGAGAGGTGAAGAGGCTCCATGACAAATTTCAGAATTGATTCTAAACGCAACAGAGTGAAATCAGAGCATGTAGAACACATTGTTAAAAAACGAAGTAAGAGATTCAGATGAAATTACCCTCTCCGTGTGTATGAATAATAGATTTGGGAAAAGGGTTGTAATGATAACTTGGCGGCGGCAACAGATAAAGGTAGAAGAGGGTGGCGAATAAGAAGAAGAAGGCGATTCATTTGGTAGAAGCAGCACAGAGGCTTAATACGAAGTTTTCAGTTCTATCCTCTTACGTTTTCAGGGCGTAGGCGTTCAGAAAGCAATTCAGTTGTTTCACATTTTCTGTTTTTATTTCCTCTTTTACCCTCTCTCAGAAGGAATAAGTACAAGAAAAAAAAGTAATGAAGGAAGTACCGTTTTTGCCCCCCTGAAAATATCATCTCATTGGGTTTTGTGATTATTTCAGTAACATGAACAAAACTTCCAGATAGGTTTTATCTCAACTCAAGACTAGATAATAAATAAAACGGGAAGTGTAAATGTATTTTCTTAAGAAAAAAACGAAATTTGTAACGTTATTTTAATTATTTTGGTTATAATAGGAAATACGATGTTATCTTTTAGTAGAAAATGTTCTCAAAATAAATCATAATTTATTTTAATTTTTAATAATTTTCACATTGTATGTTAGTATAAACTTAATTAAGAAAAAGAACATGACTTAAAAGATTAAGTTGGCAACGAAAAAAACCTTAAGAAATTAAAGTGTTACAACAAAATTTTCAATAACAAATTAGAAAGCACCTCTGAATTTTAAGAACGCTATCAGTAAGAAAATAGCACACTTTTCTAACAATTTCTAATACTTACGTAACTATTTATTTAATGTTTTTCTTTCTAATTTTATGAGCAGCGGTACTTTGATACAAGAAAACAATAAACACATGACACGGATAAATAATAATATTTTAATTATAATTATATTATTTTTTAATTTAAAATCATAATTATATTATTATATTATTAAAAATCGTGTCAAGAAAATTTTTTTAAGCCGGGTTAAACTAACTTTTCCTAATTTTATATATGTTTTGATAAACTATAACGAATTGTCTTAAAAGAAATATATTTCTAGTGTCTAATAATACAATAAACGTTTCAAAAATCAGCTTTTAGAAAGTATTATAACATTATAGATTTTCGTTTTTGGAATGTTATAAAATTAAGAGAAAACTGTCGAAATTACAAATTATTAAATATGTTGATAATTATAAGAATTAGTTTAAAAACTTATAAAAAAATAATCCAAAACTCATGAAAAAATAATAATTAGTTTAAAAATCATATATATTTATGATGAGATAATAATATACGAGAGAAATTTTCTTATCTGTAGCATATTTCCTCCATTTATATCAGTATGTTGTTTAGATCGACCACAGATGAAGCCTCTGTTGTTTTCAATTTCATGTGCAGTGATCAATCCTATCATACACAACTTTTGACTAGTCCGTGCCTTCAGAATGTAGGCCCTAAGGTTTGTTCAATCGTTCTTAACACAGTCAGTTGAGTAAAAGTTGAGACTTAGTCAAAATAATACAACTCTGCCATGAAATTAAGCTTTGACACCCACAAAGAAAAGAGAGAGAAAATACTGAGTTTCAATTAAACATAGTTACACACTGCAACCAAACATAGCTAAGTAGAGTTGTCACATCACAATTGAGAAGATCAGCAGAAACTAGGACACAACAGTGCAACATATGAATACAGATTATCAGAGTAATTCAAGGATAAACTTCAATGAGTGATCTCATACCAAAGATGTTTGTTATCTTGTAATGACTGAATCCAGCTTCCAAGAAGAGTTTCTCCCATTCTTTTTCTTCTCTCTCTCTCCCCGTGACCACAACCATCATAATCATATCAAAAAACAGCTTTGCTTCTGTTAATTCATGATTTTCATTCTTTTGACCAACTACTATGTCTATGATAATTACTTTCCCTGTCTTCCCCTTCTTTGAAACAGCTTCTTTGCATTTCTTCAGTACCTTAATGCATTCTTCATCACTATAAGCATGCAACACTAACTGCGACATGCATATTAACCAACTTAAAATATCTTCAAATCCAACTTAACATATGGTTTTGTAAAGATGAACAAGTTGCATACCTTGAGAAGAACCGCATCTGCTGGAGGAATGGACTGAAACATGTCACCTCCAACAAACTTCAAATTGGTACTGTCAGGCAAATTTTCGACAACATGTGGAAGATCAAGCACGGTCCATTGCAAATTAGGCAGTGACTCACAAACGATCCTACCCACACCTCCTTTACCGCCACCAACATCAACCAAGGAATTCAGTCCCTCAAAAACAGATTTACAGTTTTTCATAACCAAATTCACCATCCCGGAATCACTGACCATTGCTTCATTGAAGAGGCCGTTAAACTCTTGGTTTTGACTCAAATACTCCCAGAAACTCATCCCAAACGCAGTGTCACAGGGTGTGGTCTCATTTCTGTGAAACCACTCTGGCAATGATTCCGATGAGTGAACTATAGCTGGATGAAACATTGCTCGAACAAAAGGAGACAAGGTTGGAACGTTGTCTTTAAGGAGTAGCCTTGAAGAAGGTGTGAGATCATACCCCACTTCTTCTTTATCATCTTTCACAACCTTGGTTGTTGCAAAGAAGCCAGCATGCGCCAGCAAGCGCATGAGTCTATATACATGACCAGATTTTGTTGGTTGAATCTGAAGTGCCAAGACCAACTCAGAGAGAGTAATAGGTTTGCCATTCTTGAAGATTGCGTCTGGTATTCCCAAGTTAACTGCACTTTTGAGGCACATGGAAGCAACAAAACTGTAAGTATACTTGTACAAATGAGCCTGAGCCTGAAACAACTCTTCAACATCCATCTTTTCCAGAATTCTTTGCTTGGCTAAAAATCCTTATGCTTTTATGAGAAAATACATTAAATTTGTGGTCTGAATCAATTTACTGTTGGTTTCTAGTATTCATGATGTATTTGACTTCTGTGACATCTAGAAAAGAAAAAAAATGTTGCTTTCTTTTGTTTTTATCTCTTTGAATTCTCTAACATCTCTAGAATAGCAAAAAGATTGTCACTCTCTTCGCTCATATTTGAGTCATGGAGATTAAAAAAGGGTGTATTAACACTTAATATACATTTAAAAAATGAAAATAATAAATTTATAGAATATGTAAAAGAAAAATAAAAACAGAAAAAATACATAATAAATATAAATAAAATTAAAATATCTATCAATATTTTCCTTTAATTTTGTTCGTTGTTGTTTTATGACTATCTTTCTGAGTCACTTCTGACTTTCCTATAAATAGAACAAGTGTCCTTTTTCTGTTATCCAAAGCAACTATGTCCATGGAAAACCTAGAATAAATAATTTCTACCAAATTAAATTAATTCCAACAAACTCCGGTCAAACTAGTTTGGTGTTAGTAATAAAAGTGTTCTTAATTGCGTCGGCGTTAGAATAAATGTATTTTTTAATACTGAATAGATAAAGTTCTTTTTCCAAAACTAAATTAAAATTCATAGAAAAGTGTACCAAAATAACTTTCGCAAAGAAAAATATTTTTTCATCAAGAAAATATAAATATCAGTCATTTTGTTTTGCAGCTCTCAATCACACAGCTAAAAATGAAAAATAAATTTGTTCAATGGGAATTGTGTGAATTTTCTCGTTTTAACAAAAAAAAAATTGTATTGACTAAGTACGGATGCGAAAATGATATATATATATATATATATTTTTAATTGAATAATGGTACGAGGATGCGAAAATGATATCATTTTTTTAATTGAATAATGGTACGAGGATGAGTATGTACACGTCATTTACAGATGAATTTAAGCTTCAATTTTAGGTGAAATCAAATCATATAACCTGACTGGATGAGTATAATTTGGTTTAATCTATAATTGACATCTAATTCCATGATATTTCTGAAAATATTTATATAATTATAGGGATTTGTTTTTTAAAGAATTATTGTTTATAATTGTGCACAATATTTTAAAAAATGTCACCGTGTTGTGATTATAAACTTTAGTTTTTTAAAGAATTTTAAAATCTCAACTCATGCGGTTAGATATAGACTTTGATCTTAAACTATTGTCTATAGTTACGTGAATATTTCAAAAAATATCACTGTATAATTATAGGTTTCGTTTTTTCTTAGAAGCGAAACATATTAGACAATATCAAATCTTATTTTTGTATTATTGAATATCAACTCGTTAAAAATGTGATTGCATCATTAAAAACTTTATTTCTTTAAAAAATGTCATAGTATCCATGCGGTCATGATATAAATAAACTTCGATTATCTCAAAGTATTGTTTATAGTTATGTAAATATTTTAAAAACTATTATTGCATAATTATAAGCTTTGTTTTTTTAGAAGCGAAACCTGTTAGACAATATTAAATCTTATTTTTTCATTATTGAATGTCAACTCGTCACATTAATAAAATTTGTAATATTCAGTTAGATTATGTATGGCTAGAATAAATTTATTAAATGAAGTGTAATTAGATATACCAAGTGTATACCTTTTTATTGTAAAAATTAATAAATAGTTTTCTATAGTAATTTCTAATAATTACATAATCGTTTTAAAAATTATCTTTTAGAAGGTATTAAATTATAGATTTTTGAAATGTTATTAAAATTATGTGAAAATAGGTTAGGAATCATAGTATAAAACAATTGTATGCAATCTTCAAACACTACAAATTATTAATTTTGTTGATGCTTATAATAATTAGTTTAAAATCTTATAAAAATTTATTTGAAAATTCGTGAAAAAATAATTAATTTAAAAATTATATGAATAGATAAATACTCATCAAGTATTGGTATACTTTATTTTTAGCATAGTAAAGAAAATTAAAGTATTTTTGGTTTTTAAGCTGGTATCCAGCCAAGTTCGACTAATATGAAGAAATGATCAGTAGAAAAATATTAAAAATAAGAGTTAGTTTGAGATTTGTTATCGTGATTGAATGAGTCTTTTGGTTTTATCAAGAACTTGATAGTTGAATATCAGGGTTTGCGATTCTTTTGAAAAGAAAATGTATAGGAAGATTTTATGTTTTTGCCAAAAGAATTGCACAAGATAGTTTACAGTTTTTGGGAGAAAAATTACAGTATAACTTAGTTAAAAAAAATGAATAATTGATTTAACAGCTGTCATCAAAATTCAATAAGTTCTTGTTGGGTGTATGGAGGATTAGAACAGTGTTGTATTATTAGAATTTTGTTGGAAAAAATTATATAAGAAGGTATTTAACTGTTGTTAGAAAAAAATGTATAGAAAAGTTTCCACTCTTTTGCAAAAAAAATGTTTATAACTTTTTTTTCTAGAAAAATTATATGTTAAGTAATAATGTTTTTAAGATTAATTACATATTAATATTAATTTTTTTTCTCTTTGTGATAATTAGTAAAAATAAAAGAGATTTACAGTTTTTGATAACCAAATTCACCATCTCGTAATCACCCATGACCGATTCATTTCACTAAAATGTGATTTAAGACTTAAAAAAACTTTTGCACATTCTTATCACATATTTTCATGCCAATTTTTTTTTTATCGTTCACGAGGTCTATTGGTTTCATATGAAACTAATAATTAACTTGTTAGTTTCTTAACAAAAAAACATTATGACAAATTTATTTATTTTTAAATATATTTTTATTGACATTTTGATACATTATTACTAGTGTAACCGACCTTCTAAAATATGTAATAATGCAAATTCTGTATAATTTAGATACTTGAATATGAAATAACGAGAGTTTGATTTTTGAGTTTGCATTTGCAGAGGGGTGAGGGGAAGCAAAGAGTGCGCGAAGTGTGAATAATCAACGAAATGCTGCCATTGACTTGAACGCGTTGCGTTCTTGCTCTTCAAGAAAACCAACACCTTAAAACAACTCCAATAGTATTTAGCATTTGGTGTGTGTATGATTCATCGTTTGATTTGAATTGATTAGGTTAAAGTTTAGGTATGGTGCTCCCACTTTTGAAACTCGGAACGCTGGCCTTGAAAACCCTAAGCAAACCCGTCGCTAGTAGATTGAAGCAGCAGGCGGCTTTTCACCCCAGGTTTCGCCAACTCATCGTTAACATGGCTCAGGTTCCTTACATTCCCTCCAAATTTAATTCTTAATCAACTTTCCCACTCATTCGTTCTTCAGTTATTGATTTACGATTTTGGGGATCAGACAAATCATCAAATCACCACGAGGATGCAACGGCGCATCTATGGTCACGCCACCGATGTTGAGATTCGGCCCTTGAATGAGGAAAAGGCTGTTCAGGCTGCGGTTGACCTTATCGGAGAACTCTTTGTCTTCTCGGTCAGTGATTTTAATCTTGCATTTTTCTAAATAGTTTGTAGCTATTATGATGTTCAATTTACCCATGATTTCACTCTGGAAACAGAGTTTTGATCAATTTTTGTTGATTACTTGTGTTGAGTTGCCCATTTTATGAACATTTTCAGAAGTATGAATCTATTAGTATTCTTTTGTTCTGTTTTCACAAAATACAGAATAGTTGTTCAGTCAAGTATTTAATTATATGTTAATTCTATTTCTTCGAATAGGATTGTTATTCCAACAAAGTGATTTTAAGTTTAACTCCACCATACAAATTGACTGTCTGTAGAAATGGGATCACTAACACCTCTCTCTTGATTGCAATTACAGAGACATTTTGAACGTGAGATATCATCTTAAAAAGTGGATTTAGACCTAACTTAATCTTACAAAACTGAGATGAGATTTGCACTACTTGTATACCAATACCATAATTTGTCATATCTGTAACGAGTTCTCCAACAGTTCTAAATTTGGAATTTGGAGCGTCCAATATTGGTATGCTCATTTTTACTTGTGTTTGAGTTGAGATTACAAGGCTTTTGGAATTTAGCAAAACTCTAGAATTTGATATAGGTACTATGATACTTTGTTTTGATGATTTTCAGAGGGACAAACCCAATTATGCTATGCAGAAAAGCTATAAGAACAATTGATACAAGTTGTCGACTTTCAATTTAGTGCTACTTTGTTCTCAGTTGTTGGATTATATTGAGTTATGACTGTTCGCCCAAAAATAAAAGGGGTCGAGTAATGTCTGTTCAATATTCAGATAAATGGTTAAAAGAATTGCATCTAATTTTAGAGAATGGCAGAAAATGGTTACAGGAAGTATTCCAAAAGAAGACATGTAGGCAGAGAGGAGTTATAGATATAGGAAATTGATTACTGAAGTATTTTTTTAATAATAATTAAACAAAGATTCTTACAAACTTGAAATAAGGTGCTCATGATCAAAGGGCCAGATAAAATGCTTCTGAGTTGTGATCTTTCAAGCTAAATGTTTTCATCTTAGTTTAAAGATTCTTTCTCTAGAATTCTGCTTTGCAAACCAGAGCATTATAAATAGTCTTTTAAGGACACAAGACCTTTGGGGCTCGTTTTTGGTTAGTTATCTTGTTAAAACAAGCAAAGATCACGATGATCACCACTACAACAAAACAAAAAGAAACCCTGTTGTTGGGAATATTTTTCCTCTCAAACACAGGATAGGAGTACGTGAATAATTTTGTTATGTTAATAATATGTACTCTCAGGTATTGCATTTATTGTTTGCTGATTTGGCTATGTACTATACTCATAGGTTGCAGGAGTTCTCTTGATCTTTGAGGTACAAAGAAGTTCTAGATCTGAGGCAAGAAAGGAGGAGCTGCGAAAACAAGAGCTTGAGGTAATTTCAAATAATAATCTCATGCAAATAGTTTTAACATTATGTGATTCCTTTGGTTTCAAATATGTCAAGTTCACTTTTTCTTAATTTAAGTTGTTATTTATTTATTTTAGTCTTTTTTTTTCAAATTATTTTATTCTTTTGTTTATGTCATTTCGCCCTATTTTAATTTCCTATCATGGTTCCTGAGTTCATATGCTAAACATATTGCATGTATTATCTGCTTCCTTTTTCCAATATAAAGGAGGATTTTATACCAATACCATATCATCTTGTGATATTATAGTTCTTTGCTTGATCACGGTTTTTACTGAAATCAAACAACTTGATCAAATTGAATACATGATTAATTTCATCTAGTGGTGTTGCTATTATTGAAGAATTATTCCCACTTTATGCTGAAGATTTTAAAAAGAAGCTAGTGGCTTGTGTATTCTCATGTTTAGTTTTAACTTATAATAATTAATCTTTCAGATAAACAACTAACAATTGCTGGTATTTCAAACCTATCTGTTTACTTATATAACCTAGGTAGGAGCAGCTGAACTGTTTCACCAATATCACTTTGTGAGTCATAATAAAAGTTCTAGAGGGCTGAGAGGAACCTATGATAGGTTACTATACACAGGTTTCCATATTTGAAGATGTCTAGATACACAATTTCAAACTTCTCATTTTTTTATTGATTCAAATCCTACATTTCTCTGTTGGTGCGTCGATCATTCTTGCCCAAAGGTTGCCTTAATGTCTCGTGATGTGTATTTTATTTAAAAGCTTTATTTGGCATGGCTAAGTCGACAGTCATTCTAAACTTGAGAATGATGTTCATAAGTGGCTTGTACTAGGCCTTTTTGTGAAAACTCTAAAAGAGGACAATATCAAGGTTTTTGTCAATGTGTTGTATGTTGGAGTGGATATTCTGAAAAGTCTGAATAGTATAAAACAAGGATAGTTTTTTTGGCTAAGCAGTTTATTTATTTCAATAATCCACGACAATTTGTCCTTCGTCTTGCTCTAGAATATACAACCACGCTAAACTCATTGTATTCACTGACATTGGTCCCAATTCAGGCTAACTGGGAGAAGTTATTTAATTGTCAAAATTTCATATTTAACATTCTCTAAACGTTTGTTTTACTTTAGGCTGTGAGGCAAAAAAATGAGAACTTGGCAGAAGAAGTGGAACTTCTTAAGCAAAGAATTCAAGAACTGGAACAGATGGCCAGGGGACGAGGACTGACTGGCATTCTAAACTTCAGACAAGGTAATACAGAAATTGGAAAGGCGGAGAAAATTGCTTGAGCTGATGTTCTGATAAACAGAATAATTATTTATGACATTTTTTTCATTCGTCTTCGCGATGAATGTCAAGCTTAATCTCTGATTCATTTGAGGGTCTCTTCAAGAGGAGCCTATTTTTTAAACATTCATTTGCTTCTAATGAAAGAGTTCAATTATCTTGCTGTGTTGGGGATAACTCGCAGATTGAAATTGTATTGTCCCAAATAAGTGGCAGATAATTCATAGAGGCTAAGAGGTGACGCACTCAATTGAGCATAAAATGTGTCATCTCAAATATACCCTTTGCCTTCTCAATCCACTTGTTATTATTCTTTAAAAAGAAAAGAACATTCGCTCTTCATGAATTCACTTTCTCTCTTTCACCACAAATGATCAATTGACCTTTTAGCTGTGGTGTGTTTGGATTTATCTGCAAAATGACAAGGACATCATCATGTCCTGATTAGTTTAAACATGCTGTAGAATTTATTTCAGCAATTGATATGTGTTTGAGTTGAAGTTTGGTGACAAGATACACATCCAATGCATTTGATTGTCAAATTGATTGCGAGCACAACCACCCACTCCACTATACCCTCTTCTATCAATGTTTGGTTTGGGAAAATAGAGGGTTATGGACATGACATGTGGATGGATGGTCCGACCGAATGATAAACCATGGGATGCAGGTGGATATGGTATCCATTCAGCAGTGCCCCTGTAAAGCTCTTCCATTAAGAGAGGCATCAAAACAGGAATATGTTGGACGGTAGTGGAGGAGCACTTTATTCTTTCCTTACCCTCATTTCTTTCACCCATTCACCCAATAGAAGATTTTCGTCATAATTTGTATTATTTGCCAAGAAAAGAGGAATCTCTGTTTTTTCTTTAATTTTTTGTACAGTTTGCCATTTTATACCATATCCTTGAAACCAATAGTTGCAGGAAATTAAAAAACATTATGAAAAACCAACGGGGAAATTTGAATAAAGAATAAAAAGGAAAACTTGTTTGGTGAGCTAATTCCCTTTTCATTAATGAGACCAAAAGTCCTTTTATTCTTCATACGTTAATTATTATTGTTGTACACAAAAAGAAGGTTGATTTACGTTGTTGCATATGTTTTTCATGACTCGCCACTAAGAAAATAAAGCAATATATACATCCGTTAATTGGAAGAGGAAACGTTGGCAAATCATCAACTTGGTAACAATCAATTTATGGACCACTTTCTGTATGATCTATGCTATCTAACTTGGTGAGTGACAATATTGGGGTAGTTATGGGACAACGACATCCCGTATTGCAAGAGAAAAACATCTTTTTGTACCTTTAAAAGGTCCTTTTTAATTTTACGGTAAGCATTATGTTTTATATTAATTTTGGCAAAATATGTTTTACGTTTTTATAAAATTTCAAATAAATCAAATACGTTATCCCAATTTTTTTTTTATTATAGCCGTTCCTTTAAAATTTTAACATGTCTTTTTTGGATGGAAAGTTAGTGATGACTTTAACATGCAAACTTTGTTGTTAATGTGAATTTGGTTAGAAGTAAATCTAATACTAACGTATGTAAATTTTTAATATATTGTTATTATTAATAAAATTATAAAAAATGTGCAAAATTTTTTAGATCTAAATATATATTTAATGTTTTGAAGGAAAAAAATAATACAATTTTTTAAATAACGTATTTAATATTTTAAGAATTTTACATGGATTCAAGACGTTATTATCCTAAATTTTATACTTCTTTTTGTTATGTTATTTTTTGCGACAATTGATACCGTTTTACTTATTAATAAATGTTTTAATATATGTAACATAGTAGTACTTGTCAATAACTATTATGACTATTTGGCACCAAATTATTAGCCTAGTTCCATTAGTACAATTGAAATATATTAAAAATATATCACAAGGTAAATATCTTTACCATATCTTCCTAAAAAAGTATACCGTAATTTAAATAAAAGATGTGCAAATTATATTTCTGAACCCAGCTCACGGTTAGAAAAATTTATGAAAGTTTTTCCTTTGTAACTATAAAAATACAAAATAATGGAGGTTATAACCGTTATTTTGGGTAAGACATTGGGTATATTTAATATTATATATTCAGCAACATATATTCTTCAATCTTCAATTCACTGTAACTGCAATGTCCCTATGCTTTTTTCTGTTTTGTGATTATCCCCTTTCACACGCTGATCTCATCAGTTGAGAGAGGGGGGAAAATGGAGTTTCTCTCTCTTCTCCCTTTCCATCTCTTTATATGAGTTTCTCACCTTAAATCTTATTCTGAAGCGAGAGAGTATTGAACCTTCTGAGTTCTATCTTTAATAGAAAATTTGGAGTCTCAGGTGAGTGTGCATGAATTTTCTTTTTCTGAATCGGGTCTGGGACTCTTGGCTGAAACTGCGACCATGACATTGGTTGGTTTTGCTTTCCAGCATTTAGTTGTGTATTCCTGTTCATTCGTACTAATAGTCTTTTTGCTTTGGAGATTGAGATTGTTTTATGATGCCTTGTTCAATGTTTTTTTATTGGTTTTGATTAATATCTTTTTATTTCCTTATTTCCAATTGTTGAAGTTGTTTCTAGATAATTTTGATTATTTGATCTCTATTTATGCTTTTGTTTTCATCAGAATATGAGCTCGTGATCCTGCCATTTTGATTTTAGTTAATAAATTGAAAATGGGGGGTAAATCCTTTACTATGATTTGATTTAACTTTGTGATGTGGATGTTAGAATCTTGGTTTTAGAATCTCTGGACTTTTGGGGTGGGGTGTGTGAGCTGGAATATGCTCCTGATCAATGACAGTGATCATGATAAACTTGGAAGTTGTTTGCATCTTTTAATTTTCTCTCTTTCTCCGGGTTTTTGTGTGGTAGACTGAAACTTGGTTATATAGGTGATCTCAGGGTCTTATAGGAAGGAATTGAAGTTTTGTGATGAAGAAAATTTCCAAGAGCAGCTGCAAGTCCGCATCACACAGGCTCTTTAAAGACAAGGCAAGGAACCATGTTGATGATCTACAGGTCATGTTCTTGGATCTGCAGTTTGCCAGAAAGGAGAGCCGAACGATTGATGTGGCACTCCTTGAGGAGCAACTCCATCAAATGCTTCGTGAGTGGAAGGCCGAGCTCAATGAGCCTTCTCCAGCTTCTTCTCTGCAACAAGTAAGTTTTTCCAATTGTGAATTTGTGGCTGACACGTGTGAACTTTGAATGACAATATTCATGGTGAGGAATGATGAGTTGTTGTATGGTTGACTATAGGGTGGTAGTCTTGGTTCATTCTCGACCGATGTCTATAGGCTATTGCAGCTCTGTGAGGAGGAAGATGATGCCACTAGTCCATTAGTTGCACCTAAGCCTGAACCTAATGATCAGACTATGCAGCCTGGAGCTAGGGTGATAGTTCAAGAGGTGTGTGTCCTCTTCCTTTTGGGATCATTCATCCATTTTGGCCATAATTCATTTATTTTGAGCCTTATTTAAAATTTGTAGATAGAATAGTGTGTGCTTCAGAATGGTTGATCTCTTCTAAGGCAAAGTAAAAATAAAAGATTATAACTTGACATCTTCTCCTTCACGTGGTAGGCTTTTCTTTTAATGTATTTTTCTAATATTCCCTTTTCAAATGACAGAAGAGTGGCTTTGATGATTTAGTCCTTTGTTAGAATTAAGACAGTTCACCCCTAGAACTCTAAGTCCAATTTTTGTTCGTATAGTACTACGCTTTCAATGCCTGTCCGCATTTTGGCTATCGGCCATAGTTGTCATGAATTTCTTGGTTTAACTGAAATCAGGGCCAGCATGAACAAGAATTTCTATTACTTAAAGAATGCAAACACTCCGCAGTAGGAGTTCCCAACATGGAAGCTAACAACTTGGACGGACCTGCTTTAGAACTTCATCAATTTGAATTCAATAAGGACTTGGATCACAGCTTTTATGCCGGTACAGGATTTTGTGAGGAAGGTGGTGTTCCTCATATATCTAGCTATCTTCCAAGTGCGTGTCCTCCTCCTTCTGCTTTCTTAGGTCCAAAATGCGCACTTTGGGACTGTCCAAGACCTGTTCAAGGGTTGGACTGGTGTCAAGATTATTGCAGTAGCTTTCATGCTGCTCTTGCTTTAAATGAAGGACCACCAGGCATGACCCCAGTTCTAAGACCTGGGGGAATTGGACTCAAGGATAATTTACTTTTCGCAGCTCTTAGTGCAAAGGCACACGGAAAAGTTGTTGGCATCCCAGAATGTGAGGGAGCAGCAACTGCAAAATCTCCATGGAATGCACCTGGTAATTTAAAGTTGATGTCTCATTATCACAAACAATTTAATTAGGATCACCAATCGTGTATATCATTCCATCATAACATTATATATGATAAGATTGTTGACTCTTGAAATGATTGGTCTAAAGACTATGTGCAATATCAATATAAAGAGTTTTTTCGAAGTCAATCTGTCAAAAATAGCCATGTATATTAAGTTTGTTGATTATTATAGTTACCTTGAAAGTCATGTCCCACATGATTTCTGATTGATTGGCCATGCAACAACACTTTACACTCTCAACTCAAAAACTAAATTGTATTTTAAAGGTTATATACCTTGTGTGATTTGTGACGCTGTAAAATAAAAGTTGAGAATAACATTGCTGTTGTTAAGTACTTAAATAATTTCTTATTCGCTTGCAGAACTCTTTGATATTTGTGTCCTGGAGGGTGAGACTATTAGGGAGTGGCTTTTCTTTGATAAGCCTAGAAGGGCTTTTGAGAGTGGGAACAGAAAGCAGAGGTCCCTGCCGGATTACAGCGGGCGTGGATGGCATGAATCTAGAAAACAAGTGATGAATGAGTTTGGAGGGCTGAAGAGATCCTATTACATGGACCCTCAGCCTCTGAACCTTTTTGAGTGGCACCTTTACGAGTATGAAATTAGCATGTGTGATGCATGTGCCTTATATCGGTTAGAACTTAAGCTTGTTGATGGGAAAAAGAGCTCAAAGGCAAAGATAATAACAGGTGATTCGGTTGCTGATCTGCAGAAGCACATGGGAAGCCTCTCTGCTGAGTTTCACTCCGATAGTAACAAACGGTCTGCCAAAGGTAGTAGAACCAAGCTTGGCATAGGAGGTGGTGTTTATTCAGCTTCTAACAGAGCTGCTCTACTAAATGCACCTTATCAATACGGCTTAACTGCACCATATGACTTTGTTGTTGACAACACAAGTGACTATATGTGACATCATTGATCTTACATAACTTTGCCTTTTTTTTTCCTTTTTCTTCTTAGGAACAACAAGACAAGGGGGTTTTTTTTCCTTGTCAAAACATTGTGAATAGTTCATTCTCACAGGAGTACTGCATTATAGAGGCTGCTGGATACAAAATTCTAACTTGGAAAGATCACCAACAATTGGTGAGTGCTAGAAATCATCAGCACAACGTTGCAGTAATTCAGTATGGAAGAATTAGATGCAGTCTGCAGGACAGACTTTCTAGGGCACATAACATTGGCTATGTAATAATGTTTCTTTCCCTTGATGAAAATCTATCTTTCTGAGGGAAAATTAATCTCCAAAATTCGACATAGATAATCATCTGCTTTGTTTTATATGTCCTTGCTACAAAGTGACTTCTATCTCTACATACAGCATTGGGCATCTGATATGGTTGTGATTGTTGCAAATATAGTAATTATATTTTCAGTTTCTCAAATTTATTTACTTTTATTCTTATAATGTTGGTCATCAACTGTTTAGGAGTATTTATGTATGTACTTATTGGAAGTGCACTTTACAAGCATGCTAAAAATTATTTAGGGATTTAGGTTGGTCTTCCTTTGGGATAAGCACAATACGAGTCTCCAGAAGTAATAGCTACTGCAATAATTTTATCTTAATAATTATTTTCACTTCAATTGCATATATAAAGGGTAATATTTTTTAGGTTTAATAGGTTCGAAAGTCCCTGTATTTGCGGGTTAGTTTCAATTGGATCCTCTAATTTTGAAAGTGATCAATTGAGTCCTTATTTTGATAAAATTGAATCAATAATGTCCTTGCCGTTAATCTTAGTAAACGGCGTTAACTTTCTAGCGAGGTGGCATGCTGAGGTGGCTTTTAATTAGCATGTGGCACGATGTGTGGAAACCTTCTCCCCTTCCCCTTCCTCGAAACCTTATCCCCTTCCCCTTCCCCTTTTCCGAAACCTTCTCCCCTTCCCCTTTCCCGAAACCTTCTCCCCTTCCCCTTTCCCTTTCCCGAAACCTTCTCCCATTCCCCTTCCCCTTTCTTGAAACCTTCTCCCATTCCCCTTCCCCTTTCCCGAAACCTTCTCCCATTTCCTTTCCCCTTCCCCTTCCCCACCAACTCCAACCTCACCTTCTCCCATCTTTGGGAAACTTTCTTCTCGTCCTCCCACACCCACGCCATCTCCCTGTCGCCGCCGCGCCCCTCCTCCGCCCCCTTCCCCTATACTTTTCCCGATTCTCTATTTTTCCCTCCTTCGACTCTGCTTCAGCAACCTCACACCCTCTCTGTCTTCACCATATTCACCTATTTGTTTTCTTCTACGTTTCTTTCCCTCTTCTTTTCACGTGTTCTTCTCACTCCTTGTCCCTTTCTGCTTCTTCTCTCGCGGTTTCTTCTTTCCTTCTTTAATCCGTTTGGTTTCTCCAAAATCGAAGACCTTCATGTCTTTAGGAGAGTAAATTCATTGTCTTTCTTTGTTGGGTAATGTAAAATTCATTGGAACTGTTGTGGATGCCCCAAGTGGCTTTTCTCAAAGAGGGGACTCAAATTCCAAGCTTTCAAACTCAAATTCCCTCATTGATTTGAAACTGGGTCGATTTGCTGACCATGGAGATGCCATTGATGCGAGGTTTTCCAAAGTTTTGTCTTCTTTTGAGTCATCAACGCCTCCCAAGAGAGTAAGAGTTTCGGGGATTCACACATCGTGCCACGTGATAATTAAAAGCCACCTCAACATGCCACCTTGCTAAAAAATTAACGCCGTTTACTATGATTAACGGCAAGGACATTATTGATTCAATTTTATCAAAACAGGGAGTGAATTGATCACTTCCAAAATTGGAGGACCCAATTGAAACTAACCCACAAATATAGGGACTTCCGAACCTATTAAACCTATTTTTTAATATGCATTGACAATAGAAATAATTAAACCAAACATCTTACATGAACTTGAAAAACCTGACTGAAAGAATCGATTTTGGGTGAGCTAACATATATATATATATATATATATATATATATATATATATATATATATATATATATATATATATATATATATATATATATATATATATATATATATATATATATATATATATATATAGTTTGCTAACGCGCGTACGTCTGTTTTTCAGTTGGTACATTTTAGCAATGTGTACGGAGTTTTAGTAGACAAAAATATTCTTATACCATGGATTCTAAGTTTTAAGGTTAAGAGTATTTTAATAATTTTCATTCTCAAAACTAAAAAAAAAAAGAAGAAACCCCCAAACCCTTACTCACCTCTCTCATTCCTCCCAACCCTTTCTTTTTCATCTTTCTCATTCTCTGATTTTTTTCAATTGGGACTACAGTAGGGATGACAGAAAGTACGTCTGTTTTTCAGTTGGTACATTTTAGTAATGTGTACGGGGTTTTAGTAGACAAAAATATTCTTATATACCATAGATTCTAAGTTTTAAGGTTAAGAGTATTTTAATAATTTTCATTCTCAAAACTAAAAAAAAAAAGAAACCCCCAAACCCTTACTCACCTCTCTCATTCCTCCCAATCCTTTCTTTTTCATCTTTCTCATTCTCTGATTTTTTCAATTGGGACTACAGTAGGATGACAGAAAAAAGGTTGGAGTGAGAGAAATGAAAGAGAAAAGATTGGGAGGAAAAAAGGTTGGAGTGAGAGAAATGAAAGAGAAAAGATTGGGAGGAATGAAAGAGAAAAAAAAGATTGGGAGGAATGAGAGAGGTGAGTAAGGGTTTGGGAGGTTTCTTTTTTTTTTTTTTAAGTTTTGAGAATAAAAATTATTAAAATATCCTTAACCTTAAAACTTAGAATCCATGACATATATGGTATTTTTGTCTACTAAAATCCGATACACATTGCTAAAATGTACCAACTAACAGTACGCGCGTTAGCAAACCCATATATATATATATATATATATATATATATATATATATAAATTAAAGACATGAAAAGAAAATATGTATCAAATCAAAACCTGATATCGAACAAATCATTATTTGGAGTTAAAAAGTCCAAACTATAAATGCTGTGAAGCCGAATACTAATTACAACACGGGTATGATACACATTTGCGACAAATTTTTTTTTCAAATTTAAAATATGATACATATATAAAATATTGATGAATAAAGAAATTTGATCATTTCTTTTTTAATTAGTGAAAATAATTCTGAAACCTTTTCCCAGAACGTTTCTCTTAAAATGTCTAAAATTAAAGGTAAAAGAATTCATATATTAAAAATTTTATTAAAAAATGAGAATTTGATGTAAAATAATTTAAAAAATATATTTGCAAGTTTTCAATAATATGAATTACCAATAACCTTTCAAAACAAAATGAAACAAAGAATTATTTTTCTCTTGTTTACACATAATCAAAAACACCCAATACAAAAAAAAAATTAAACTTTGTGACTCACAACATTTTCCGACAGGTCAAAATTATGTTTGTAACCTCTTCCTAATTCTCAAAATCATGTTAATAATATATAGTGACGTTCAGTCCAAATAAAAAAAAGATTAATATAGAATTAAGCACATAAATGTCACACACACACCAACACATTCATTTAATTAACTCATGCACTGATATTTTTATCTCAAATGTGTCTGGTATTTTTATATAAAACATTTCCGTATAAAATAGTTTAGAATACATGCTAAAAGAAGATTTTTATAAATGGATAAGATCCCACTAAAAAAAGATTTTTATAAACTACTTTTAACTATAAAAAATCTAACAGGAGACACTTGTTACCTGAGATAGTATAATTAGTGATTGTTGTTCCTTGTCTCACTAATAAATGAGAAGTTCCTCACTAGAAAATTATATAAAGTAAGGTACAAAGACCATAAAAACTTTGTTTAAACTTACATCCACACCCAATAAAGTATGAATGAAAGAAACATGCAAGAAAAAATACACTACTCGTTGTATACATCAAATAATCAATTTTAACTTAATTTTTATGTTGTTGTATATTAAATGATTAACTTTAAATAAGATTTTAGATTATTGAGACGTTTCTTATATCTTCAAAACACACTTAAAACATAAGGTTTTTGTAATTTATAGACACCTTGAAACAAATCACAAGAACTCACATAGTACAACATTCCATAACTCAACATGTGTAAGTTTATTAACACAAATTATAATAGACATCATACCATTCACTTCTAACATTTCAAGATATATATTTTTGCATGCATACACACACATACGGAAGTTTACATATGAAAAGTCATCACTACATCTTTTAAGTTTTTTACTTTACCTTGCTTATTTTCTTTTATATATGAAAAGTCATCCCTACATCTTTTAAGTTTTTTTATTTTATCTTGCTTATTTTCTTTTATATTTTTATGATCTTTATAGAATTGAAATGTAATATATAGATTTATATTGACTATATCAAGAATATTAGTATCTTATTTGAAATTTAATACAATATCTACTTTTATATTGACCTTAAACATAGTTTAATTAGTTATTATTTCTAGAATAATAAAGAATATAAATTTTATTTTAATTCTCGCAGTTTAGCCTCTGATCACTAATAGTAACATAACTGAGTCATAAATATCATTTCTGAATGAAACAAGCATCATTAGTTAGATAACATTTAGAGTTATAAATTTTATGAAGATCGATTTTTCTAATATTGTACAAAAACATGTTTAAATATATCATAATTAAGCGAAATACATTCTCCACCCATCAAAAACATGTTTAAAAGATCTCCAGTAAAATTTATCTCTAATATCTTGAACACTATCTATAACTTTCTACAAGCCCTAATTAATATATTCAATTAATTATCAAACCCCCACCCACAATTACAATTTAATGAAATATGACCAACTCTTAGTGTCCTAGTCCATAAAATATACACACACAAAAATTAAGTAATAGAGTTCTTTTATTTCTTTTATTGAAAAGGGTGAGTAGGAATTCATTAACTTTTATTGAATCCAAATCCAAGTCCATCAAGCTACATATTAGCCCCAGTCTTCCAAGTCATTCCAAAGGGCCTAAATTACACACTTTAGATATGCAACCAGCATACTTTACATATTACAAACTATCTTCCAATCAAGGTGACTTCATCTAAACAGGACAATTATTCCCATGCTCTTGAACATAATATTACATAACTCAATTATTACCAGTGCTCACATCAGGAACTGACTAAATACAGGTTGGAAATGTAAAATAGGCCAGTTACTCCGTCAGGAACAGCGATCGGAACATAGCTAAGCATCATCATCCACAGTGTTCACCCTTTCACATTCATCAATCCACTCACTGTATCTGCATAATTGGAAACAAAATACTTGAGTCAGGAATGACACTGTACACAGGAATGGAGATAGAGAAATGTTTCCGCATATTGATTTAACTTACATGTCTATTGGCTCTGATAAAGCTGCAAACAGGAAAAAAATAGTTACTAACTACATTTGTAATGTGTATGGTCTCCGCAGATACATACAATTGTGTCAACATTTCAAATCTCATCAAAGAAAAGGACATGCATTTTTTTTAAATTGAGTATGAAGAGGGAAGTTCACTTCATTTTCTTCCGGAAATAACCACAAAGAAGAACGTTATAAGCGGAGTTAAATTTATCCAGGATGTTCTGCCCAAAACTACCAAAAATGACAATTCACCATCGGTAGGAACAAATTATTTTCTTCTCTTCTTGCATTTAAAGAATGTGATGGGGAAGAGGTCTAATGTGTGAATAAGGGATTTTACAATATAGACAACCCTGTTTTGTTGTGGTATGTAAGTGCAGGAATGTTGGAAAGTGGTACCTTGTGTAAAAGAATCTCACATAGAAAAAAATTCCCTTCGATTGTCAACCCAAATATTGGCTATAGTGGTATTAAATTGGGTTTTGACAAAAGAGAAAATTGGCAAGAAGATGTTGGGTTTCACTTTTATGGTGTATGAAAAAAAACCCAAGTAAAGAGAGAAAAGTCATCCACAATAGTCAAAAAATACCTAGCACCAGAAAGATAAGGAATTTTATATGGTCCCCAAATATCACAATATTCAAAAAGGGTTAATGGAAGAAAATGAAGTATTTGGAAAAGGAAGTTGTGTCTGTTATACAAGAGTACAAACATTACAAGTTTTATTTGACTCTAACGAGAGATTTAACAAAGTTTTAGACATGAAGTCTAATCTAGATGGAGATAGATGTCCTAGTCGTCGATGCCATAAGGTAGAAGAAGTGTTTAAAGGAGATGACTAGGTAGAAGAAGTGTTTAAAGGAGATGACTGGTGACATGGACTGCTATCGATTGAATGGGAGTTTGTGACTTATTTGATGTCATTGCAACCAAGTCATAGAGTCCGCCTTGTTGTTTACCCAAACCAATTGTGTCATCTTCATCATCAAATCCTACAAAATACACCCAGAAGGAAAAAATGTTGTTGAATAATTTAGGCATAATACCCAATTTTATCCCCACTTTGGTTCGGAAATCTCAAGTTAGTCCCTTTATAGAAAAGTGAGTTGAATGGATCCTTACTTGTAATTAGTTGACTCTAATGAGTCCCTTCCGTTAAATAGAAGGAAACGGAGTTAGTGGACTGATGATGTGGCAGT
Organism: Vigna angularis; assembly: GCF_016808095.1. NCBI lineage: Eukaryota > Viridiplantae > Streptophyta > Magnoliopsida > Fabales > Fabaceae > Vigna > Vigna angularis. The sequence goes on along the minus strand of NC_068975.1, from coordinate 34,754,082 downwards.
TGTCTGTGGTGAGGTGTCAATACGCAATTGTTTGCGTGCTTGCGTGGTTCAGAAAGCTTCAAGTTCTCCTCTTCTCTCCGCGCCATTCCAACGGGATGAGACCCAAAGTCTCTTTCTTCTCCCTACAGTTCGCTGGCCTCCCAACCAAAAATGGCCACCGCATTCCAACCGGCATCGATGCCATCTCCGACACCCACGGACGGCCATCGTCGGACGCCGCTCCAGCCCCTCCTTCTCGCGTGCGAGGGAGGACCTCGCTTTTCACGTACGCCCCAGATCTGCTCCGAATCCATCCTTGCCGCGCCTCGATTCAGCCACCGCGGACGGATCCCACGCCGCCGCACGTCACCAGGACCCAGATGGCTGCGACGCTTCTTCTCTCTCCGCTCGCGGCCCAGATTCACCGCTGCCCTCGCCGGAGCTTGCTTCTCCACCGACGCCACCACTCCCTTTTTTTCTTTCCCTCTTCTAAGAAGGGTTCTTTCATCTCCAGCATCACCACCGAACATTTTCCCCTCTCTTTTTACTCATTCATTTTTTTTCTGAACCACGTTGCTTAGGTTTTACTCGATTATTACATTCTTTAATTTATTTTAATTCTCTTTTGTGGTGATGATGGGGCTGGGAAGAATTGAGAGATGATGGGGGGTTGGAGGAATTGGTTGGAGAAGATGAAGAAGGTGGTGGTGATAAAATACCACCAAGAACAGGAGGCACTGCAACAGGGGAAGCATTTGGAGAAGGGTTGGTTGAAGCCATCACGACACAAATCTTCCCTCAAAAGCAAAATGTACTAGTTAAACACTTCCATCACCATTCCTCTGATACTTTCTCAAACCACCATCACTCCAAATTCCTATGCTTTCCAGAAACAAACTCGACACAGCACCCCAGATCAAGCATCAACAAAAAATTTCAATTTTCAGATCAACCCTTCTACAAGCAATGCTCGAATTTCTTCAGAGAAAAAAAAAACACAACCCCCATGACCCAATCCCTTAAAAAAAAAAACACTTAACTTTGGCAAAGAGCAAAAAGTCAATACCCACAAACAACTTTCAAGAAAGCTAATACTTTAGTGAGGTACAACTGCCACGTCATCAAAGACAATTGCCACATCATCAGTCCACTAACTCCGTTTCCTTCTATTTAACGGAAGGGACTCATTAGAGTCAATTAATTACAAGTAAGGATCCATTCAACTCACTTTTCTATAAAGGGACTAACTTGAGATTTCCGAACCAAAGTGGGGACAAAATTGGGTATTATGCCAATAATTTAAATCTCTTGTGACTCAACTTGCCGATAAACAATTGCACTCAAAGGTAAAGTTCCAGTAGAGATAATTGGAGTCTGGTCACCATTTGGCATAACAATTGGTGGTAAACAAGTGTTTTCTTTATTGTTGACAAGGTTGGTGAAAATAATGAGATCGGTGGCCCCGCTATCAATTATAAGTTTGGGTGGTGACAAACCTAAAGAAACATTGGCATTGTTGGCCTTAGGGTTATTTAACTGAGATGATTCATTACCCCATATAATAGACAACATCGATTGGAATTGTAATTTAGTTAATCCATTCATTGCAGACTGCATCTGTTGCATTATTGGATTCACTGTGACAATATTAACTGAAGATTGACTACTACCATTGTGCTTAGAATAAGCATTCTTAGTTGCTCCATGCTTTGGGTGTTTAGAAGGATAATCATGTAACTTCCAGCCTGTTTCTTTTGTATGATCTCTATCACAATGAGAACAATGTAATGGCTTTCGGTGAGATGAATTAGGACAAGAAGAAGGGCCTTGTTTGCATTAAACAACAAGGTCTGCTGGTTTTGAACAACCATGGCTGAAGCTTCTATTGTGTCAAGTGTGGTGCCTAGCCTAAATGTCACTGTTTTTCTTCGGCTTTCGGTGAGATGAATTAGGACAAGAAGAAGGGCCTTGTTTGCATTAAACAACAAGGTCTGCTGGTTTTGAACAACCATGGCTGAAGCTTCTATTGTGTCAAGTGTGGTGCCTAAATGTCACTGTTTTTCTTCTTGAATGATTGAAGAATAAGCTTGTGTAACATCATTCATTAAGAGAAGTTGGCCACAAATAGCTCTATAAGAGTCATTCAACTCCATAAGAAACTGCATCAATTTGCACCTTTTATTATGTACCCCCACAAGTGCAGGTTGCATTACTATAGGAGCCTAACTTCCATAAATTTTTTAACTTCGAGTAATAGGCTTCGACTATCATTTGATCTTGAGCCAAACAGCAATGACTTTCTCAATCTGAAAAATCCAATATCAGGTGTTAAAGAATTAAAGATCCAAGATAACACCATGTCATTGCATTTTTTCCATGTTGTATATTCTTCTAGTTTGGCCCCGGCAGAAGGTGCCATGAGTGTTCCATCAACAAAACCCAATTTGGATTTTGCATTCAAAGAGATGACCATGGCTCTACACCAAGTTGAATAGTTGTCTCCATCTAGAGATTTGGAAACAAGGACCATTCTAAGATGATCATAATGATGGAGAGAATAAGAACTATTGGAATTTGGTGCATTTCCATAGTTAGCCATGGAAACAAGGACAGGGGAAAAAAAGGAATGATTGAACAGAGGATTGTTCCTGCTCTGATACCATGTAAAAAGAGGACAAATATTGAATGAAAATATCAGAAATATATACAAGAGAGAGTATCCATAATTATGCTATTTTATTCCTATAATTATACTAATATGTTCCTCTAATGATGCAAGACTATTCCTGTAAATAAGTTATTTTAATATAGACAATCATAACAATATCTTCTCTCAATAATCTTAGGAATAATCTTGGGATATCATTTATTTTTAACAATCATCAATGTCACTAATGCCAAACCCGGACCATTGATACAAACCTGTGATGGTAGTGCTAAAGCTCTCTTGGCATATTCCACAAGTAGCTTCCCCGATCAAATTCTTCATGTCACTGACAAAAGAAATCCAAAGATGAGCTCCAAACCAATAAGTAAGATCCATCTATATCATGATCATATCCCTTACAAGTAATAAGAAGTGCTTACATGCGGCATTCAACACTGCTGCCATGATTGCAGAAAGGGCAGCTGAAGACAGTATCAAGCTTATCCATTCTTTTCTTTGGAGCAGGCTTTGCCTTTGCCTTCCTTTTCCCCATAGCTTAACCCTGCTTCCAAAATAAAAATAAAAACAATACAGTGAAATGAAAACTTCTCCAGATTCCACAGTTTGAAAATACATATAGGACTCATTAGGAAAAACAACCACAGACCCACAAAACAGTTAAACTTTTCCAGCAATCAACCCAATCTTTTTTCCTGTTTTTCAAGGTCGAACACAAATTATAATCCTATAGATAAAATTGATTTGAAACCTATCAAAATTTTAATCAGACGCATAAAAAAAATACAAAAATAATATCTAAAGGATTCTCTCTTAAAGAAAAAAAATAATATCTAAAGGATTCTCTCTTGAATCCGCGACATAAAAACTCAGTAAGCCATCCGTTTAGATGAATTTAAAAAAAAAAAATTGTTACCCTAATGAAAAGAAACACAAAATCTTATGTTCGGCAAGTTTCTTAAGCAACCAAACAACATAAAGAATAAAGGGAAATCAATCCACATAAAAGACTAAAGACTAAGGTAACCAAAAAAATTGAATGGAAAAGAAAGAACAAGAAATACCTTGACGGAACGGAACCCTAGAGAGGATGCGTGAGAGACAGAACAATGGTGAAAGAGGGAGAAAAAGTAAAAACCAAATGCATTGAACCTCTTTCTTCCTTTTATATATATATATATATAACATTCAGTCGGTCCACTACATGTAGGTATGGAAAATTCCATTACATGTCTCTTTTATATGGTCACATCAATACAAATACAGTTATTCATCATGATTATTGTCAAATATTTCTTAGTATTAGTATTAGTATTAGTTTGGTCACTTCTCATTATATAATTTTTTTATGGTAAATTATATCATTAAATACTTTTATTATTATTTTTATTATGTTATTATTAGTATAAACATTTGCTAGTGTATTATTATTATTATAAAATGTCTTTATTTTTGATGATAATAAAAAATAATAAAATTATTATTATTAATATAATAAATTAAATATAAATAATTTTTATTTATTGTATAGCTAGTTTTATAATTAAAAAATCATTTAATTTAGAAAAAGAAAATAATGGTTAAATTTAATGAAAAGCTACTTAAAATTGATAAAATAATCATTTTAGTTTAAAAAATATTATTTAAAGAGCAACCAATATAAATACTAAAGAGGAAAATCTTTTATACATAGACTAGAGAAAATACACTATTCACTTTTTTATAATAGAAAATAATAAAATTATAATTATAAAAATAGATATAAATAATTTTTACATTTTTAAATTTTAATTACTTTTTATTTATTTTAAAAGTTGATTTTATTTATTTAATATTAAAATGTAGTTAAATTTAAAAAATAAACAGTTTAGTTTAAAAATTTTATTAAATTTAAACAAAATGATAACTTGAAAAATAAAAGTAAACACAAAAAAGATAATTCCTTTTTTATATAAGTATAAATAAGTATAAATATAGATTAAAATATATTTATAAAAATTAATAGAAAACATAATTATAAAACTTAAATCAAAAATTTGGTAATAATAATGCGGGCACCAAAAATATTATCAAATAATTAAAAATCAATTATTTTTATATATAACTAGTGAAAGGTCCATGTGTATGTTTTTCTACCCTACAAGTAATAATAAAATTTTTATAATTATAAAAGCATATTTAAATCATTTTTATATTTTACTGTATTTTATTTTAGATTTTTTTAATAATTTTATTGTAAATATTAATTTTAGTTTAGAAAATACTTAAGTTTTAGAAAAAAACGGTTAATTAGAAAAAAAAATAGTTAATCTTAAAATAAAAAATTAGTAAAATAATTATTTTAATTTTAAAAAAAATAGTAAACCAATTCACCCAAAAAGATAATTTTCTTTATATAATAATATAGATTGTAGAAGATTATTATTACTATCATTCGATAATTAATACGACAATTACCAATATCTTAACTAATATTTCCACTGCTATTATTATTTTATTATCCTTTTCCTAGGGTACATCAAATATTATATAAAATTAATATTTATCTTGTTATCATACTATCATATTCTTTTTCTCTTTAATGTGCAGTATTAATAATTATTTTCATAACCTTTATGATTAATTTCATATTTATTATTATTTTTTATTGAAGTATGTTAATACAACCATAATTAATAATATTGTACTAAATAACAAAAGAATATATATATATATATATATATATATATATATATATATATATATATATATAACTCCTAAACTAAATTTTTAGTTTTTAAAAAACTAATTATATAACATTCTAATTATCTGTTATCACTTATAATATTATATAACTGGAGTAAACTATATACAAATACATATATGTGTATAAACATAATAATTATAAAAAACATATACAAACGTCAATCAAATTATATTTTCACAGTAAAAGTTATTATAACAAATTACACTTGAATAACTTCTATCTAAGAATAATCAAATATTTAACCATGTTTCAATTATTCAAATTAATTTGTCATTGATATTTTTCAAATACCTTATGATAAACATATCTAACAAAACATTAAAAATTCATCTTTAAAATTATTTTTTTTGATTATTTGCTGCCCTGATAATATAATAATACGGTGCACAAATTTATTATTTTCTCACCATTTTGATGTTTTGATTTTCGTGATTTAGATTATAATGAGACTATATTCTTTTCACGATAAACTTTGTTTTTAATATTATAACTCTGTGGATTATGGTATAATTTCAAATACTTCTCATCACACACTTATTAAAGAACCATTATACCATAAAAAGATCGATACATTATAATGTAGTTATCTTCTTGAACTATATCAATATAAAAACACAAATTTCACCAATACATGATACAACACTTCTCAATTCTTCCGTAAGTGGGTTTTTTTTTACAACACATATACAACTTTAGTTTTCATTTGAATTTTGTTTTTATTTTTTATAATAAAGTCGGGGTTTTTATAAATACTTTATCATAACTTTACTCTTTTAATATTTAAGATTTTAATTAATTTCATTTAATATAGTTATTTATATTAGTATAATTAATAATTGAAAAAAATTATTAGAATAAGACTAAATTAATTCTATAACTCTTACATGATATAAAAAAATTAATAGAGTGGAAAAATAAATATTACAAAGTGATACATCATTACCAGTAGACAATTTCTTAATGTGAATTTTGTTATGAGAGTAAAAGTATTTTTTTTCATTCTCAATTAATTAATATGCTTTAGGGTTTTGAATAAAGTTGAAACCGTATAGGTTGATCAATAATCATACTTTCATGAAATTGAATTTTGTAAGTTTTGTAAATATAAGTTTCAATAAGAACAAACTACAATAACATGAGGACATGGCTTAGAAATTTTTCATAATCACACTATCACTCATTTAACTTAACTACATAGACATTAGTCTCTGACGCAATTAGGCATTTATTATCTCTTAGTTATCAAACACAAATTGTTGATCATACCAGTAGACATGACACATGATCGAAATATGTTCATCTTTATTTATTATTCTGACTGTAATGATGATAAGATAATTCATCTTCTATGTTATAAAACATGAGTTATGTTAATGTGTTGCATATTTGAATAATATTCGAAAGAATCAAATCAATACTTCCTTCAATAATTGCAAATGCTAAAGAAAATATGTTGCAATAATTAAAACATTTAGTGCAAGGTTTAAAAGCCTATATCAACAGAGGCTCAAAATGTAACAAGAGGTGTCTTGTACACCATCGACAATAATAAAAAAATCAATACTTTACAATTGTTTTAAAGCTTCATTTGTCTCTCCTTCAACAATTATGAATACCATAGAAAGTGTGTTGTTATAATTAAAAACTTAACGACGGTCAAATCGACGATAATATTAAACAACAACTTATCACGTCAATTGCAAAAACATCACAATTATATATCAAATATAAAATACAAATAACATCTAAAAGATAACATAGAAGGTCACCTGCTACTCTAATTTCTACAAAATAAATATTTATATTATGATTATTATTTGATAACATGTTTTCATTTTAGATATTCTAATTCAAATATTTTAAATTTTCCTCAATTTTTTTAAATATAAATCTCTACAAATTGTTCAATTAAAATTTTAAAAAGTAAAAAAATACAATAAAGTATCTATCAAACTGTTCAATTAATTAAATAAAAACAATAAATAAATATCATTCTTACAAATTAAACATAACAGAATAAAATAAAATCAGAATTTGTTTTGTGTTAAAAAAACTTCAAATGAAACTAAAGTTGATAACCAAATATGACTTCAACTAATAGAACAAAAAAACCTTCTTAGATAAAGCAATGACACATATGAGGACTTCATTAAAAAAAAAACAAAGCTCAAGTTATGTTCTCTCATACAACTTCAACTGTATAATAGAAAAAAAAATATTATAACCAAAGTCATATGCATGTACCACGACTTCACTGATACAACTTTATGTAAGACAAAATTATTCTCACGCTAAACCTGAAATCGTTTTAGGTGATATGATTTTACACTTAAAAAAATCATATTATGAGAGGAGTCACGACTTCACTCAATCTTGTATTATTTAAAAAATTTACTCTTTCATTGTATAATTATGAAAGCAAAATGATTCTTTTGACAAATAAATTGTTTTTCTACATGGATTGAAATCTACATACACCTGACAACATTTTTTATAAAAACACATAACTCCAAACTTCAAAATTTTAGAAATTTTTTAAACGGAAACAAAACATTAGAAGACATTTTTATGATAAAATAACAAATGAACATTCACATTATATTTATAAATTTGTCATTTTTTATATATCCTGCAATTTATTTAGAAGGAAAAGCAAAATGTATTATCACCATGATCCATCCTCCATTTTTTTTCCTTCGTTATTTTTGGACATTAAATAAAATAACCATTGCAAAAGAGATTGAAATATCACGAGTTGATCACACTAAGACAAATTATACGAAGTTCATTCTGCAACAAATTTACGGGTGTTTATTTCTGCACCCCACTTTTTTTCGTTTTGCACTCCCATAAAAGTTGTAATCCCAAAAATATCCTTTATTAAAATTGTAATAAAAGTCCCTACACCACCTTGGTTTTAATTATTTTTCAGATTCGATGTTATGTTCTAGATCAGTAAGTAAATTTTTCCAAAACACTCAATTCAATTCGAAAAGTACAAAAAAATATATTATGAATTGGATATTTCGAAAAGTATTTCCAAATTTAAAAATATCTTCATATTTTTAAATCTATAAATATCTTTCAAAACACTCTTCCTAAAATTTTCTTTTGTATTTCATAATGCATTTCGTAAAAATGAATCCAAAACATTAAAAAATGTGATTTCAAATCCAAAATACGGAATTGAAATCAAGCTGCAAACCACTGGTATGTTACCTAAACTTAGATGAAGAAGAAGAACATTGAGGTGTAAGTTAGGGTTTTAAATTTGAAATCCGAAAAATGTGAGGGGGTGGGTCCATGAGTGAATTTATTAAGAGAGAGAAAAGGTAAAAAAAATTACCTACTAAGATAATTTTTTTTTCTATAACTTTTTAAAAAATTAGAGGTGGAGGAAGAAGCTTGTTAGAGGGGTGTTGCTCCTTTCACCACCACTCTATATTTCCTTCACCTCCCCACATTATTTTAAATACAATTATATCCTTAAGTTAAAAATATTTTTACTTTTACTCTATTTTAAATGATTTGAAACCCTAATTTTACTTTCCCAGTATCCACCCACGGAACTCTCTTCTCCTTTCCCAATTTTCGTTTCACCTCCCCACCTCCCGCACTTTCATTCCTTTTTCTTCCCAGTTTTTTTTTTGGTTTGAAAGCTTCCATTGCCGCCATGGTGTGAAGGAGCGTCGCCGCCGTGGTGTGGAGGAACATCAAGGAACGTCCAAAGCATCAACCAGCGTGAGGAAGTATATTCAACGGATGTCGACATCCGTTTTTCCTTAAACGGATGTTGACATGCGTTGAAAGGTTACGTTTTTTATTTTAGGGTTTTATTTCAAGGTTTATTCAAATACGAGGAACCACTCCACGCACTGCACCACGAGAGGAAGACTGCTTGATAATTTTTTCCACCACAAAGAGAGGAAGAAATATAATGTTAAAATGAAAGAAAAATATTTTACTTATGTACGATAATAACCTTAATAAAATTTTATTGAGGAACACCCTTGTTAGAGATGTTGGGAGAAACACTCATTTTGTTTGGGCCAAGGGGATCCAACTTCTAAAGATGTGGCCCAATAGTCCATTCCGTAGTATTACGTTGAATCACGATAAGAGGAAAAAGAGACGACGACCATCGTCACTGACGCGATGACAATGGCAATGGCCGCTTCCTCACTGTTTTCACCTGTTCTTCCCCACACCGAATTCTCATCAACTCTCCACTTCACCAAATCCAAAAATTCTATCTTTTCCCTCTCTTGCTCTTCTCCCAAAAGCATTCCGGTGACGGAACAGCAAGTACTCCAAGCCATAGCGGACTCCGACGGCAAGAACCTCCCATGCGTCAGAACCTACGAAAACGACCTGTCTCAGCTCACTCTCGTCGGAATCGTCGATTTCCAGCAAGCTTTGACTGCGTCGGCCGCCGACGGCGGACAAGTTGCCTCCGACCACATCGACGCCGGCATGGAGGCCATGGTCGTCGAAACTGTGTTCCCTGTTCCTTCAAGCGACCGCGCCACTGTCTCCACTCGGCTGGTTCGTTCAGTCTTATTTTCTGCACTTCGTTTCGTGAAATTTGAAAAGGGGAGAGATAAATGTTTTGTCAGAAAGAAATGAACAGTGGTTTCTGTCAAAGAACACTGTTATTTTCTTTTGGATTTTATTAATCGATTTGTGTTTTAAAAAACTGTGTATTGTGTGTTCTGTTTCGTGCAATTGGTGCGCGTAGGAGAGAGCATGACTCAATTGGAAATGAAACTCTGTTCGTTACAGCATAATGTGATGGTTGTACTTAGGTTCCATGACTTGGTCATAATTGTCTACAAAAGAGAAAAGCAAAGAAGGCAAGACCAATAATTTATCTCCCAAGGTAAAATCAGCTTATGTAGTTCAACTTGTAGATAAGTTAGACGATATAACGTCTATATATGTTTAGTGCAAAGTTCATTTGAGTCTGGTTGGACAAATTTCTCCACAAACACTTATTGAGAGAAAGATAATAAGAAAAAAATGAAATGAGTTTTTTCATAAGTTAAAGTTAGCGCATGCTTTAGTTGAAAATGAGAAGTTAAAGAAGTTATATGGGAGGGCTTCTATAAATTAACTAATACATAATTTTAGTTTATGGAGAGAGAATCTTTTCATTTTTCTTTTTATATTTTTCTCCTAGAAGTGCTTTTGGAGAAATATTTTCAAACACTCATGTTACTTTCTTATTTTATTCTTATACAAGCATTTAAGGAAAAAATTATCCAGAAATAGACAAAATTTTGTATATATCGAGCAACGAGTGCATCAGGGATGAAACCGGGCGTATGTTATATCACCATTGTAAAGCACAGTTGGTATTCACCAGAGGTTTCTTAAGCATGCAGATCCTGTGTATAGCAAAGATTTTGTTTGGAGATGTAATAGAACCCAATTCAGCGATCTCTACCTCTTGGGGAATTAGTCTCATAGCTTGTGGCCATGGAGATACCTTTCTTTAAGCAAAAAAAGTAGTAAATGTTGTAACCAGGAAACTGTGATGTGGACATGTTTGAGGTGCTTATATATGTTAAGCTTCAATTGCGGGATATTTTTTGTTTTTTTGAAATGTTTTGGTGTGAATTATGTATGTTGTCTTTGGTGGGAGCTTGTGGGAATGAAATTTGAGGATTGAATTTCAAAGCTTGTTGTTTTGACAGTTCTTACCTGCTAGGAAAGTCAAAGAAAAAGCTGCTAAGCTCAGGAAGTCTTTTCCTAGAGATGTATTTTCTGGCTCTGGGTCTAAGAATGTACTTGCTATGACCTTTCGGCAAGTAGTTTTGCAGCAGATTTGGAGCTATGACCTGAATGTCTTTCAACCAGGAGAGGAACGGAAGATGGAGGATCTTGAAACACCAAGAGAGGTTTGTAAATTATCGTTTCTTTGGAATCTTTTGAGTTTTGGTATATCTGTTCCTTTTGTAAATTGTAATGTCATATTATAATGTCTGTACTGCAGGTGGACCTGATACTGATGTGTTGAGTTCTTTTATGCATTTCATATGAGCAGGTTCCTGCATCTTTTTCTCTCAGCTCATCTAATGACTATCTTATCTCTGTGCTTGCGGAAGCTATTTGCATGTCTGCACTTCAAAGCACTCAATCACAATTTCTTGATAAAACACTAGGTGGTAATAGAAGTGGCTTCATTCACTGGTTTCGAAAACCTGAAAGTGTTCAGTCAAAAGATTCAGCAGTTATTTTATCCAGATTATTTGAAGACGAGATAGTTGAAAATGCTCGGAGTCTACTGGATAATTATAATTCAATGAAGGATGGCTTAAAGACTGTGAAAATCAAGTCGGGGCATTGGTGGAGGCCATCATGTTATGAAAAGTTAGAGAAAATTGGTGGTTCTGGTTTCAGTGCTTGGGCAAGTGAGTATGTACCTGCATATCGGTTAGAAATTGACACCAAGATAATGGGAGATGCCAAAATTGAAGGCTGGAAGAAGTCTGCAGCAGGGAATAGGTGGGAAGTTGTTTTGACCCACTCCCAAATGGTATTGTTTCTTTTCCTTATTTTTAGTGTTTATTTTTATTTTTAAATATAGGGACTCTAGTCTCTGCTATTTAAGAAAACTTTAGCAGTGGGCTTTATTTTTTCTTCAGTTTTATTAAAAAGACGGGAAAAGAGGATTGTAACATCTTTCGCTCAATATACTTGTTTGAGTGGTGGGTAGCCTCCTCCCATCTCGCTTCAAGTTGTTAGATAGACAAAGGATAGTAAGTCTTAGCCACTTAAAACCAGGCCGTTGGCTAAAATTGAACCGAAGGGGTCAAAGTAAGTTCTTACAATATATCACATAAAAACCACTAAAACCTAAGTATACCTTCATCTGAATTTTCTCTTTAAATTATTATTCTTTTAAATCCAATTGCAACAATTTGTTGGGAAAAGAAAAGTAATAGGCAAACAAACACAAGCAAAGAATTACAAATGGTTAAAATTAAATATCGAAGAAAAGTTGAAAAGAGTGAAAGGGAGGCAAACTGAGAACCCGTTAGTCTCTTTACAACCGACAACATTTGATTCTATAAGATTTAGTTGATATATAGAGGAACATGGACAATTAGTTGATCCTTGTTCAGACTTTTAAATTATATAAAGGGATTTCTAATAAGACGCATGGACAAGAAAGTTCTAAATAGACGGGGCCCTTTACTTCTGCCAATTTCTGTTTTGTTTGCTAAGTTTGAGTATGGTGTCTTTAGTTCAATACTTATCACTGTTTATTGCAAATACATCTTCAGTATAGAAAGGGTTGTTCTTGGGTGGTTTTAAGTTTGTCGTAACTGTGTCATTAATATCATGTATAGATGTAATCAGTTATAAGTTGAACAAAATTGCAGGTTCAGTTGGCTGAAACTCTAGATATCTACTATGTAGATCCTTATTCACTACCTGATAAGCAATTATCCTGTGGTTTGGCTGCTAAGTTTGCCAATGTGCCCAATAAAACGGTAATCTATTGTACCTTTTTCTTCTTAAAATTCTCCAATTTATCATTTACAAGACTTGGCCTTTTGTGTTATGTTAAAATCTATTGGAACTCTCTGGGTTTTGTCTCTGCCAAACTTGCCAAAGGGTTCAATAAAAGGGTAACAAATTGTTGGAGAGTAAAAAGAAACTACATGATAATGTCTTTCTATATATAAAGTTACTCTTCCAATAACATCCTTGTTCAATATCATGCAGAGTGTTCCAATTGTGAACAGGAGAATATATTGTTTTCCAATTCCTGTATTTTTTTTTTTAAAAAAGAACCATATTTAGTGGCTTCCATTTTTGAGGACCAAAAGAAGGAAATGTCATATTTTCTTTATAGGAAGAACTGTTGAAACTTAACCAATTAATGATGCTGAAGATATAGTTTTCTTGTACGCATATATAAACAAGTAAACAAGGATAGTTCACATTGATTTTTTTTTTTCTTGTTAGTTATATTTTATGCTTACTAATTCGTTTTTTGAATGATTGTCAAACAGAGTACACTATTTAATTGATTTTTATTTATTTATTTTTGTGTAGGGGAATTCTTTTCCTAAATTGTTGTCAGTCACCCTTGCAAGTGGTATATTTCTTGTAGCAATTAGTGTTTTCGGTCAATTTTGTTTGCCTTGGTTATGCAAGGAAAGGAAACGATCAGTAGAATATAGATCTCTCCCATCATCTGATGTCAAGGTTTCAGTGCATGACTTTTTGGATGCAACAAAGGTGTGCAATCTATCATTTTCTTTTTCTTATATTATTTTATGTATTTATATATAGCCTGCATACCATGTTTGACACAATGAAAACACAGAATGAAAAAAGACTTGTCATTGGAAATCGATTGATCTCTATAAGTTATAATATTGAAAATCCGTCGGCATTTTTCCTGGCTTTGTGCCCTATTGTTATATTGGAAACTGTTTACGTTCCAATATTGCAACACTGAATCTTTACTACAAAGGTTGTAGGTAATTTTTTAGCTATTTTCTGAGTTTCTCCTAGCATATTGGTATTGTTTATACATCTTTCTAAGAATCCCTTCTTTGGATCTCTTTCATGGATAGTTGGGAGAGTATTGCGTGTTAGCTATTACTAAAGTAAAAAGCACTTTTGGCTGGTCGGATGAAATTAAGGTTGAAGATGATTTTGGTGTCTGGATTGGAGAATTGCCAGCTTACTTGAGAGTTGAAGGTGTTGATACTCTTTCTACTTCTTCAGAGAATATAAACGCAGATGCAAAAGTGTCCATACAGGACATTGCCAGTTACCAGGTACCCCAGAATTTCTGAATATTATAATTAATAATCTTCTCCTTTGGCTTGTATGTTTTTTAGTTCAAAGGCATGACTAATGATTAGAATTTAATTTCATTAACTACTGGGGTTTCCTGAACACGGAGGAATAATTGCGTTATGTCATGTTTGGTTTGTATTATTCAATCTAGTCTTGATATTTGCAATTTTGTCTAGAAACTCTTCATACTGCATTAATTGATGTTTTTCCCATGCAATTGTTTGAAATTTAGGTGGTTTTCTCAAGCGAGGGGAAGATAGTTGGCTTTCAACCTTTGAGCCGGGTGGCTGTCAATCATTGGGCTGCTAATCCTTTAGCAAAGGAGCTGTATAGAGGAAAAAGGCTTTCCCCAAGTAAATATCAGTCGCTCTTCTTACTTTTTGTTTAAGCCTAACCTGCTATTGAAGCGCTAACCGTTCTCCTGGATTTTCCGAAGCAGGTATCATTGAACCAGGTCTCAAGGTGTCCCTCCCAGAAAAGGTTATCGTAGTAGAGTTATTGATGTCGATAAATCCAGATGCATATTTTGCTCTAGCCAGGCCATTCCGGTGATCTTTTCTTGGTGTAGTTGTAATGTTAGATAGGTAGGCCTACTGGTTGACTAACCGATCCGAACATTGTAGTTAACGTTATATTTCCCAATGTGAAATTTTTGAGGCATTAGAAGCTGTGCCCTGAGTTTTTTTAGTTTTTTTTTTTAAAATTAGACATTCTGAATATTTTAGCATTTTGTTTGCGTTAAATTGAAAAGAAACCCCACCACGTTGTTTCAAAATAGTTCATAAACCCTTTCTGAATATGAATATACACTTGGCATACCATTTGTGCATTGATTGACTGACACAAGATATAGGCAAATATGATAGAAATTAAGAGGTGAAGATATTAAAGAAAATCAGAAAGTGAACCATTGTTTGGATGAGCGGAAATGAAGAAGGGTAAAAATTGAAAAAATCTGTTTGGTTAAATAACTAGAAGACTGTTGACAAAAAAAAAATGAAGCTAATGTAGATATAAGTATTTTAACCTTAATGTAAGGAAAAAAAATGAGGGAAATTGAGGGTAAAAATAACGTCGATGTTGTATCAATTATGTGAAATTGATTTTTTTTATTTGTTTTTATTACTCGATTTCCATGAACTCTATCTTCTACTTTTGACTAAAACAAGCACAACATAATGGCTGATATCGTTACCATTTGTGTGGTATTGATTTCTGAATTCCTGACCATTAGACTTCCTTTGTTCTGTTTTAGAAGCTTTTACAGTATCTTTGGTTAGTAGCAGTCTTTTTGTAGTTTTGCTGATTTTTGAACTTTTATGCAGCAATACAGATTCTGTAAATTAAACCAAAAAAAAATGTCAGTTTATCTGAACTAGACTTTGTAGTAATTTGATTTTAAGTTGAGTAGAATTGATTTTGAATTAACTGTGTAATATGCGAGTATAAATGATTTTAAATCATGTACACTTTTAATAACATTTTTAGACGACTTTTAACTTATTTATACATTTTTTTTGGGTTTAACATATATTAATATTATTTTTTTTTAGACTCATGTTGTATCTTTAAATTTGATAAAAAAATCTCGACCAAATTCTTAGCATGACTAAGATTTTACTATCATGTCATTGACGTAGATGTTTACGCTTCTTCCCATATGATCTTGAAAGATCTTACTCATTAAGCACTTATAGGTTGTATTTGCATTCTTTTATATCCCGAATAAGTATTTGGAAAATTCAACACTTGGTGGTCTGACGCTTCATTTACATATTGAAGAAAAAAATATGCATCCTTAGAACATGTTTTGCTCAAATAAACGAAGTCACTACAGATTGACCATTAACCACTCAACTTCTTCATCAGGACGACGTTGGAAAACCAAAAAGTTTACTCACATTTCATCAGATGAATCCTCTTTCGTTCAACTTTTTTCATAATTAGAAGTATTATTAAATTATTTTGTGTTTTTATATTAAAATCTTAAAAGAGTAAAAAGAAACTATGAACAATAGACCAGTGTTATAATCGATTAAAATAAACTAGGCCTTGTAGTTCTCGAGAGATCAGTGGGAATATCATAGATTGAATGATTTGAAATATATATATATATATATATATATATATATATATATATATATATATATATATATATATATTTCCGTTAAGACAATAAATGTTAATAAATAAATAAAAAGTTACTTACCTGAAGTGAACAAAGAATTGCGGAATATAAAAGTTATTTTTACGATTTATATTTTCATTTATATTAGTTTTAGAACTAAATTGAAACCGAGTATACTTTTAACTACTGAATTAGCCATTCTATCAAAATATTATGTAAGTATTTATACATTCCTTAAAAATATTGAAGTTGTGTTTTCATTGCAATAAGTTCTCTTATTTTTCCGATTAAATGCTAATTTTTAAAAATTAAATAATTTCACTTTAACAATAATAGTTCCATATAAATGTATTACTAATGAAAGCAAGTTTGACCTCCATACATAGGAAAAACACTTTAGGATTTGGGAATAATAATTTAGGAGAATTTTTTTAAAAAAAAACTAAGGTGTTATTAAGTGAATTACTTATACACTTTAAAGTACAACACTTTGAAAAGAAAAATAAAATAATGTTAAAAATATGGATATTGTCGTTAAAAATAAAATAATGTTAGTGCGACACAAACATCACGTCTGAATTTTCTAATGGAGAAATGATGGACAATCCGTTGCATTCATGTTCGATAGGGGAAAAATCGTGTCTACACTTACATCATAGTTAGGTGATGTTTGATATACGGAATCTTTTATTTTCAAACAAATCACTTTCACGTGAAGGAGATCATTAGAAATATGATTCCTAGAAAAAATATATTATAAAATGGTATTATTTATACTCCTTAGATTTTACCTTTTCTTTAAAATCTTTAAATGAAAATAACAGTACTAAGTAAACCGATATTTTTTATTTTATTTTTAAGAAAGAATTATATTTGATATGTGATTAGACATAAAATGTTACACTTCTAGTGGAAGTTTTAATCTTAATTAAGATCTAAAAAGCCAAGTACAATGCCATAGCAGATGATGAATATGAGGTTTCAACCAAAGCACAACAAAACCTTGATTTTAAAGAACCATGTAAGTGATATTACACCTATATAATTGCATACAGGGCAATAGATAACTCGAATTTTTGCACGTCACTACATATTTGGTTTGTTATTCTATTTTCCTCACTTATTATTGGAAGTGGCTTGGTAACAATAAGAGCTAAGAGTCTTATGAGAGAATAAATATTGATGATATATTCTTTTGGTGCATAAGCTGAATTTGACTTGACAGTGTACAAAAATCATATTCTGCTGCAGGAAACTTATCCTACCATATAAATAATCCATATTTTCCTCCATTGTCAATCATGGGATGTTATGCAAGATTAAAATATGGTAATTCTTAACCTTCTCTAAAACTTCTAAACAGACACAGATAATGCCAGATAATAGAGAGCCGATCAAAGAACAAATTAAAATAGGCATATTGCAGATGGTTGTTTCAGACAAGATTTATACTAAGAAACTAAACAATCACTAGATACCGTTGTTCAATTCAAACTAGCAATTTCACCCTTCAACATAAGCATCAGGCTAACCTAGTGCCCAGCAATAAATTTCCTCGTAAT
Source organism: Vigna angularis (assembly GCF_016808095.1). NCBI lineage: Eukaryota > Viridiplantae > Streptophyta > Magnoliopsida > Fabales > Fabaceae > Vigna > Vigna angularis. The sequence goes on along the minus strand of NC_068975.1, from coordinate 34,736,179 downwards.
ATGCAAAAGAGTCGACAAAGATCTCTAGCTTGAATTTGCATTAATAAACCCACAAGCAAATATCAACTGCTAAAGACATCACTTGATATGAAACATTTCTGCAGATTAACTAGACATGTTGAATGCTACAAAAGAACCTGATTGAGAGTATACCACCAATATACCTGTTATTCTCTTCCAAAATGAAAAGCCAAAGTTCCTTCTGCCCACTGAAATTGTTATTTTTCATTGGCCGCTTGATTTTCTAGACCAAAGCGGCGTCTGAACTTAGCAATCTGTCCTAAACTCTCGGCCATTTGACGCTTAGCCCGGAAGTGGTAGACTTTTCCAACAGGGTGTATCTTTGTCATCATCACATGCATCAACCTACCTGTTTGTGTAACGTAGGATATCCATTGCTTCTGTGGATGAACACCCTTTTTCATCTTCTTCCAATCTGCAACCTCACCACCTGCAAACACATTTCATCAAACATTTTAAATGCAAAGGTCAGATAATTGAAAGACCATGAATGTAAAATCGACAATAAATCACAGGGTAAAGATACAGAAGTCTAAAAAGTCAGCAAATCTTTTGGCAACCACCACCACCTTCAAATTTAAAAATACAAATTCCCCCGTTTCATGTAAAATTACAATTAAACCAAAAAAACCGAACTTCTAAATCAATTTAAAGAGAAAAGTTTTTGCACTTACTAGGTAAAGAAATTCAATTCAATTCCCGAGCTTCGATGCTTGTTGGAATCGATTCACTGATAGAGTCGCAGAAAGAGAGAAGAAGGGGCTTTAGGGTTTAGGTTGAAGATCATGGTTCTGTAGCTATTGGGCCCAAATGGCCCATTTAGATTAACCCAAATAAAAAATTCTATCAATGGGTCAACTCCTATATTTTCTCAAAAAAAAAAAAAAGATTACGGACCTAAAAATAAGGCAAGCGGACAAAAAATTAAAATAAATAAAAAGTCAATAGTTTAAATTCGTGTTTTTAATATATATAATATCTTACATAATTTATGTGGAGTTTAACTAGGGTTTTTGGAATTTGGAATAAAGGGGAAGAGAGTGCATCTTCCTTTTGTTGTTGTCAAACTTTAATCTCATAATATAGCAGAAGGAAGAAGAATTTGATTCGAAAATTGTAGCGTAGCGTGGGTGCAATTGAACGATAAGATGGGAAGAGGAAAATACAAAAGCAAGCCCACCGGTCGCCGCCAGTTCTCCACCCCGGAAGATCTCCGTGAGTCCCTTTTCCCTTTTCCTGCAAAAAGATTACGCCTTTGGCCCTTAAAGTGGAATTTTTATAACCTTGATGAAATAGTTATTTTTTGTTGTGAAATATGCTTGTGAACTATTAGGGGTTATTTTCTTGTTGTTTTTATGTAGAGCGGGATGTGGGTGGTGCATGAATGTTTTGATGTGGAAATGGAATTTGTTGGGATTGTTAGATCTGGAGAGACTCCCCGGTTGGGTACTCTGGATATCTGTTTTTGTTTGAAATGAATTTCTATTACTGTTCATTTGTTTGGATTAATAACTGTTGAGTACCGTGCTGCTTTGTTTGATTTTCCCCATAAACTTTGAAGTGACTACAGCTGTAAATAAACGCGAGTCAGGGCCTTTGATGATCAGGGAAAATTGTATGTCTATATGATGGAGAGGGAACGGTAACCACTGTTTCATGAATGCTAATGGAGAAAATAAGTACTAATGACCGTTTTAGTTTGCTGAGATTGTCATTTTTGGTGTGTTTCAATGAGTTTATGTTTGGGCCACTCCAAATGAGGAAATTGTCACTCTCCTTATTGTGGACTATAACTTTTAGATATCTTTGTGGAGTTGTCTTGCGATTTCGTTTTCTTTTTAGATTTTGTTGAATTTGCATTTATGAAGTGGATATTGTGAAGAAAAGGTTTGGATCGTAGATGTGGAACTGAGACATCGGGCAGATAAAGGATTTTATCTTAGAAAGCTCTAGAATTTTGCACTGTTTGTAGGTTTGCATAATACTTGCGGTTGAAGAAATTGATATTTAGTTGAACCCTGTGATTGCTTGTAAAATAATATCTCAGTTCAATACCATGCGCTTTTTGTTTCTAGTATCTTTTTTGTATGGGGTAGTCACATATTATCGCATGCTGGGAAATTAAATGCTTTATTGTTGGCATTTACTGTCATTGTATTTATGCTCCAGTATGCTAATATTTTGTGGAGGCATCACTAGTTTTTAAATTCTATTCCAATTCCTTTATTTTGAAACTTTGCTGAAAATATTCTTGTTGATGCCACCGCTCTTTTGGCCCCCTACCCCTCATAAAAAAAGAAACAGAAAAATGATATTTCGTAATGATAGACTAAAAAAGCACTTTCAGAAACTTAAATTTTGTTTTTGACTACTGCAGTTGCTGGAACCTCTAACCGGCCTCGAACTTTTAAACAGGTTTTCTTCTGCATCCATTCCTCTTCATTTTGCACCTCTCTTTCATAGCACAGACACATGTGATCACTAGCACACTAATGTTTTTCTTTCCGTAGACCATCTATGGCAACAATTAATTTTTATATATACATGATATGAATTAATTTGTTCTCCATGTTCTTTATAACTTTTTTTTCATAATCTTTACAACTTATTAGAAAGAAGCTGAACACGTAGAGGAAGAATCTGAGGAAGCATCTGGGGATGAATCTGGAGAAGAATCTGAAGAAGAATCTTCGGTTAGTATTTTGCAGCAATTACTAATATAGATGGATTGAATTTTTAATTTTTTTAAGCGAGGACTTGTTTCTTTATATGATCTGCTGCCATCCTAACTATTTTAACTTCATCGATATGTAATATATGCAGAAGAAAAAAGGAACTCAAGGGATTATTGAGATTGAAAATCCTAACTTGGTAAAGCCAAAGAGTGTGAAGGCCAGAGATGTTGATGTGAGTTCAATTTTCTGTTTTCGGTCTTCCCATGTAGACATTTTTCTGGAAGTTGGAAGAATAATGCTATTTTCTTGTGTTACAGGTTGGAAAAACAACAGAACTTTCAAGGCGTGAAAGGTTAGCTACTTTTGCCTTTTGTTTATACCATTTGAAAATTAACCGCTAAGTCAAAAAACGTTAGAATTAAGTTGAAAAGGGATAGGGTTTTGACTACTGGTCATTAACTCAGAATGTAAGCTAAACTTATTATGACATAAAGCCACAAGACGAACACTCCAATATGGCAACAAAAACATCCCAAGCCTCCATCATTGATCTTTAACAGGGCCCCAACAGATAACCTCCCTAAGCCACCACCCCAAGTGAAATAAGAGATAATAATGAGCATAGTATTTCAGGGATATATAGCTGTTAACAAACAGAATAGTGATGAGCTTGAACTGAAAGCCCAATTCACTGAGAGCAGAGTAAATGCTTCCCTTGAAGTTGAAACAAGAGAAAAAACAGAGATATGGATTCAAAATGAAGTAAAAATATGGGAGAAAAGCCATTACCATGATGTGGAGTAGAGTAGATTTGGGGAACTCCTAACTCACTTTCTCACTTCCACATTGTACAACCTGACCTGCAGGGCAGTTTACAGAATATCAGGAATATCTCGATTTCATAATCTTCCCTAGTGATCTTGCTACGAATCCACAATTCCACCACCCTGTATGTAATGGAACACAGAAGGGAGACAAAACTTGTAGTATTGTATAATTCGTAGTATCATCAATGAGTGTATTGCTTATTATTAAACAGGGTGCAGAACATTATTACGTCTAGTTGTTTCAATTCCTATCTTTGTGGGAATATTGAAAGTGAAACTTCTGAAACATTTTTTCTTAATATATTTAAATTTCACATCTGTTTTCAGAGAGGAGCTGGAGAAACAGAGAGCCCATGAGCGCTACATGAGGCTGCAAGAGCAAGGGAAAACAGAACAAGCAAAGAAAGATTTAGGTACCAGTAGCATTTGAAACAGTCAACGATTGTTTCTGAAAGATTCGTTCGTCCTTTTCTGTTTAAGTTCTTGTCTTTGATTGTTGGTATTATCATTAATTTTATTATGACTTATGTAAACTATTGATTGATATGGTACTTTGTGAGCTGTATGAGTTCTGTAAAATAAAATATGCTTTGCAGATTGAAGTGGTTGTTTTGTGAGGGCTATTGTATTGTTTCCCAATGATTTATGGTTAGTTTGTCTGTCTTGTAGAACGTTTAGCTCTTATACGTCAGCAAAGGGCAGAGGCTGCTAAAAAGAGAGAAGAAGAGAAAGCTGGTTAGCTCTTAAGTCTCTGAATACTGTTTCTTCTGCTAACTCTATTTCGATATCCAAAAGCTTGAAACTAATAAGTAAATTTGTTTCAGCTAAAGAGCAGAAGAAGGCTGAAGCGCGAAAGTAGAGAATGTAATGAGGCCAACTGTACTCCAATTAGTAGGAGGAATATGTGCTCTTGCTACACTTCAACATTATGTCCATTTACCTTTTTATATTGTTATTACCATACCAATCTGGTAACATGTAATGCAATTATTTTCCTATTCTGTGGTTTAAAATCGTGATTATACATATATAGACTTCTTAAATGTTACCTAATCACAGCTGAGTTAATTACTTTTGTTGCATTCTTTTAGTCCTAACAACACTTGAGCTTTTCATCAACTACACAGAGCTGTGTTTTTTCACCCTAAAAAAAGCCTTCATTCGTGGTCCTCTTGCATGTTCTTTGTAAATTTTGAGCTGGCAACTTAAATGCCCTTTTAAATAAAAGTGAATCAAAACGCAAAGGTCTTCGGTCAGTGAAGTAATTTTTGTTAAGGATATGTCTATCCTTCTCTAATGCAAATTAAGTTACTATTTCGAAACAGTTGGATCCAGATGCTTAATTTGAGTAGTCTTTGGGGTGCGGAGAAAAAAACTGGGCCATAAACTGTTCAGCATTCATTGGAAAAAAATACAATCAGTTTCCTCTCTTCTATCTATATTCTTAGTTCCTTGCCCTGTTACATATTGAATCAATGGTTCCCACCTGCAACACCAAATAATTTGCTTGCTTGCAATGCTACGGTTCTGCAAGTATGGGAGAATTCCGTTCAAAGAGCACATGAAATCACGAACAACCTTCTCAATCTAAGGTGATTTGTTAATTCAAACTCCGACCTTATTATTAATCAATTGTCATGGCCTGTTTTTGTTTTTTTTACCACTTTTCCAACTAAAATACTTACCAACTAACACTTATTTATAATTTTAATAACTTGTTTTTGTTAGAAGAGCCATTGCTTTTCCAATACTTTTTTGTTTAAATATGATTTTCGTTCTTTTGATGTAAAACTGGAATTTTTTTTTATTTACATTTTGATATTTAAACTTTAAAAATAAATGATATATTTTTAGTTTCTTACCACGTTGCAAACTGACACAAAGTTTGAATATCAAAATTTGAAACATCAAATTTAAATTTTAAATTAAAGTTTAGGAATTAAAAATATATTTAACCTAATATTTTTCATAATAATATTATTTATTTGTAGATTTAATATTATTTTTATAATATTTTTTACAATGAAGATAATTTTAATGATATATCATAATATACTATTTTTATTTATTATAATTTTAATAGTTTTCTTTATATTTGAAAGTTGTATTATCATTTTAGTAAGGTTGCTCTCACAAATAATACAAGACTTTCATCTCTGGTACACTTTAAATTATTTAACATTTGACTTGAAAATTATTTTGGATGTAAAATAATGGAAGACGACCACCATATTATGCAATGAATTTTTGTGGATACCTTGTAACAAACTGATAAAGAACCATTTACATTCTCAAAGAAGTAATACAGTTGTTGTAACTTGGGCGTTCCACGTACTAGTGCATTAAAAAACATTTTTTATTTTTATTTTATTCTTTCTAATACAAAATATTATAATAGTACATTTTATAATTATTTTGAGAATTTAATATTATATTTTATCTGAGAGGTTATATTATTTTTTTTGAGATATTATGTGTTAAATAATGACATGATATAAAGAAGAAAAGAAAATGGATATTGCTCCGTCCATCATCATCCCTAACTTCCTCCATGTCCTGAATTTATTTTATTTTTAAAACTATCTTTCCATTAAAATTTTTTTACTTTTACCATCTAAGATCTTTTAATATATATCAAAACCTTAATTTTACCTCACTTATTCACTCGTGTAGCAGCTGCACTCCCACCACCACATCTCTCACATGTTCTCTCTTCTCTTTCCATTTTCATTTGAGTTTTTTTTTCTTCTTTCTCTTTCTTTTTTGTTCATTCTTCTCTTTCCCATTTCTCTTTTTGATTTCATTACTTTCATTGGTGTTGATTCCTGATGTAGAGGAGCGTAGAGGAAGAACGTGGATTTGATTTCATTGTGTTGCTGCTTATGCACGATTGTTGTTGTTGGTCGTCTGAATAGAACCCGCGAATGTCAAAATGGATGTGAGATATCCGTTTGGCCTTGAACGAATATCCATTTCCGTCGACCATACCATGAATCTATCAACTTATGCACTTGAAAAAATACGTTATATTATACCATCAGCTTTTCAAGTGCTTTACTAATTCTTTACTTATTCTCTTAATATGCCAATAATTTATATAATTTCCTTCATAGAATATTTTTCTTATATAAAAATAAAAAAGTGGAAGAAAATTACTGATGTATTAGATTACTTTAAGATTAATGATAGACCCATACCTTGATTTTGTCTACACTTATTATATTTAATTTTCTTTTTATCTCTTTCTTTATTACATCAAATAATTTATAAATTTATAATTTTTTTTCTCTTGAAAAGTTTATTAAGTGTTAATACAGTGTCCATGAATCCATATTTTAAAGTGCAACTGATGTTTCCTTTTATTCTGTTTTTAGTGACTCACTAACTCATACCACAACTTAACTGGAAAATGGGTATTTCACCTTCACGAACAAACAGACTAATTCCCCAGAGAGAAAAATGGAAGATTCACCATAACCATTTAAAATAGCTATCAATAACTCACTTTAATCGTATCAGCACGAGTAAAACTAACATCTGCATATTGCATTTCAAGAACAGAAGAATCACATGACACAAAACTCACAAAAAAATGAACTAACTTTCCTCCCAAAAACAGAGACCATAGTTCATAACACAACCTTACATTTACTCCCTTTGATTTAAATTAAGTACAAATGTTGATTTGAACTATGCTAGTAAATCTACAAATCCGAAATAGATAGATCTCTATCCTTAAACAATGGGTAAGGGTGAAACTATGGAGAATAAATGAGCGGCGATAACAAATGGCCAAAACCACCACCTCCGAACAACTCCACCGCACCCACTTGTGTCTTCACCGGGCATCGATCTGTCGATGACGCGGATCCCGAGAGGTTTCCGTTGTTCACTATCGAACTGCATCACATTCAAAACAAGCCTTAAACTTTCAGAATCCAAAATTTTGAAAACAGAAAAGAAAAAACTGAGCCCAATTGATCACTGCTTCTACTACCTACCTAGAAGGGAACTTGCAATTACCGAAACCTGAAAAATTAAAATAGAAAAAGATGAGAAATTTTTTGGAGGGGATTTGAAATTGAAGTAGTGAAGGATAAAAAGGATTAAGGGGGTGGAGAGAAAACTGACTGGGGTTCAAGGAGGTGATGGCGGCATTGTTACCGAAGTTACAATTCTCTTCGGCGATCTCGTGTTTTCGGAAATAATCATTGAAAGCGTACGACGCCGTATTCATGCTGGAAGGGTCGAAGCAGGGTCCTCCTCCCTGGATCTATCCGCAATCGGTCCCGCCAGCGCCGCAGGCCCACTCAACAGCCGACTGCAGCGCCGCATCCTCCGCGTTGTTCCTGGCCACGCACCACACCTCCCGCGACGGTGTGTCGCCGCCGACAAAGCCACATGGAAGGAGAAGAAGAAAGAAGTGACACAGAGGAAAAGGTTCTGTCATGCGCATATTATTGTCGTGATGAACAGTGAATTCAATTCAACTGAATGAGTGATATCTTTTCCACGTCCGTTTTACCTTCAACGGATATTATATCTGCTGACGGATGCTCACTTTTAAGGTTCAAGCACCACCACCACCAAGACAATTGGATCAGTTGCTTGCATCACCACCAACCTTGTAATCTTTCACTAAGCACACCACAAAATGAAACTCCACCACACTCTCACAGCAAAATGAAACAATGAAACAATGAAATAATGTAACAGTATAGGCAAAGGAAGAACTCAAATGCTATAGAGGAAAAAGAGCTTGTGTAAGCTTGTGTGTGCTTGCCGCTGTGGGATTATTTTTAATATAATTTTTATTTTTATTATTTTTACTCTTATTTTAGTTATTATTATTTTTATTTTTTAATAAAACTATTATAAAAATATAAATCATATTTTAATAATTATTAAAATATAAAAATATAATAAATAATGCATTAATTTTTAATTAAATTAAATATTGATTAAACTTTAAATAGAAAACAAAACTGATTTTCGATAACAAGTTTTTAAAAATTTTTGTTTTTATTTATAATTTAATAATTGTTTAATTTATTTTAATATTTTAATATAATTTAATATATTTGAATATATTAAGTGAAATTTTATATTATTATTATTATTATTTTATTTTTATTTTTATTTTAATTATTTTTTTTAATATAGCTATGATTATAATATAAATTATATTTTAATAATTATTAAAATATAAAATTATATTAAATAATATTTAAATTTTAAATTAAATTAGAATTATTATTAAGTCGGTGTAGAGTCAAGAGAAAAAAAATAAAAAGATAGTTATTAAAATGTGTTTAATAAAAAAGAGAAGAAAGTTAAAAATAAATTTTTTGAAAAAGTTAGAGTTGCAATATTAAATTGAAATTTTTGAAAATATAGAATGAGACGTTGAAATGTTGGAGGTTTAGGACGAAGGATTCAAAGAAAATTGGGGATGAAAATGGCCCAATTTAGTGGGCCTAGTAAATTTCCCTCAGTGGACATTGTTCGAAGTCCAAATTATAAGAACTGAATCGGGCTACCACAGTTAATCGGGTTTTGCGGGTTTTATTTGAATCTCTTTTGGTCCTACAGTTTCGTGGGATCTATATTGTTCAGAACTTCAAATTCAAATTAACTCAGTGCAGTTTGTGCGCGCAATGGAGGTTCTCTACACGAAGCTCTATGACAAGTACACCGAAGTCAAGGTAATTTTCTTCTGCAATTCACCTTTCTTTCATCACCAACTAGAAACAGGTTATCAGGCGTTTTTACTGATTCTTTTTATTATTTCTCCTTTTAGACTAAGAAATTATCTGATTTGGAACACCTTAACGAAGAACAACAGCTTAAATTCATCAATTGCTTGTCTGGTACGTTTCTTCTCCATCTATTTTTTCCTTTCCCCGTCACTTCTCTCTCCCTGAAACAACCAACGAGTTGTGAATTTCGAGTATTGCAGCTGCAGAAGAGGTCATAGAGCATTTGAAGACCGAGAAGGAAGAGCTTCTTGGACAAGTCAATGACTTGAGAGTCGAGCTCGCTTCGCTAAGGTATGTTTCCCATATTGAATTTTTTTCAATTTTTTTTTGGATTTCTTTCGTTTGTTTACGAAATGTGTACGTCAGGGCTGCCAAAGACAACCAGTTAGCGGACTATCAGATGCTTTTGATGGAGGAAAGCCACAAAAGTGAGACTCTCCGTCCTCTCTCTGCTTCTTCAAATTAAATTTAACTGCTTGTTAAGTAATTGTAGTACACGTTTTTCTTTTTCTTTTATTTCATGATGCAGACGGGTATTAATAATACCAGTGTAGTTGTTGAAAATAACACTTTTTACATTGTCCTTAATTATCGTATGTTTTCCTGTGTTGGAGATCTTGTGTTGGAGATCTCGTATAGGCTAGAGATAAGACCACAAACCTCACCTTGCCGAGTCAATCTTGTAGAGTTGAATTAGACTTAAGTCATTAGACTGTATTCTAGTCGAGATTTAAGCCTATCATGTCATGCACTATCAAGCCCTTCTCGATTCCCATGCTCAATATTCTCAGTGTGAGGAGTGTGTTGAAATCCCACACCAATTAGAGATAGGCCAAATTATAGTATATATGTTGGGTGAAACCTCACCTTACTGAATTGGTCTTGTAAAGTTGAGTAACGTTGTTTTAGCATATTGCTTTGAGTCTGGAATTTCTCTAATTACTTTTCATAATTTTCTGATTAATTCCTCGTTTGAAATAGAAAACAAGGCTTGTTGTTTACCACCATGTGGTTAATCTTTTGCTTTGCAACTTTTGTGGGAATCTATATTCAATGTTGGAGTTTGATGGTGATTCTAATTCATCTTTTGTGAATTTAAGTTCATCATTCTGTTTCCTTATGTCTATCCTTAAATGTATGTCTATTTCATTTATTCTTCTCTATTAATGATTTGGGTGTGAACTTTTGGAAGATAAAGCTCTTTCTGAAGAAGTGGAGAAATTGCAGCAGCTTCGCCAGGAAGGAGCATCTCATGATTTAAATAATAGCAGTAGGATCATAGCTGTAGATGATCAGTTTAAGGCTAACTCTAACAGATCATCTGTAAGAATGACTAGAAAACGTAAAATACAGAATGCTTTGAAGGACGAAGCAAGGTTTATATCTTTTGAAAACGATCAAGTTAATTCTGTTGAGAGAGAGTCTATGCACAATGCCTGCAAGGAGACAGCATCTGGAACGGTGAGCATTTAGAGCCATAAAAATGGAATACACACTCACATATGTATGTATATGTATATGTAAGTGTGTGTTTATTTTTTTATGAATGAATAATCACACACACACACACATGCATTCTGTACGAATTTAATTTGTTTGAGTGCAAAATGTAATCACCATAATATGCTGACATTTTGTTGTGAAATAGCCGTTGGAGTGTTGTAGCGAGGCTAATGTTCAATCAGGTTGGTGTTAGCAATTGTTGTTCATGCTTTATGTGTGAATTCTTTGGCTGGAATTTTGGGGTATATTATATATCCTTCATTGCATTTTACAGGCATTGATTTACAGGAAACTGGCCATGGTGACTGGCTTATTCCAGTTCTTTTTGAATATGCACTGGGAATGAAGTTTTCCACTTACTGTCAAACTGGACGGATATGCCTTTCTGCACTGCATCTATCAAGTGGTAATTAATAATTTTGGATTAAATGATTTCGTATATGATGTTTGAGTTACAGTTAGTTGGAATGTGAACAATAAATATGCTTAACTATAAGGTTTCTATCTAGATATAGTTTTTGGAATTCTGTTGTTTGATAGTCAACATATATGATAACGAAGGATAGGATAAGAGAGACAGACAAAAGTAGAAAAGGAAACAAACATGATTAGCTCTTATTCTATCAGTGTGTAAGCACACTAAATAACCAAATACACAGAAATACAAATTACGTGAAAATAACAAAAATACCCTCATAAAAAGGTACAAGTAGGGAGGGAAGGTAACTGTCTCTTTATTTATTATTTTTAAATAAAAATGTCATGAAAATGGATACACAGATAATAGATGCTCATTGGGCCTAGAAACGGTGTGAAGAGATCAAGTGAAGGGTGAAGATACTGAAGAGCAGGTGATTTTAGGTGTTGAATAGAGTTTGAGACTCTCTTTTGCAAAGAGCAGTAGACAGTCTAATGCTTGATCATCTATAGGTATGAGGATATACAAGATTTGTATTAAGTCCACTAGAACCAATCACAATTACAACTCTAAGTACACAATATCACTCTTAACAAACTCAAGTTGATAAAGTCACTCCTAGATATCAGATCCTAATATCTTCCTATGATTAAGAATTACAAGTATTCTTTATAGTCACTTTTGACTGGAAAACAATAGTAAAGGGTAAGGAAAGGAATAACTCTCAGAGAGAAGATAACTATAAAAGGGCTCCTTACAGAAAATAAATTCACAAAGTGAAAGATATTACAATGATTTTCTCACTACTAGACAGAACTACAATATTAGCAGAATGAGTATGAACAATAGGCTTGTAAGATTGTTGTGTGTTGCAGTTGTGTCTTCTGCATTCGCCATTCATGTCTTTTATAGGCTCTCAAGAGTATGTATGTGCTAGAACAATCTGTACCTCTGACAGGTCTTAACAGGGGTCTTAACAGATAATTTGCACATTATTTGTACCTTAAGACAGAGAATGGGGCTGACCTAACAAGATGTTACGGGATACCTTTGCCAGTTAAATTTTCCTTCCATCTCACAATTTATCTTTAAATATAAAATATTTATTTCCACTGGGCTGGGTGGCGGTGGTAAACAAACAATAGTGAGTTTTAGAAAGTAGTTGATTTTATATGCGGAATTCAATTTATTTTATTTTATTCTCAGTTCAGTAAGACCTTTGTTTCATATGTTGATCTCATTCTTTGACAAAGCTGCTTTTGGTCTCATTTTTTCAGAGTATTATTGCGGCTTGTTCTTTAAATAAAGTTGTTGCCATTTAACATTTCGCAGAATGCAGATAAGTAAATTCTTGATTAACAACTTATTTCTTGTATTGCAACAATGATAGGCTACTCCTTTAGTTTATCATGGATTTGCAAAGCCCCCGAAGAGGAAGCAGAGCTGATGTACCATGTTTTATCTCTCGGTACATTTGAAAGAGTGGTGCCAGAATGGATGAAAGAGGACATCGTGTTCAGCCCTAGCATGTGCCCCATATTCTTTGAAAGGGTATCTCGTGTTATAAAGTTGAACCACTAACTTTTTTTACCATTAATTCCATTTCCGCCCTCCCGCATTCTTTTACTGTACATATTTCCTGTTTAATTTTCATTTGCAGAATATTAAGTTATGCTGTACGATTGAACTTGCTTGTTTCTCCCAAAACCCATTTCATATGCCATCTGCAAAAAGAATTTGTAAAAGGTATTCGGAAGAGCATTTTTACATGCTTGTTAAAATTGTAATTACCAGACATTTATTTGTTAAAATTGTGATTACAAGACATCGTTTTCTTTAATGATAAATATGTTGTGTACTTTTTGAATGCACGAATGCCTTTTTCGAAAATACTAAGCAGCTTAACTTTGTTATTGACTTTTTGGATGCATGGCTGTCCCAGGCATTTTGACTTACCTAACGTTTTATCTGCCTGAGTGATATTTCCCTTTCAAAACTACCGACTTCCTCAGTGATGATTGATTTAACTGGTTGTGATATTGGCTTGGAGCATATTCGGCTAGAGGGGGGAAGTATTACTATATTATTTACTTAAACCATTACATTATTTAAAATTAATTTGGTTGCACAATATTTAATTTGATTTACTGTGGTAGAAGTTAATATCTTTTTGGTTAATTGATGTAAGATCTCTAAATGACACAATACTTGATTATATACCAGGGTGCTTTGAATAGCTGGTGCATTTATGTAGGTTTAGTTTATTTTTAGAAGAATGTTGCTAAATGTATCAAGCAATCCACATGGATGGATCTTTATGTGACCTTGATAGAAAGTGTTACTAAGGACAGGAAAAAGGTCCACACTGCAGCTTGGGAGGAGGTTTGCCAACCCAAATCTTCAGTAGGATTGGGAATTAAACTTTCACATGAAAATGAATACTTCCTTTCTTATGAAAGACAAGATGGGATATTTGTGTGAAACAGGAGTTACCCGGGGTGAATATTATTAGAAGTAAATAATTTTTGTGGAGATTCATCTTTGCTTCCGGTTAGAGAGAAGAAGAATGCTTGGAATTTGCAAATGTTGGTTATTTTGAGATTAACAATACTTTGAGGTTCGTGATTGGTAAAAACATCTAGTTTGGACAGACCTGTGGCTGTCAAATGAGGGAAAGCTGGTAAATGATAAACATTACAATTCTGGTATGATTAGTTTCAATGCAAACTGTGCTGATTAGAAGGGATGTTGATACCTGAATTTCATTTCTCATATCCTCCGATTAGTAGATTATCCATAAAATTTGGCCTGTGTTTACCCCTTGGGGTAATATCCATTTTGGCCTGTATAGCTGGTATCTACTTTGTAGCTTCAGCTTATGAAAGCATAAGGGCTAACCGCTTAACACCCCAGATGCAGCATTTTCAATCTTATCGGACAGTGAGAAAGCCTTGTGGAAATTGATTACAAATGTGTTACTAGCCAATGATCTCAGATCAGGCCTTGAATCCCAATTTGTCCAAAAGGTAGCAACTCTGCTGAAACTTCCCTTCACGTGTTCAGAAATTGAATCTTTCTTAGGTCCTTGTGGAAAAACCCATGACTCATCAATTGTTCATCACTTCCTATAGTTTATATCAATCTAAATTGGGTGGCACATAAGATTGCGGCATGCACGTCTTATTAAGTAGTAAATGGAATGTACTTTTGATGTTACAGTAAATGTTTCGTGGAGAATGAGAAATGATCGATCTTATTATCGTGAATAAGAATATTCTGTTCACGAGGCTCTGGCATATTAAAAAAGCTATGTTGGATATCTCTCTGGCCAAGCAAATGAAGTGTGGAAGACTCAAAGCTCATTACACAGCATCGAGATCAATCATACTAGCTGGCCTTGCTCAGCACTCTCTTGGGGATCATGTTCATTCCTTAGTTTAGTCTTTCTCTCTTCCTGCCAGTTAGGTTTTGTGATACCCTACATCCACTGGCTGAGAAAAAAGATGTAAGTATCAAATCTTTAGAGATAAATAAAATATAAAGCCTTAGTAGACCGTCTTCAACAATTCAATTTAATATTTATCTTGGTGCAGTCAAGAATTTGCCATTTGTTCGACGAATACATGCCACTTTAAAATGTGGTATTAATGTATTGTCGTGGGCGTTCATTATTGAAAATCATAGAACACTAATGAAACCTCAGGTTGCTGGCCGGTAATAGGAACGAAGGCCGGCATGTATAAATAGTTTGGAAGAAAAGAGTCACATGGTTGTCTTCAATTCAATGAATAGCTAGCTGCTATTGATGATGACGATGGATTATTAATTAATAGCAAAATGTTATTTAATAGATTTTCCTTCAATGAACCCGCGATCCCATGAAGATTTGCGGTTTGTTGGAGTTATAATCTTAGCTGATTGTTTCATTAAAATGATGTTTCTCTGACATCAAGCCCTCTTTGAACGTTACTGCATAATCTTTTAACAACTGAGTTGTACTATTTTTTTGACGTTTGCTCTTAGTGTATTCAAGTCACCTAATAATCGATTTTGATACTATACCACTGAGGGAATCTCTGATAAAAAGAAACACTAGACTACACTCAATATAAAAACTTTAAAATATTAGCTTTAGGATCACTTATATGTTTCCATTTTCATCTTATTATTATTATTTTGTGAATAAACACTCATCTTCTATATAAAAAGATAGATAAGTCTCCCCTTGTCATCTGTGTTTGCTATACATGCATTTTTTTTTCTCTATTATTGAAAAGCAGATATGTAACGGCATTTATGGGTTATTTAGATCATGACAGAATAAAATATAACTAAAATGAAGTTTACCTAATTTCACTTTATCAAATGCCTTTACTTTCTTTCTTGACCTTGGAAGTTAAGTGATTATTTCCGGAAAAAAAATTACTGAATCCGTTCCCTCAAATAACGACTTTCATATTTTAATATTATTACTTTTAATTATACCTTAATTGTAATGAAATATTAAGAGTATAACAAATAAATAAATATAAAATAGTAGAATATGATTTAATAAATATGAAAGACTAGAACATGATATACTATTAAAAATACTATCATTGTAAAAAGTTGTTAAGAAAACTAGCACTAAATAATAGTTCTGCAAAAAAAATGTCAATAAATTTAAAAAACATTACAGAAATATATAATAATATTCTAACCTAAACATAATTGAAACTGGTAATATTAAAATATGAATATGAAATATGTTTATTAACAATTAGCATTAATCATTTGCAAAATCCCTTAGACAACGTGTTTCATATTCTTCAATTTTAGTTCCTTTTCCATAGTTTCATATTTCTAGAATTACTTCTCGATATTCTTGAGAAGTTATCATATAATTAATTAGGTAATCTTGAGATTTATCTTACCGTAGACAAACAACGCAGAAAAACTAATTCTTTCAATAGTTTATTCTTAAATAACTGGGAAAAAAATATTTATATCACTGATATATTTTAATTAAATTTATAATTATTTACAATATCCTCTCAAAATCCTATTTTTATAAAAAACACTAATGATTTACTAAGATAACTTAAGTCAAGTTTAACAAATAATGGACACCAACAAAAGTAATAATATTCATATACACATACATCCATCAAATTCAATAATAATTACATTAATACAGAAGGTCAATTGCGATACGGAAATTTGGATAAACGGCATCACATTAAAAATATTACATGTGTTCATGTTGTCAATGGGATAAACATCGTGTTTACGCTGTATAAATTACTTAGTCCTTGTGTATGACTAAAACAGATTTATCAGAAACGAAATAATATCTCTGAGAAATCAATAGAATACACAAGTAAACATGGGAAATACACATTACGAATAAATCAAACTCTTGAATCAAAATCGTTCCCGAGAAAAAAATTATAAGAACACGGCTCCTTATATATAATTTAGATAATTTATTAAAGAATTTGAGAGAATTTTTTATCCTTATAATTTATACAACGAGTGAGTTTAGTTTAATACTTAATTTCTCATTCAAAACCCTCATCTCTTTAATTGTACTTTTCTTTTACTTCTATCATTTTCACTTTTTTCTCAAATATTTTTTCCTCTTTATTGTACTTGTAATTCATACATAGGATCAGTTTTACAACAGCAGCTCTGAATTATTTCCTTTAAGGCAGAGAAGCACAAGGATATCTGATCAAACCCAAGATATCAAATCTCAAGCACCAAACCAAGTGAACAATGACAGTCTGGTTGTTGTTATCACTCATTTTATTCTCCCAACAATATATATTAGACAAAATTAAAGACAGATATCATATTATTGGAAGAATAATGGCCAAAATTACAAATATATTAGACTATAATTTTTCATGTATTTAAAAAAGGTAAGAAAAAATTTAATATTTTTAAGTTAAAAAAATGGGAATTGGATGGGTAAAGCAACTTGCAGAATTTATTTAGTAAATTCAGAGAAGAATCTACTTAAATTATATAAAGTTAAAAACTGGGTCACAAGTGGTTTATAGAAGAGAAAACAAAAAAATTGGAGAGGTTTAAAAAATAGGTTACTAGGTTTGACCGCCTCCTAACCCAACAAGTTTTTAAGAATTAAGAATTGATATTACCGTCAAAATAAAACAGAAGACCACTTATAGAATTAATTAAATTATTAGATTAGGTTTACACAACACAACTAATGCCCTTGTTTTCCCTCCTGTTACACCCTGTCTCTTTCCATAGCTAACCAATAACCAAAACTCACAAAAGTCAACTTTCCCACTTTCTTCCACGAATTAGGGTTCTAAATTTAATTCAATTCCATTACATAAACATGCCATATTCTTTAGATTATATTTCTGTTTAATTTGTCACACTTCATTTGAATGGGAGAAAAATAATATCTAAAAACCAACTTGGAAGTAGCCATGACAATTTGACAAAAATGTTTTTTATTAGATTTGTGGTAACTTTTCCAAGTTGGATATCTGTACATATTTTACTATTCGATTTTGCATCTAAAAGTCATCCCCTCAAAAGCTCCAACGGTGAAACTCCTTTAATTTGAATTGAACCATTACATGTAATAAAACCTTTATTTTCAATGTTTTGCATAAATGTACATCTAAAACCTAAATTCGAAATCCATGTCAAATAATTTTGTCCCAATCTATGATTCTTTGTTTTATCTGTGTAACATTGTTTTCCCATATAATATTATACAATCTCAAGTGTACATAAGAAATAGCACCGTTTTATTTCTCAGCTAACCTGTAAGACTATGTGACAGCTATCATAGTTTAAAAAACATTAATTTTTGTTGTCATAAAAAACAGAAAACCTATGTTTAACTGTTAGAATTTGTTGGAGTACAAGACTGCATCTTTCTCCAGCCTCCTTAGATTCCCACTCCAATTATGACATAATTAGACTATATAGTTTCTAAGCAAAATTTTTACACTGTCAAAACAATGCTATGTTCGTTAGACATATATACCTTGTATAGCAATAACTCTAAAAGCTATAGTAAAAATGTTTTTTAATTAATATATGGTAAAATATTTGTATTTACGTTATATATATATATATATATATATATATATATATCTTCGTGACATTGATAAAAATGTATCCATTAGCTCAAACAATTCTTTCTTCCACTACAAAACATGAAATTACGATTTTATTTAAAAAAATAATATCTAATTTTTCTTAGATTAATAAATTTTTTTATAGTTTTTCATTTGTGAAGCTTTTTAAAGACAAATTTAATAATGATAATAATGAAAAAACAGTATTATTGTCACCGTTATCAATTTAATACATTATTAGTGCCACCATTATATTTTCATGGACGGCAACTTTGGTAGCGACTTGTTTTATAGTGCAATACCATTTAATTTTGGTTTTGTAATGAATCAAGAAGCTGAAGAGGTGTTTGTGGATGAAGCAAGACCCTATTCTGAAGGCAATCTACTGTACTAAAAACATGCATGAATCTGTTCCTTGTTCATTCCCTCTTTGCATCATATTTAAACTAGTACAAACTACCTCGAGTTTTTAGCTATATTTAATGTTGAAAGGGTGCTGATTGAAGCAGTAAAATAAGGCATTCTCTTGGTGGTTGTTTATTCCATCACTTCATCTTTTCTTGAAGCTTTCTTCCTTAGAATATTTGGCGATAGACTCTATCCAAAGTTCCTTTATGTTTTGTTCCATTCTTGTATAAATATATTTAAGAATGTGATGAAAGTTGGTGATGATGATGATGATGGTTGGTGGCCACCGTGTGTCAATATTTTATTTTTATGTTTTGGGACTTAATCCCATTCTAACCGTTGAAAAATGAATGCAAAAGTCATTGACTAAGTAAAATGTATTAGTTAACCTTAGCCATCTCGAGGCCGCGTTTGGTCTTCCATCGTTTGTTGATTCAGTTTTGTCATCCTATGAAGCCTTTGCTTTCTCATTAAACCATAATTGCTATAGATTGATCCTCTTTGGTTATTGGTCATCATTGCTTCCACCCAAAACTTCCATCATTCCATTTCTGATCCAACACAAGAGAAACATTGAGTAATGGACCAACGACATAAAGTGATTCTTCTTCAGCTGCTTCTTTTCCAAGTTCTGCTTGTTGCATCACAGACAGACAGTCGGGATTGTAAGTTCAATTCTACTTTTTTCGTGTTTTGCACTGTCTTTGCTGTCTGTATCTAACAATTTCTTATACGTATGTTCTTTCACATCTCATGAAAAAAGTGAGGAATATTATCCAACTTTTTTGGGGGGCGTTCTTCCATATGCCGAGAAGTGGCTAAACTCTTAAAAGTTTGAAACTTTGCCTCAGTTCTATGCGAAGAGCACATCACAAATTACAGTGGACACAAGATAGAGAAATTAAATATGTAGAAAAAGGCTGTACAATTTTTTTTTCAACCAAACGTGAAATAAGATGGATGGTGAGATGGAGAGCGAGGAAAAAAATTACCTTTAAAACGGTGTTTAAAGAATTTACTGAAGGAATAATATAATTCAAGAAAATACTGATATTAGGTTGTCTTGTCTTCTCTCAATCTGAATGTGATGTGAGAAAAAGATTGTTTGCTTTATGTATTAAAATTAAAAACATTTCGGTGTGATATTCATTTGATTTCTGAAGTAGGAGAAGGATTTGACTACAAAGGTTGCTTTCTATAGTATTCACTTTTCATGGTAAATTGTGGTCTAGAGCATGCGCAATCACTGAGAGAGGAGATAGATTAATGAACACTAGGAATTTATGTAGTTTAGTTCGAAAATTCAATTTCCTTTTGACAATTTTTAATGTAAATGGTATGGCTGTAGATTCTGCACTAAATTCCCTTACACAATCCTGGAGTAACAAGCCACAAAGTTGGGTGGGTCAAGATCCTTGCAGTGGCTGGGATGGAATTCGTTGCAGCAATACAAGAATTACCCAATTGTTAGTTCTTGGGTTCTTTAGCTTCTCCAAATTGATATATATGAAAGCTTGTATCATACATTCTATTCTTTAAATATAAAATATATCTGAATTGATTGCTATTATTTTCAGGAGAGTTCCAGGCTTGAATATTGGTGGCCAACTGTCTTCGGCAATTGAGTCTTTATCCGAACTAGATACTCTGTGCGTACTTCTTATACAAGTTGAACAGCCATTGAACTGATACCATTATGCCTGTGTTTCTGAACTGGTGGTGATTTGTTGAATAACATTCTTCTAAACTGAACTTATTGTTGGATACTTCACCGTAGTCAAAACTGAAGTATATGAATCCAATACAATTCTTATTTTACTAACTGGTTTTTAGAACTGAATTAGATTCAAAGTTATATTTAAAGTGAAAACGGTATATGTTGTTTCTCTGGAAGCTCACATAATAATATGTTGTTTCTGTTCATGTAGGGATCTTTCTTACAACACGGGTTTGACAGGAACAATTCCAGAAGCAATTGGGAATATGAAAAACCTAAAATCCCTGTAAGTTAGGCAGTTTATTTTCAATCAAATGATTCTTATACAGACCGAAATTTTCCCTTACAAAATTTAGGATGATTTTTTAACTCTCCCTCTTTAACTGTTTTTCAGATCATTGGTTGGTTGTGGTTTCTCTGGTCCGATTCCGGATTCAATAGGGTCTCTAACGCAGCTGACCTTTCTGTAAGGATTTCTTCCATCTTAACAATTGTGCTCATTCCTTTAGGAGAAGGTTTACTTGCATAAAGAAAATATTAAAGTTCATCTTATTATTCGATTGTATCCAAAAATGATGCTTCATATAAAAATATGGAACATGTTATGCTAGGTGTGCAGCCTTGATATAATGTTCAGTTCCTAAAAGTATCTAACTTTGTCTCGAAGTTTAATGTTACTTTAATGGACTAATTCATGGTAAATTATGTGTTGCTTTTCATGCAGAGCATTGAACTCTAACAGGTTCAGTGGAAATATACCACGCTCTCTTGGCAATCTAACAAATATCAATTGGCTTGATCTTGCTGAAAACGAGCTTGAAGGGACTATCCCTGTCTCTGATGACCAAGGACGACCAGGCCTTGACCTGCTCCTTAAGGCACAACACTTGTATGTCAATTCTCACTGTTAATTTTCACTTCATATCAACACATAACGTGGTTGGATATTTTCCAGTTCCCTGAATGACCTAACATCTTGTTCACTGATTGCAGTCATATGGGGAGCAATAAGCTCTCTGGTACAATACCAGAAAAACTTTTCAACTCCAGTATGATTCTGGAACACGTGTAAGCTTCATTACATCTTGTACAATTTCTACTTTTACAACTATATAATGGAGAGTTAAGATGACTTAAGTGAATTTTCCTAAGAGGACTTAGAGTCTATTTAATTTAGATTTTTATATAACTAATTTTGGATCATGGTTTAGACAATCATTCAAATTAATTTCAGGCACCTATTATATATTAGAATGTGTCATGAAATATTGTCTATGGTTATAAACCAACTGGACTCTTAATCACCCCTTGTACTCTTTTTGCCAGGCTTTTTGACCACAATCAACTAGAGGGCAGTGTTCCTAGTTCCATTAGTTCTGTGGGGACATTGGAAGTTCTGTAAGTATATTTTAGACCGTGTCCAATGGCTACGTTCACAAAACTATGCTATCTATGACTTTCTCTTTGACTTCTTTTATTTATATTTAATATTTTCTTTGGATCGCAGGCGCTTAGACAAGAATGGATTAACAGGGGGCGTGCCGGCAAACTTAAACAGACTCGGAAAACTAAGCGAAATGTAAGAAAATTAAAGAAACATGCACTATTTAACTTCATGTTTATATGCAAAAATGTCTAAGTTTTCCTAAAGAATAAACTTTGCTAAGGCGTGGCATGGACTTTATTTTTGCAGCTATTTATCTCACAATAAGCTAAATGGAAGTCTGCCTGATTTTACTGGAATGAATAGTCTCACATACGTGTAAGTACAAAATAGTGACACTTTTATTCAATTTATTTCAACAAAAGTTTAACTCAGTTTGTAAACTTTAATCATGTTGACAAAAAATATTTTCTCTGCACTCAAATTATACAACAGCATTCTACACTTGAGCATATGATTCATACATGATATAATGATTTTTTACTTTGCGTCTTTTATGGAAAACTATCTGCAGGGACATGAGCGACAATGCTTTCAATGCCTCTAATGTACCTTCATGGGTTTCAAGTCTGCCAGAACTGACAACAGTGTATGTTGTTCATTGTTGCTTCCCACATTACGTGTTTCTGATTCTTTCCAATGACATTACTTCTTGAATAAGATGCTCTGTGAAAAAAAAAATAGAAACAGGATTTCATTTTAGCCGTGAAGAAAACGAATGACATGTTCCTAAAAAGTTATGCTTGAGCAAATGATGATTATGATTATTGAAATATGTAACAGGATACTTGGGCAGAACCAGCTCGGTGGCATGCTAAATCTCAGTAGCTATACCAAAAGTCTGCAACTCATAAATTTGGAGAGTAATGAAATAACAGAGATTGAACCGCGAAACAATCTACCAAGTTTTGAAATAAGGCAAGCCTCATTATATATGATATCCTTTTTTCTCTATAAAAAAATGTTCAGTCATTTGCATGGATTCAAAACTGAGGCAGTTGTTTTATGCTTTTGCAGACTAGCTAACAACCCAGTTTGTCGTGAAAGTGGATCTTCTGAGAATAGTTACTGCAAAGAAGCAGTACAAAATCCCTCGTCTTATTCAACACCACCAAATAATTGTTCTCCTCCACCTTGCAGTTCTGATCAGATTGCCAGCCCAAATTGTATATGTGCATATCCCTATACTGGACTTCTTATATCGAGAGCTCTTAGTTTCTCAAACTTCAGTGACGCAAGTTACTATAGGGAGCTTGAGCAGTCTCTGATGGATACTTTCCGAAACCAAAGCATTCCAGTGGATTCAGTTGCTCTTAGTAACCCCATGAGAAATTCTACTTCTGATAACTTTGAATTGACTCTTCAATGCTTCCCCTCGCAAAGCGATCGTTTCAATTCAACTGGAGTTTTAACCATTGCTTTTCTGCTTAGTAACCAAATTTATAAGCCCCCAGAGTTCTTCTCCCCATACATCTTCAAGGGTGCTAATTATGATTACACAGGAGGTGAGATGAACTAGAAATACTGAACGCCTTGTCAGTCCTATTTTACGGTGCCCTTTCTCCCTCTAACTCTCATTCTTTACGTCAATTAGGAGAACCAAATGGATCAAAGTCATCACATACCGGGGTTATTGTTGGTGCTGTAGTTGCTGTTGTGGTCTTTATTGTACTGGCATCCCTTGCAGGGATGTATGCCATTCGCCAGAAAAGAAGAGCAGAAAGATCTGCAGGGTTGAACCCTTTTGGTAAGCGTGATTGCTGCAGCCTTGACTGAATTTTGTTCCTTGCAAGGACTTCACAAGTAGTCTTTTATTTATTCGTTGTCATCATAAATGCAGCTAATTGGGATCAGAATAAGAATAGTGGCACTGCTCCTCAGTTGAAAGGAGGACGATGGTTTTCTTTTGATGACCTAAGGAAGTACACCAACAACTTCTCAGAAACCAATACTATTGGATCTGGAGGCTATGGACAGGTTTTTTCTAATGGCATCTAGTGACTTTCCTTTTTTTATTTATTTAAAAACATCTTATTGGACATATTTTCACTCTAGGTGTCAGAAATAACCAAGTATTTTCCCAAATAGTTATCTTCTTGTTTACTTATCTGCAAGATCTAATTAGTCCTCTTTCTCAAGGTTTACCAAGGAACACTTCCCTCTGGGGAGTTGGTTGCTATCAAACGGGCTGCAAAAGAATCTATGCAGGGTGCTGTTGAGTTTAAAACCGAGATTGAACTTCTATCAAGGGTCCATCACAAGAATCTCGTTAGTCTTGTGGGTTTCTGTTTTGAGAAGGGTGAACAAATGCTGGTGTATGAGTACATTCCCAATGGCACTTTAATGGATAGTCTCTCAGGTACTTTCAATTCCTTCACCACTTCGGATATTCCGTGCTGTATGACACTCAAATGTATGATGGGGATGACGTGACTACAAATTTTCATCTGTTAATTTATATTTCATTTCTTGACTATTAACAGTAGACTACTCATTTGCCCATTTCATTATGAATCACCACAGTTGGTCTTTGTGCCAACAGTTTAGCATTCGGTGGTCAATTTTAAGCCTCGTCTAACCAGTTTCAATTACCAGATCAGAAAGAAATCATTCATAATAAACTGGACCTGTTAAGATCCTGATTTTAATTCAAACTTAGAGATAAATAACAGTGAACTTAATCCAATTTGAAGACTAGAAATCAGTGTCACGGAGACTGATAAGAATTTACTGCGTTACCTTCTGCTGAACTGCAACTATTTACAACCTAAGGATTTGGGCTTTTGTTACACGAATATACTGTTATAACAACCAATTAAAAAATTCAATTAAGCCAAAGTCCATCAAGTTGCCTGTTTCATTACTTAACTAATTTTCTTCATTTGACTTTACCAATACAGGAAAGTCTGGGATCTGGATGGATTGGATAAGGAGACTTAAAGTAGCATTAGGTGCAGCCAGGGGTCTAGCTTATCTTCATGAACTTGCTAACCCACCAATCATACACAGGGACATCAAATCTAGCAATATCTTACTTGATCATCACCTCAATGCAAAAGTTGCTGATTTTGGTCTCTCCAAACTTCTTGTTGATAGTGAAAGGGGCCATGTCACTACTCAAGTCAAAGGGACAATGGTTTGTATAGAATGCTTTCACTCCTACTTTATGAAGCTGCACACATCTTAGTTTAGAATAGATAATAAATTTATAAGTTGCGACACTTTTAATAGTTTGAATGCTTCTCCAAAAGAAGTGAGGGTTGTTTCCACTTTTATATTTTATTTTGGCCATGTCTTTTAGTTGATGTTGGATGTCCAATAACCACCTTTAAAATTTCAGTCATAAAATCAGCCTTTGCTTCACAGTCTAAACAATTTCTCATAGGGAAATAAAGTAAACAAGTTTTTGAGATGATTTCAGGAAAAGCTTAGGCACAAGACAATTATTACACCTTCACCTCTCTTGTGTTTTCAGGTTGATGATGACTTTTTATAAAGTGTGATTGGCATAATGCTTAGAAAATAAGCAAACTTGACACCTTTTAGAGAATGTATCATTTCAATAAAGTAGAAATCGAATCAATAATTTGCGGGGAGTTAGCTTTAAACTTAAAATTTATCAGAGGTATATCTGATGCAAGCTTATTTCCTTGTTATTCTCCCAGGGATACTTGGATCCTGAATATTACATGACCCAGCAGTTGACAGAAAAGAGTGATGTATATAGCTACGGAGTGCTAATGCTGGAACTAGCAACAGCAAGAAGGCCAATAGAGCAAGGAAAGTATATTGTAAGAGAAGTAATGAGGGTAATGGACACTTCAAAAGATTTATACAACCTTCATTCCATTCTAGATCCAACCATAATGAAAACAAAACCAAAAGGTTTGGAAAAGTTTGTAACGTTGGCAATGAGGTGTGTCAAAGAATATGCAGCTGAGAGGCCTACAATGGCTGAGGTTGTAAAAGAGATTGAGAGCATAATCGAGCTTGTTGGATTGAACCCGAATTCTGAATCAGCTACAACATCAGAAACTTACGAGGAAGCAGGTGGAGGAAATGCCCAACATCCTTACAGGGAAGAAGATTTTAGCTATAGTGGAATGTTTCCATCAACAAGGGTAGAACCTCAATAGGCTTCGGTATATTTTTCTTTTGTAATTTTTTCCTCTCTTCAGATCCATTGCCTGAGATCTGCTGGTGCCAATTTTGGATTCGAATCCTTATATAGCAGGTGCTTTACAAAAACTTGCTTTGTAGAGAATGAAGGTTCAAGTTGAATTTTTAAATTGATTCTTGGAAGCTTGTATTTATATCTTTGTTCTTGTCATGTAACATAGTTTGTGAATTGTGAATTGCAGTAATATTTGAATGAATGTAAGTATTGAAGTATGTTATTCAACAACGTTCAACAACAGCACACATCTGTTTCTCTTTCCTTTTTTCAGCAATTTCATTACTGTGAACAAAACTCAAATTGATGCAGGAAGAACTCACCTTGTTTAAAAACAAGTTCATTTCAGTACCTCGTGATTTAATCTTCTCTCTCAAAATTTCTTTTATTTTTCATGTGTTTTTTTTTTCATGTTTCAAATGGTGTAATATTTAAGTCATTAATTTGGTCGGAAAAAAATTGCTTACAGAAACAGTAATTTATTACCCAAACCATTACATTACCTTATATTTAATGTGAAATTGTCTAGCTTCTTTCAAGTAAAAGTGGCTTAAATAATTTAATCAAAAATCAATTGGGGGCAATTAATACGTACTAGAATCTTACTAATAATTTGAATGAAAGTGTTAAGTTAATTAAATATTAAATAAAATATAATTAATAAATGTGTTTACAGATGGAAAAAAAATAAATCGATTTGACTACTGAGAAATATTAGAATCAGAATCACATCAATCGTGAGAGACTGAAAGTATAATCTAATCGTAAAATAAAAATAATGAATAACTTATTATACACACACACTTAATATTGATTTTTGTGCTTAACATTTAAAACTACTCAATATAGGAAAGTATTTGATTAATTTTTTTTAATTGAATATATATACAAAATATTTTATTTATAATAAAAATAATAAAGATTAAGACCAAAATATAAATAATAATAATAATAATAAATTAACTAAAGATAATATATTTAATAATGATATTATTAAACTTTAAACCTAATTTAATATCATAAAATTATTTATAAATTAGAGGTTTGTATTTATTTATAATTTTATTTTTAGTCAAGTGAAATTTTTAACGGACCTCTTATATTAAAATATATGCAATTTGTACGTGGAATCAAATATGTGAAATCAAATATTAACGAGTGTCCAGAAAGTAAATAAAAAAAATATGTGTAACAAATAATAAATTTTGATAGATATAATATTTAATTATATATAATGATTAAATATCATGTTGAATAATGTAATAAAAGTTATATATAAAATTAATTTCTTTTATATTAAATATACATCTATAATATTTTATTTATAATAAAAAAATATGAAATAAATCTTAAATACAAATTAAAAGAAGATAATATATATATATATATATATATATATATATATATATATTTATATATATATGGGTTTGCTAACGAGCGTACGTCTGTTTTTCAGTTGCTACGTTTTAGTAATGTGTACCGAGTTTTAGTAGACAAAAATATCCTTATATATCATGGATTCTAAGTTTTAAGGTTAAGAGTATTTTAATAATTTTCATTCTCAAAACTAAAAAATAAAAAAAATCCCCCAAACCCTTACTCACTTCTCTCATTCCTCTCAACCCTTTTTCTTTCATCTTTCTCACTCCAATCTTTTGTCTGTCATCCCTACTGTAGCCCCAATTGAAAAAATAAAAAACATTTGCCGTTAAACAATCTTACAAAAAAATGATTTTATAATGAGTTTTCATCTTATAATTTTTGTCTTATCTAATTTTATCCAATTTTCAAGGAATTAGTAATTTTCAAGGAATTAGTAATTGACCTGGAAAAAAAAATCAGAAATACTCGTTGTTAAACAATTTCTTATAAAAAATGATTTTATAATGAGTTTTTATTTTATAATTTTTGTCTTATCTAATTTTATCTAATTTTCACAAGCATAATGACATCAAAGGAATTGGTAATTGGCCTGAAAAAAATCAGAAACACTCATTGTTAAACAATTTCTTACAAAAAATGACTTTATAATGAGTTTTCATTTTATAATTTTTGTCGTATATAATTTTATCTAATTTTCACAAGCATAATGACATCCAAAAGAATTGATAATTAGCCTGGAGGGTTTTTTTAGAGATGATGATTCAACATATGCACATGATGAAATTAGAGAGGTTAGTGAAAATGGTGAAATTGAAGAGATCTTGAATGAACCTTTTGCCTGAAGGTGAATATGTCAATGACTCAACTCTTTACAAGACAAATTGTTTAAAGACAAATGTTTCTGATTTTTTCAATTGGAACTATAGTAGGGATGACAGAGAAAATGTTGGAGTGAGAAAAATGAAAGAGAAAGGATTGAGAGGAATGAGAGAGGTGAGTAAGGGTTTGGGGTTTTTTTTTTTAAAAAAAAAATTTTGAGAATGAAAATTATTAAAATACCCTTAACATATATATGGAGATTTATTAGCAATGTGTACCGGATTTTAGTAGACAAAAATACCCTTATATATCATGGATTCTAAGTTTTAAGGTTAAGGATATTTTAATAATTTTTATTCACAAAACTAAAAAAAAACCAAACCCTTACTCACCCTGCTCGTTCCTCACAACCCTCCCACATTTTCTCTGTAATCCTATGGTTACCTATTGGAAAAAATCAGAAACACTATTTAGCAAACCCATATATATATATATATATATATATATATATATATATATATATATATATAAAAGAAAAAGAAACTACTAGGGTAAATGCTTTTTATGTTTCACGGTTTGAAGTTGAGATTATCTATGATGTAAAAAGCGTGTTAGTGCATTTGAGACGCAAAGTGAAAGGAAAACATTGGAGTCACGCCACAAGATGACTGAGAATGAACCAAAAACGCATCACCCTTCTCCTTCTCCTCCTTCTTCAGGTGGGATTCCCACTTCTAGCGATGATGGTTCAAAAAAGTTTTCGGGGCTGAAGAGCCATATCAACCCACCAGAGAAAGAGATTCCAGATGCTGCCACTCTGAGGGATCAATGGAGGTATGCCATCAGGCAGTACAGTAAATGGTACTCTCACGCTTGGGGCACTGCCATTCTTGCTGGCACTGCCTTCTTTGCCCTTGGCTGGATCATCAAGGGAGAAAATCCCATACCCTCTTTCAACACCAACAACCCATCCTCCTCTCAGAACGACAAAGACAACAATACTTCCCCATGACGTCCCTTACCTGCTTTTCAGGTCACTTCTCGACTTCCGTAAATTTTCTGTTTCAAGCTCTCATTTTATTTTTCATTCTTTCTTAGTGTGCTTTTTTAGGGCCCCTTTGATTTTATTTTTTAATTGATATTTTGGATGTTGGGAATTGTCGATAGAAGCTGAATTGGGAGAGTGGGAAAATTATTACAGTTTCTCTTTTAATCTGCTTCCATGGTTCAATTACGAGGGTTTTTGGTTGAATTAGCTCTACCGGTGTGATGTTAGGGCTAGTGAATTTGTCTAATACTTTGATGGCACTAAAGTGTTGATTTTCCCCTATTGTCGGTAGAAAGTGAATTCGGAGTCATGTCCGCCACTGCTTCTGATTTAAAGTGTCACTAGTCGTGGTTTTTTGTTGTGGTCTATGGAGATAAAGGTTGTAACTGATGTTAAAAACTCAAATCCAGTTATTCAAGAAAGCTTTTTGTTTATGACACTGTATTGATTGATGAACGATTGCACCTTAGCTCTCATGGGTGTAATACTGTTGCAAACATGTCCCTCGAAGAGTATCCTGCGGTTTCTAGCTTTATCCATCAATCACCATAACATATAACATTGTCGCTTAATTAAAGATGGCTTGGGAAGATTGCATTCTTTAGCCATGCTTGGTTAGACTTAAATTGAGCTAGTGAGAAATGATTGTGTATAAGGCAATAAAAAAGCCTAACACACTTCTCTTCGCCCTTTTGGTGCATTAATGAAATGACTGTGTTGTACGCTATTTTGCTATCTCCTTTAGAAACTTTCTCTACTTTGTGTTTTGTGTGTTACATGGATTGAGTTTTGTGTTTTGCTCCTCTGATGTTTCCGGGGTCTTTTGAAATGCAAATTTTTCATCATATTCTGACACTTTTAATGTACAATATCACATAATTTGCAGACTCTAGTCAATTTTGTTTCCTGTTATTCTGTGGGCTGATTGAACTTGGCGGCATATTGTTTGCTGCATATATATTCTGGCTGGAATTGAGCTCAATTATTAATATTTCATAAATATTTTCATACTTTTAGTACAACTGTTTATCCCTCTGATGAAATCTGTATGAACTGTTACGTGTATCCTTGGAGCAAGTTTTTGGTACTTCTATACGTACTCCCTTTGTAGTATTATTATTCTTAATTGGCCACTTTTTTTATTTTTTATTTCTACGCATACAATTAAAATAGGATTACATGTTAGGAGTGTTAAAAGATTTGCCCTTGTTTAACAGGTACGTTATAGAATAGAATGGAATAATGAACAGGAGAAATTGATAGACCATTGTTCTTCCTGTCTTACTGGACTATGACAGTCTTCACCTCACTAGGCGTGTCCCATTTTAACCAAATGTTCGAATTGAAAACAGTTGTTCAATTAGAAGCCTGAAATACAGTGAATAAGAATTCAGATTGATGAATCGATAATGCAGGGAAATTTTGGGTTTTCGCTTCCTTGCTTTCATGTTCATTAGATTAACTGCTCTTTGCATTCATAAAACAAATTTGTCGACATCTTCCCAATATCACATCCTTCATTTGTTCATGAAAACATCCAACTGCAGGCACCAATCACTGGAATCAAGCCACGCAAGAACCGCTTTTAGTTAGCAATACCCTGACACCTTGCTTCCAATGGTCTAATAAGGAAGTTTGATGTTTATAATCACGTCTCTTATTTTGCTTCTCTTAAAGTAGTTTTTGTCCATTTTGATATGGATGTAAGGCAAAAGATTATGTATATTGAAATGCTTTAGGCATGTAATTAATGTGAGGAAAAAGATTGTGCATATTCAATGCTTCATCCCGATTTGAAATTTACGGGTGATTATGGTCTGATTACTGCGAGGTTTTTTGAGGAGAGATTTGACGTTTAAGAGTTTTGTACAAATTTATATATAAGAAATTAGAATATTATTTTCAACCTAAAATCTTAAAGAAATAGGTTTATGGATTCTTATGCTTATTATATGTTGTTCAATTCGGAATACATTTGGATTCAGGATTAGGTACTCCAGTAATGCATTTTTTGTTTTGTACTACTCTAGAGTACAAAAATTGAGAGGGTGTCAACTTGAAATTATGGAGGTGCAGGAAGAAATGGCCTTCTTGCAAGCCTTGTAACCTGAAAAATCCGGTTCAACTTTAAGTTTTGAAGAAACAATGTGCAAATCACATTACTTGAAAATCATTTCCATCGTTGCTGCTACTGTGGAGGAAAAAAAAAGAGGAAGAGAAAAACTTGTTTCAAAAGCTCTTTTAGAAACACATTTCATGTAGGAGTGTTACGAAAACTTGTTCTGTATATGTTTCGAAAAATTTGTTTCAGAAATTTTATTCTGGAATGTATTTCAAGCGTTTCGAAAATCTCATTTTAGAAATCTTATTTAAAAAATTTCAGAAAATTTGTTCCGAAAAATTGTCGGATGTCATTTTTCAGGGGGTGCGTGAAGAAATTGGGGGTGCAGCAAATAAAATCCCTTGAAAATTCAGAATTTAACTTGGAAAAAATGTCAAGATAAATTTGGAAAGCTGAATCTGCAGTCATAGATAAGATAATACCTTAATGAATCAACAACCAAAATAGGCATAAAGGAAAATATAAGTGCATGTTTCCTTAACATTTGACACTCAATGAACAGATTTCTCTACTTAGCAAAGTAGAAAGTTGAGATTGCAATTTTCTCTGGACAACCATTTTTAAGGCTGGACTCTACATAGGTTTAAAGTAAAAATACAGAGGCTTTTGCTGCATGCTCAAGTAGAACAGCATCCATTCTGCTTCTCATCTGATACATAATAATAACGAGACCCAACATTTATGGTCTGTCCTTTTGGTAATGCTGCTGGATCATCGCCGATTTCAAGGGCTTTCGTGCTTACAACATGGTAGATCTGTGTGAGCAGTTCTGTGAAGGCATTTTCAACGTTCGTGGAGTCGAGGGCAGAGGTTTCCATGAAAAAAGTTCTTTCCCGTGCTGCAAAAGTTCTAGCATCTTCGGCGGAAACTGCTCGCAGATGGTTCAAGTCTGCTTTGTTCCCAACAACCATAACAACAATTTTGTTATCCGTGTGATCTCTGAGCTCCTTGAACCATCTCTCCACATTCTCAAATGTAGCATGCCGGGTAACATCATATACTAACAGTGCACCAACAGCTCCTCGATAATATGCACTTGTGATCGATCGGTACCTGAGTAAAGAAAAATTAAATAAAGTTGCCTTACTTTAAAATTTCATCAGCAATGTCTAACTGTTCATCATGTTGCTGTACATTTTCGCAACCCAATACAAATTTTTACAATGGAAAAAATCTTCAATGCAAGAACTTCATAAGTCATTTAGATATAAGAAGCTAATTTAGAGCCCAATGATAACACCGTAACAGAGATATAATAATCCCTTCGCAAACCCCAGGATGTAAAAGAGAAGTTCATAAAAGTATTCACCTTTCCTGGCCAGCAGTGTCCCAAATCTGAGCTTTGAGAACCTTATCATCCACCCTAATGCTTCTGGTTGCAAACTCAACCCCAATCGTAGACTTTGATAGAACGCAGAATTCATTCTTGGTGAACCTCGACAAAATGTTGGATTTTCCAACGCCAGAGTCCCCAATCAGAACAATCTTGAATAGGTAATCGTAATCCTCATCAGCTCTATACGCCCCCATTAGCACTACACGCACACCCTTTTTTCTCTTTGGGGTTTGCTGCAGACTAAATCAAGGGAAAATAAACTGATTTTGGTACGCCCCTTCTATCAGATATTCAAATGGGTTGCGGCGAATCTATATTTATTATCAAAGAAAGATACTTTGTTTTAAAATCCAGATTTGCAACAACTATTGGTAACAAGATCATTGTTGCGAAGCTGGAAATGTGGGTTTCTTTCTTGGCAGATTGTTTAAAGGGAATGATGACAGTCTGGTTAACTGTAAAATGACAAACACAATTAACTCCATTTTTCCAACTGTTTTTTTTTAATCCTAGTTGCTACACTGTCATTCTGATATTAATTTCTTTTTATCTGTAGACCGTTTTGTTTAAATAGTATTTTTCTCTATTTTGATGACTAATTTGCTGTCAAACTTTTAATGGAAAAAAAGTGTCTTTTTATCATCTTCAATGACAGAGTTATATAAGTGCATGAATATGATTAGTTAATTGTTTTATATTATATAAGAGTTTATATGGTCAAATAATCTCATCATTCAATTTAATTTAAATAGATTAAATTGAGATTTTACTCAATCTCATCCAATATTTTAAGAATTATGTATTGGACGAGTTTTGTAAATTGAATTCAAGCTTTAACTTAAGTAGACAAAAATTATGAAATAATAATAATAAAATAATAATCACATTTTTATATTATTTTATTGATTAAATGACTGTTTAAAAATGTTAAATAATGTAATCCACTTTTTAAAAATTATTCCAAAATAACGAAAAAATTTTAAAAATAAAAATTTTAGAAAAAATAAATAAAAATAATTATTACTCAATTGACCTCAGAATTTTTTTTCATTAGATTCAATGATAAGTTTGTCTAAATTCACCTCAATATCACTTGTATACTCCTTGTTATAGAGAAATGTTTGTCTCATGAAAATGCAATTGATATAGTATTTTTCAAGTTTTTTTTTAATATAAACAAATTAAAGGACAAATTATAGTAAAATAACGATGATAACAAAGTGAATAAAAAGTTTGTTACTTAAGCATTGTAAAGATGATATACAAGTTTAAAAATTTTCAGTTAAATAAATTTTTAATTAGATAGGTTACAATTGAGCTCGTTTATCCTATTAAACACAGTCAAATAACTAAATATTTTTTAATACATAATCAAATAACTTAATAGTGTTACAACGAAAAGCAGAACATATGTTTTTTCATTTATTTATATAAGAGTAATTTTACAATTTCTTTGTTAATCATACTTCATTCTTATAAACAAATGTAAATATGTTATACTATAGGCATATAAATCTATGGACTAATATACTTTTAGCCTATTCAAATATGCTTTTATATAGAAATATGCCTTTGAAAAAATTACTATATTAAAACAAAAAGTCACAAAAGAGTGTTCTTATGACAGATTACCAATTTTAGACTAAGTAAAGCATGTTAAACAACACACCATCATGATCATACTAAAAAACAGTTATTCAATTAACAAATTCAGTAATTTCAATCAATCACACACGGTCAACCATGCACACACAATTCTAACTATATTAGAACTTGAGAATAATAATATTTAATTTTCCTTATTTATTAGAAGCTCAAATTGTACTATGAAATCTAGAATAACTCTATCAACTCATTGAACTCTATCTTTTCCTATAAACCAGAAAATAATTATCAGGACATATTGTTAACACATTGATTAGTATAGATTCTTATAAAAGACTCAGATTACACATGCAATAGAACATTACTCACATACATGAAAAAATGTACAAACTTACGAAAAAAAGCCTAAACTATCTTACTCTTTTACAAGAACTGGTAAGATAAATTTAAAGACGTCGTCTCAATGATCACTTAAACACTCCCTGATCTTTAAACAAATGAACAATGAATGAGAAGACTTAGAAAGATGGTATAGAGTCCTTAGAAAAGAGTTTTAAAGAGATAATATTTTTTTAGATAATGAAACTTGTTAATTGAAATTTTACTTATGCTTTGAACTTTTAATATTAAAATAAGTGAGTCTCATTATTTAGAACATCTTATTATGCTATTTTCCAAGCTTTACAAAATACATTTATACAACTTTTTTACTTTAAGTGTATGTTCCATTTAGAAAGATGATTTGAGAGAGAGAGTGAATGAATATGAGAAGATTCGAGAGTAAATTGTGTATTATTTTTTTAAAGGGATTTGGAGATGATTGAGAATGGATTTAAAAGTAAAATTTGTGAAAAATTATGTAAAATTTAACTGATGTGATATATTGAAAAATATATTTTAATAGATAGAAATTAAAAATTACCAAATTGTCCTTAATAATATTCATGAATAACATTTTTTTTGTTTAAAATAATTTTAAATAGTAAAATAAAAAAAATTAAATATTTAATACAATTTTTTTTTAAATGAAATTTTTTTTGTTTAAATAATATTTTTTCTTACAATATAATTTAGCCATAAGTATTATTTAATCTTTTTATAGTAAAATTGGATATTCATTATGAGACAGTAAACACTGTTTTAATAGAAATCGAAATGAAACTATACTCAATATAAACTTAATTTCAGTTTTGTTGACGTACAAAACATGGCAACGTAATTAACCAAATTTCCAACTGTGACTTATGCATATCCTGATATTGAGTTAAGACAGTGCACGTAAGGGATTCTTGATAACTACATATTACTTTCATAACCATGAATAAATAATATTAAAATACACAATCCAAGTATTTTAATACATATAGGAGAAATGAGGCACCTTGCATCCCTCCGTATTTTAATATATATATATATTGATGGATGAATTCAAGTTAGAACCACAATAAATCAAAGCATAGAAAGGAGTTTCTTATCTCAAAGAATGAGAGACAAAATCAGACAAATAATATGCTCATAATCCACAACAAAGATAAAGTGCGACAGCAGAAGACAACGAGAAGAACCCAAGAGTACTACTTATGTCAGAATAAGCTAGCAAGAGCTTCAAAAGTGTTAGGCAAAGACGAGAATGAGAATATTCCTGTTATATTATGATAGAGACAAAATCGTGGAATCGATTACAACTCAACTTATTCAATTCTAAGTTGTTCTTGGAATTGGTTACATCTCTAAGCGTAATCTATTACACGGTCCATGAAAAGTGTTATGGAACGGTTCCACTTCACCTAATTGAATTCCTGAAATCAGTTACAAGCTTCGTGCTTCGTCTTCTTCCTCTCATTTTCATAGCTTTCAGTTTCGTCTTAATTTAATAATCATAATATTATTATTATTAATAGTTATTGATTTTATTAATTACTTTTATTATTATTATTGTAAAACAAATAATAGAGTTAGTATCGATTCTTTTTGTTTTGGAATCAATTACATCGTTTTGTTATGTATAGGTTTTTGGCATTTTGCTTTTGATATAGGTCAGAATTGGTTTTTCAATTTCCATACCTTCAAATTCAAATTCAAATTCATTCCCGATGAATAAAAAATCATCCAATTTTACAAATCATGGTTTCTCCTTCCTTCCAAATTCATCAAAGCGAACGTAATACTCTAATCTGTATGTGCAAATGCTCTTCTACAAAATTTTTCTCTCAATCGACACTGTCAAAATCTCGTTTATTGTCTAAAGTTTACTTTCTCATCTTAAATCATCACGGTATTCTCTAAATTTTGTAATTTCCTGACTTCTAGATCTCGTTTCTTCTCTAAACTCTATTTTTAAAAATAAATAAATTAATAGCATATTTGGTTGAATATACACGTCTTTCCTTAGTTCTTAAACTTGTTAAAACATCTAAAATACTGATGATATTCGGAGATCGATTTCAAAGTTGAATGCCAATAATTTGGTAACAATTGGAGGTTTTTATTGAGATTCAATCAGGTGTTTATGTCATCTATTCCCAACTAATAAACAAAAGAGAGTTTTATATTCTAAATTTCAAGAATACAACTTCATATATCATTTAGAACCAAAGTAAGAAATTATGTTTTTGAAAATGTTTTTCACCATCAAATTATAAATTACAGTAAAACATTTTTTATTAATAGAATGAAGAATCTCACTCAACTCATCTAAATCAATTTTCCTTTACTATAATTTGAATAATTTGTTTGCTCAAACTGGACTCAAATTGACCAATGTAAAACCATAAATTATGAATTTACTTTGGATTTTTCACTCCCAACATGATCTTGCTTTTACATACTGCTGCTAATTTTTATACAAAGGTATCGTATATCTGAAAGAGATGCGTCACCACTTTGATTCCAAATTTAACTCCTTTGAAATAAAACGAAAATATATAAAGTAAAAGGTAAAATCTTACCATTCACTGGAATAAAAATAACTATTTTGAATAAATAATACACACATACTCTCATTTTGTTATTTTTCATGATAATATCTAATTTTGGGATTTTTTTTGTCTAATAAATCAGAAATTAATGTCTCAACATAGTCTATATTTGAATTTTCTTTTCAAAATAGTACAGTTTTTAATAAAAAAATTGATATATTATTCACGATATTTATTCAAATAACATTGTTTACTTTTCATGATCATAATCAGAATTTGATGAAATTCTTATCATTGTCCGTAAAATTTTTTCAAATGACGAATTATTTACAATATTTATTAAAAGAGTACTGTTTACTACTTTTGATCAAAAGTTGGTTCAAGCCTATATGCTTAACCCAGCATATTCTTTTGAATATAATACATAGAGAGATATTTACCTGGTGAATCATCTGTGTTGGACTGGTGTAAAATTAGGTTTTTGGGTTGATGTGTTGGACATGAACTGATGTTAGGATCATTTTGAAGGATTGAGATTTGAGTTTTTATAATATGGGTTGATGTTTTAGTGAACCAAAATATTATATGAAAAAATGGACGTCCTAAAATAGGGATAACACTTTATTCCATGGCAATTTTATCATAAGATGAGAAATTATATCTTTAATTACGTAGTGTAGTAAACCATTTATCAGATGATATTATTAAACAAGTGATGATAAGAAAGGAAAGAAAAATCTTCATGACTGGCTTTTAAGATATACGTACGAGTGTTTTTGAAGAAGAAGAAAGCAGTCGAGGGATGAAGTTAAAAAGTGATAGCAAGTTCCAAGCAAAGTGATGATTGAGTGAGTCCAAAGAGAGAGGAGTTTAAGATGAAGTTGAAGAAATGAATGGAAGGGAGATGAAGAATCGAATCAGAGTGAGTGAAGTGAAGGAAGCAAAGTGACTGTTTGTTCACCTAACACCCTGGTATGGTTGGGGATATAGCTGCACCAAGTACAACATAAAGTCACTCTTTTCTTCATATTAGGCTCCACCACACACCAATATGCTCATTTCTGTACCATCCAAACCAAACATCACCTCCATGTTACCGTCACAAACTCTATCTCTGCCACCCAAAAGCTCTCACATGCTTCTTCTTATTATTTCCTCAACCATGCTTCCTAATCAAACTAAACACACACAATCAGAAATACCGTTCACATCACACTAGCAAAGTAGCCACAAGTCATCGTGCTAATCATTACAACTTTGTGATCATCATTCAATTCAGTTCATTCGTATACCATACAGAAATACATAGACATGCAGGAAATTGACATAGCATAGCATAAGATAAGATGATATATAGGAGAAAAGATAGGAAGAAAAGAAAAGGGATGTTGGGGTGTGACATAGCATAGCATAGCGTAGCATAGCATAGCATAATGAGGAAGATTAATTGGAGGTGAAGAAAGAGAGAGAGAGTGGAGTGCAGAGACATATCGAAATCGGTGTGTCAAATCGAGGCATCAAAACATGAGAGGAAACACTGTTGTGTTGGAAGAACACGTAAACCAATCTGTGACTGTACAAGCTCTGAGTTGTGACCTCTCGTCAACAACCACTCTCCTGTTAATTTGATGAGATGTGCTTCAATATACATATTATAGGAAGAAAGAAAAGAACAGTGAGTGAGTTGAAGACATGTTTTTGCAGTGTTTGTAGGTTCTTTCTTGGTTAGGTAGGTGGGTGGAGACAAAATTCAATTTGGCAGTTTGTGTGAAAACGTTGGTAGCATTCCGTTTCGGGTCAGACCTTTCTGATTCGTGTAAACAAGATGCGCTTTTATATGCCATACACTCAGCTTACCACCTTTTTTCCAAGACCAACCATTCTTTCTTCTAAAATCAATGGTATTATAACATATTTTTACGTTCATTTAATACAGAGTGTAAAGATAAAATACTTATAAAAGTATAAACTTTTGTATATTTTTAAAAAAGAAAAAAGAAAAAAAAGTAAAAATAACATCAAATAAATGTAAAAACTGTAAATGTGTCAAAAATCATTTTTCTTGGCACAAATATCTCCAAGTATCTCCAAACACTTTTCCCCTACTCATAAACTTACATGTTTAATGCTCTTTCTTTATCATAAACTCTACATGTATTCTATACTTTAAACATTTGCCTAACTTCGTACCTCAAGTAAATTTATAAAAACAAATACATGATAATTTACTTTTTGAGATATATAAATATTTTAGCACGCTAAATAATTGGAGAGATTTTAAGAAAAAATAAAGCTATACTTCTTAATATATTTTTTGGTGAATTTATATTTTTTATCAATTTTTTTTCTCAAACATTAACATAATTACCAGAGAAAGAAAAAAATCATTAACTAAACTTTATGTTTCTTTTCTTTCTTTAAAAGATCTTTATGAGTTCGGGTTTTGCTTATTTATCATGCAAGTTTCTGTTTCTTTTCTATCTTTTAAAGATTTTTATGAGTTTCGATGCAAGAGAAAGTATTTGTTAATGTGGATGAATTTAATTATATATTTTAAATTATTTTAATATTATATTAAGAAATAAATTATAAATTTAATTTAACTTGTGATTTGTGTGATAAGATTTATATCTAAATTATTGATTTTATCTTTAATTAATTTGGGATTTTA
This sequence comes from Vigna angularis, assembly GCF_016808095.1. Classification (NCBI taxonomy): domain Eukaryota; kingdom Viridiplantae; phylum Streptophyta; class Magnoliopsida; order Fabales; family Fabaceae; genus Vigna; species Vigna angularis. Next base: position 34,696,225 of record NC_068975.1, on the reverse strand, counting down.
AACTATTTTAAAATATTTTTTATCTTAACTATTGGACTTACATATGATTATATTTCCAAAATTGTTTAAAATTACACTACAACGGTCTTGAATTCCCATAGGAAAAAAGTATCATAGAACTGATAAAACAACTTCATGGTTTAAAACATTCAAATTAAGAAATCATTATTTCCCAATCTTAGAAAAGAAGAGACTTCTGCTAACATATAGACAGCGTAGGACTCAATGAAAAGAAAAATCTAATATTAGGCAAACAAATTTCCATCATCAATTAATAAAAAAACATGATTGACGAGACTTTAAAAGTAATTTTTATAAAACTAATATAAACTTAACAAAATTGTAATGAAATAACAGTATAAAAATAATTAACTTTGTAATATATATATATATATATATATATATATATATATATATATATATATATATATATATATATATATATATATACCTTTTTTATTTCAATAAAGTGTCATTATTGGAATCGATTAGAATTGTCGAAATGATTTAAATATAATTTTATTGATGTATATATCTTTCTTTGTCAATTCTTGAACAATTTCAGAGTCATTACAGGCTACCAAACTTAACAGTTGTTCATAGTTCTCATTTGCATTAAACCACTGTCTGAGAGCATTCGTGATTTTTATGAAAGGAAACTGAATCTAGGACTTTGTTCATTCCTTAAGGGAAGGTAATTAATTTCTGTGCTAACTTTCTAGCAAAAACTAGCCCTGGAGTTTCTCAGTTGGAATCTCCACCGTTGTGCTAATCTTTTTGAGATTGTAATCCATTTCATTTGCTATTTCTTCTCTACAATTACCCAAATATTCTAAGTCAAAATAGATAAGCACAAAAAGACGACTCACTGTATCAATCCAAAATCCTGAAATGCCATTTTGTAATTTAGGAAATAAACTCTCAAATTAAGTAGTATTCAAGAAATTACAACTTATTGACCAAATTAAATGAAATTCTTGTTATAATAAAAGATTTAATATTTGACCAAAAAATTCAAAAGTTCCAAGTTGTAAACAATTATGGAATAAAGTTAAATGCAAGGAAAAACACCACTGTACTTGGAAATAAACATTATTCAAAATTAGTGAGTTTTCCTTGACTAACGAAAGAGCCCGTGGACCCTAAATATGCCTATGGCAATGATAATTCCCAACAAAACCAGTTTTGTATTTTCGTGAGATGTAACATGTTAGTCCAAAAAAGCTGCGTCATGAACTAATAATTGTAACTTCTTGATTATTCACACGCAACCCCCAAGCAAAAACGTATCAGAACATCACCATCTATCTCAACACTTGTTCAAATTCTAATAGTTAACTGTATCGTCTATGCAGATTAAACCATACGGTTCCTTACTTCATTTTCGGATCACCAGTAACTTTTTCTGATTGTCAATAATAGCATAAGGAGTAAAACACATCAATAACAATAACCCAAATATAACATGATATATAGGTATTAACCATGAGTTGCTTTAAACTAAATTAGGAGAAAAGTTACACATGATCAGGTCAACAAAGTCATAACATCCATACTTTAACTCATAAAGCAGTGTCTAGAAACCCCTATTAATAACCCTAATAGTAATACACACGTAGAGATAGATAAGAACAGAAAAAAAGGACAGAACGATCGAAACAGACAGAAAAAACACCATATCTAAAATCTTTCCCATGCATCATCATTTAGCTTTCTCTTCCTATATCTGCATAATGATGAAATATATATGTCAATGATAATAATAATAATAAAAAAGTTATGAGCACATAAAATGAAGTAAAAGTTATTGCAACAGAAGCAGGTCTAATGTGCGCACCAAATAATAACATGCACCATGCTGGAGTGAATGAAGAGTGACACCCCATTGGTTTGTTAGCACAGGTTGACCAGTGGCGTGGATGAGCACAGCATCATCTCCAAAAGCTTCACGCACATTGAAAGGACCCACCGCTACCTCGAATGCCACATCGTTAATGAACACCGTTGATCTCGCCGCAGCAGCTGGATCTGCCATGCCTGAGATACACACAGATATCTCTCATGTGCAAGTCGAAACACAAGCTACCACAAGTCAACTATAGGCTAAGGCCAATTAAAGCCATGCACACGTGACCCAAAATCCATGCTACCCATCATCTTCAACCTAATCATTTTAAAACTTACATATATTTTTTTATCTTATCAATCCATTTATTCTGTATTTTCCTCTTTTTTTCTCCTTCTATATAAAACATTTTACAAAAAATACTCTTCTTACTCGTGTGGTACACACTACTCATCCTGTCATCCATGACTATTCTTTTATATATATTGAAAGTAACAAGCAACCAAGCTCCATTAAGAATGTCACACTGTATATTTGTTACCCAGTGGTTCAGGGCATGGGGAAAAATGAATTGTTCAAGTCATTTCTGCAAATCGCAATGCAAACCAAATTTAATAATGAACTAACTTGCAGTAATGTTATGTTCTCTTTCTGATACCTTTTTTTTCATTAATTTTTCGTGTTTTAAACTAATTTTTGAAAACATAAAAATAATTTTTTCATACTGTATTAAAAGAAATATATCCAAAGAGAATGAAAAATTCTAAATAAAATTACCTTGAACTTGAGCAATGACGGGGGATAGAACAGTGGTGGTTGAGGTAGTGATGGGAGGTACAGCTGAGGCAGTAGTAGGAGCTGTTGTTGTGGGAGTGACACAGAAATTAAACAGTGAGGGCTGGTGGTGCATTATTTTCAGACTCTTGTCTTGTTCCAGATCTTTCTTTGAAGCAGCACCACCGTGGCCTACGATTTCACTGAGCAAGAGACTGGTGCAAGGACCAACGTTGTGTTGAGGAGGTGATTGAAGTTGAACAACATTGGACAGCTCCGAGAAGCAAAACCCTTGGGATGCCACCGTACTAGGTGGTACTCCCTGCCCATGATGTTGCACTGGGAAGAAGAAACCCCCAGTTTGTGCGGCAGCAGCAGCAGGTGGGGGTGGAAGCATGGAAGACTCGTTGTGAGTCTGAAAATAGGTCTGGTTCACAGAAGTAGTCGGAGAATTAGGTACCACATCGGTGACGTTAGAGAATCCGATGGAAAATACCTTGGTAGGTATTAATTCTTTTGGAGAGGATTTCTCAGAGGAGGAAGACGAGGATGATGGTGCAGTGATTTGAGGGAGAGATGTGGGGTTTTGTTGAGCTTCAAGGTTCTGGTTTTTCATGTTTTGGAGATGGCGAAGCTTGTGTTTGCTCCTTGATTTGCGGTTCTGAAACCAATAGAATACGTTTGCATCACCCACTTGGCCATACTCTTGTAACTGTGCCCTTATCTTTCTTATTTCATCCCTAGGAGGATTCACCATTCCTGAGTTGAATATAGCTTCCAGAATCCGAATTTGCTCAGGTTTTGGATTCCACCTTGGCTTTGGCTCCGGACTTCTCTCTTCACAACCGGTACCTGTAGTGGTAAAGAAAGAAAGAAACAAAAAGAAGAGGGAAAATAAAACACATAATGTTAAGAAATTTACACATAAAATTAAATAACAATGTAAATCATGATATCTACCAATATTTTATGTATATAAAGAATATGAAAATCAACTTGGAAGTAAAAGCGAAGTGCATGATACATATATTTCTGGGTTGTAAATGTTGTAAAGTAAGAGGGTATTATGATAGGTAAAGTGATTGAACTTTGGGTTCAGAATGGGAAAGGGTTTTGAAAGTGTGGCAAACCTGAAGTGTAAGGGCTTCTGTGGCAACCAGTTGAGATGAGGGAGGAGTTGATGTCATGCTGCCATTGGTGGTGAGGGTTGCAGGGCTTAGACTTGAACATGCTCGGCCAGTGTCTGTTAGAAGAAGCCATGATGATGGTGGAAAAATACTGAAGTGAAAGTTATTAGATATGAAAAACAGCCAACAAGAAGAGAAAAAAAAAATCCAGAAGCAGCAGTAGTTTTTGTTGGTGTTGCTTTTGGGTCTGAACTGAACTCAAAGGGCCAACACAACGTGGCTTCTTATATAGGGTCTTCACCTACCCTAGCCTGTGTGTAACTGTGCATCTCACCGATGTTATGATAATGTTAATATAAGAGGTTGGGATCTAGTACAAAGAAAAGGTACAAAATTATTCACATATATCGGAAGTTAACACAATAAAATGAAAGAAAAAAGGGTATTAAAGAAAATATATAAAAAAGGAGGAAAGGGAAAGAGGAATCGGGTGTGAGAAAGATGAACTAGAAAGGAAAGGGAAATAAATAAAAGGGAATGACGAGTACCATGTATCCCATCCCCTGCTATATAGGTAGCTTTTGCATAGAAAGAACTTTTGCATTAATAGTGTGAAGAAAAAAAGGGTTTAGTGAGTGTGGAGGTTCTTTAAAGTACAAGGAAATTCCCCCGGACGAGAAGCAAATGGAACATGGAAAGGAATAGATGCTGGGGACTTAATTAGGAATCTTGTTGTCTGAGAGATGACAGGGAAAAGGGTCTTAATGCTAGGGCTTTCATGAGTGAGAGATAAGGGTAAGGGGAAGGGTGGGCTTCTGATCACTTTGTCTCTTTCTTTTACCACATTTCTTTGGGGGAAAGGAAAGGAGAGTGTTGGTGACTTGGGAGTGCTAGCAGTGTATTAATAATGACTGGGGGAAGAAATAAGTGTTGGATTATTCTAATGGAAGAGGTTGTTGTGGAAATAAATTCGCTGTTTCAAAGTCAAGAACCTTATACCATCTTCTCTTTGATTGGAAAGCGGTGGTGGCTTAGTAATTGCAACCTTTTACGCTTATTCTTGCCAAACAATGGATCAAGAGCTTTGGATTGACTCGAGGGACCATATTTATCGTCATTTTTACATTTTTTTTTTCAATTCCAACTCTTCAATTACACTGCTTTACACACCCAGAACAACATCCAACCCAACTTCATCCAACAAATTACTACATTAATTATCAATTCAAACTATTAAGAATTTCTCTTTCAGTTTTTTTATACTCTTCATTGCTCCTATTTAATTCTGAAAAAAATAAATATCCAGAAGTGACTTTTAACTTTTATAAATTTAGTTTCTAAAATATTAATTCTATTCTACAGAAGATTAATCACTTTGTAATTGAACTATTTCTGAATTTTCTTTCAAATTTAATTTAAAAACAAACACTTTCGGAACTAAATTTCAGAAAGTCTAGTTCTTGATTTAGGAGGAACAAAAATGAACAATGACTTGAAAATTTTGGAGAAAGAATCTTATACATACCCCTCTTTTTTAAATAAGAATAAGTTTGAAATATAAGAACAAGAGATAATTCCATTTAATTAGAAAAAGAAGGTATTATAATAAACTCGTTTCTGATATATGTATCAGACATAATTCATTTCGTTTATAAAACTAATCAGCCATTTAAGATTGAATTTGAGGTGGTCCGTTTTTAACAAGATATCAGAAACCTTGTTCAAAATATAATTAATAAAACCAAAATTGAAAGACACATCCAAACTGAAAATGGATCTAAAACTTATAAAATGTCTAGAAAAATAAATAAAATCTATGACTTGATATTAAAAATTAAAAAAAACAAATCGATTAAACTTACACGAGTGTGAGAGAACAAATTGACATATTAAAACAGGTTAATAAACAAAGATAATAAAATTAATATATGAAAACATTTGTAAAGAAATAATTAAATTACTTCACTCACCCGGTCTAGACAAGACCATTCACAATTCTACAATAACGGCTTTCAATACGCAAAACTATATCAGGGGTTCAGTGCTTTCTGATAGTTTAGCAACAGTAATGCATTCCCTGTTATCCAATTATCACTGTCTTCTCATATACGTCCTCATCTTAAACAGTCTACTCATAAAATCTACCAATACTTTCCCAACAACATATACAAGTATCCAAAATTTCATTGCAGTTTTTGAGTCACTGTTTTTTAATTAATCCTATTCAAATTTGCACTGTCCATTTTTTCATACAAGTAAAGAAAAGTAACTCATGAAATATGCTGTATATAAATAAAAACATATCCACTGGAGTGAACATATCAGGACCAAACACAACCAAAAGGAGAGAGAACACGTGACAGATGTGATATGACGTAGACTAGAAAAAATGTCCAGATTTCATATTGGTTTGTCCAAATTCAAAATAGTAAGAATATTCGAAAATAAACACATTTAATTTGTTAGATTCTAAGATAACATTGTCGTCGAGAAGCAAAGCAACAAGAAAATAAGTAAATGTGAAGCAGAAAGTACACCAACAAACAAGAAACAACAAAGAACAAATAGTACATAATTAGATTGATGAATTTAAATGTTGAAAGAAGGTGTGTTATATATCACAGCACGTAAAAAGTTTGTATTTTTTGAATAGATGGCTATGACGAGTATAGTTGTGGTTTGACTATGGAAATGAGTGAATGAGTTTGGTTGTGCTGTGTGGTAGAAAAAGAAGGAAATATGATACAAGGTTGCGATTCAGCTGTCATTCTGAATGACCACACACTGCCTTCGGAAGATGCATGCATAGGTAGGTTGAGACCCTATATATACTCTTTCTTCTCTTTATGCAAATCCTGCCATGGAAATGGAATAGACGTCAAGAAAACAATCACCACGACTATGAAATCATACATATTGCTTCTCTCTTCTCTTTCTTTTTCTTTCTTATCATGGAAACCAGATTCATTAACTTACCCTCAACTAAACTTCACCCTTTAATCAATACATATACTATTCACTCAGGACGTCATATTAATCATTAGGCAAAATGTGTTTGAATAAAACTCTCAAATGTGTTCTTAAGAATTCTATAATTCATATTTTTTAATTTCAAGACACCAGAAAGAAAAGTTCGTCACTTTGAAAGTCAAAATGGTTTTTACCTATCCACCTATCACCATCAAACTTACACTGTTACATTTCTGCATCAGATTATTTCCTATGTTTGTCTGGACTATCATCAACACCTTTAAATCACCTTATTTTTTCTCCTTTTCTTTGTTACTTGAACAAAGATTATGTAGTATATGTAAATATAGAAATGTTGTACTCTAATTAATATCGTAAATGAAAACATATAGTTTTAACTTTCTATCTCAGTTAGATAATGAGAATATCCTTCTTCTCCTTGACTTATAAGTACATTTCACGTTGCAACTAGTTAGCAGAATTCTTTCAACTATTCTAAATTACATTTTTTAACTATATTTTTCAGTTTACACCCATACATCTCTGTCTGCATATTAATTTCTAAAGTAAATTTTAGTAGTCTTTTTAAGTTGTCAACTATTAAAAAGAAACACGTATTATAATTTAAATTGTTTATCGTAAATCTAAAATATACTTTATAATTTTAAAAATCAGTTTATTATAAACTTAAAGCATAATGTTATATATGTACTACTGATGACATTTATTTATTATGAATTTTAATTCCATATAAATAAATATTTATCCTCGAGAATACTTGTCCAATTACATCCTTTAACCCGTCTTCTGACAAACCAGTGCCTTTAAAATCTAAAGTGAAGATAATCAGTTTACCGAAAAACGACTAGTACTCTTTGTCATAGATCAATTAGTATATATAAACAAATATCTTAAACTTTGCTTTTGGTTGTACTTTTTGATTAATTGGTAGTTCTGATTCTAACTCGGTCTAGCTCCCAGTACAACCACATTTGATCTGTCTTTATCTGTATGAATTAGAACAACATAAACCAGTGCGAACTAAAGGCATCCACGTGCGTGTATGTTGTAAAAATATTATTTAAAAAATACTGTGCTTATAACTAGCTAGTGTAATCCCATAAACGAACTGACATTCAAACAAGTTTAAGTAACATAGGAAAGTGGATACAAGCTTACCCAAACAGAACGAAATTGGTTTAGTTAGTTCCTTGGTGTTATGAATTTTTGTAGTTGGGTGATTTATTGCAGAATCTGATTTCATGCAAGGAAGAAAATGGCATTGAACAAACTAGCTGAAAGGCATAATATATAAAGATGTTGAGGGATTAGGGATAAAGAAGGGATATAGGTGTGGCATTATTATGTATGTGAGTGAGAATGGCATGCATTAAATATAAAAGTTAGATGAGCAGAAAGTAAGAAAAAGTATATATTTTCTTAGTATCTACATAAATCTTTTGATAGGTTCTGACATATGAAAGGGGCAGGGGACCATGCATGGCGAAGTCTCTTTTGTTTCTGTGAATCTCTGATCTCTCTCATGGCTCTCTGTTTGGGGGAGACAGACAGGAAACTAGGCAGAAAATTGGGACTACAATCGCATCAAACAACTTTAGCAACTGAAGTAGACCTTCCTGAGAGGTAGCATTACTATAGTTGTTCTTGATTAGTGTAGTGGCTCCAACTTTTGGAACCCCATTTGGCGTTTTGGCCATAACTCCACTAAAATTTTTTTATTTATTAATATAAACCTAGCAAAGTGCAAAACGTGCGCAAGCAAGCGTACCCTGTGAGCAATTATGAAGCAAAATGAAGCTATATATATAGTAAGTGTATCCGTACCATATTCCATATAGATAGAGGCATTGCAGAATGCAGATACCCCATTCCTTACCTGCTATTTTTCTCTATAATGGCATTAATTATATCTCTTTGATTTGCACTTGTAGTTGTAGGGGTTGATTCTCTGCACCAGTGTCCACGTATGTATGTATGTATCTATCTATCTACATATTAATTTATTGCTTTCCTTTCTAATCATCTTTCCCTTTTTCTGTTCCCACCGTTCTGTCTGCACCAAAAATGAGATGAAAATCAGTAAGTAATCTCTTCCTGGACCACCTCTGTAGCTCTCTAACTTGTGTTGAAGTCTCCTCTCTCTGACAACTCACTGTTCTGATGGGAGCTGTGTTACAAAAAGCTTCCTCCGTGTACCTTTCTTACTGCTGGGATAACCATGTTTATAGTTTCAGTATCACACAAATACACCTTCTAAATGATTGGAGACAAACTTTCAACTTCGCAACTCACTCATTATTATTATTATTATTATTATTATTATTATTATTATTATTATTATTATTATTATTATATCTCCTTCCCACCTCCAACAATTAACCCAATCGCTTCTAATTAACACCAAGTTATGCATTCTTTTGGTATAGCAAAAAGGCTGAAAACAAAATATGGTGCTTTATTTAGTCAGACAAAAAGGGAAACACTGTTAAATTTGTATGCAAAATGACACAAACATGGTTAAGAAAGAAAACAATAGGAAAAGGGGAAAATAAAGATAACTTAGTTTTTTCATAAAAGAAAAAAAGGAAAAATCATTGCCCACACTCTTCTGTTATGTAGGCCTACCTCTGTTTGTGGAGAGATAAATGACCACAAGTATTATAACATTATAAACTAAAAATTAAAAAACACCAACAAAAATAAAACACGGTAAAAAAATGACACAAAACAATAATTGATATATGCCACAAAAACATGTTTTAATTTCCCCAGTCAATAGCATAAAATAAAAACGAAAAATATGAATTGCATTTTTGGGAGAAGAAGCGTACAATGTAGAGGGAAAGAAAGCATCCCATGTTCCCCACGTTTCTACCATAACATGTTATGCGAATAGACAGGAGAGATATACTATTTTTTATGTATGATTTGTCCATATAAATATTATATCATGTAATACAAAACTTTAAGGTTTATGGATAACATTTTATTCATATGTCAGTGATTTTTTTTTTCATTTTTAGGAATATTCATCTCATGCTTGAATTACTAATGTATTCACACATGAAAAATATAAAATAAGATATTAAATAACCATTGTATAAAAGTTAAATATTATGTATCTTAGAAATAAGTTATGAAATTAAGGACTAAATAAAAGTTAATATGAGTTTTTTAATTTTTAATATTTTAATAATTTAAACTTATGTGTTGTGAAATAATTACTTAATCGAGAATAAATGATGAATAGATTTGGAAGTGTCATCGTAGTTAAAATATCAAAAATTATAATAATATTTAACATGAATCTATTGAAGATGATTATTAGAGCATATATAAGAACTGAGATAAAACAAATATGTGTACAACATCTTCGTCTAGTATCTAATTTAAAAAATCAAATATTATTTATATTTACACTATTTTCTATTAAAATAAAAACTAATTCAAACATTATCTATGAAACTAATTCATTTGTCGTTCCTGAGAGAAAGAGTAAGGTTTTAGATTTGTGAAAATCAAAATGGGCGATCTTAGATAAAAGGCATGCAAATGGACCCATTTTCAGGTTGAACCCATTAAGCTTGTAGTGTAGTTTCATTAAAGTTCTCAAACCAAACTCTTTTGGAACTTTATTTTTCTGAATTTTGAGCATTTATTATATTTTATCAACTGTGCCTTTTTAATTTATATAACTAAATTTAAATGTGCATATAAGATATTAAAACCACCTGACATAATTTTATATATTTTTTTATTTTTTTAATAATTTTTTATTATGCCAATTAATATAATATATAAATATTAAATAGAATTCAAAGTGTTAATTGACGTGACAATAAGAAGGAGATATTTAATAAAATTTTCAATTATTATTAAACTTCTTCACTTTCCCCGTGGCCGTTATTTGTAATTGTTTTTTCTTTTTTTTTTTTATGGTGTGTTTACTTTAGATAAATGATTTGAAAGAGAGTGAATGAATAATAAAAAATTTTTGTTCAATTGATAGAAATTGAAAATTACCAAAATATCTCTACTTATTAAAGTAATATAAATAATTATTAATGTTATATTTAATTGTAAAAATGTTTATAAAAATTAAAAAATTAACATAAATTATTAAAATTAATTTTTAAAATGTAAAAAAATTATAATTTAGTAAAATGAATTTATTTTTAAATATAATATTTTTTGTAATATAATTTATTACCAAGTGGTATGATTTTATTTAATTATAAAAATGTAAAGAAATTGTAATTTAATTATTTCTTTTAAACTTCACCCAAAAAAAAATAATTGCAAATAAACTTCACTTACATAAAACACCATTATAACAATTTTATTAGACTCAAATATAAATTTTTGAATTATAAAAATGCATAATTTATAACAGTGAACGAAAAATAAGTTGAAGTATTGTTTGGGGTTTGTTTTCTTCACTCCTAAACTAACGATGAAAAAAACAGATTAATTGGATGATGAAACAATTTGATGAGTGGTGAGAGAGGTGTATGAATATGTGATTTACTGATGCTGTGCTGGAATACGTTTGGAACAGTGAAAATTGAATGAGGACAAACGAGATTATTCATCAAAAGTTGTTTTAAATCCGTACAAATCCACGCAAAGTGTAAGATCCTTGAAATTAGATACCAAAAAAAAAAAAAAAAAAAAATTAGTGAATAGTAAATTGTGAATAGTAAAAAGTGAATAGTAAAAAAAAAAAAAAAAAAAAAAAAAAAAAAAACAAAAAAAAAAACTATTTTTGGAAAGGATAAGTGTTACACGTAGCTTTGAGATCAGAATTCACCAATTTGCAAATAAAAAAATTATTTTTGTAATAGTAAAATGAATAAAAAAATGAATAGTAAAAATGAATAGTAAATTTTTTTACTATAAATAGCCAAGGGGGGGAGGCTGGAAATTTACACCAAAATTCTAGAGAAATTGTGAGAGAAGAGAGTTGGAGTAAATTATAGTTGAAGAGGGGAAATTCTGAAAGTTTCCGGAGAACGGTTTGAGAAGAAGAAACTAAGTCTGGAATAGAGGTAAGGGGAGCTAACTTTGAGTATTTCCTTTTGTATTATCTTGAGTCTTGAATATGCTATATTTTGCTTTTGTCTGATCTTAAATCTTGAATATGGAGTATTTTGTTTCTGTATGATCTTGAATTTTAAATGAGAGTATGCTTTTGTGTTGATATCCAAGTGTGATAGTTGTAAAATGTGATGTTGATTATGTTATGCCATTTGTATGTTATTAGTTGTTTATTTTGTATTTTGGAAGGATTAGAAATTGTCTAACCGGCTCTGCCAGATTCAATTTCTTGTTTCCCCAAACATTTTATTGCTTTCCTTATTTATTTTTATTGTATTTTGGAAGGATTAGAAGTTGTCTAACCGGCTCTGCCAGATTCAACTTCTTGTTTCCCCAGACATGTTAATGTTCGTGTTATTTAATTATATTGTATTTTTGGATGGATTAGAAGTTGTCTAACCGGCTCTGCCAGATTCAACTTCTTGTTTCCCCAGACATGTTAATGTTCGTGTTATTTAATTATATTGTATTTTTGGATGGATTAGAAGTTGTCTAACCGGCTCTGCCAGATTCAACTTCTTGATTCCCCTGAATTTTTATATTAATATTATTTTGATGGTAAGGGCAACTAATTATTTTTGTATGAATTTATAAATATACGAATGTTGAACTGGTGTTCTCTTGCGAAACTGTTTTATGACTTTTATTATATTGGGTGTTATAACTGAAATTGTTAAATTGTACATGTTGAGATGCGATGAATTTATTGAATGAGTTTGTTGGCTGAAATTGATCTTGTTGGAAGGTCTGGAGTAAGGGTTCTGTAATTGCTTATATATGAGTATTAAATAGATATACAGATACTGTTTGAGGTTGTTGTGAGAGGAAGTAAAAATATTAAAATTAGGCATTTTAGATTTAGAGCATAAGACAACAAGGTAGATAAATTAAATAAATAAATTGATTAATTATTGAGGGCCTCCCTTTGTTGGTAGGATAGAGGAACCTTAAAAACCTGAGTTGGCACATCCCTGATCATAGAGCAGCCCTGGCCTGGTCCAGTCAGTTGTGACTAGTCATATGTGCTGGCGTCGAAGGTGAGTTTGATGCGTTCAGACATCTGGGTCCTCTCCGGTGACCAATTGGAGTAAAGAAAAATCTCTACTAGGATGAAAATAAAATAAAACAAGTTGATTATAGATGCATAATATTATCATGTTAAAAATTTCATATATATTTTATTTATTATTACATTGAGCCCAGACTTTAATATGTAGTTCCTACGATATGTTGATATATTTTGGTTGATCCATGATCTTTGTTTGGTGAAAATATGTTGAGTTATACTCGTTATGGGCAAAATGAGTTTATAATATGAAGCATAATATATGGTAATATGTTTAATTTATTGATACCAAAACGGGTTATTATGAATTCTTGATTAAAGAATGAACATGATTGAGTTAGGTGGATAAGAGGGTATGAATTGTTGGTTTTATGAAATGTTGGAGTGGATATGAGAAATCATTACTTATGAAATGATGTTTACTACCGGGAGTAGTATGTTCGAGTTATACCATGAGAGTTTGGTATGAGCAAAGTAACACCTGAGGTTTATGAAAGCAGGCAGAAAGTGGTCTGACCATAAGGCTTTGACATAAACATATGATTCGTAAGTTATATAGAAGCAGGCAGAGAGGGGTCTGACCATAAGGCTTCGGAAAGTAAGACATAGTATATAAGTGAGGCTTAAGGAAGCAGGCAGAGAGCGGTCTGACCATAAGGCTTCATGAGTAAGCATGGTACACTTGTAAGATTTATGGAAATGGGAAAGATGACTTTGATAATGATGAATTAATGACATCGGAATAATGATATTTTATCAATTGCAGAAATACATGATTATAATATTTTTACAAGTTTAATGATTTTATGATAAGGTTGGCTTACCCTTATTTGTTTGTACTATGATCATATAACTCATGTTATATGTGATTAGATAATGTTGCAGATGCGGTTGAACAAGCTTAGAGATGAGAGAGATGCGGGGAAAAACTTTCAGGGATTTTTGTAAAAAGAATAAATTTGTATTGGGAAGATTATGTTGTGTAAAACTTATAAGTTGAAATTTCAATGGTGAAGACTATATTGTTTAAAGTTTGTAAGTTTGGTATTGTACTTTGGATTAAATGAAATAAAGTTTGATTGTTTATAAGAGATATCAAATTAATTTAGTCTCTACTATCAGTAATACCCTTTAAAATAGTAGGGTGTTACACAAAGAGTGAAGATTGAAATTTTTACTAATCCCGCAAATAAGCGCGCAGTGCATCGCTTCTAAATCAATGAAAACCAACGCAATTTATTTTGTAATTCCGTCTTCACAAATCTAAATAAACAGTAGTATCTATTCATGTGAATACACTTTTAATAATGAGACAATGAATTTTGTTTTACTTTTAATGATTTATTATTCTCTCTTTTCTTTTACATTTGTTTTAATTCTGGGGAAATTTTCTTCCATTTTTATTTTGTTGTATCTTTTAAACTTTAAATAATTTTCATATTCATTTACTATGTAGATGAAAAAAAAGGTAAAATAAGAAATTAGTTAACTATTTAATTCAAATAAAAAAATTGTTATTTTAATGTTTGTTTAACTTGTAAATATTATTTTAAAAGAAGCACTTAGATTTCCTTTGAATGAAAAAAGTCTAATTGAAAATTGGTTAAAATGAAATTAAAATCGAATATGACTTTTACGTTGGATTTTGTTGTAACCATAATTTGTTTATGTCTAGAGCTAAATTTTTTTATTGTTTTATTCATATCTAGGTTGTAAAACATTTTTCAATAATTAGATACCATTAAATAGCAAATATATTTCATCATGTAAATGTGTAAAAAGGATAGAACACAAGAGATATGAAAGATTGTCTATTACATAAAAATAACTATAAAAAATTTAGATATATTACTTCTAATTCCAATGAAATTGAGTTTAGCTACTCCTATACATCTATAACACATAAATGGAGTGTGTATCGTATAAAATATTGACCGAGTGGTTATAAACAACCAACCGAATTTCCAGGTAATCTGTTTATATCTTATTCTGTTTATATTTTATTGGGCTTATATCAGCTCAGGATCCATGAGGTAAATTATAAATACAAAGCCAAGGCCAAAAGCCAGGTACGTGCCACTTACGCATTATTTACTCTACGTTACTCTCAAATACTCAATAGTGATAACCATTAACTAAATATTCAACTAGGAGCCGGTACATCCTCCCTCGTTAAGAAGGAGACCGATCGGTTTGTGCCAACACCGATCGGCCAATAGGAGGAGTTTGGAAGCGAGCGAGCGGTTCAGACACATCAGCAGGTTAGTCTGTCGGTCCCGCAAAATATCTACCGAGACATGTATCGTATAAAATATTGACCGAGTGGTTATAAACAACCAACCGAATTTCCAAGTAATCTGTTTATATTTTATTGGGCTTACATCAGTTCAAGATCCATGAGGTAAATTATAAATACAAAGCCAAGGCCGAAAGTCAGGTACGTGCCACTTACGCATTATTTACTCTACGTTACTCTCAAATACTCAATAGTGATAACCATTCACTAAATATTCAACTAGGAGTCGGTACATCCTCCCTCGTCAAGAAGGAGACCGATCGGTATGTGCAAACATCGATAGGCCAATAGCAGGAGTTTGGAAGCGAGCGAGCGGTTCAGACACATCAGCAGGTTAGTCTCTCGGTCCCGCAAAATATCTACCGAGACATTTTAGCGCCCACCGTGGGGCCGAGCGTCAAACCCAATGGTGACCACGAGGAGCATGGAGGAAGAACAAAGCACCAGAAAGATGATTAGAAACCACAAGAAACCAAAACGAGCGTTCGGTCTCGACATCACTATTTCAGATCAACACCAGAAACTTTTGACAAAGTGAAAACTACACTACATGAATCATCATCTCTACGTGAGACGTCATCAACAAGATAAGTATTTTTTGAAATATGAATATTTCATAAAATATCTAATTGACAATGAATATTATAACAACTATTTTATATAGATATTTTAAATATATATAGTATAATCCATAATATATTATATGATATATGATATATGATATATTATATATAATATAGTATATAACTATAAATATAGTTATCTAATTATTATAACCGAAATATTTTTTGGCATGATTAAAATAGTCAAAGAAATTGTTGTGTTAGAGATAACTATCAACAACAATATTATAAAGTCTCAAGACAATTTTGATACCTTGTTTATTATATATGTTTTTTATTCGGTGCAATTCATAAAGTATGGTAACCGAATCATTTATTATACGGTTATATACCATAATATATATCATCATGAGAATTTCAGCAAGGGAGCATCTTGAAGAAATATATATCAAAATCCACGCCATCAACTATGCAAGTGCAGACTAAGATCTTGTCATAAACAGACTTCATGCTTAAAGTATCATGAAATTCAATTAACGAAGGGGAAGTCTCCTATTGCAAACACTGATTGCCAATTTCGTCAGCAAACGATCAAGTGCAAGACCGAGCGATAAATCCCTCTCGAGAGAGAGGTAAAGCCCTCTCAAAGCCGAACGGTAAATCCCGTTCGCTAGGAAGCACTCCTAGCCCAAAGCAGAGAGGTAAAGCCCTCTCAGAGCTGAACGGTAAAGCCCGTTCCCTAGGAAGCACTCGTAGGTCAAAGACCGAGCGCTAAATCCCTCTCGGGGGAGAGGTAAAGCCCTCTCAAAGCCGAACGGTAAATCCCGTTCGCTAGGAAGCACTCCTAGCTCAAAGCAGAGAGGTAAAGCCCTCTCAAAGCTGAACGATAAAGCATGTTCCCTAGGAAGGACTTCTAGGTCAAAATCAAAGACCGAGAGGTAAATCCCTCTCGGTTCATGTTGAAGGACAAGAGGTAAATCCCTCCCGGTTCATGTTGAAGGACGAGCGGCAAATCCCTCTCGGTTAATGTTGATGGTCGAGCGGTAAAACGCTCTCGGTTAATGTTGAAGGACGAGAGGTAAATCCCTCTCGGTTCATGTTGAAGGACGAGAGGTAAATCCCTCTCGATTAATGTTGAAGGACGAGTGGTAAATCCTTCTCGGTTCATGTTGAAGGACGAGAGGTAAATCCCTCTCGGTTCATGTTGAAGGACGAGCAGTAAATCCCTCTCGGTTAATGTTGAAGGTCGAGCGGTAAATCCCTCTCGGTTCATGTTGAAGGACGAGAGGTAAATCCATCTCGGTTCATGTTGAAGGACGAGAGGTAAATCCCTCTCGGTTCATGTTGAAAGACGAGCGGTAAATCCCTCTCGGTTAATGTGGAAGGACGAGCGATAAATCCCTCTCGGTTCATGTTGAAGGACGAGAGGTAAATCCCTCTTGGTTCATGTTGAAGGACGAGCGGTAAATCCCTCTCAGTTAATGTTGAAGGTCGAGCGGTAAAACGCTCTCGGTTCATGTTGAAGGACGAGAGGTAAATCCCTCTCGGTTCATGGTGAAGGACGAACGGTAAATCCCTCTTTGTTCATGTTGCAGGACGAGAGGTAAACCCCTCTCAGTTCATGTTGAAGGACGAGCGGTAAAACGCTCTCAGTTCGGCAAACATTGCCTCCCTCAAACTCATAAGTCCTATAGTTAACCACGGCTAAAGCCAAATGCTTAACTCGGACTTGGGAGGCATAATGTATCGTATAAAATATTGACCGAGTGGTTATAAACAACCAACCGAATTTCCAGGTAATCTATTTATATCTTATTCTGTTTATATTTTATTGGGCTTATATCAGCTCAGAATCCATGAAGTAAATTATAAATAAAAAGCCAAGGCCAAAAGTCAGGTACATGCCACTTACGCATTATTTACTCTACGTTACTCTCAAATACTCAATAGTGATAACCATTCACTAAATATTCAACTAGGAGCCGGTACATCCTCCCTCGTCAAGAAGAAGACCGATCGGTTTGTGCTAACACCGATCGGCCAATAGTAGAAGTTTGGAAGCGAGCGAGCGGTTCAAACACATCAGCAGGTTAGTCTCTCGATCCCGCAAAATATCTACCGAGACAGAGTGGAATAAGGAAAATGACGAAGAAAAATGAAGTTTTGAGTTCTAGAAATACTTCAACCTTCACCTGCATTCTAACATAAAAAAATTATTTTTTTTGTAAACTTTCTGACACTTTAAAGGATCATAAAAAAATGTCTTCTCACTGGATCACCAAATCTTCCCACTGTGTGAGAGGTAAATTTTCAAATACTTGATTTTTTCCAGTTCGCTGAACCTTTTAATGACATTTTTAGAATTAGATCATTTAGATGGTCTAAATTTAATCAAATAGACATATAATACATTATTTCATATATCAATATATTGTATATTTAAGCAGGTTAGGAATCACACACTCTTCTCCATCCCAGTATGTTTATGTTTGAAGTAACCCTCTTTCTTTATTTATATGTAATTCAACCCATATTTTCGTGTGCATGCACGGTGTACACACTTGCTTAAATCAAAAGATTAAGACATTTTATGTTTCTTCAAATGGTTTTAAACCTACGCATATTTAATATAAACCCAACTGCACTTAACAATCTTGTATTGTTTCGTGTAGCCCATCGTTTGTGCATTTTATTAGTTAATTTAATCCCTCGTGTAGTTTTATTTTGACAGAGACCAAGTTAGTGGACAATAATAAAAAACGAACAACTAAATTTATCTCATCGAAATAATATAAATGTCCAATTTTAGTCTGACATGAACTAACGACTTTTAAATCAGCGACTAGAACAAACCTCTTTTTATGATTTTTTTTTTCATTATTAAATTATTTGGATATTTAAGGATAGGTATGTTATTGGCTTGAAGACCTACTTATTTTGTAGATTCTGTTTCTGATTTGACTCCAAAATTAATGGTCCGAAATACTTTAATTTGACATTTTAAAATGCCTTTGTACATATTGGTGAAATTTAAAAAATCTGAATTCAATATATATTCAAACTAACTACCTTTGTTCAGTCTTTCCCCTCATGCTCCACTAGGTTAAACATTTTTTCAGGCTCCTAGTCCAACTTTGAAGAACTGCAACCAGAACCCAACTTTGAATTGATTACGTTCAGAAAGAGAAAAGCCTTTCGAAGATTTTTTATAATCAAACAAATTCAATATCAAACTTTGGTTTGTCTTCCTCTCAATACTGTTCTATAAACACCCAACAATAACATCAATAAACCAAACATGAATGAGTGTGAAATAGGAAAAGTTGTCCTACATAAAAAAAAATGATAAATTTGTAAATTACTTTCTTTTCAACACCCATGCTTATATTTTCTAATAAAAAAAATACATGAGTTAAACGAAAAAGTTATTTTTCTTAACGTCATAGGTGTTCTCCACTTATATTTTTTATTTTAAGCCCTCCAAAGAAAGATAAGAGAAGAATGTTCTGACTGGGTGACCACTGTAACATGTTATTTAATGATATACTAAAAAGCTTCATTAATTATTTTTCTACCTAAAATATCTTGTAAACAAAAGTCCTTACAAAGTCAAAGATTTAATGGGCACCAAACTATTCATATAAAAAAAGTGATTTAGAAAAAAAAGAAAAAAGAAATGTAGCTGAAAAGTCAGAAACAAAGACTAGTATAAGACTTCTAGTAACTGAGGGACCCACCTATTTTATCTACATACCCTTTCATATGATGCTTACGTCATATACAATGGAATTTTTCCAAATGTTCCAGAAAGCCTACGTCATCAAAGAGAAGATGACGGCACAGGTGACGTCATTACCAAATTGGAACGAGTTTGGAATATGTTGAGCTGTCATGGCTCCTTTTCGTTGCCATCGCTTTCCCTTTAAATTGCGAAATTACCCCTTCCAATTTTGAGGTTTTTTCATTTACGTTTTCTGCCGAGAAATTGATTGAGCTTCAATTTTGTAAAGTTGGATGACCTTTATTCTCGTAAAATAACTTTACCAACTCAGTATAACTTAACTTAAATTTAATATAACTATTATATTTAAAATTTAATAATTAAATCGTTATTTTATTAATTTATCTGTTTTGTTTCTGTTATTGTTAAGAAAAATGCTTTTATATAATATGCTAATCTTAACTTAATCAATGACTCAAAAGATGTCTCGATCATGATTTTGATACCATGTGCCAGATGGACATATTGGGGCTTGATCGATTTTCCAGATAAAATTGTTATGTCATTAATACAAAATTCTTATTAGTCAAATACGTTTTACACACTATAATGTATTATAATAGTCTTTTCCGATTAGTTAAACAGTGAAAAAACAATTTGGCACTCTCTCCAAAAGGATCGTTATTATAGTTGAAAATTAGCTGCACAAAGCGAAGTTCCACCATCCGTTAATATTTAATTTATGGTTTTATCTCGTGTTACTTTTTTCATCAGTTATGAATATACATTATAAAAATTGACGTGTTACTTACACATTGATACTATTTAATTATAATATTAGCATTGTTTATTACCACCATAATAAAAAAATATTCTTTTAACAACTTTTCTTTAATAATTTTTTATAACGTGTGATTGATCAATTTCAAATAATTTAAAAAAAGATAAATTCAAACAGAACAATAAAATAATAACATGTGCTATTATCAAAAAATTATTAAAAAAGTTATCAACATTCCAATAAAAAAAAGTATACATGTAAAAGAATACATTAATTATCAACTTATTATCTAATATGTCAACACAATTTGTTAATATCTGATGAAAAATTAGAAAAGAAAATGAAATTATATATCTATAATTTTTTAAAGAATTTATTTACTCCTGTAAAATTTCAAAACCAAAATCACACTGTTACAAACAATAGAGTAAAATTTCAATGGAACCTTCACAATAATATATCTCCTGCTTATATGAAAGACATTAAAAAAAAGGAAAAGCTCCAAATAGAGCGATTAGATTGGCAGTCAAAGGTTGTAAATTTTCTGTCAAAGATCTGGTTCTCTTTCCATGCCTAAACCTTAACAACCGAAAAGGTAACATCACACTAAATTGTCTATTCATTCATTTAAGAAAAGCTGGTATTAATCATCCGTACAAGACTTTGTGTTATACTGTATGGATGGGTTTCCACGAAAAATATAGCAGAGTAAAACTTTGTAAATGTTCTATAGCGGTAAATAAACATGAAGAATGAGATCGTTTATGTGGATTCGTTGTTAAGAGAACTGCGAATTAGTTGTGGTTGTATGTGTTAAGAGAAAAAAAATTATGAACTTATTTATAATTTATTTTTATTTATATAAAATTTCATCCAAGGCAAAATAGAAGTACTTAAGCTTTCAAAATAGAAACCAACAATAATGATTGTTGCGGCCAACTCCGAAAGCCGTTATTGTGTAGCGTTTTTTATGTCACCCAAAATAAAAGGGTAAAAAAATACAAAAAAAATCACATTAAATACAAATTCATTTTGAATAGGACCTTAAATAATTAAGTGGAAGAAATATTATTGAATAATAGTTATGCAAATTAATTTTGAAGGGAAGAAGTGCAATATTGTAATTAAGAAGTAGAAGTGATGGCGATAGTAGGGCAAGGGCACGAGGGAAAGAGGAAGTAGGAAAGAAAGTGAGTCCCAAAATCCTTTCTCATCTGCCACAAAATATTCTATGCCTTCGCCTTTTCCCATTTATTCCATAGATATATGCCAAGTCCAAAACCACTTGACACACCTTTGCCAACTTCTCCTCTCTTCCAAAACCAGACAAACGCAGAGGAAACAAAAACAGAGACTCACTCAAACAAACATGGGAACCAACAAAAACTACGAGGAACAGAGCAGGCTCTCCTTTTCTCAATTCCAAACAGAGTTCTTACCCTTCAACGAGAACGACCCTCAGGACATGGTCATATACCAAGTTCTCAACGAGGCCAATGCTCTCTCCAACACATTCCACCCTCACCAGAGACTCCACCAACCGCAATTGGGCCTCGAGCCCACCAGAAACATCGCCAAAAAACACTACAGAGGAGTTCGCCGCCGACCCTGGGGGAAGTACGCCGCCGAGATTCGGGACTCCGCACGCCACGGCGCCAGAATATGGCTCGGCACCTTCCAGACCGCCGAAGAGGCCGCCATGGCTTACGACCGCGCCGCCTTCAAGATGAGAGGCGCCAAGGCTTTGCTCAATTTCCCAGCCGAAATCGTGGCTGCGGCCTCAGAGTCATCGTTCAATAATAATAATAATAATAATAACAACGATGCTGTTTCTGATTGTAGTGGTGGAAGCTCTTGCACCACGAACAATTCCACTCAGGTAAATGGGTCTCGGTCAGAAAGCACAAGTAGCACTAGTTAGGGGTTGCACAAATGTAGAAATTTATTTTTATTTTTTCTTTCTGGAATGGGTTGGTTTATCATGGTTTGGTTTAATTATTACCACTACAAATTATTTGTATCTGTCTGTCATTACTGGAAGACAATAATTAATTAATTAATTAATTAAATAGATACCATGATCGTGAACGGGTTCAGTTCATATGATTCTGGATTAAGTGGTCCTTTCTTTTTACCTTTGCTATGGGTTTCAGAGTGTGTATAAAGATTGTTTGAAGTGATTGTAAAGTGAGCACGTATATATCATCACAGTCACTTGTAGTGCTGCTTTTGTTAATGGCTCCTAAAAGCCCCATTTCAATCGATGTTGCATTGCACTGCCTTAAAAAGAATAATGATACTTTGACAATATTTTTTTGACAACATTTTGATATCATTTATGTGTATTCTGGGATTGGTCCATATTAATATTTATGAATATTTATTATTGATTGTGAAGTAATTTTGGACCAATCACAGAATAACATATAAATAATATTAAAATATTCTAAAAAAAAATGTTGTGAAGGTATCATTATCCTTTCTTAAATATCGGATTATTATTTTATTATATTGCCAAAATGAAAACCACTGTTATCTAACTTAATCACAGTCAAGGAAAATTTGTTTTCCGTTTCTCCACGTGGATCTCCTGCTTTGAATTTCAATTCTATCCAACAAAAATGGTGTAACTCTCCAAGACAATTTCATCACGGCTTCAAATGCTCCTAAGGAAACATATATGGTAGTTTGTCATGAATTAACTGTTCTTTTTTCGCTAATTGGATAGGTAAGGTGTCAAAATGCGTATTTATTTAGATATACATTGAAACTGTGTAATTAAAAAAATGGAGAACCAAATTCTCTGAATTATGTAGTCTCATATATATTATTATAACGCATTACAAAAGTATTTTTACATCTTATAAAGTATCAATTCAATATGTCTTCATATAGTTTAAAAAATATGTTTGAATATAGAGATATTAATTATGTTTGGAATGTATTTTAGTTCGTTTTTAGTTTTATTTAATATATAAAAAGGCTTTTTGGAACCCTCTTTTATGCAGGTTGTATGTAATAGATTTAGTACGAATGAAGTCACGCTTAATTTTGTACTTGTGTTACAGATAAGTTATATTATGTT
Source organism: Vigna angularis (assembly GCF_016808095.1). Classification (NCBI taxonomy): domain Eukaryota; kingdom Viridiplantae; phylum Streptophyta; class Magnoliopsida; order Fabales; family Fabaceae; genus Vigna; species Vigna angularis. Next base: position 34,672,878 of record NC_068975.1, on the reverse strand, counting down.
TTTTTTTTATATCTTTAATTAATTTATATAGACTAATTATAACTTTACTTATTGACTTGTTATTTATCTACTAAATTTGATTAATTTTATTTTTATTGTATTATGTTTTGGATTAAATTTTATAAAATGTTATGTTATTTGTTATCCAGATTGATACTTTAAAATTATATCTTTTTTTAAAAAGTTAGATTTTTCAAAATTTTAAATGTTTAATTTAATTCAATTCGTTCGGGAGTGAATTGAGTTTAATTGAATTTAATATAACAAATTATAAAAATTCAACTAAATCTAATATGATATTCTTTAGTAGATTAAATAATGTGTATACGAAAATCTTGATTAATTCAACTCAACCTTAAATCATTTCAAATAATATGAAGGTTTAAACATATTGTAATTAATAATTAAAATGCATTAGAAAGTGAATTAAGAAGGGTGTTTCTTTGTAATGGCGTGGCTGATGATTCATCGAGAATCCATAAATTAATAAATTACATAGAAAGAAGAATGTGTAAAAGCGTTGGAAGATAAAATAATGGCTGAAGTTTTGTTTGTGTTTGCATGATGACGAGGAAATAGTAAAAGCTACTTTTATTTTGACACCTAACAAAATTTTAGACATACTCTATATTTAATTTTTTAATTTTTTATAAATATAAAATTTCATTTTTTTAATAACTAAAATTTCTCTAAAATGAGTTTTCAAATGGTACACCTAATGTGAAAAAAACATTTTACAAAAGTAAAGTGGGTCATGTTGGTTGGTTCTTCATTTAAATGAAAGACAGTGCACGGGCCTCAGGCCTTAGGCCTTACACAGTCCAATTCCAATCACTTTTTCTGTTTATATATTTCTTCTGCCCACCTTTACCATTTCTTCCTTTTTTCCTTCTTCAATAAACTTCGATTCAATAAATAAAATAATACAAAATAAAGTCTATATTCATTTATGTCCATTAATATGAATAATATGACTCAGTTTGATTGGTATGCGACCATTCTTGCGTGAACTTGTTATGCAAGAGCTTAAATCACAGCCAAACAAATTTAGAATATAGTTTTGAGCTAACAAGGAAACAAACATCAAGTGGAAAAACTCCGTATAGATCAATCGTTATCATCTTAAACATTTTTTCTGCCAAACCATTAGGTTTTAAGTTTGATGCCAAATACAGCAAAAGATATGCAAAATATGACAGAAATGACTATAATATTTCTGTATATGAATGTGACCACCAAAGACTAATGAACAGTATGAATCAATGTCAAAAAGAGGACAGCAAACTGTCCAAGTAATCACTTCCTAGATCCTGAAATACAAAAACACCTAGTTCATTTTCTACCATGCATTCCAACTTTTTTCTTGCAGGTTCTTCATTCATCGTATCATCATCAAACACTTCCCTCTTCCTAGACTTGATCAAACTTTCCTTCTTGTCACATCCTAAAGCCTTTGCAACCCTCTCAAGTGGGAAATTAAGGTATGCCTTTGGACCCCTAATCCTCAAAGCGGCCTTGTCATAAGCCAAAGCAGCTTCTTCAGCTGTTTCAAATGTTCCAAGCCAAACTCTTGCACCTTTCTTCGATGAGTCTCTAATCTCTGCAGCATATTTACCCCAAGGCCTTCTCCTAACTCCTCTGTACTGTTTTCTAACTTCCTTCTCCATTCTCACACCACCTTCCACCTTGTTATTACATTCACCAGCACTTCCAATTTCAATGTTGTTATGGCTACAGTATTCTGTATTGCTTGTGTTAGGTAGAACAATACCATCTAAAACTTCTTCCCAGAAATCAGCTCCCATTGATATCCACCTCCCTAAACTTGGAAGTCTTTGTAGAATTTCCATGGACCCTTCTCTTCCATCAAGGTGAGGAAGTTCTTCCCAAGAGTTACAAGACTCTGCAGCGTCACCTTTTCTTCCATCTGCTTTATCGCTGCTCATAATTTTGGCCCATACATTCTCAAGAATCCCTTCAGAAGTTGCACCGTGATTACTATGAATATCCATGTTGGTAATGAAGGGGGTGTGTGATATTATGGGTGAAGATATATAAAGCAAAACATGCAATGCGAAAAGGCTGTTTGACAGCTCATGAGATTTGCTTAATTGCTTTAATATGATAAATGAATGGAAACCCAATTGGAAAACTTGAGCATTAATGCATTTACCAGCTATTTTCAAGGAGGATTTCAGGATTTTCAACACCATGACACGCTTAATGAAAATGAAAACTTTAGTTTATTGCTTTCTTATTGACTTGTGTACTTGTTCAATCATTTGGGACTTCATCCATTGCTGATTTTGTATACTTTGTGCGTTGTATTGGAATGCGTTCCTTATATTCATGGATAAAACATTACGAAACAGAGAGGCATAAGCATTTGAAAGCTGGCAAGGGTTGACTTTGTTGCCTTTTGCTGAGGTTGGAAGCATTGTAAGTTTGGTTGAACAAATTTAATGTTTTCTCAGTCAAACCAATATGGTTGCTCTAATCTAGTTCACAAGGGATACAAATTAAACAAAGAATACCAAAAGGCTCGATGTGGCAAATAGTAACACTGGTCCTTCTATTGAAATCATGACATAATTTACCAAAAATTGCTCCATATCAGGGAAAAAGTAAAGGGATGAAATGGCTAAGTCATTTCTAAGTATATATTTAACTTTGACAACATGATGTCCATTGCAAAATCAGTGTCTTTTTTTAATATATAAGACTTAAATTATTAAGAATCTAATTTATGAGAAAAGTGGTTGAAAATAATAAATCTGTCTTAAATTTGTTGTTTTCAAAAGGTGGCGTGAAGGAATCCACGACGAGAAATTCTTGGGGCGTAAGAATAGGAAGTTTATTAGGGAAGTGATGGATTAATGGAAGGTTGATTAAAATAAACAACACGAAACCATGCACACGGTTGGGCCTTAAAAAATTGCTCTTCATTCCATGAACCAAACGCCGCAGGTGTTTTCCAGATTTCTGTGTTTGCTTAAACAATTTCCTGATTGCGGGATTTCACATCATAATATTAATGCCTATCTCAATTGCTAATGGACTTGGGCTGGGCTTGTCATGTGTCGGCCCTTTGTATCTACCCAGTGGGAAACAGCTGATTATTCCTGAACCTCTATAATTTAACACTTTACTTTTTAGTTAGGATTTTCATTATGAGTTCCGGATTGTACTTTGGATTATAGACTCTAAACATAAAGATTGTATGTCTATAAATGAAAATGTAACATTACTTATATTTTGATAGAAAATAGAAAAAGAAAAAAGAAAGAGAGAAATAAATAAATAATATTTTGAATAAAATTATATTAATAAATTTTTATTATTATTTTATTTTATTCCACTATTTGTATTTCACAATTTTTACTATAAAAAAAATAAGAAAGTATATATATATATATATATATATATATATATATATGTTATTCTATTTTATTTTATCGAAATTAAATTTTTGTAATGTTTTTTATTATTCTACATATTGATATGTGTATTATTTATTATTTCTTTTAAATTTTAGATATTATTTAGAATATTTAACTTAAATTAAGTTCATTAGAAAAAAAATTATAATTAATTTATAAAGAATAAAACTTGTTGTAATATCCATTTTTAATAGTATAATACTATTAAAATAAAACGTTACATAAAAAATAATAAAACAATTATATAAAATTAAAGCTTCCACGAGGACAAGATCTATACTTATAGAACCATCTTACTTCTCATCTATAATACCCTCACCTCTCGTTGGAGTAACTGAAAAGAACGTCTCCCTAAGCTCACAACATTTAGGTGATCATCGCAAAAGAGAAACATACACAAAGATAGACAATACAAAAACAAGGGTAAGCTATTGTACAAATAAAGCATGATATAATAATTAACAATTTACAACATTCAAGAACGAGAATTTCATACAACCCAAGACCACTAAACTCACTTATCCCGACATGATGCTCATATAGACTATTGAAGGCATGCACTCATGGTAATATTTATACTCTATAGAGTTATAAACAAGGGCAACTCAACCTACTACCCATGAGGTAAATCTTCCACTCATAAAACCTAGAGGGCTAGGGTAAAGACCTCCTGCCATTCTCTCTGTCACCCTATTCAACTCTACATGAGTTAATGGTTGGTAGAATATTTATTGCAGTCTCTCTATCAAGCATATGTCACAACTTGCTTGAATATATCTCTCCTTGAGATTCTTACATAACACTTTTCTCATTCTCATATCACATTTCACATATATACAAAGTACTCAGACTCCAACAATAACAAGAAAACAGGTTAATATAACTCATAAACCAAGAAACTAAAAATAAACTTTAAAATCACAACTTTGGAAGAATTGATGTCAAAGATGCAGAGTTGAAACTAGAGAGTTCCACAACCTAGCTGTGAACGTTTCCACAACCTATGGATTTGTCTTGAGAGAAACAAATTAAAAACCAACAGGTTCAACAACTAAGTTGTGAAGTACAAGAGGTACGAAAACAACAAATTTAAAATCTTTCTAATATATATATGGAAACGAATTACCTTACACTGACGATATAAAGTTCTAAGAACATCTTGATTATTTCTCGTACAATAAATTTTTAGAAACACCACCAAATTGAAAAAGGAAAAAGTCCTTAGGACCTTAGATTTACTAAGAAGTTCAAAGAACAACACAAGACGCACATGCAATGGAAACTTCCATGCATTGACTTGATTAAAGAGCGAAGAGCAAAAAGGAGTTGAAACTTACTTGCTCTATTGGCTCTATTGCAGAAACTGATATGATAAGAATGTAAACCTCGTCGCCTGGTCGATTAGACACTTTTTGATCGTCAAAGAGATGACTCAGGAATTAGAACTCTTAGACAAAAAGTAAAAAACTCTAGAAAAATGGTTTGTAAAGAGATGATATGTTTTAAACCATTTAATATTAAAATATTCGAGTCTTACTATTTTTAAACTATCTTTATATATAAAATAATAATAATAATAATAATAATTATTATTATTATTATTATTATATATATATATATTAAAAATATTTGTTTTATAAAATTTTGAGAGATTAAATATGTTTTATTTTCTTAACTTTTATATGAAATAAGATTCCGTTCCTATCTTAAATTTTGAATAATTTTTATTTTTAAATCTTACTAATAAATAAATATAATTTTGATGACTACACATTTTTGTTAATTTCGTTTGATCATAAGAATTACATTAATTTATGAATAAAGTTTAAAATAAAAATATTCATAAAAATTAAAAAAATATTTAATTTTAAATAATAAAAGAAGACTTATAGTTGTTATAGTTATTAGTATGTTGAGACATGTCTCTAACCCCGAAATTCCTAAATTTTAGAGATTAAATAAGGTGAATCAGAATAGTGGATTAAAAATTTCAACTCGTTTCATTAAATTTTGATTGATTGACGGGGTAGCTTGCTTACATGGTATTTAGTAACTATCATACAAGTATAATAATAAAAAATTATAAACATTATTTTATTTACAAATTAAAGAATATTTTAAAAGAATTAATACAAGGTAGTTTTTAAAAATCAATATTAAAAGAATACCTCTCTTCTTCTCATTTTAAAGGACTGACGTCTCTTTCAAGTGGCAACGTTTATATATGTTCCACACACATTTTCCGGCTCATAAAAGTTTTTCAAGGAGATAAACAATGGTACACTGTTTTATTTATTTTTTCTCTCGTTTAATCTTTCTCGCGGGTCACATGAGTTGTTGGGTCAATGGGTATCTCTATTAATTTTTGATGTACATAAGACAACAAGGTAACATACCTAATTATTTTTTCCACCTTTCTCTCTCTCTTTGCCTCCAATAATTTTACACTTTATATACCACAATTCATTCTTTTGCAATATCATTTCTTTCAACATTTGCAAATTCAGTATTGTCGTCCAATATTTGTGTTTTATGACCAAAGACATTACTCAATCCTATCTAACTATTCTTCAAATCGTCCTTTTGCCAGAACATTTTTATATATAAAAGCTGTGTGATCTGTCTCCACCTATTTGTCACTATGATATGCTTAATTAAAATAACACCGGTAGTTAAGAGGTTGTAACATTATTAACCGAAGGAAGGGTTTTTTTATTTGATTTCTCAACCAAAGCACACAATAAATTCATATGAAAAAAGTTACAGAAAACATCATATTTCACAGGGTTATTTTGGTCATGAATGTAGTTGTACTTCACCAATAACTCTATATATTAAGAGCCATTCATCTTGCAAGTTCCAAGTCCATATTTCAAAATAAGTTCAAACACATCTTCGGCTCTCATCAGTTGGCATGGGAACTTGTGATACACACTTTTTTCTGTCTCTTATGCAGATTTTCATTCCATGCTTGCTATGTATCATGGCCAAAGTTGAAGCTTTAAACGTAACAATCTCAGGCTTTTATGTGTTTGGAGACTCCACGGTAGACCCTGGAAACAATAACTACATCAAAACACCTTTCAAGAGCAATTTTCCACCTTATGGATTGGATTTTTCCAACCAGGTTCCAACAGGGAGATTTACCAATGGGAAGCTTGCCACCGATTACATCGGTAATTATTTATCATATTTTCATGTTCATCATACTCACTCATATATATAGTAATAAACTTAATAACTTACACTGTGTGATGAACATTATGCTGATGTATGTAAAATCCACTGCAGTTTCATACACAGGTCTGAAGAAAGAGCTTCTTCCACCTTATCTGGATCCAAGCCTCACCAATGTGGAAGAGCTAATGACAGGAGTCAGTTTTGCCTCTGCCGGTTCTGGCTTTGACCCACTTACACCAACCATCACTGTATTTCTCTTTCTTTCTTTCTTTGTATGAGTTATATTGCTGGCCCAAAAATAGTCTCTACTCCTTTCTCTGTCTCAATCTGATTTGGAAAATCATCAATATATATATTTCCTCATAACCAATGCTAAAAGATATAAGTGAACATGTGATACATTATATGAAGTGGTAAGAGGAAAATAGAAAAAAATTACTACAGTAAACTAGGCGTCTGATATACTGAAATGTGTATATATTCCTGTTAGTTTGCATAAGAGAAAGTAGCATTTTGCATGTGTATGCATCTCTATCTGTGTTTGGTACGAAACTCATAAGGTGAAATTCTGTATTAATTTCAGAATGTAATTCCAATAGAAAAGCAGTTGGAATATTTCAGAGAATGCAAAAAGAGGATGGAGGATGCGATGGGGAAGCAAAGAATTGAAGATCATGTGAAGAAGGCTGCGTACTTCATCAGTGCTGGTACAAATGATTTCGTTCTTAATTATTTTTCTCTACCAGTACGAAGAAAGAGCTACACTCTCCAAGAGTATCAAAACTTCTTAATCCAACGCATCACAGATTTTATACAGGTTAGTTCAATTTCTCCCATGATTTAGCATCCATCATTAATCTCTTCTTTACGGTTACATTAACTTAATTTTTAAAGAACAGCAAAGCAAGAAGTTTCATAAACCATTTCTGAAGGTTAATTAGAATGCATGTTGAGTGTAATTCATAATCCAATGATCATATATTGTCTTGTATAGTTAAACTACTGACATTTGTAATAATTAATTTAATAACAAGTATGAGTATGTAAATTAGTTTTTAATTTTTAATTGGTTGATAATATAAAATAATTACACTGTGAAATGTGATTGAACTGGATATTTTTTGTAGTTGATGAGAGTGGACTGGTAAAATTGAATTGCTCTCCATCAATCACCTGCTATTCTTCCTCTTTTTGGAAATGTTTGGTTGGCATCAAATGTCTTACACTTGCTCGATTCTACTGACAAATGATAAAGACAGAAAAGAGAATGTTTCAGTGGAAGTAAAAAGAAATGTCAAAATGAAAAGACGTGAAAACATAGTAATTTTTGTTGCATGTGGAGAAAGGCATGCTGAAAATTGTAATATAAGTCCGAAAGATGAAACTTTCTAAGTGCAAAAGACAAATTAAAAGTTTTTTTTTTTATCATTGTAGGTGGAAAGCATTAACCTTGATCTAACAGTGGTTTGAATATACTGATTAAGAAATTGACAGTAGATAAATTGGATGATTTTTTATATTTAAAATTGTTTGACAGTATATCCTGAAAACATTCTGGTGTAGCCGAGTAATAAAAGTTTTTGACAGCTTATTTGGAGCAATTGAATAGGTTTGGATATTTTAAGAAGAGGAAGGAAAGTGAATAGTGAAGAAGGTAGTTTTATGAAAGAAAAAGAGTGAGTAATAAGTAAAAGTAGAAAGAGGAACAAAAAGAGAGGGAGAGAGAATTGAATGGTAATGAAGAAAGAGGCTAGCTAGATATGAACATTAATAAAGACTGAACCCCACAAACCCTATAAAACACCTTAATTACAATAACAAACAGATAAATAAAACACTGAAACAAACTTCTTTTAATGTTCACAAATGTTTGGCGGATACTGCTTCATGTGTTCAAACTAATTAAGACACAAACAAATCATTTAATTCTTTTTTAATGTAATTTTCCATTCTTTTTTAATATAATTAACAATGAGTAAGAAAGTAATTGTGAAAGAAAATAAATCAGGAAGTTTCTACAAAAACTAAATTCATAATTCTCTTAGCGTATATGCACTTATACAAAAATCATAATATGTTTATTTTTTTAATTCAATTAAAATTCCTTTTTTTTTTTTACTTTGTTTGTTCTACTTTTCTCATTCTTTTTAAAATACTAAAAGATTTATAAAATATTTATTCTTTTCATTTGTTAATATTTTTACCAGTAAAACGTAAAATATTGGAAAAACTTATAAAAGTTTGGATAAAAGGATAACGATTTTTTTCATTAAAACAGATAAGATTTTCCACTTTTCTTGACACTGACATCCATACATGAAAGGTCTAATTTGTCCCGTTTTGTATTGGGCTGGTTAAGGTCACACCAAATTATTTATATAAGATTTATGGAATACAAATGTTTTTGGTTCATCCCATATTATTACATGTATTTGCAGATAGATCGAGTTGCCCAAATTTACAAAAATGAATAGAGTAAGTTATTGATCTTTTCTAATTTTAAATTTTAAGTATCTAAAAAAATAGAATTTAGTGTGTAAGTATATGGTCAATAAAGAAACTTATAACTAATTACTATAACAAAATAAATAAATATACTGTAAGAAAATATATTAACGTAATTATTATTTAAATTTATAATTGTAAATGTATAGTATTAATAAAATAATATATAAAGAATAAAATAATATTTAAAAAATAAACAATTGTATATAGTAATTATAATAAAAAGAATTAAAAAGAAAAACAAAAATATACTATCACATGTGTTCACTTATTGATCCGTGCAAACTAATTGATGTATACAGCTGGGTCGACTTAAATTTTCAATTTATCTCACGTTTTTTTAATTGGACTTTGAACCCTGCTCCGATTTATGATTTATTTAAAAATAAGTTTTATTGTATAAAAACTGAATTGTTATTGTCACACGTGTGATTTGGCTAAAAGTGAAGATTTGGACTGGCAGGTTTGAATCTCGCTCCTTTGCAAAACTCTGTATTGCTATAACTTGAACTAAAATGATACAACATTTTAGTGTAATTTTGGTTTTAAAATTATTAGAATGGTATAGTTTTAAAAATGAAAAAGTGTTGTGACTTAATATGATTTTATTAAGAGAGAAACATGTGTTAACTTGATGCAAATTTAACTTACTAAAGTAAAGTTATATCAAATTTACATGATTTTAATTATTATTTTTTTTAAAATTATAATACATTCAAATCATATCAAACTGATAAAATTTTAGTTTATATCATTACACTAAAATCGTATTAAATAAACACAACTTCAATTAAAATTTAAAAATAATTATAACAACCGAAAGGTATGATTTATTTATAATGAATATAAAAAGAAGTCATATCAAATTTATAAAACTTGTATTTTTATTTGTTTTTTAAAATTTTATACTATTTTTATAATTTTAAAAACAAAATTACATCATTTTTATAGATTTTGTGATAACAATGTCTCTATTTTAGATTAGAGAAAATTAAACTGTAAGAATAATATTAAGACATTATGCTATTAAAATATTGTTTGAAAAATAAAATACACTCTTTTTGTTTTTATAATTTTTATTTTTTTCATGACAATAAATACATACATAAGATAATTCAATTTAGGTGAAATAATAAAAATATAAATAATAGAATAATGATTATTATTTTCCTGAATTTTATAAATAACAATTAAAGTGAAAAATAGAAAGAAAGTACTATTTAACAAATTTGTAATTGAGGAATTAGATATATTTCTGTTTATTTAATTCACTTTATGCATACCTGACCACCAAAACCAACCCTTCAACTGTGCTATCTGACTTTCGGTACACATATTAATTAACGATGATGTACCTTACAAACGTTATTCCCTAAAAACCTAAAAACCCACGTGTCCATGTTTTTTTCACTTTCGTGTATTGTTATGTATGAAATTTTTTCAGCTAGAAATAATTATAGATATTGCTTTTACAGTAAAAATAATCATAAATCTAAAAATATGATTTGATCTAGTATTAAAATAAAATCCGATAAATTGTTTAATTGGTGAAAAATATTGTTCAGAATTTGTTGGCAGAAGGTGGTAGAAAGATTGTAGTAGCTGGAATACCTCCAATGGGATGTCTACCGTTGATGATCACCATGAATTCTCCCGATGCCTTGTTCCAACGTGATTGCATCGAGAAATACTCTTCTATTGCAAGAGATTACAATCTGCTCCTTCAACAAGAATTACGCAAAATGCAATTGCACCTTATAAATTCCTCTGCTTCAAATGCTAAGATCTATTATGTTGACATATATAAACCCATTGCGGATATGATCCAATCTCGTAAGAGATTTGGTTAGTAATAATACTTTTTTCTTCTCTTCTCTCTGTGAGGAAATATTAGTCATGAATTCACTAATAATAATTAAGTTTTGTTTGAATTTGGTAGGATTTGAAGAGGTTGACAGTGGGTGCTGTGGAAGTGGGTTGATTGAAGCATCGATATTGTGTAATAAGATTTCAGATGTGTGTGTTGATCCATCAAAGTACGTATTCTGGGATTCAATTCACCCAACTCAGAAGGCATATCACAACATCTTCTTGAGCAGCATCTCTACCATTGACTTCATCATCAATAACTAGAATAACTTAATAGCTTTAGGTATCATCTATTTCTTGTTAACTCTTGCAAATCTACTCAATTATGTAAGTAGTAGTAAGATTACAAATTTTAACTATCGTTTTTTTTAAAATTGTGTTTAAATAATGTGTAATGTTATTATTATTTACTATAAAAGAAATCAAATTATATCTATGTGTTAAATTTAGAAGTTCCTAAGATTTGAATTCAAAATGTTTGAAAGAATTAAAAACTTATATGGTATTGATCAGGTTGGATTTCATAAATTCCCTGTTATATATTTTTATTTTCCTTAACAAAAAGCGAAGAATGCATATCACATGTGTGTGAAGTATGATAATTTAATAATTATGGTATTTATTAATTTATTTTTGTTTCAGAATCTGGAATTTGATCCTGAAATAAGTTGGCATAATTAAGTGAAGTTAAGAAGTGAAGTACTATTTCCAAAGCTAACGCCGAAAAGGGAGAACTCATTAATTTGACGTTATCACGTAAGACAACAACAGCTAGGAAGGAGGACCACAGTGAGGCATCAAATTCTTATACTGAATTCAAGTTTTTGGCTTTATATAAAAAAATTCAAATAAATTTTAGTATTTTAAGAATTAATTTAAGTTCTCAATGAAGAGATACTATGAGGTCATAAAGAAAGAGAAAAACTATATAAATAAATTTTAGTTTTGTATCAAAATGTTATTGTTGCACAAGTAGAATATGATTATGAAGGCATTTATTTACAGTTCTAATGAAATAATATCTTATCTCTGTCTCGTCTTATAAAATATTTTCTCCATTTTTTTTAGTTTTCGGGTTTTAATAAAAAAATGTTTTTTAATAGTTTTTTAATGATATTAATATGGTGTGATTAATAGCACTTTATTGTTGGTGCTGTTTTCGGTAGGGACCTATCGTCCCGGGGCCTGGGCTTCCTGACACACAGGCCCATTTCAATGCAGAAAAAAATGTAACCCCATGTATGTGCCAACAAAATTAAATGCAAAAAAAGTTGTAAAGTAGGAGTCAATGGAATCAAAGCAAAAGAATGCTAGAAAGCTACAAGCTACAAGTGTAAGAGTTTGTTAGGTAAGAAATTTTAGTTTGTTTTTTTACTAGTTCGAAAACATGTTGGACGATATCAGTAATGATTTATAAATAAACTTTTTTTTTATGTAAATGCAGTATTGTTGAAATACTAATGATTGAAATAGTATTTTAGTTTTATTTTTTTTTAAAATTGATTAGTATTTATTATATTTGATTTTTGTCCTATCTAAACATTGTAGGATTTTATTATTCATTTTTTCTATTTTTGGTTTCAATTATTGTGTTATTATTTCCTTTATCTATTTTATCATTTTAGCAGTGCATTTCAAAATATTCTTAGATTTTCATTTTCGTGTATTGGTAATATAAACTTTTTACACTCTCAATTAATTGAAATTTATTTTTAGATCAAATTAGTAATTTTTTTTATCTTGTGATTTATTATAAATGAAGCATATATATTCTTAACACTAGTGAAAGCAAAGGAGAAGTATTCTTTTTAAAATATGAACATATTAAAGGGCTTTGGATTTTACTATCACATCCATTTTATTGTTCAAGTTCGCATTTCAAGTTTTTATAAAAATATTTTCTAACAAAAAAACAAAAAAGGTTTATTGTGTATGTCAAAGTTAAATACCATAATTAAATAATAAAAATATACTTGTGGTGCATATTTGAACCTGATTTATCTAGATGTACGATAAAGTATGTTTATGATTTATCTTTCACAAAATTTACCGTGATATAAAACGGAAATTTCATCAAGAATATTTTTGTTATTTCGCAAAGAGTAACATTAATTGGGCCTTAACCCACCAAGAGGGAAGCTCAATAAATTTAATATTTGATGGAAATGATTAATTTAATCATAGTTAATGTTAAATACATTTTAAAAATAAGATGAGTTTACAATAAATCTTATTTTACAAATTGATTTTAATTTTGTCAAATAAAATAAAATTTATTTGAAAATAATATTAAAATCAATTAATACTAATATGATGTGTTATTTGTTGTTATTATCTAATATTCATGTGTTGACAACATGAAAAATTATATTGAAAATTTTATATCTATTAAAGATAAAATTATATAAGTAAGTAATTTGTAAGGTTAAATTAAGTTTAAATTCATTTTTTCAAGAGTTAGATAGATTATTAATAAATATTAAGTTAATAAATTTGCATGATTAACTGAGTTAGATACATATGCATGGGACTAAATAGTAAATCATGCACTTCGTTTCTCCTCTTTGATTTTCGGTCATTTCCGACCCTTTTTTTTCCAAAACTTTCTAATTCATGATGCTAGATGAATTTTCAAACTTTCAAGACTCATCTTCTGTTTAGAGATGATGCGAGATTTCTTATACTTAATCCTTGTTAACAAAATCTGGTTACATGATCTGTGAATCAGAAAGAATCCATCACTATTGCACTAACCAAGACCTCTTGAATTTCTGACACAAGGTCACATTAAACCACGAAACATGACGTTCGATACCAAGTACACTTCTGCCTTTGTAAATCAAAAATTGCTTTCAGATTCAGTGACACAAACAAGAAGATAAGTATCACCAACTAAACCTTCCCCTTTGGCAACTCTTGAGCTTCTTACTTTCCCGATAGCAAAACCACAACGTACCTTCTTTTCCCAAATATTGCTGCTGAAAGTATTTTCCATACACAGTGAAACAGTACTCAAGAAGGACCCTTAAGCCATGAACCTAACTTAGTTCAGTTTTCCAACTATATGTTACACTTTCCAACGTTGTGTCAGGTTAAACCGCACTCCAATAATTGAAGCATGCTTTGTAGTAAGACGTTCCCATGCTCAAACTCCTAACTCACATTGATTTCATTGTTATCATCAAAGCCAACAACTAAGAATGAAGACCCTTCTGGACCCTACCCTAAACTTTTCTGTGTTTTAGGCTTTTCATCAAAGTCACACCTAATTAATAACTCAAAATAATAATATTTTAATTATATTTTATAATCTGACTGGTAATTTTAAGATTTATAGTGATATAGATATTTGACTTGTATATTTTTTGCATGGTTACATAAGTTAATTTATCAACACTCGTAGGAATATTATATGGTTGTATTATATTTCTAAAGCGAAAAATCAAATAACAAATATTTCTTCTAAGATTTAATATAACAAAATTAATTGTAAACTAAATTACATTGCGCAGCCTGCAGTTTCAAATTGAATAGTTTATTTGAAACCACAGGGGGTCTTTTTCAACATTGATATTTGACATAGGCATCATATATATAAATAGACATCACTGTTAAAAGAAATTAGTAACAAAAGATGCAATGGCCTCTTCAGCTATTAACTTGTACATTTTCTGCGTTGGATGAACAGCATCCCAGAATACATATTTGTCTGCATCCGAACAACTATTCACCCCTTTGCATGAATCTCCATATTCTATTGTCCCTGTTCCAACACATCCTTTCGAACCTTCGACAAATCCTGCACTCAACCAACAAGAGGAAAGTACATGAAAGAAAGAACTTGGTCACGCTTAGTAAAACAAAAAAAGCATTATTTTATAGGTCATAGATGACAAGCATTTGCGTTGAGCTGTAAACATGTAAGCAGAATGTGAAGGACCGATTAAAAGTAACTTCAAAAGGGACATAATTCACGACTAACCATATTTTTTAGGATTGGTGACTGCACGTTGGATCATGTCATAAACATCAACCAAAGCAGTTCTTAAGCCCAGCTTTGTCTTCAGGATGTTTAATTGCTGTAATAATTTTGCATTGAATGCATGAGCAACACTATTTAAACTTTTATCACAGCCTTCCGCACTTCTAAGTGTCTTGATAAGTGGAATGCATCCCAGAGGGAGGACTCCTACAATGATTAACCTCCTTGCCCCAAGTCTATGCATTTCCTGTAACCAGCAAGTATATATTAACTCATACTTCACATGTTCCGTTTCATACTTCACATCTTAAATTTTAATAATTCAAAAAATATTTTTTTTTTCTAAATTCTTAATTGAAAGGTATTGTTTTGTTGGTGAGACATTGAATAGTTTTGGATAATAGGTTTCTTCCATTATTACAAAGAGAAGATAAAAAGATTGAAAGGGACGGACCCTTGAACGTGAAACTTATCGGAAAGGGATAAGCATGTTAAACTATTTGAGACTGACTGATTTTTCGATAGTTAAGGAAGGATATTTCGACAAGTAATGTTTAACCAATAAAAGCCCTACGAAAAATATAATAAGATTCTTATGCTACATAAGTTAATTAATTCCATTAGACTTATATAGTTTTGTTTATCCTCGTGTTAAACTGCTAACCGCACATGATAGGCCAGAAATGAATGTGGTGTGATTGATAGCACTTTATTGTTGGTGTTATTTTCTGTGGGATTATCACCCTGGGGCCTAGAGTTTCCTACATATATGGTCCATCCAATGCAAGAAAATATAATATCTCTGCACCAACAAAATTAAATGCAAAACTGTGAAGTAGTGCAGAGATATTAAAGTCATGCAATCAAGTTCCTACCCTCAGAGAACTGCATTTGATCATCTGATAAAATCAAACAAAAATCATATTTAAATAGAAATAATTTTGAATTATTTTATTTTTTAATTATATTTAAATTATAAAAACCAAAATTCTAGATCCAAAACCAAACCGTATGAATTCAAAGAATTTAACGAACAGTTCCTTAGTTCTATTTTTTTGTCAGTTGGGAAGTATGATTTACAATATTAATAGTATTTGGCCAAAACAATCTCAGTTGTTACTAATTATTTTTGAAACGTTAATTCAAACAGTATTTTAGTTTATATTTTTTAGTTTTTATATTTATTTTCTGTTTATTCTTAAAACATTGATCAAAACTATAGAGTTTATAATCCTTTATAAATTTGATATGGCTTTATTATTTATTTTACATATAACTAGTTTTTTTAATAATGACTTACGTTGCGTATTTTAATTGTTATACAATCATTCCTGACATTTATGTTTAACAGTTACTTTGATAAACACCAGTACATTAATAAGCTAACTTCACAGTTTCATCTATGTAAAGTTTTGGACAAGGTTTTCAATTTTGGAGGAACTTTTTAAATAATTTTAACATGGAAAAAATGAAAGAATTGATTGTATAGATGGAGAAAGAGTGAACCTTAACGTCCTTGGCGAAGCGAGAGAGCAAGAAGTTCTCAAATTCTTCCAAGCTGAATTGCTTAGGGCGTGTAGGTTCCAAGAAATAATTCTGGAGGAAATCATTTGTACCCATACTGATAATATACAAGGCATTTCTTGTAATGAATTCTGCTCTTTCTTCGCCCACCTCTCTTCTCAAGTGGATCTTGTAATGCGCAAAATACTCCAATTGTTTTGAAACAGACAAAACATTCTGCACCACACCACAGTTAGCTAACTAATCACAAAAACATTCAAATACTTATTATCAAGTTTTTCACAGAATTATGTACCGAAACTTCTGCTGTGTAATCATCAAAACCTGTGGCTGCTGATGCAAAACTAACACCATACTCAAGATCTTCCGCCTTCAAATTAGGGTCCAGAAACGGTGGAATCACCTTTCTATACCCCACTGCTTCAGCTGCACATGTGTTAAATGGAAACACTAATTAATACTCAGTTTACATACAAAAAAATAGGCTTCTTCTAACATCATATAGAAAAACACTTAGAAACATGCGACTTGAATACAATGTTTTAATTGTATTTTTAATATATTAGGTTGGAGAAACTCATGCTCTGAGATCAATGTTTTAATTGTACCAGTCATGTCAAACGTAGCTTGTGCTTACGTCTTTTTAGATTAAAGCTTCTGAACTTCCATTTACCATATCAGGATTAAGCCCTAAGATATTTTTGGATGGTTTTTAGTGTACTATGATATAAAATGAGAATGATACATGGTCACTGTTATTGACATTTTTTGAGACTGTAAAGAAAGAAAAAATATAAATATGAATATAATAAAAGATACATGATAAGACGTGGATGAGGAGAGTATTGAATTGATGTTTGTATTAAAAAAAGGTATTCATAGATCATTTAACCAATATAGAAATGAATAGCTCTGATGATCTTATTCATCAGCGGCGTATTAATAGCATATCAGATGTCTTCACCTAACAGCCTATTTTTTTGACATGGTATGGAAAACCTTTATGACAAGTAATCTAAAATTCTATCCTTGTCATTATTCTTTTAACTAAAGCTTGTTGAATTTCAGGTATGGTAGGCAAGTCAAGTCGGTGCATTATTTGTTCATATATTTTCTTTTTTTAGGTAATTTTGTGAGGACTAAGAGAAACTCATTTTCTTCTCCGTTATAACTTGTTTCTTTCTGAAAGTAACTTATTATGGTGACTTAATTTAGTAAAACCAATTCAAGGGTTAGGTTTTTCAAATATTACAGACAAACTCATATAAGAAACTTTCAACTCATTGAATTGTCAATAGCATCAAACAAGAAAATAGAAATATAAAAAGAAAAGAAAAAGGGAATTGAATATTTTTACCAACAAAGTCTGTTGCAAGTCTTCCATTGCTAAACCGTCCTGTTGGGCGACTGTCAAAGAAGTCCTTGCCATAGGGAAGAAAGTTGCTTTTCATTGTGGTGTGAAGGGCATTGTTGTTGCCAGAATCAACACTTGAATCTCCAAAAACCAGTATACAAGACACATTATACTTTGAAGCCACTTGCCTCACTAGAGGAATTTCCGCAGCAAGTGAATACAATGGAATTGTGGCCAGTATCATGATTTTCACTACTAAGTACTCCATTGCCTCACCAAGGCCTTGAAATTACAACTGCAACTGCTGAGAGTTCTGAAATGGGGACCCTTTTCCCCAACAGTGAGAAAGTTAAACATGAGCACTGAACAATGCCATGCATCATTATTTAAATGCAGCACGTAAGGATCCTGTGTGGTGAGTGGTTGCTGGAGCATTTAAAAAACGGTTCCCTAAATTAATTACAGCATTTAAGGCTTAAAACTACTACTCCCTCGCCTGGCCTCCACTTTAATTGGAGAAGGAGAACACAGCAATGAACTGTACTTCGTTAACTCCAAAAGTAACTCTGAGAGAGACTTCTTACAAAAATATCATGTGCATTGGTCCACTTTTGTTTCCTTCACTGTACCAAAATCAACTCTCCATCATATTTTATTAACTTCTAATTTATATATCATTATATTCATAATTACCTCGTATACCTTTGTCTGTTGGAACATGATAATATAAAATGTAATCAATATTCTTCAGGTCTAGATGTTTAATAATTATATATTGAATATTGTATTTTGAAGACTATCGTAGAGAGTCCACGTAAGTCCCTAATTTTATAATTTGTTTAGCACTTGAGTTCAATTAGGTCTCTCACTAACTAATTGAAACTTGTTTTCATACTTATAAAATCTTGCGTTGAATTAGAAAAATAAGACCATTAATTTGGAAGAAGTTTAAAAAGGAAAATATAAAAGTTTGAGTTTCAGTATAAAAATATGAGAATGAGAGATGTATTTGAGGTTGAGTTAAATGTTAGTAATTATAGTTGCGGAAAATTTATTGATTATTTTCAACATCATGTTATTTTAACAGCGTTTTTCAATCCTCTTATCCCTTTCGTTCCATTTTTAAGTATTTTTAGATTCTATTTTGAAAACTAAAATTATAATATTTTTTAATTTAATAAAATGTTTATAAGAATTTTTATTTTAATATTTTTCTTTTTATAGTATAATAAATATACTAATTAGAAAATAAGTGAAGAAAATATAAATAATAAAAAATAATCAATGTTATTTTAAATTTGTAAAAATAACAGTTAAATAAATTACTTTACCTTGTTTGCTCAAATAAAATTAGATTTACCTTTGTTTTACTCAAATTTCCGCATGTTGTTCACTCAAAATTTTGTGTAAGTGTCAAAATTGATTTACTCAGTTGAGTTTGATTTGTAAAACAATTAAATATTTAAATCTGACTTATTCTTTTAAGTAAATTTAATTAAAGTTTGAACTCAAGTTTATTTGTTTTATTTTTTTATAGCTGATTATCACGATTTTTTTTTGTATCATCAGTATAGTATTTAAAAAATATTGTAATATTATACAATTGTTTAATAAAAAAAATATGTAACATATAGTACGTGAAATTTAAAAAAATTATATGGCTAATTTTTTTTTATAACTTATTATATGAAAATTATAACAACCCATTTATAGCATTTTATTAATTACTAATAAAAGAGAAATTACATCATTATATTATGGCATGAGTATAAACAAAATCCATAAGATAATGTACAATTATCTACCTGTGAATAAAATCACAATAGTATTTTAAAAAGAAATCAACTGAAATCAAAATTAGTATATCAAAATATAAGCTCTATTTATACAAAATTTATAAACGGATATTAATTATTGCTCCTCCAAACCAACCTAGTCCGCTGTTACACCTACATTATAGACTTAAAATTTTGTACAATGATATGTATAAATATATGCAGGAAAAAAATTTACAGTTTATTCAATTGACCCTTCTTTGGAACTCGTTATTATGTTCTAAATTAGTAATTGATATAAAAATATGTAATTAAACTGTACTATTAAGTTAATGACTCAAACATCAATATCTTTAAACAATTTCTCACAAAATTATCACATTTCAATATATATCAAACAACAACAAACCAAAACCTCCAAATTTTACATATTTAACACACTTTACTTAATCAATTTCACTAATTGTACTTAAAAATTCAAAAACATTAATGTCCAACCAAAACCATTTACTTAAGCAATTATACAATGTCAAATTAAACTAACTTTCCTTAACCCTCTTAACAAAAACCTAGACTCTTATTCTTACAACAACTCTAAAAACACAAACAAATTTTTTGATTTAATGATCTAACATATATTTGAAATTATAGAAGATAAAAAAATTTCGAGAAAGTTTGTTAGTGCCACATGCAACCCCTTTGCTCACATGCACGCCAATTACAATAATTCTCAATAAATAAAATAAAATTTGAACTTACTTTATAGTTGGAATTCATCTATTATAAAAACATGTTTATATTTTCAATAAAATAAAAAAACTAAGTCAAAATTTTAGAAAGAAGTAAAAGGATTCCTAAAGAGATATTCTAAGGAAATCTAAATAATATTCATAAATTTAACGAATAGTTAATGAGTGAAATCTAAATATTCATAAATGGTTTTATTCGTAAACAGGTATCATCAATTTTATTTTTTTGCCTAAAAACATATAAAGTGATGTTATGGAATTTAATAGCACTGACTACCTCGTGGGGCCTGCAATGAATGAATGCAGTTGGTTTCTCTAATGTAAATAGATTCATCCATGTTGCTTTTATTCAATAGCATCTCCAATTTAACACATCTAAAATATCACTTCAAATATCTTCTATTAACACAATTGTTATTTAATTTCGTAATGCAAAAAGTCATTTAATTTTTATTAATTTAATGTCCATATAAAATAATTATAAACATGTCAACAATCCAAACTTGAAAATAGAATACCTAAAACATTTTAAAAAAGACATGAAGCAAAATCACGATGTATCGGTTGAAAGTCTCACATCGACTAAGACCAAATTATAATATATAAGTAGGATTCAAACTTTATTTTATAAACCAATTTTTGAAGTTGAATTAGACTTAAAATTACTTTTTAATATTATAATATTTACATTCTTATATAAATAAAGAAAAAAAATGTTTTAGCCTAAAGTGTTATTATTATAGCTACATATAGTCCAGGTTTTGATACAAGTATTTACTAAAACAATTTAATGGAAGGATCACATTGTACATCTCACCCAACATATTATTTAATATATTCATAACTTTGAACTTAAAATTATAAAATAACTCATAATTAAATTATTTTCTCATATTTGTTGTTATATTTGAATTAAATTGGATATTTTTTGTTTACTATGTTGTTATTAAGATGTTCACCATTCAATTAAAACGTTAGTTATAATTGTACTTACTAGTATCTAGCTGGTACCCTTCTTTTACAGAAGTAACTATGTACTTATAGAATTCAACATCAATGTTGCAACTAACAACCAATGTTTGGAGTTAAATTTGAATATTTATACCAAAAGAAGTTATAACTCAACTAGTTTTATGCTAGTTCAATAACTGAATTATATATTTTAAATAAACGGCTAAAGCCAATTTTTTTGTAATAAAAAATATATTACTTTTTTTTATTAAAAAGGAGTTGTTTTTGCACATTTTTCAACAATAACATAAAAATCCATTTTGTGGTAGAAGATGGTTTAGTTTAAATAACGAGTGTGAATTATTGTACATTCCTAATATTTGTGTTCATTTTTTACAAGTAAAAGTTAGGTTTAATTGCTTGTTTTGTCCCCAGTTTTGTTGAAGTGTGTCAAGTTCGTCCATTCTTTTAAAAAAGTTGCAAGTTCGTCCACACGTGGTTTAAAAGTGTCAATTGCATCCTAACGTTGAAAAATTTGTATCAATGAAGTCCTCTCCGTTAAATATAGACTAACAGTGTTAACTGATTGATGATTTGGCAGTAGAGAATTTAAACGTGACAAAAGAGTGGCAATATTGGTAATGACGTGTGAATGAAATGTTGGGTGACATGGCATTAGGTGAAACTTCGTATGAAGATGCTTGATGATACTAGAAAGAAGGCATCTGTTGAGGAGATGCGTCAAAGTGATTCTAGTCGTCGTCGATGAGGAAGGGGAAATGATTCTTGCTTTAGGCGCGATGGACGACGTGGAGGCCATGGCTTTGTCTGCGTTGACGTCGCTGATGGAAACCCTCGTCAGCGATGATGGACGGCGCGACTGTACTGGTTGCGACACTTGGTGGTTAGGTTCCAACGGAAAGAGCGACACTGATTGAGAGACCATGCCCGACCGATGGGAGCCTCGGGGATTTCAAGGGCAATTGGGCCCTTGCCGTTGACATAACTGATGATTCCCTTTCCGGGGAGGATGGTTTTGGTGAAGAGGGAAGAGTCAACGATGTAGCACCGCCAGGGGTGCTGCCGAGAAGGATCTCGGTAGCGATGTGGCAGGGGAGCTTTGCACTGTGGCCATTTTGATTGCGGAGGCAGTGGTAGATGATTCTGGGATCTGACAACTTGCAGCGTGAAGGTTATTCTTTGAACCCGTTTCATGGGGAAGAAGACCAGGGTTTGCGGTTAAAGGCGTGAATGTTTTACCCTCCGACGAGTTCACGGCGCAAGGGTTCTGATTTATGGAAATCTTTTTGGGTTTCACGGCGCAAGTCTGGGTTTCGCTAATTTTAGGATTAGGATTCCGATTGAGAAGGTTAGGGTTTCCAACTTATTCTTGCAAATTAGGGAGATTTCTCTTATGTAATTGGAATTAAGATGATTGAAATTAGGGTTGTTGAGCTTGTTCTGCTTTTTGGGTGGTTATGAGTTCGTGATTTGGGTTTTCTATTGATTCACGGTATAGGGTTTCCGGGAACAATATGCAAGGAGCGAAAACTGATAAAGACCCAGAAGGATAATCAGAATTGGGAAATTGGGAATCTTGCAAGTTGATATTAGGAATCGTGTAAGTTGAAACTGTAATTCCATGTTACCCAACATTTCATTCACACGTCATTACCAATATTGCCACTCTTTTGTCACGTTTAAATTCTCTACTGCCAAATCATCAATCAGTTAACACTGTTAGTCTATATTTAACGGAGAGGACTTCATTGATGCAAATTTTTCAACGTTAGGATGCAATTGACACTTTTAAACCACGTGTGGACTGATAGGTGTAAACTTTACTTGCTTTTGTTACTTAAAATGTTGTGTTTTTGAGTAAGTTTTAGTATTAATTCTCATGAAAAGTATATAATTGTTGATGTAAGTATAGTTTGTAATGTTTAAATGTGTGTTTTGATGCTTTTGTGTGTTTATTTTTGCAATAGAATAAGGATTGGATAATATCAAAGAGACCCTGTGTGCATCAGTGGCCCAGCCAGAGCGCACCAGAGGCCCAGCCAGAAGTGAACCAGTGGCCCAGCGACCAGGAACCAGTGGCCCAGCGAGCCAGTGGCCCAGCCAGAGCGCACCAGTGGCCCAGCCAGAGCGCATCAGTGGCCCAACGACCAGGAACCAGTGGCCCAGCGAGCCAATCGCCCAGCGAGCTGGAACAACTCGCCCAGCTAGCCCACTCACCCAGCGAGTGGATTCCTTTCGCCCAGCGAAAAGTCACTTAAGGTCCTTTCTTTAAAAACGCGATCCAAAGGCAGAAACCAGTCAGTTCTGGAGGGAAGAAGCCAGGGGGAACTCTGCAGCTCGTGTCCATGCTCGTTTTGGGTGCTCCGGAGTGGAATTTCACCACTTTCTACCATCCAATCCATCCTTTATCGCTTCTATGATGTATATGTGTAGCTAGAACTCCATTTCACTGGGGTTGAGAGTACATTTCTGAAACTCTTTGTAATTTCTATATTAATGCATGATCTTGTATGAATTTTGTGTTCTATCTTTATTATTCATGCCTATGATGAGAATCTGAGCTATTTGAACGGTTAAATCATTGAGAAATGTATGAGACCGCGGACCTAGGATAGAACTGCTAAAGGATTTCGAGTCCTAGACATAGGAGGAAATTCTTAGTCATCTGTGACATTGTGATTAAGGCAAATCTGATAACTGAATTATCTAAGAGATTAGGATTTAGTTTGAATGATTCTGAACGGTCATCTGAGAGATCAGGACTGCATGCGCCTAGGATGTTGATGCTTAATTTTGAGGAATTGTGTTAGTAGAAAAATTACTTGAGTGATGAACTTGAAAATCAACCCCAGTGAACTTTAATTCAGCTGTTTTTACCACTTTAATTTCATCTGTATGCAAATCTTACTTGTGTTGTAAAATTAATCGCTAAATTAGTAAACTTTAATCATTCTGTGAATCAAAACAAATCTCTTGGGAAAACGATTTTCGGACTTACCGGTTTATTACTTGTACGATTCGGTACACTTGCCGAGGTCTCAACAAGTTTTTGGCGCCGTTGCCGGGGATTTGTTTTTGTTTTCGTTGATTGTTTGTTGTTTATTTGGTTTAGTTGATTTTAGCTTTCTTTTTGTTTAAGTGTGTATTGTGATTATATTTAAATTCTTGTGCATAATTGTTATCATCTGTAGAGATTGTGTATTTTTGGATTGTTTTCTTTTAGTTGTGTTTTGTATGAGAAGCAGAGAACAGGTTGAAAATCTACTTTTTGATCCTGAAATTGAAAGAACTGCTCGAAGGAACAACAGTAGAAGAAGGAGACAAAGTAGAGAATCCAGAGAAGCCTCTGCTATTTCTGAAGAAAATCTTAACTCTTCATCTGATCAAGAAAGAGAAGAAATGGAAGACAATCGCACTAGAGAAGGTTCTGGGCAAGGAAGACGTACTCTTGCAGATTATAATACTTTCTCAGGACCTCTGCACTTCAACAGTATTGCAAGACCAGTGGTGAATGCTGCTAACATGGAGATGAAGCCAGCTCTTATTCATCTGGTGCAGAACAATCAATTTCATGGATTATCCCACGAGAATCCATACACTCACTTGGCTACTTTCATGGAGATCTGTAATACAGTGAGGATTCACCAGGTTCCAGATGAAGCAATCCGACTCAGCTTATTTCCATTCTCATTGGCTGGTAATGCAAAAATGTGGCTGAATTCCTTTCCAGAGAATAGTTTGACAGTCTGGGATGATGTGGTTGCTAAATTTCTAAATAAGTTCTTCCCTCAGTCCAAAGTTAATAAGGGAAAGCAGGAGATCTCTTCTTTCCAACAAGATGCTGATGAAACTCTAGGTCAAGCATGGGATAGATTCAAAGGCCTACTGAGAAAAACCCCTACTCATGGATTTGATGAGCCTACAATGTTAAATTTGTTTCTTGGAGGACTGAAATCTCAAACAAAGTTAATGTTAGATGCATCAGCTGGAGGTAGTATCAGATGGAAGACGCCTGAAGAAGCACATGATCTGATTGAAAACATGGCTGCGAATGATAATGAAGTTCAGAGTGAAAGAGCCCAATTTCAACAAAAAGGTGTTCTTCAGCTTCAATCTCAAGATGCTTTATTAGCTCAGAACAAGATTATGACTCAGCAACTTGAGACATTAATGAAGAAGTTATCTCAGCTACCTAAAGAACTGCAGAATGTTTCTCAATTTCAACATCAGATGGTTCAGAGTTGTCAATTGTGCGGAGGAGATCATAATAATGGTCAATGTGTAGTGCAAAGCATGTCTCATGAAGAAGTACATTATATGGGAAATCAAGGTCTTCAGACAAACTATGATCAACGTCAAAGTTTTAATCAAGGATGGAGACCTCATCCGAGTATGGGACAAGGTGTTCCTTTCAACAGACCACCTCCACAGAACTTTCAGCAACAACCTACTCTGACAGACAGAACTTCAAAACTGGAAGAAACTCTTCAGCAGTTTATGCAGGTATCAATTTCCAACCATAAAAGTACAGAAGCCTCACTTAGGAATTTGGAGATTCAGGTGGGTCAATTAGCAAAGAAGTTGGAAGAAAAACCAGTGAAGGACTTTGGGGCAAACACTGAAGTAAATCCAAAGGAAGACTGCAATGTTATTACCACAAGATCTGGAAGAATGCTGGAAGAAAGAGGGATTGAGAAAAAAGTGAGTGAAGAAAAAGATGAGATGAGTAAACAGGGAGATGAAGAAGAAGAGAAAGAGGATAGAGAAAGTGAAAAAGAGAGAGAGGGAGAGAAAAAGAAAGAACATATGTATGAGAAACCTCTTCCTTATCCAAAGGTTTTCTCTAGAAACGAGAAGGAAAAACAGTTCAGGAGTTTCATTGATATTTTCAAGAAACTGGAAATCAAGATGCCCTTCTCAGAAGAACTGAAACAAATACCTGCTTACTCAAAATTCATGAAAGATTTGCTCACAAAGAAGAGAAAGTATATTGAGGAAGAAACTATAGAAGTACAGGGCCAGTGCAGTGCTATCATTTAGAAGTTGCTTCCACCAAAGTTTAAAGATCCAGGCAGTTTTACAATTCCATGCACCATTGGTAAACTGGCTATTGGGAAAGCGTTAATTGATCTTGGAGCCAGCATCAATCTTATGCCTCTGTCAATGTTTAAGAAGATTGGAGAATTAGAGTTGAAGCCCACACGCATGACTCTACAATTGGCAGACAGATCAATCAAATATCCACATGGAGTAGTAGAAGATGTGTTGGTAAAGGTAGACAAATTCTTATTTCTAGTGGATTTTGTTGTCATGGAGATGGAAGAGGATAAAGAAATTCCTTTGATTTTGGGAAGACCATTCATGAAGACTGCTCGAGTATTGATTGATGTTGATGATGGAAAGCTTAAATTGAGAGTTGAGAATGAAGAAGTAAATTTTAATGTTTTTGAAGCAATGTCTCACCCAAATGATGAAGATACATGCTTTCAAACTGATGAGCTTGAGGAAGTCTGCATGATGGCACAGAAGACGATGCACATATCATCACCTCTTGAAAGAACTCTTGTTGATGCTTGTGAATTTTTACTTGTAGATGAAGAGAAGTTAATTGATGAATGTATACAGAGTCTAGATGCTTTGAAGGAGATTCCATCTGATGAAAAAGAGATAAAAGAAAAGAAGCTGGACTTGAAGTTGCTACTTTCACATTTGAAGTATGCTTTTCTTGACAAAGCTGACAATAAACCTGTGATCATCAGCAATGCTGTATCCACTCTGGAGGGAGAAAAGTTAACTGAATTCTTGAAAGTGGACAAAGGAGCTGTAGGTTGGTCAAATTCTGATCTGAACGGAATAAGTCCTTCTTCTTATTCCATGCATATAATATTCATGAAGGATGATTTCAAACCATTGGTTCAACCACAGAGAGCTTCTTAGTGTCAAGCTAAAGACGTTAAACAAGCGCTTACTGGGAGGCAACCCAGCTTTCTAACTCTATCTATTTATGTTTTCAGTTCTTTTGGTTGTCTGGATTGAATCTGAATATGTCTGGTTGTGTGGATTGAATTTTGTTTCTGCAATGATTTGATTGTGAAATGTGTGTTTGAAGTTTGAATTTGAATTTTGAATTCTGTCCATGATAACTGGCATGATTGTGAGATTGTTATTGCAGAATCTGAGTTTTAGAACTTGTGTTATGATTATATATGATTTATTCTTGAATCTGATTGATGGTGACCCAGAAGTTGAATATCTGAGTGTACTGAGAAAGCTTTGAGAGCAAGTGAGAAGTTGTTATTGCTATGAATTTGGTTTTTGCATAATTCTTATTAACACAGATACATTCTGGTTTAGAAATGAGAAAGGCAGTTTTGTTTGATGAAATTAGCTACTTGGCCAGATGACTACCCATATGTGAATATTAATCCTTTGTGATCCTGTTTGAGCCTTATATATATTTTTGTGAACCCTCAGCATATTACAGAACAATCTACCTTATCCAACACTCTAGGAGAAGAGAACAAGAAACATATTTGTCAAGATGATAGGTAGAAATTAAGTTTGGGGGAAATCATAATCAGTTGAGTCTTAAACTGATGAAAAGCAATATGAAAAAAAAAATTATATCAAAGTTAGAGAAAAAAAATGTGTTATGTGATGAATGAAGAGGAAGTTGATAAATAAAGTTTCAATGTTGTTATGTTCTTGTTCTCCTCTTCTTTAGTGTTGTTTTGTTTCCTTGTAAAACCATGTTTCTTCTAGCCAAGCCAAGTTATAACCTGAGAAAGTCCTTTTGATTTAAATCAGAATGTTTGATGTGTATATGAGATGACTTGCAAAAGTTGATGAAGTAGTTGATAACACTTTGAGCGTGAATTTGAGTGTAAACACTTGCAGGTTGAGGTAAACACTAATTGAGCACATTTGTACTATTCTTTTTCTGGTTGTCTTATCATTTCGGATTCAAGAACTTGTTAATATAGAAGTTATAACATTTGATCTGAATATTTGGAGGTGTAGGTACAATCCTTACTTTTGTGACAGAGATTATGTGATGGAATACTAACTGCTTTGTTGAGTTCGTTTTTCTGTTGATATTGTTTATTTTCATGAGGACATGAAAATATGTAAGTTTGGGGGAGTTTGATAGGTGTAAACTTTACTTGCTTTTGTTACTTAAAATGTTGTGTTTTCGAGTAAGTTTTAGTATTAATTCTCATGAAAAGTATATAATTGTTGATGTAAGTATAGTTTGTAATGTTTAAATGTGTGTTTTGATGCTTTTGTGTGTTTATTTTTGCAATAGAATAAGGATTGGATAATATCAAAGAGACCCTGTGTGCATCAGTGGCCCAGCCAGAGCGCACCAGAGGCCCAGCCAGAAGTGAACCAGTGGCCCAGCGACCAGGAACCAGTGGCCCAGCGAGCCAGTGGCCCAGCCAGAGCGCACCAGTGGCCCAGCCAGAGCGCATCAGTGGCCCAGCGACCAGGAACCAGTGGCCCAGCGAGCCAGTCGCCCAGCGAGCTGGAACAACTCGCCCAGCTAGCTGGAACAACTCGCCCAGCTAGCCCACTCGCCCAGCGAAAAGTCACTTAAGGTCCTTTCTTTAAAAACGCGATCCAAAGGCAGAAACCAGTCAGTTCTGGAGGGGAGAAGCTAGGGGGAACTCTGCAGCTCGTGTCCATGCTCGTTTTGGGTGCTCCGGAGTGGAATTTCACCACTTTCTACCATCCAATCCATCCTTTATCGCTTCTATGATGTATATGTGTAGCTAGAACTCCATTTCACTAGGGTTGAGAGTACATTTCTGAAACTCTTTGTAATTTCTATATTAATGCATGATCTTGTATGAATTTTGTGTTCTATCTTTATTATTCATGCCTATGATGAGAATCTGAGCTATTTGAACGGTTAAATCATTGAGAAATGTATGAGACCGCGGACCTAGGATAGAACTGCTAAAGGATTTCGAGTCCTAGACATAGGAGGAAATTCTTAGTCATCTGTGACATTGTGATTAAGGCAAATCTGATAACTGAATTATCTAAGAGATTAGGATTTAGTTTGAATGATTCTGAACGGTCATCTGAGAGATCAGGACTGCATGCACCTAGGATGTTGATGCTTAATTTTGAGGAATTGTGTTAGTAGAAAAATTACTTGAGTGATGAACTTGAAAATCAACCCCAGTGAACTTTAATTCATCTGTTTTTACCACTTTAATTTCATCTGTATGCAAATCTTACTTGTGTTGTAAAATTAATCGCTAAATTAGTAAACTTTAATCATTCTGTGAATCAAAACAAATCTCTTGGGAAAACGATTTCCGGACTTACCGGTTTATTACTTGTACGATTCGGTACACTTGCCGAGGTCTCAACATGGACGAACTTGCAACTTTTTTAAAAGAATGGACGAACTTGACACACTTCAACAAAATTGGAGACAAAACAAGCAATTAAACCTAAAATTTACTCTTTCATATAATAAATTTAAATAAGTTATACACAAGTTATTTAATTTGTGCAACTAATTATCATTACGTTAAGCAATGAGATCAAAGAAAAGTTAATTAAGAACATATTTTTATAGAAGAAAACACACATATTTTACTGCTATATATCTATTCAAAGTTCAAACTATCTCAATAGTCTTTTTTATACAAACTTTAACTTAGGTGTTACAGAAAAATAAATCTATAAAATTAAGTCGTACAGACTCCATAATTGAATCAATGATTTAGTTAAGTTGTACAAGTGTCTATATGCAAAGATTAAAATAGTTTTCCATTTTGTCTTAGTATAAAATATTTTTAACGAAGGTGCTCGTAACAATAAAATTACATAATTTTATTAATTTAAAGAAATTTGTCAATTAAAATAATTAACTTTATGAAAGTACTAATTCGAAAAATAAAAAACTAGAAATTGTTAAACTAACGAAAGAAAACGAATTTATTAATGTTAATAAGTAAGTCATTTACCAAGTGTTCCGTTGTAGTCTAGTTGGTCAGGATATTCGGCTCTCACCCGAAAGACCCGGGTTCAAGTCCCGGCAACGGAATAGTTAATCCTTTTTCACAAATCATTAATTGTTTCAATGATAGATTTTGTTTAGTTTTTTCTTAATAGATAAGTGATTTATTTTATTTTACTAATTATTACATCTTTCCAACAGAGGAAGTATTCATATATTATTCTGATAATTTTTTTCTCATATAGTTTTATCATGTAATGTCATGTGAATCTTTTTTATAAGAGAAATGAACAGCATGTATCGATGTCAACATCATAAATTTGTAGTCAACACTTACAGCTTGTGTACACCAATTATAGAATTCCATTTGACAATTGATGATGATGATGTTGTTTTTCCACCAAAAAACGTGGCTATAGTGTTAGTAGCTTTTCAGAAATTGGGATTCAGCATTGGACTTTCTTGCATAAATTGCCCTAGTCAACATTTTAGAGAGCTACTAATCGTCCATTGAAATTTTGAAATGAACAAGAAAAAGTAGAAGAACAGTTCAACATGACAATGATTTTTATGTTAATGGCCTTGAATTATTTTAGAGTTAAGGAATTAAATGAAATGCGATTATAAAAGGCAAAATTTACACTGTAATCAAAATATTAAAACTATATCAAAAGGTTTTTACCACATGTATTATTTATAGAATATTATTGATAATACATGATAAATAAATATTTGTAAATATATAAAATATAGTATAACTAGTTTTAAAACCAAATATATTAGTATACGATTCACCAACCAGATTAGTTATTAAGACCAAAATGTCATAACTATTGTACTAAAGACAGATAAAGAGTTATACAAGTAAAAAATAAAAAGAGTATAGAAGACTGATAATCCATGGAATGTTTCCATAACTTGTTTTCAAAATTTATAATGAAGAAAGCAGATTTTGCATAAAGAATTTAGTGAAATTTAGTGATTTGCTTGAACTAAAATAAATGAGAAAGAATACTTTAATATATACAAATATTTTATATTTATATGATATTATCTTTTTTTAAATATAAAAAATTTACATTTTTTTATAATTATATTATTTTTATAATAGATGTGAAATAAAAACATGTCATTTTATCCTTATCCGAAATAAATAGACAGAGAGAAAGAAAACATTAAAAGGTTGTGCCAGAATTGTGAGAGGTTGCATCAACCATGAGATTTTATGAAGTTAATGAAAGAGTTTCACATGGAAGAGGGTCCATCTGAAGAAACAGACCAGGCGCCACTATCTCCAGCTCACACCCACCAAATCATTCTCAGTTTGATCAACAACTTCACTCTGCACACAAATTCATTTTGCAATATTAATTTTTCATACTTGTTGTTGGGATGTCCCTCTCTACCATTCACTCACACACCTTTTCTTTTCTATTTTTAACACCAAAAATTTATATATCACACCCAACTTGTTCCAGCATACACACGTAATTTTCTAGCCGTCCCATTATTCACCGATACTTCTTTAAAAAGTATTTTTTTTTTAAATATCGGTGCTCAGTATCAAGGATGTATGATAAAAAACCTCTGAATTTCAATCAAGTTATCTAAAAAGTATTCTTAAGTATTTTTTTAGTATCCGTTAAAACAAATTTAATTCCACAAATATATAAATAAATTATAACAGAATTTTCCATTTTTTTTTAAAATTTCGTCAAGATTTTCACTTGATTACTTGATACATATGTTATATGATCTTAGACAAACTTTCCTGTAAGCACTGATATACAGGCCGAGAATAGCAAGTTTGACCACGAAAAATATGTAAAAGAAATTGAAGAAACCAAAGGAGAAATACTGGTATCATATCATGTTATATCAATCTCTTACATCTATACAGTTTCGAAGTTGCAAATATTGGTGGGAAGACTATTCTTCATTCACTCCATCACTTTCTTAGAAAATTCTTACTCCTTCATTAACCACTTCAATTTGAGAGAATATAAATTAGAAATTGTTTTATCGTCTTGATTAATTAACATTTGTCCTCTCTCTATATATGTATAATTATGCGCTTATTATATTACATCAACAATATCTTATTTTAAAATAGAACTTTTAAGCAAGAAATAAATTAATTCCTTAATAACCTTTTAAATTTATTTTTGTATATAGATCAATAGTCAGACAGCTGTCAAAATGGGTTACAATCCGCGGGCTAGCTCAGCCCCCCACGGATTCGAGCCCAATTGGAATTGAAAAAATTGTATATTTTTTATGCGGGTCAGATTTAAACCCGACTTATTTAAACCCGGCTCATATGGGTTGAACCCGTGATGGGCCGGATTGGCCCACCAACCCCACCTACCTAAGTTTATTTTATTAAAATTAAATTTTAATTTTATTAAAAAAATATTTATTATTACTTTTGCTTGAAAAAATTATTTAAATTCATTATTTTCATAATTAATTAACCACCGAGTGAAATTTGAAAGTAAAATTTGTTTAGATTTAAATTATAAAAGGTTTGTAAATTTTTTTTTTAAAAAAATTGTAATTAAGTGAGTCAGTAAACCAATTCGTTTACCTACCAATCCGTTGTAGGTTGGGCCGGATTTGAATTTTTCTAACTCGCTAATAAATGAACCGGATTTGATTGGCTTACTGACCGAATCAAATCGGATAACCCGTTTTGACAGCTATAGCGAGACACATTTTAAATAAATTATAATATTTAGTATAAGTTAATAATAGTAAAAACAATACCACTTCTTATAAATAATTAAATAAAGCAGTCATTACACTTAAAAGACTTTTTGAATAGCTTAAATTGTAACCTTTTTTATCAAATAAAAATTTATAAAAGTCTTGTGGTTTATTAAGGGGCTGTTTGAAAGCACAAATTAAGCCATTACTGTAGCCAATCGTTTTCAACTATTGTTTATAAGAAAAATATGACCACCAACAGTTGTCACGTTGAAATTATAAACTGTTTCCTTCTAGGTCACATCTTCCCTCTGACGAGGTGCTTTCGCAGCAATATAATTAAACTCCGGGGCCAAAACTTGTCGGAAATTAGGTGCAACGAACTAGTAAATAATCACAGCAAAAAATGTTGAAAACCTCGTCAGTTATAAATCATGAGCTTATTTGGATACCTAGAAATATTTTTTATAATTACTTATTTAAAAAACTTTTTTTAATAAAAGAAAAAACCCTTCTGATTAGTATACAAATAGACCCTTGGCATATGACCACCGGATCTCGAAACAGGTAACCGATTAGTAGTCATCTGATATAGTATTAGTTTGTTTTGTCCAAAAATATTATTTAAGGCAGGAGGGACAGGGACAATCGAACTCTAAGGCATTCTTTAAACTAAATAATGTTACAAAATGGGATCACTGCATTGGGGGAGACAAAACTTCAAATACAATGAACAAAACTATAATGCCTTACAATTTGATCATTAATTCAACCTCAATTTCGTAAAGCCAGATCGGTCACTGATTAAGACTCTGTTGCATCAACGGTATTCCTGGATTATGTGAATTGTTAATGAAATTCTAATAACAGAAAGGACAAACAACATCTCAGGTTCAGAATTAAAGTAACATCATCAACTTACTTGGATGTTTGTGAATCAAGCTGCATGGTGACTGGTCCATCGTTGACCAGATTTACCTGCTCCCCATTACAAATGGGAGGATTGTTAACACAGACATCATTACAAATTGTCAATCAACTAAGAGACCTGCACGGTGATTGAGTGGCATATTTTTTACCTTCATCATTGCTCCAAATACACCATCTGCATTTCAAATTGAAAGGAGCTTAAGATAGGGTTTCACCAGATCTTGTATGAATAAATACAAAGCAACAAATACAACTAAAACTCCTAGCAACAAATACAACTAAAACTCCTAGCAACAAATACAAAGTCACATAAAGAAACTAATTATTAGGTCAAGGGAATCAAATTGTACAGTCAGCATGATCTTAGGTATTCAGAAAATTATGTTTTACTATAATTTAATTAGCCATCAGCATAAAGACTTGACTGTTATAACGATGATAAGAATGAATGAGGGAATTGGACATTGCATGTCAACCAAATTTCTGAATTAACATTAACTTCATTTAATAGAGTGCACGAAAAGATTCTACTGTAATTCGTCTTGATGACCAATACACAACCTGTTAATATTAGTTCCACTGCTTTGTCATGGAAGAGAGAAAAGTTAAAATAATTAATGGCAAGTTCATAAATACCCTGAGTCCTTGCAAAGGAAAACGTGTACGACATTTCAATCCAACTCACTATATGTACTATTGTACATTCTATAGCATGCTATATTAAGTTCTAACTACATTAAATACTTAAAAGTTGTAACCTGTATATTTAATATATTAATGGAAAAAAAACGAATAGCTATTTCAATTTATCACCGAAAGATGAGACAAAACAACGAATGAGAGTGAATTGCAAGAAGGTAATTTTTAGGGTTTGGTAATGCATGTATGTTTTGAATGCACTTTAAATCTTTAAAAAAAAATTGAACAAATAGCGTGAAATTTCATCGGCAAAATTAGTTGAAAGTAGAAAAAAGTATTCTGTTTATTGACATTCGTGATTCATTCCCTAAAGCGCCCTAGACGGTAGATTTTTATAAGCTCCTTTCAATTGAAATAAAATTCATTAAAACATACAATGTCAATTGCTTAAAAGTGATCTTACCTAATAAGATCTATTTCAACTAAAATAAAATCCTTATAAAACTCTTCCAGTATAGATATTATTCTATAATTAAAAAAAAAAAAAAAAAACTCAATGTGGAAGGATGGTAGAAGCATATCATTACTATATGAAGGGAAAATTGATAATGTGACATGTATTTACAAACCATGTATGTTGTTAGTATAATCCTTTAAGAATTACCATAATCAATTACACACACCAATTATTTAGAAAAGCTGCAAAAAGGATTAAAGAAATTTTTAAATAAATATATATTTTTCTCTCTCTTTATTTTTCCAATCATACAACTTCCCAATTATATTTTTACTCAATTCTTTTCATATTTTCTTTCTACCAGAAGAAATCGCATTTTCTTTCCTCTGTTCAAATAGAAAGTAAAAGTCATTTTAACAATTATTTATAATTAATTAACCAACTAAAATTGTTTAAAATGACGGAAATTAAATTCCATAAACTAACATATTAATTACAAAAGGAGAAGAGAAAGTATCAAGAAACGTATAGATACCATACCCTTGATTGCGTCAGAATTATAGGCGCTTCTAAACCTGTCAACCAAAGAGGCATAGAATGGTTTGGCTCTCTGAGGCGCCATCGCAACGTGAAAATCCGGCTTGTTACCCTTCAAGAATCCATACAACGTAAACTGACTCACTGTTAAAAAGACAAAATCAATAAATAAATCATTAGTCAGCAAATAAATAAGTAAATTTTTACATTCCATAACTGAGATTGAAAATGCTAGCACGGATCACTCACTCACCCAACAAAACCTGATAATTTTTCTGCATTACGCTGTGGTCCCACGCTTTACCCGAATTTTCATTTGGGAACAGCCTCATATTCAAGACCTTTCGGCATCTGTTAAAAGAGCAAAACTAATTTGAGTAACGGGAATTTGAAATTGGAATGAAAGGGGCGAAGAAATGAAGATGACATGTAATCGGCGTCCGCCTCGGAATCGGTGTCGTGGATTCCTACGAGGACTAGAAGGCCGGGGCCAATCTCGGAGACTATGCGGCCTTCGACCTCGACGGAGGCAGAGGCCACGCGCTGAACCACCGCTCGCATTGCCTTCACTGTTTTTCTTCTCACTCTGGCGCTCCCAATTCGTATTCCTCTGCTTACGCCTCCTGCTCCCACACGTGGAACCCTACACCTAAACGGCCACACCAATTGCAGTTCCATCTTTTATCTATCTTGTTGGGTTATTTTTTTTCCTATGCTTAAATATTTTTCCTTTTTATTACGTGTATTTATTTTCAGTATTTGGTCCAATTTTACAAAATTTATAATTTTTGTTTCTATTTTTTTAAATTTAGTCTTTTTATTTTTTTATTACACTTACTTTTAGCCTCTGATTTTTTTTTTAATTTTGTTTAATTTGTTAGTATTTAATTGCTACCAATTTTAGTCATATAAAAAATTGATAAATATTATGCATTTTCTTTCAATTGTATCATATATAATTTATCTTTACCATTAATCCGAAAATTATATGTTGTAGTTACACAGACTTTTGCTCCTTCTGTAAACATAATTTTCCGGGAATGTTCGCATCTCTGCAGTGGAGTATCTTAATTAATAATTTTGAAACTAAAATAATATATTTAAGTTAAGTCTAATTTTAATGTCTAATGTTTATATAAGAGAATTTATTTTCTACCAATTATAAAATAGTTCCCCCACTTTTATTTTGTACACAAATAAATAATATAGAACAATTATATTTTATTTAATTACTAACAACACTAAGATTTAATTCTTGTTTTAAAGAAAAAATTTCGAAAATAATAGATCTGGTGAGAGGAATAGGGCTGAAAAGAAACTCCGGCACTGAACGTATGTTTCATACATATTGATGAAGGTCGTAACTATGGCTACATTTTTGGTAGTCTCAGTTAGAATAGTCGCCAACGCAGCTTCTTGAACGATTCTTTTTACCACATTGGGAGAATTGAAGAGCCAGTTATGAACTATCGAAGTTGTTATTCGAGAAAAGTCTATTTACATGTTGCCAATTCACGAGGCACTTACATATGTTTTGCTAACAGAAAATGTTTAAAAGTAAAAGAAAAAGCAACTACTTTGAAGTGTTGGTGATTCCTATGTCTGTGTTGTCATGTGTAACCCTGGTGATGGAGAAGGGAGCATTGAATTTTCAGGCACTGGGGAACCGGTCATGCTCTCGTGACCCTGTCTGGAAGAAAATCAGTAACAACCTGTGTCCGTGTCTCTCTTGAATTATTGATCTTTTTGTTGTAAATCTGCTTTACATGTGCAATCACCTTTTCCCACGCATTTTGATAATCTGGGGTGTCATTGCCTTCTGGTGCCACGCGTTGGCGTTGCTTAGTTGATTTTACCAGAGATTGGATGGTTGATAGTAGCAGACAAATGGTGGAAGTAGCACCAGAGATGACATATAAAATCCATAAACTTCTTAGCTTCAAACTTTCCGGGTTGTTGGTGTCGGAGGTCGTGTTGGAGCACTTGCCGGAGCTAATCAACCACTTCTCCTCCAACCTCTTCAGCTCTGCATTCTCTGACATATGTAATATAGCTTTTGACACATCTCTGGCCACTGGCGATCCTTTCTGGAACATCTGTGCTAAGTTATTTGAAAACTGTCATAACTGGAAGAGTAATAGTAGATAGACATCCAAAAAAAATTTACTCTATATTTTGACTGAGTTAGATGGTTATAAAGATAATTATGTGCAATTGTCTCTTAAAATCTAATGGGAAAAGTCTGATTCTCTAACATTTTTCAAATAGAAAACCATAGCTCAAGCAACAAAGAAAAACTGCATAAACACTCACACTAAGAATTTGAATTCGTGTAATGATGAATGGAATGGAATGAAATGAAATGCACTAGTATTATCACTTACAAAGCCCAGTCCTCCAAATCTGGTTCTGGGAGTGGAACCGGTGTATTTGTTACAGTATTCAGTGATGAATACCTTTTCGTATGGGAGTTCAAGAAAGGCAGCTGCTATGCTGTTATTTTGAAAAAAACCATCATACGTGTATTCATCAGTGATATTTTTTATGTTCCCAGGCGGGAACCCTTCTACTTTCTCTAGGAACGACCTAACAAATGAGTCACCATCGCAACCAATTGTCTTGTTGTTCCTCTTCAACAGCTGAATATCTGGGACATTCAGTTCCAGTTGTTTAACCGTGAGCATTGAAGAAAGGTTAGCAGTGTAGGATGAGTTAAGGATCAGAACTAGCAAGAGCCATGAGACCATCACGATGCGAGTTAAGTTGCTCTGCATTTTTTCCCCTGCATGACGAAAATCACCATTACTTGAGTTTAACTCATTACTGGTTCTCATGCTTAATTCTATTGAAAATAAAAATTGCTTGGAACTCTAACGTTGATACTCACTGTGAGCGAAAAACAAAGAGGAGAAGGTAAACCAAAGAGCTGTGCTGATTTGGCTGCCCCAATTGCCATGAAACTCGGGATTGAATTCCCTCTCAAGGTACCAAACTGCTAACATTGTGTAAATCAAGATGCCACCCGTAACCATCCACATTTCCCAGGTAAAGGGCTTTGTGAACATCCATGCCGACTCTTTAGACTTTGATGGAACTACCATTGTCAACCCTGATTCTGCATATGGCACTGTAAAATCCACATACTGCATTCTTTCTTCTAGTATGGTCATGTCCCCAACTACGGCATCATAACTCTTCCATCATTATTTAACCAAGGGGCAACAAAAAAAAGTAGTCCAAATCAATAAAGCAGGGACGAAATGATACTCTAAATTTAAAATAACGAAGTAGTATTTAGTACAAATTATAATTATGACGACCAACCAAATTTTCAATTGAAATGCAGTTTAGCCAAATTGGAGCAATATGATATCTTACAAAATGATAAGAATGTCACTTCAAAGAAAAGTAGAAAACTAAAGATGATGAAAGAAATAATATTAGTCTGTCTATCGGAGTTTGGAAAAATGGAAAGAATTTGATACCTTGTTATAGACAAGCTGAACCAAATCATTATAGGTTCCATCAATAGGATAATAATCGTATGGCAAGTCATACCCCAAAAGGTCGAGCACGCCCTGAAAAATATCGATACAAAATCCACTATATGTTGCAGGATCGCCCTCATGTTCATAATCAACCTTGACAAACTTGGAAAAAGAGGTTCTGCTTCGGACTGCAATTTTCATACGATTTTGTTTAGTAGGCATATTCCAGCCTTTTGGATCCCTTTTCAGATTGCCAGGCCACCGAACAGCACTGAAACATTCTGTATTACCAGCGCCAGAATGTCCACCTTTTCCTGTAGAGAGGTTTTTGGTGAACCCATATTGTTCACTCCAAAAGCATAGTTCCTTGTAACTCTTCCCGGCCACATTTACCATCCTTAAAATAGAAGTCTGCTGGAGTTTCCCATCTTTGAATTGAATATGACCGCTTAAACCAAGAAAACTGCTACCCAGTATTTCTCCAAGTAAATTCTTTGGGCTCCAAGTGTTTCTATTGGTCATTCTGCTTACTGCTTGGGTCACAATTTTAATGCTATCATAAGCTTGCAATGCATAAAATCCGGGGTAGCGGTTATCTTCCTCGACATTCTTGGACCAAAATGTTCTCAAGAATTCAGCCTCAAAATCTGGGTACTCGGGGCTTATTTCGGAGTA
Source organism: Vigna angularis (assembly GCF_016808095.1). Classification (NCBI taxonomy): domain Eukaryota; kingdom Viridiplantae; phylum Streptophyta; class Magnoliopsida; order Fabales; family Fabaceae; genus Vigna; species Vigna angularis. The sequence continues at coordinate 34,633,119 of NC_068975.1, read as the reverse complement.
GTACGTTTTGATTCCTAAAGCTCCATCCATATAGGAAATAGCAGACTTGTTGACAGAGTCCAGCACATTTGTTATGCTCTCTGGAAGTATCCATGCTGATTCTTTGTCCACGAATCCCATTTTTGAGGCTTCTTTAAACAAATGGATAGCCATTTCTAATGAAGATCGCAGCACAATGAAAACGCGAGATTGGGTTTGCAACAACTTCAACAGTTTTTCACGTATAAACTCTCCTGGTTCATGCAGAGAAGAAATAGGTGGAAGAACTAAGTGATAATCAATCGATGAACTCACATCCCGGAGGGCCTCAGATAGCAGTGCTAGCATGCCATAGTCACCTCCATATGCATCATCTTCATAGATAGCTACTACTCTCTGCCAACCAAAAGCTTTCACTATATCTACAATGCATTTGATATATGATAAATCACTCCTAGTCATTCTCACCAAAAAAGGCCACCTATTACTCATCAACGGCGGGGTAACGGTGGGTTCTGCAAATGCTATAATAGGAACTTGAGTTTGGCTTCCTATTTCAGCCACTAGAGCTGCTTCTGACCATCTGTGCATCCCGATAATCACTTCCACCTTTTGCTTATCAATCATCTCTTCAGCTGCAAGAAAGGGTCTCAAATTCTTCAGTGTACATATTTAAGGAAAGGCAACCTGTGTTTTTAACTCTCGTCAAAGCTAATTTTTGTTCCTGCATTCTAATAATAATCATTTTGGTTCTCACATTTCCAAAACAAGATGGGTTCGTCCTTGGTTAAGTCAAAATGAAGTACACAGGATCAGAAAAAAAAATCCACCACCTTTTATAAATAGAGACTAAATCACCAATTTAAAATAGAAAGACTAAAACAAATTTTGATTGAATCTTGAAGAATCTAAAATAGATTTTTCCCTTTGAAAAAGTTTACCCGAAGGCATATAAAGTTGAAATTTTTACTTGGCCAACGGTAGATATACTAACCAAGAGTGATGGCTTTAAGAGGATTGTCGGTGGAGTTCCGGAAATAGAGAGCCATCTTGTAGGTCTTTGAAGTGCTATTGTAACTTCGAGCTGCAATGTCCATGGCCATTTTCTGTTCTTTCCCAATGCGAGAATTCACATCAATGATTGCCCCAACAGATATAACTTGGTTGTCTATTGTTGTAGCTTCATCTTGGTAGCCATTAATAAGAACAAGGGAGATGAGTACATAAAAGAAGAGAAAATTCATTATTATTCCTTGAGGATTAGTTGAAAGGAAATGCATTTTGCTTCTATATGTTTTGCTCACATGATATATTAACCTTTAGCTGAAAATTTGGGGTATAGGCTGCCTCGGTCTTATTACATATCATATATAAGTGAAAATTCGAGGAAAAGAAGGCAGTAAGCAGCGAAATTATTAGTACTTTAATGCTAAGAATTCTGGTGGGGACCTGGAAAATCTTTGACAGTTACAGGGATGTTGACTCCATACATAAAGACAAATCTGAGAATCTTGTCACCAAAATAAGGAAGGGATATTCGTGTAGTTCCAACTTGCGTGGAAGAATTGGTGAGGAGGACTAGCTTGTAGATAGGATTAGTCTTGTATTTGGACAAACCTGGTAGAAAACAAAATAAAGGAAAGTTTGTATCAATATCATGTAGCAGCAAGCAGAAGTTGCAGATCGAAATATATGATTAGTTTGAGTTAAACTACTTTCATTCCAAATGTGAATCCACTGTTCAATCATGCCCAACACTCTTTCGTCCTAACATGTCAGATAACAAGGGTAATGAACATTAGTGAAACATATGCTAATGGTGTTTGACTTCTTGAATTGCTAGAGTTGTCTTTTGATGAATTATAGTTACAGAAATCATGTTTTTTCTAGATGATAATTTAAAAAGAGAAAAGAATGATACTATCAGTATTACACAGAAATTTGATCATGCTTCAAAGTTATGTAGAGTCTACGCTTGTTTTAAGGATTTCTACCATAGCAATTATGTAGTTGGAATCATGATTTAACAAATTTTATATTTCTTTGTTATGATTGTAAGACACCGTTTGTAAATTGTGATAATCGTAATTATGAATTACTAAGATGACATCACTTTCCTTTTTATATATTAATATTCTTTATTTATATAAATTATTTTATAATTTTTTTTAATGTATTCATGTTTACATCCTAAATCTAAAAAAAGTGTTATTTAGAAATTTATATAGTCAAGAATTTAAGTTTGAACTCCCTACATTGAGTAATAATAGCTAAGATGAATAACATATAAAAATCATAAATCCATTATCTAAATTTTTTTAATAAAAGTATTAAAAAGTGGGCTTTAAGCCTAATTCAACCCCACAAAATCAATTTGTAATGAGAGGTTTGAACCCAACTTATATATTATAATTTGGTCTTATTTTTAGTCGATGTGGGAGTTCCAACCCATTCCTTCACGCCGAGATATAGACATCTCGAGCGTGACAGTAGAAATGGATGGTCCGATAGTGGCCCGACGGGTGGAACAGAAATGCCCACAAGAAATATCGACATCTCGAGCGTGACAGTAGAAATGGATGGTCCGATAGTGGCCCGACGGGTGGAACAGAAATGCCCACAAGAAATATCGCTAGGATAATGGTTCTAATACTATATTAAGAAGTGGACTTTATGCCTAACTCTCTAGTCAACTTGGGACTTCCAAAAAAATACTCTAAAAGTGTGGTTTTAAAGTTTCCATGTTGAGGATTGACGGAGCACGCAGGAATTTTTGATTTTGAATGATCGAAGGCGTCCTATACACTCCAAACAGATACCGACAGAACATTCATATCCACTAGTTTGCAAGAGTAGACTTGTAGAAACGTAGAATACGTTGGGATAATTGTTCTGATTTTCGGAGAAACATGAGATGTAACATTTGCCAAAAGACATTTCTTGGAAGGAGTAAGTCGGATGGGACCTAGAACATGTGGACAACAAGAGCAGTTCACCCCAAACTTAAAATCAGCTTTACCTCCACCACAAACAGACATACCAAGCAAATCAGAAGTCGGTCTTCGCCTATACAGCATTTACCATTTAACATTTAGCATTTGACATTTAGAGTATGACATTATAAGATTTGGACTCCCTTGGATGCAGGGATATGGGAATTTATGTTGGCCAACGTAACTACTACAAATATGAAAAGTCAGGTAATATAAAATATTACAAAATATATAACTCAAATTGAAATATTAAAACATGATGTGTGGCAATGATTCTGCTGCAATATCAGCCTTATGTTTTCCGTGGACTTTCGCAATGGACTTTGTTATAGTACTTACAGAATAAAAACTATATGTTTTTCTACTATTGTTTATACACATTCTAAAGCATACAAAATAAATTAAAATCCAGTCAATCTTGTATCTTATAATTATTTTAAATTCATTATTCTGAAAAACTCTAACGCATTTTTTTGTTACTAAACTAACATTTTTACAATAATTTAAAACAGAAGGAAACATTGTTTCCACCACTAGAGATTAGAGAAAAGTTGGGTACAGGCTTCTGAAAGCCTTTATGATATTCTTTTGTACCATTATTATTTGTCATTTTAATACTTCTATATTTAAAACTAATTTTTTAACCTATTAGAAAAATAAAGTGCATGTAGGTATTTTATCAAGCCTTAACTGAAGAAGAATTTGATAAGAGAAAATCTTGAAGATTATTGTTGTTATTCTCACTAATATCAACTTCCGTTACCATTTACACTGAACTAAACCATAACAGTTAAGACATGCTTTTGGAAAATAAGCTTCCGGAAAACATGTTCGAAGATTTTCAATTTCATGTTTCACATATATAAACATTTTGAATTATTTTAGAAATATCATTTTATAATGAAATATTAATGATAGAATACTGCAGAATAATTGATGTTAAAAAACAGTTTCAAATTACATATTTTGGAATTTTCATTCCGAAATATACGTTTTCCCTCTTTCAGAATATGTAATTCAAAAACATTTTAATATATTTTAAGTTGTATATTTCAAAATTTTAAAAGTCATCTAGGTCATTACATTGTAATGGGAGCGTGGTTAAAGAAAATATACAGAATTTAGAAAACAATTCTTACCTCATGTATCTATTGTGGATTGTTATTTCCTTTATCTACTTTTATTGTAAAGCAATAAAATAGTTGTCCAATACAATGAAACTTTTCTTAAACACAAAAAACTATGTTGCTTTCTCAACGTCCACTCTTGGAGCAATGAAGAAAAAAATCACTTGCTAGTCAGTTATTTCGTGAAATTCTTTGAAATTAAACCTCAGAAGACATGTAAGACAATGTTTATGGAAAAAACACCGCCACTACCTTAAGTCCATAACTAAACATTAGATGCTAGACATGAAGATTGAATTATGTTCACGTGTTTATGAAATAAGGTTATTTCTCAACCGTGTCACATCATTCTAGTAATCTGCAACTTATGTTTGGCTGCTGACAGACAGCACCAAGCAGATGGTGCATATGAAAGCACACATGACATAGAGAATCCAGAAGTTGGGGAGGGTCAGGCCCTCAGTTTCTGGAGAACGGTTTGAGTTTGAGCATTGCGGAGGAGTCAACCATTGCTCTTCCAAAGATTTTAGTTTTCCATTTTCTGCTAGTTCTAAAATGGCTTCAGAGAACTCTTTAGCCATGGGAGATCCTTTTTGAAATACCTGCATATATCAGCAAAACCAATTTTCAGTTCAATGTCTAACAAGTTTGATATCATAGTATGGAACAGAACTTGAGGGTGAAAAATGCATGACTAAGGTTGGAGACGGAGTTGTAAGCACTTACAAAGCCAAGTCCTCCAAATTTATAGGCAGCTGTAATTGCAGTGTAATCCCCGGGGTACTTGTTCAAGAAAACCCTCTCATACGGGCTTTCAAAAAAGAGAGCATGCATTTTTTTGCTTTTGAATTTATCTACAATGTCATGTTCTCCATGAACGTATATTATTTGATTTGGATGGAACTTATACACATTTATCATGTAGTTCCTTACAAAGGAACTGCGGTTTTCACAACCAACTGATAAATTGTTTTGCTTTAGCCACTCAATATCTCTTCGTGACCATCGTTTGACAGTTAGCATTGAGGAAAGGTTGGCAGTGTAGCTTGAGTTTAGAACAAACACAAGAAAAAGCCATGCAGCAACTGCTACTCGTGCAGAGTTGCTTCTTATTCTCTCCCCTGAGGCACATTGAAGAAAAAATCTAGAAATCACTAATCATATAACGAAAAAGAATGTGATAGAGTTTTCATTATTTGCATATTTATACTTACTGTGAGCAAAAAATAGAGAAGAAAAGGCAAACCACAGTGTGGTGCTGATCTGATTTTCCAATGGACCACCAAAATCTGGATTGAACTCATGCTCCAGGAACCATACGGTGAACGTTGTGTAGATGAGAATGCAAATAGTAGCAAGCCACATTTCCCAGCTAAAGGGTTGCTTAAACAACCACATCGATCCTTCAGTCTCTATTGGAAATATAACTGATAAGCTCGAATCAGTGTATGGTTGAGTGAACGACACATCCTTTGATCGGTTGGCGAGTATTGTTAAATCTCCGACAATAGCATGGTGGGACTGCAGTTATTCAATTTTCTATGAGGGTTCTGTGTTAATCAATTGGTCATGAAACAAATAATCACGAAAGTCTAAAAGGAGGACACAATTTAAACTTCAAAGAATACTAGAAAGCATTTTGTGTTGAGAAATTTGAACAATAGGCATTACCTTGTTTATTACATTCAGTAGAAGTTTATCATAGGATTCATTGAAGGACTCAAATACATAGGGAATGTCACCATACTTGTAACTCAGAATTTTTATTGTCTCGAGGAAAAGACGAATACAGAAACCATCATATTTCTTTGGAGGGTCTTCCTTCAGGAAATTTTCGAAAGCAGGGTTTATAGGAATTGCCACTTTTAAAGGTTCTGCGTAAGTCGGCAGTTTCCATCCCTTAGGAGCAGTAGAAGTTAGGCCTCCTGGCCAAACCACTGGACCAAGTGAGATATTTGTAGCATAATCACCTTTTGTTTCTCTGTCTTTCAGTATTTTAAGAGATTTACCGAACTTCAATTTCGGGGTCCAAAAATCTAATTCCTTGTATTCCTTGTTAACCACGTTTATCACTCTCAACACCGGAGTGTTGAATAGATGACCATCTTTGAATCTTATATTACCACTTAAACCATTGAAATCGCTAGATAACAATTTTTCCAAGAACACCATTGAATTACTAGATTTCCCATTCATTCTCTCCAAGGCCTTTGTGATTAATGTAACGCTATCATAAGCTTGTAATGCATCTGATCCTGGTTTTGCATGCTCAGGTTGGAAATCATCCTGCAATTGCTTATAAGAAAGAGAACTTGTAGAATAATAGGCTTTGATTCCTAAAGCACCTTCCATAGAGGACAAAACAGATTTGTTTGCAAAGTCTAACATACTTGTGATTCCCTCGTTCATTATCCAAGCTGAATCTTTCCCCAACAATCCAATTTTCTTAGCTTCTCTGAACAAATGGGTTATCATTGGGAATGTTGCTTGAAGTACAACAAAAACACGAGATTGCAGTGGCAAAAGCTCAAGCAATTCGTTCAGAACAAACCCTTTCGGATCAGATAAAGAAGTGAACGATGGAAGAACTAACCGGTTCTCTATCTGTGAGTCACCCTTTTGGAGAGCCTCAGAAAAGAGGCTTAACATTCCAGAATCACCACTGTAAGGGTTGTCTTCGTATATAGCTATAACCTTCCGCCAATTGAACTCATGGATAATATCTGCAATGCAGTTTATTTGTGCAGCCTGATCTTTTGCCATTTGAATCAGAAAGGGCCAACGATGTTGCATTGAATCAGGAGGGATCATTGGGGGAGAAGAAAATGAAATAATTGGAATTTGAGCACTGTTTCCCTGGTCAGCAACTAGAGTTGCTTCTTGCCATGTCCCCATGACAAGAATGACTTCAACTTTTTTCTTAATGATTAGTTCTTCAGCTGGAAAGCAGAAGAAGCAATATATCTTATACGTGATTAAGTGAAAAGAAGTTTAAAACCGAAAAGTTCATCATCAAATAGTGCTCACCAGATGAAGCTGCTTGTAATGGAATTCCACCAGAGTCGCGGAAGAAAAGTTTTATATAGTGGTTCTGTGAATCATTGTTGAAACGTTGAGCTGCAATTTGCATGGCCATTCTCTGTTGTTCTCCTGTCTTTGAATTGACATCAATGAGCACGCCAACAGTTGTATTTTGGAAACTGTAGGCAACCTGAGCGCCAATGAAGAGAAGCAAGATTGTTGGAGAATGCCGAAGCAAAACATTTGATACTGCTTTGGAAGTTTGGGTATGAAAATTCATATTGGCTACTGACACAAATTAAGTATCTTCAGTGTTGTTATATTTATGTAATGAAATACAGAGTAGGGGCTGGCTATGAAAACCTCGTAAAACCTCTTTCGTGATAATTATAACACAAGTTAAAACTGGGTGGCAGAAAAAGTTTACATCTAGGTATGCTATTGGTTGGGAAGTCGAAAATTTTCTACCAAGCCCTTTGCTCATAAATACGAAATACGAATCTTCAAACATCCTCGTCATTCAAGATACTTTGAAGTAAGAGTTATGAGTGCATTCTCCTTTTATAAAGGCAAATTTTAAAAACGGGGGTATTTTACCACGTAATTTATATAAATTGGGTAGTTAGACTTTTTTTTTCTTTATTTTCTTTACATATTTAGAGTAAGTAGTAGAGTTACGATGACTTTTCAATTTAACTCGTCATGAATTTTAGGACTTTTTCATAAAATTTTGAAAAAAATGTTCGTTTAAGGAATATAGTTAGAATTGATGACTATTTTCAATTTGAATCAAAGTCGTCATGATTTATAACAACTTCAATTATTTGAAAAAAAATTTAATAAATTGAAGTCGTTATCACTTGTTCAATTTGAAACTCATTAAAAATTCTAATGATTTCTTTATAAATTTTTTAAAATGTGAAATTGTTATGACCTATGATAATAATTTATGACGATTTCTAATTAAAACCAAAGTCATTATGTATGATAATTTCAGTTGTTTTGAGAAAAAATTCAATATAACTGACGTCTCATGAATTCTCACAACTTTAGTTCATTATAAATAGAAAATTGTTATCAATTATAAATACTTTAATTCAAATTAATAGTCATCATGAGTTCTAATAATTTTCACTCAACGTATTCATAAATAAGTTGTTATAAATAACTATGATTTCACTTTTTATAATTTTAAGACAAAATTGTTAAAACTCATGATGACTTCAATTAAAAAATCATTAGAGTTAGAACAATTTATCAAAAATTTGTAAAACCTTTTATAATTTACCAAATACAGTATCTAGCTTTGAAAAATTGTCCATATTATAAATACAAAGTATATGCCTTTATACTTTATAACTTTTAGGAGTAAGTTAGACGTTAATTACGTGAGTAGTAACTCTTCAGCCTCATACATAATACTTGTAATTTTTTTTTTAAATATGGAAAATATCTTATTTTCAAACAACTCTCTCTCTCTCTCTCGGTTTTTCTCTATCTTTTTATCATTTTGTTTTGAGTTTCTTTATGTGAAAGTTTTGCAACATTTATTTTTGTAGGAAAATGATATTAGTAGCTCAAATATGGGAGCAGATCATGTTAAAAAATTAAATATAAATTAAAAGTCTTAACATTAAATGAAAAAAAAAGTTGAGTAACATGTAAAAAGAAAGACATGATAACATTAAATTTTGCAGTTATATTAAAAATAATGTGTATTTTCTAATATGACCAACTCATGTTTCGTTGGTAATAAATCTCCTACAAAAGTTAGATGAATTAAATCAGATTCAAATTGTAAATAGAAAGATTTACATTCGGTCTATAAATCATAATTTTTCCTTAGGGATAAAAATATAATAAAGAAGTAATCAATATGCTGAAGAAATATACAACAACATAAGAATAAAAAAAAAAGAGGGAATTGAAGAAAAAAAAAGAGATAAAGATTTAAGTCTAGAGAAGACAAGAAAATATTATGTTTTGTTGACGGGAGCAAGGAGCATTTCGAGAGGAGGTGACAGAGAAGTTGCTTGGAAAGTTACGAAAGTTTTGAAGTTAGGTGTGTTTTAAAACTCCCTAATTAATTATTGACTTTAAATGTTCTTTCCACTTTGTCCTAATAGGGACCGATTTACTTCTAAAAAGCATGGATAGAAATTATTGGCCCTAGTCGAAAAATGAGATTTAATAACGATGATGGTTCTAATTCAACTGAATCGAGCGTAGATTTCTTTCCATGGTAACGAGGAAGGGAAAATTAGAAAATTAAAATATATGCTTCACGAAGACACTTTGCCTCTACGGTAGATTCATCTCAAGCAAGTTTTAGACAAACTAGGCTTAGCCATATTAGTGAAGGAAAGGACAATGTTGAAACAATGGACTTTTCTGAACATTATTCATTTATATATGTACTTGTTAACTGTCACTTTATTAAGATATTTTTAACTTTCCATCTGAAAATAAATCTAACATTTATTTAAGTTGTTTTTAGCTCATCTCATGAAAATAAAAAGCTTTCGTTAAGCTATATAATTTTTTTTTATATATCTCGTATAAGCTTATGAAAATTCATTATAAGACATGTTTTGCAAATAAATTTGTTCGTCTTGTATTTATAAAACTTATATTTAGAAAATATATAATTAAAATATAATTTAAGTTAACTCATGTGATACATTTTAAAATTAGAATCAAAACTATTACTTATTTAAACGTGACTAGACAAAAACAATATATTTGTGTTCTATTTCTTTTTAAAAAGTTTCATTGTATTTTCGGGTTAAGTTGAAGTATAATTTGTATTATTATAGTGTCCTAAGTAAATTTCAAAATAATTTTGACGTTTATTTTTTTTATATTACGTTTAATTCATATTAATTAGTATGTTTTGTAGTTTTTTATATTAACATAAAATTAAAGTGAAAAAAAATAAATAAAATGGATAAAATGAAACCAATTCTAGAATAAACTGATATTAGTAGTTGAGACTTAAGTCGTACAAGCAAACTCATTGCAAAGAAAACCTTAAGTATTAAATATGAAGCTAAGTGATGAAGACTTCGGTATATGAAATGTAACATTTACCAGTTGAATCCAAAATGTACAGCTTAAGTCTTAAAAAAGACAGTTTGGAAAGATTTGAAATAGAATCTTTGTGGCTCAAGTGCCAAAGCTGAAATTGAGCATTGCCCTAAATAGATTATAAATATAGATCTCATGTCCTCGTTCTATGCATTGAATAAAGGATCAAATATGTAGTAGTAGAGAAGGAATGAGTTTGTATCTAAATGTTGTTGGGGTTGCATTGCAATATTCCATGAGTAGATTAACTATCTATTGTCAAGGTTATATGTAATCAATTATAATTGTTTGTATTTCTACTTCTTGGATATTTATTTGTGCTTTTATTATATTTGTTTGTGAATTAGTTTGTGTTTGTTGTTGGATGAACTGATTACTAATCTTATTTCATTGACTTGAGATCGAGTGGAAATTGGCTCCAAGTTGTGGTCTAACTAATTATCCTTAAAGTTTTATATGCAAGGAATATATGTAAGGCTCTAATTGATTAGAGTTTTGATCTTAATGTAAGTGATTCATTCAAACAGTTATTGAAGAATCATATTGAAATTTGATGATCTTAGGCTCTAGGTGTCAAAAGTTGACATAGAGTTACATTTAAATAGCACTTCCAAGACAATGAATGAGTTGTCTAAGTATATAAGTAAGATCAATAGTTGTGCATTGGAAGATGATGAGATGAAATCTACTTATAACTTTCACTCCACTCAATCTATATAATATATACTATTACAAATATTTTTCAAATATAAAAACCTAAAAAACAAACTACCAATATTTTTGTTAAATCCTTATGAAGATGTACCTTCCATTCGATTATACTACAAATACCTAGTGCACTTGTCAATAGGTCATATAATTTGATACATTTTTTAAAATTTGACATTGTGTGATGTTAGAAATTTTGAGACTTAAACCTAATAAACATAAAAATCACAATCCAATCCAAGTTTACTTTCATCACTAACCCTACATAATATTCTAAAAATTCAAAAATAAAAAATATAAACTTTTAGTCAATGTTTTTTTTAAATTTTTTTATTACGAGTATAAAATATTTATTATTTTGTTAATGATTTATATTTGCTGTATAAAAATCCCTCTTTCTTATATTTTATTTTTATTTATATGACTTAAATATAAGAATTTGCTCAAGACATTTGAGTATAGTTCTACTCAAATTAAGAATTAATTGGTATAGTTTCTATATAATTATGGCATTCTGTTGGTAAAAAAAAGTTTGCCACAGAAATCTTCACCATCAAATAATGTGTTTGAAGTTATATACTGTAAAAATAATAGAACGTCTTTCAGACATTTGTTTCAGAAAAATGATGAATACTTTTAGCCAATTCAATCATCATTCGGGCCGCGCTTGGGCCGAATGTATTTGGGCCCTCTGATGTAAAATGATCCAGGAGTAGATTTTTACTTTGAAGGATCGGGGGATTGGCCGTGCTTTGGGGTGGTGAACAATTGAACATGTCGCAGTTCTGGAAACCAGGGACGGAGAGGCCACAGGGTCGCGTAGTCGACGATGAAGAAGGTGGTCTTCTCTTCTTGTTTGGTTCTCACCATTCCTCTTCCGCAAAACATGGCTACGCCAGCATCGAGAAGCAACGCCAGCGATTGCCTGTGTTCAAGTACCGCACCGCCATTCTCTACCTTGTCGAGACTCACGCCACCACCATCATCGTTGGCGAAACCGGCAGCGGAAAAACCACTCAAATTCCTCAGGTCACCTTCCTCCAAATTCAAATTCTAATTCTAATTCTAATTCTTATTCACATTACTCACAATTTGAACTGCATTTCAGTACCTGAAAGAAGCAGGTTGGGCCACCGGTGGCAGACTCATTGCTTGCACTCAACCTAGAAGACTTGCCGTTCAGGTCACAACTCTTTTTAATTACAAGTCAATTATTCTTCAATTCATCATTCACGTAATTCTCTCATCTCTTTTGCGTTTAACAGGCTGTTGCTTCCAGAGTTGCCGAAGAGATGGGAGTAAAGCTCGGTGAAGAAGTTGGCTACACGATAAGGTTTGAAGATGTAACGAAACCGGTGAGCATCTCTCTTCAATTATCTTTTATTTGCATCTTATGTTGTCAGGCTTACTTTTACTCACATTCACACACACACACATGTGTGTGTGTCTGTATATAATATGCTGATAGAATAAGAGAGTTGCTTGGATAGTGACGAGTGGAGTGGTTCCGTCGTTTATTTTCGTTTTGTGGCAGGACAGGATGTAACGGTACTTAAATTTTTAACTGATGGAGTGCTCCTAAGGGAAATGATGGACGATCCTCTTTTGACCAAATATAGGTATTTGTTATCCCTCGTCTTGGGTGGAATGGACTTCAAATGTTTACACTCATAAATTACCTTTATAATTTTTCTTAAAGTGATACATTATGTCTACACTGTACACAACTGGCGAAAAAGACATCAAAGAACCTGGATGAGCATGGACTAGGGAAACTGTGGTTGTATGATGGCAGTGTAGCATTCTTATCTTTATGTGCTGTTTTAAAACTTCGAGACTAATAATGTTTTTTTCCTTCTTTGTGAAGTTGCCATCAGATTTAGAGAACCTTTCTTCTGGTCCTTGTGTATCTTTGGGGGCTCTTGTGTACCTTTGGGGGCCATCAGATTGTAACCCTCCCCAGACTGATATTTTTTTTTTAATTAAATAAAATTAAAGCCGAGTTGCCACAGAACTTTTCAGGGTAGACCAGTCTAGCTTTTATACAAAACAAGTAATTAACTTTTGAGACTTTCAATGTTGTCCATGCAAACATTACTTATTAAATGGTTATATAAATGGTGTTATTTTTACATGTTTTGTGGCTGTGGGAGATAGCAAAGACTTATCGTTGTTTCTATGAAAGAATGCGATATTCCAAATTCATTTTCCTGTTCTGTACTCCTTTTACCCTGACCTTTGTGAATACTTGTTTCAGTGTTATAATGGTGGATGAAGCTCATGAAAGATCAATATCAACAGACATTTTGCTTGGACTATTGAAAAAGGTATTAAATGGAGGGGCTATCCATATGTATAAGAATAAAATGCTGTTCATTTTGTAGTAGTTAAAAATAGTTTCGTTATATTTACAATTTTTCAATCTAATAATTTGTATGAATTCTGTTTCTACTTTCCTAGATTCAACGTCGTCGACCAGAGTTGCGGTTGATTATCTCATCTGCTACTATTGAAGCAAAGTCGATGTCTGACTTCTTCCAAATGAGGTTTTCTTCTACCCTTGCTAAGTTTCAATTGTTCAGACTTTTACTTACGCATCAACATTTTCCTGGAAGCTTTGTTCGTAGAACCTGTCTTCATAAAAATGTCACATGATTTTTTTTTAGGAAAATAGCTGATCTGATTGTAAGATTCACCTTAATCGTAAAAATCCTACAAAAAGAAAAAGGTTTCTCTATTAGAGTCCAAATTATCCATACACGTATACACCTGTGTCTGTTGGCATTAAGTTGTTTGTAATGCTAATACTGTTAGTTAGATAAACATATGGAACAGAGAGACACAAAAGAAAGGTAGGAAAACAAAGAATTTGTATAGTATCATTGCTATGAAGAACAGTACTACTGTTTATATGCACCAAGAGAAGAAATATAATTCCAATACAGCTGTTACAACTAACAACACAAAACGGCTGTAATTGACCTAAATAGCTTTGACTGTTTTCTCATCTGATAAATATTCTTTCAAAGAAATGACTTTGTGATGCTGGATCATTGTCTAACCAGTAGTTTCAAACTATCATTCATTAATTCACTTCCTCTCCGCTGCACCTACAAAAGCACACTATATATGTAACCTATACAATATAATATTATCTGGTATATATCACCACAGTACTAAGATGTTTAAAATTGAAAGTGTTGTGAGCTTTTGTGCTGAACATTCAGATATTGATTGCCACCCGAAAAAGCAGCCACTTACTCAACAATGTGTTCTATTAACAGAAAGAAGCGCCGAGAGACTGAAAACAAGGATCATGGACCACAAGTGGAACCTGCAATCTTGTCAGTTGAGGTACTATTTAGTAGTAAAACTCCTGCTTTTGTGTCTACTGTTTTCAGAGTGAATTTCTTTGAAGAAAAACACGGGCACACTTAAGGTTACTTGAATCTGTAGCCTATTACAATGAACATCTGGTAGCACATAATGACCACCTATTACAATGATTAATATGAAACCATTATACAACACTTCAAAGAAAAGGATGATTCTGTCTTGTTAACGTTTGATTCAATCCAAACTACAAAACAACAATAAAACATAAGGAAGTTTGAACTTGCAGTGAGATATTTGAGTGCTGCAACTTGTAATGAGAGCTTGGGTGTGTTTGTGTCTTACAACCCACACAGAGATAAGGAGAGATGTATTGAAATTACAGTGAGTGAAAGAGATTAAATAGGGGGATTAATTTCACAAATGTGGTTAGGAGCGGTAGTTTTTTCTTTATTGGTAAAGGGAAAGTTATTCTAATTTTTGGTCAAAATGGGTGCGGGTGTATTTTGACCTTATAAGGAACAAAAAATTTGAGCTTCAAATTTGTATTTTTTGGAGTGAAGCATGTTAAGGGTTACAAAACTGGTTTGCAATCCCGACCATCAAACTAACCTAGAAAGGCAGTAGCCAGAAGTTCCAGTCTGCTGCAAGTTGGAATCTTCAATGACAAAACTGGCAATTTATCAATCTACAGTAGATGAAAACTCAGAAACAAGGGAGAAGATCATGATAGCCTTACATGTCAAACTGTGATTTTGACTACAATGGTTATTATTGTTTAATTTTTCCTGCCTGTTCATATTATCACCCTTGTTTTCTTGTTCTTTTCCATTTTATATTAATTTGACAAAGCAACAACTTTTCAGAAACTGAACTACACTATAATTTGGAAATGCTTTAATTAAGTGGGGCATTACTATAACTGTGGTTTCCAGGTTAAAGTTTTCATCATACAAATACATCATGCTTTATGATTTTCAGGGTAGAGGATTCAATGTACAAATTAATTATGCTGAGGAACCTGTCCAAGACTACGTTCAGGCTGCTGTTTCAACGACACTCTTGATCCATGAGCGGGTATTTTAATCTCTTATAATGAGATGGGATAAATTCAACTAATGCATTTTATATTTGAGGCATTTTAATCACTTCAGTTTAATTACATGTTTTGGTGCTGAGTGATTACATTAGACTTGATCATGGATTTTAAAATATGAGTGTTTATTTGATACATATCATAGTAACTGTAATAGAAATTTTTGCAGTCCTCCAACAGCAACATACAAATAAATTCTAGACATTCCTGCTGTTGCTGAAGTAAGCAGAAAATCATATTTATCTAAATAGTTAAAACAACAGCAAAATGGACTGAAATTATGGTTTTGATCTTTTTTGTTATAGAGAGAATTGCTTGTACTTGTGTGATCTGTACACACACGAGTACTACTATTTATAATGAAGAAGAGATATAACAATAAGGAATCAAATCAATGCCTAATAATGGGAAATATTTGGTAAGACATTTCCTTGTCAAGTTATATCATATCTTCCTATTAAATGTAATTAAATTATAAAGTAAAGATAAAAGAAGGGAAAGAGAACAATAAATCTGATACCATGTAGAGAATACTGCTTGTAATTGTGGGATCTGTATACACAACAAGTACTCTTATTTATGATGAAGTAGAGATACAATAATAAGGAACAAAATGAATACTTAATAATGTGATAAAATCATATGATATCATATCTCCCTATTTAATGTAATAAAATCACATATCTAATACTTATCTTTCCTTAGGAGTCAGCAGGAGACGTTCTAGTGTTCCTTACTGGCCAAGATGACATTGATGCAGCTGTTCAGTTACTCACTGACCAAGTTCAAACTACTGGAAAACACTCTTCTGGTACATACTCGAATAGTTATGATTTTTGGACTGCTTTTTGTTGTCTTGAACTACTGAACAACACTTTTTTTTAAAACATCATTGACAGTATGTATAAATTTTTTTTCCATACATAATGAAAAAATGATTTCATATTTTTTGTCTTCAATGAGATGCATCTAATGCATGGAATTTTCCTTTGTTCCAGGATTAATTGTTTTGCCTCTGTATTCAGGGCTTCCACGTGCTGATCAGGTTAGAAATACATCCGTGTGTTTTATGTTTATTTATTTTAATTTCAATGTGGTAATATTTGTTTTACATTCTCTCAGGAGTTAGTGTTTTCTCCAGCTCCTCGTGGAAAGAGGAAAGTAGTAATTTCTACTAATATAGCAGAAACATCACTCACATTAGAGGTAACATCCCATTCACAATAAGTTTGACTATGTCTATGGGTTAGAGATGAGTCCTCCTTATTATTTCTTATTTTTCTAATCATGCAGGGAATTGTCTATGTTGTTGACAGTGGGTTTTCTAAACAGCGGTTCTACAATCCGGTAATCACTTTTTGTTATTTCTATTAAAGAGATACAGTAATGAGCCCTGTAATGATTATTTCTTGTTTGGTTTATAAATGTAACATTTGGTCTATCTTTACTTATATTCAAGTTTCTTTTTTGCTTTCCAGTTTTTAGTTAACATTGTTCCACTGCAGAGGCATTATCCTCATTTTCTACATGGGCCTTTGTATTTTCTCAAAATGTTAGAGAAGTTTCATCAATTTTAATGTCACTTATTGTCTTTTTTTAAATTTTATACAAGTTGTTGTTGGTTTATGAAGGATTTAAAACATTAAAATTTTCAATATTTATTGGATTGACAGTTTCCTAGTCATGGTACTCTGTGAATTTTAAATTAACATTAATTTTGTATTTTCTTCATTATTTCAGTTTATTAGAATTTTCCTAGTCATTGTGGTTGATTCTAGCTGCCATCCTAGTAATTTTATTTTTAGAACCATTCCCTTCACTCTTTTTTTCCACCTTACGCTGATTCCTTAGATGTCTTCAAGTGTAATTTTCTTTCATGCTTTGTAACAGATTTCTGATATTGAAAATCTGGTTGTGGCTCCAATATCTAGGGCTTCTGCTAGACAAAGAGCTGGTAGGGCTGGGCGAGTTCGACCTGGAAAGTGTTACAGGTGTTGTTTCAGCCATTTAATAAAAATGTTTTACTTACAAAATATGATTTGTTATTCTACTTGCCTGTCGCTTCGGAGATAAGAGATTGACTCTTATTTCGAGTTATCTTGGAAAGAACCAAAATTATTTACATGTAGAATAATTTGTTTCATGTTATGGATTTTTGCTTATGATTAGCTCATGGAAGGTGACCCTGTTGATCTATAAACATCTTTTGATCTATGTAATGACAGCATGCTTTACAACATTCACCTTTTAAAACATTCTTTATATGAATTTATGCTGCTGAGAACAAGTATGCTCCTCTTTTACTTCATTTGACAAGTTATAGAAGAAAAAGGCAAAATTTCATGGCAATTTCTGCAAAACAGAAAAGTTTCTAGTTTTACTTTTTCAGTTTGTTTATTTGATTTGATTTAAGCACAATGCATTCATTTTGAAGAGCTATGTTTTCCCCTACATTTTCTCTGATTACAGTTTCTCTATGGCCCTTTGCTGTTATACGGGGATTTTCAGTTCTGATATGCAAAGAGATCCAGCAACCCCGATGTATCTTTTTTCCTTTTTTTTTATTGTTTGGAGGATATCTTATCTTGTCCACTCTGTTGCCATACCCTTCCTGTTTCTTTACACACACCCCACCGTTTTCTAATAAGTATTCTATTTGTGAAGTTAGTATTCTTCAATTTCATGGTGTAATAAAGGTCATTGTGTTTTATTGATGCATTTTTTTAATGCTTTATCCTGTTATGTTATATGTCCTATTTAGCATGCCAACATCTCAAATTGTGTAATTTGTATTTTGTATTGATGTTAATTGCCACAATCATTCACTGTGCACATGCATGCAATCAGGCTATACACAGAAGAATATTTTCTTAACCACATGCCTAATGCGGGAATTCCAGAGATACAGCGATCAAATATGGTCTCCTGCGTAATCCAGGTTAATAATCGATTAATTTCAAAGAAGCAAGTATGTCTAGCGTGTTTTATTCTTTTCCAGGCATGGGAACTTTTTTATCGGGATAATATTTTTCTGATCCATACAATGATGACTAGTGATAAGTTGCATCACTGCTATTTTGATTTATCTTCAATTTGTTTGAATTTAATAAATTATTATCATACGAATATCTGCGCCGTATATTGGTATTTCAATTAAAATAATCATCAAGATTAGTCAGAGAGGGAAAGATGAAGTTGCGTTAGAAACTTCACCATTTTTGACAATTCATTTTATCAACTCTTGCAAAGAATATGATGCACCTTTATTTTTTCCCTGCCTAGTGTATTTACTTACCAACACTTTTTATTGTCTGGTCTTTTTAACTTCGTGTCAACAATCCTATATGCCAAAGCCACAGACAGATGAAGGAGGTCAGGAACATAATTCCTGGTTTTAGTACCACAAACTTGCATATCACATCTGCGCTACATACTTTTGGGATGAGCCAGTGGCTAATTTTTAAGGGGGATTCCTCTTCCAATATGGAAAAGATTGAATTACTTCGTTGTATTTTTAGCCTCCGCCTATTGGTTGTGCATCACGTTTCTCAAATAAAACTTCTCCTTTTTATCCACAAGAAAAGCATATTAGGATAATGTTTAGTGAAATGGATTGCCCAGTCATCTCTTATTTTTCTGATATTACTGACATAATTTCATTGAAAGTTGTTACCAGAATAATGCTTCTTGGAATAGTGTGTGTTCTAGATGAAGTTGATGATTGATTCTAAAATTAATTACTTTATACTTTTTTCTGATGATTTCCAGCTAAAGGCCTTGGGGATTGATAATATCTTGGGCTTTGACTGGCCAGCATCTCCATCTGCTGAAGCAATGATCCGAGCACTAGAAGTTCTCTACTCACTTGGTATATTGGATGATGATGCTAAGCTGACTTCACCAACTGGATTTCAAGTTGCTGAGATTCCACTTGTAAATTTCTCTTACGAAAAAATCATGTTTGATTAATTTGTTAAATGCTTCATCTCTGTTTATAGAATAATAAAGACTCGTTTTATCACCATGGACCCAGGGTTAGTTTAAGTACACTGGACACTTAGAGTTGTTTGTTGATCAGGATAAAGAAAATGATACAATAAGGTAATCATATCCAATATTTTAGTTTGAGCGGACAGGATAGGGTAACCTTATGCTATCATGTTCATTAGAGGTGTCAAAATGAGTTCCAACTCGTAAGCCAACCTGGTTCATTGTAGGTTTGAAAAAAATTCTATTATTTTAAATATGGGTCAAACTGAACCCGACGGATTAAATGGATTTGCACCGGGTTAAAGGTGGGTTGACCTGTAATCCACCACTTTTACCATATTTTCATAAGTTTTTTATTATAATTATTTACCACTAATTATGTAGGTTGACAATTTGATCCTTTTAAATACTATACTATGCTAGAATGTTGTTTAATAATATTTGAATAATTTAGATGTTTAATTTATTTTTTTGACAAGTTATGTAGGTTGACATTTTAATTTTCAACTACTATCTTTGTAATAATGTTTGGTGAAACCGGTGAACACTTTGTTTACACTGCTATAAAAATGTAAATCAAGTTAATTCAATTTGATTGCACTACAATAAATATATAAATAAATAAGAAGAACAAAATATTTTTAAGTGAGTCAACCCACCAACTCACCAACCTGTGATGGGTTAAGTTGACTTATTTTTAACTCAATCCATAGTGAGCTAACCCATGTGAGTCGGGTTGACTCACTTTGACACCCTTAATTAGTCCAAATATTGGGGGTGGGGATAGCTGGGTTAAGAGTAGAATAAGTTCATAGCATATCCAGATATATTTCTCACAATTTCACTTAGGTGTGTTTAATGGGATGTAATCCTTGCTAGGATCCGATGGTCTCAAAAATGATAATAGCTTCCAGTCAACTTGGGTGTTCAGAGGAGATAATCACCATTGCTGCTGTTCTTTCCGTCCAAGTAAATCTTTTTGCCCTAGTCATTGCTATTGTTTTGTAAACAAATTTAATACATTTTTGTTAAAATCTTTTATTTTTTTGCTGAAGTTGGGAAATGTTAAAATGAAATCTATCTGTATATCATCTCAAAAGTATAGTTAAACATTAATGTATAGAGTAGTTGACCTTAATTTCAAAAATCTATGTATATAGTCCATCTGGATCTCAGGGAGAGGGATACAAAAGGAATCTGATGAAGCAAAATTGAGATTTGCTGCTGCGGAGGTAATTTAACTTAAGTTTTCCCCACTCTTGCTGTTTATAGCCATAATTTCCTTTACGTTGTTATGTGCTAAACTTCTTATGATTCTTCATTAAACTCCTCATTCATTGTGTAACATGATTGTTTTTCTGTAACAATATGATGGATGAGCTATATCTTTTATTCATATATTTATATCTTTTGATAATTGGTACAATTACAGGGTGACCATGTAACGTTCCTTAATGTATACAAGGGGTTTCATCAATCTGGTAAATCTTCACAGTGGTGTCACAAGAACTATGTAAACTATCATGCCATGGTGTGTATGTTTAGCAATTTTTCACAATATAGTCCATGCACTCGTTTCCTTTCCAATATTGATGTTGACATGGCTGCTTAAATTTCACAGAGAAAGGTTCTTGAAGTTAGAGAGCAACTCAAAAGAATTGCAAAGAGGATAGGACTAGTCTTGAAATCTTGTGAGAGTGATATGCAGGTTGGTTTTCTTCTTTTATACTTATGGTTTTGATTATTTTAAAAAAGACTGGATTCAATATTCTCTTGATTTATTGTCTGTTGGGTGGTCAAATAGTCAAATTTAATGAAATCTCTGCCCTAGTGTAATCATTATTTCACTGATCCTGTTTCATTATTTGGTTTTCCACCCTATTACATCAAGGACTTGTTAAAAAATTGCTTATGTATAAGTTGTTTTAATAATTGAAAGAAAAATAAGGGTAAACTTTTTTCTATTGAACCATAAGTTGCTTTCATAAGCTACCATTGAGAACCGTTGAAACAAGCTAAAAACAACTTTTCATAAACACGTACGCAAGTCCATATCATGAGATAACTCCAGAAGAGAAGATTTAATTATGTTGTTGCATTTACTTTTACAGTTAGTGAGAAAAGCTGTCATCGCCGGGTTTTTTGCAAATGCGTGTCATCTAGAGGTGAGATATTTCTTGACACAATAAAATGCATGATTTTATCATTCATTTCTTTATATATATTACCAATTTTTGCCACAAATTGTTGTAAAACAGATAATTTAACTTTCCTTAAATTTTATGTTTATGTAAGGCATACAGTCATGATGGGATGTATAAGACGTTAAGAGGATCACAGGAGGTTTATATTCACCCGTCGTCAGTGCTATTCAGGTCCGTACAAATTCTATGAACGTTATGTATGTGCAGGTTTTATTTAGACTGTAAAAGTTGTGAAATATTCAAATCCCAATCCAATAGTCTCTACTGTAACGTGATTTTTATACATATCATTTTCCTTTTTCGGTAGTAATGAAAGATCAATATCTAAACACACTTTGTTATTTTTGCAGAGTAAATCCAAAATGGGTTATTTACCATTCTCTTGTATCAACTGATCGACAATACATGCGTAATGTCTTAACTATAGACCCCTCGTGCTTAATGGATGCTGCTCCTCACTTCTACAAGTTGCAACAATCTAATCATCTCCTTTTTTAATTGATTTCTGTTTTGCACACTCAACGTGTTTGAGATGAAGGAAAGAAACGTTATGTATGGAGTGTTTTAGTTCATGTAGGATACATTAACCAGTATATACTATGAAGTGTTTTAGTTTATGTAGGATACATTAACCAGTATATACGAAGTTTTACTTCAAGTTAATGAATGAGGTTTCAGTTCAGGTAGGACACATTACGATTTTCATTTCTTTATGTAAATGTGATATCTTCAAGTTTATTTGAACACATGATATTTATTTATTATTATGTTGACTAGAGTTTAGTGTTCACTAATGATAGAGATTATTCTTGATTTTAAAACTAGTATCAAGGAAATATTCAAATTATTTTATTTTAATTTAAATTGTAATTCAATTATTTGGATTTGGGTCTATAAAACCCAAACCATTATTTTTAAGATATAGATTTGAATTTATAATAAATTATATAATTTAGTATTAGTAATATTATAGGAGTAAATATATGGATTTATAGATTTTTTTTTCCGTTGTCTGTATTTGATAATAAAAAAAGAACATGATATATATATATATATATATATAGGAGGGTTTAAATTTAAGGTTTTAATTTATTTATATCATAATTAAAATAAATTTATTTGACTAAATTCAATTTCCCATTGTTCAAAAAATATTATTTAATTATATTTTGAATAATTTATTATTTTATTCAAGTTTTCTGTATTATATTTATAATTAATTTTTTGAGATATTTGTTAGAAGTATTATTTAAGTCAAAATATAATAAAACTTTTACATTCGAGTATAGGTTTTCTTACTAATTTATTCAAATGTTATATAAAAATTTATCAAATAGTCAAATAGTAGATTTGTCAACGGGCACATTGATGTATGAATAAACTGATATTTAGATTACATGATAGTATATTCGTAATAACAATTATTGAGTTTAAAGGTCATCTGATAGATTACCGTTATATAATTTGTTTAAAAACTGTTATAAAAAAATATACCTTTCAAATATATAAGATTTTCTCTTTGTATACATTATTGTGATTTAAAATATATAACAGTAATGGTTAGAATAAAATGATTTAATATTATTATTGTTAATTGTTACAAGTTTTAGTTTTCTTTATAACTATATAATTGAAACAATTCTACTTCAAACCTTTGTATTCACACAAATAGTGGAGAATTTTAACCGAATGTAGTAAGATAGGACTTTGTTCCTTAAATGTAAAAAATATCAATTATTTGAGAATGTAGATGAAGATTCAAAAATTAGTATAGAGAAAATTTATTAGGTATAAAATTTCCACCATAAAAGGGCTTAATATTCAGTTACGGTAATTTGAAACACATGTTGCATTGCCCCCACCTCCTCGTCTTCTATCCCTGTAACCCCCTCCCCTATTTTTGTTCTATTATTATAATACAGCAATAATGAAGATAAAAACATCACTAAAAATAATAGTTATATTAATAAAATCATAATAATATAAAAGGATAGTAATATTTGTACTAGTGCACTTGTTCATAGACATGTATTGGCATTTACTGTAGTCTCAGATTGTTGAACTCTGTAAAGTTATGTACCATGTCAGAGTCAAGTCCACTAAATTTTGAGAAGACTTTGCAAACCCTACTGCTTCAAACACACTCTACCTATCCAAATTCAATTTCTTCTTCCAACTTTTTAGACCTTCCTTTCTGTATAAAGCTGGGTTCTTTCATAAACTGACACCATAGTGGAATTCGTCAAGTTACACAAATCAATTCATTGATAATGTCATCAACTCTTTCTGATGCTCATATACAGAGCGCAAATACTCATGTTTTTCATTAAGAATGACTTGTGTAAAAATAATTTATATCAAAAACTATATAAAAATACAAAACACACGTGAACATCCAAACCAAAAATTCGACCATGTGAGCACAAGGTATTATTTAAATTTCCAAATCTCTTCTTTAAACTTTCATTTTGAAGTAACTTCTTAAGCTACAATTTCGACAAACATAACTTAAACGACTGTAACGTCAAAAAGACTGAACAACTGAAATTAAGTTAAATGAAAATTCCATGCAAAGCAGCATCTCTTGATTTTAATGAATCAAACGGTATGCATAGTCTTCCACCCAAACTATCTAATGAAAATCCTATGACAAGTATGCATATCCCGGGTAAATTCTTCTCTAACCATTACCCGGAAACTGTTCTCTTTTCTTCACTTGATGCTATTGTTGGACTCAAACTGAAAAACTGGCGCATACTCAGCTGAGCTTGCTAGTCTTTGAGATTTACAAACACAAATTCAGAGCTTCAAGTTCAGATCAATGCCAAATCTTCCTGCTTCACGTCCCCCAAGATTTTCCCCTCGCATTTTGTCTGTCATCTCTGAGTCCTCCACTTCTAAGAAGTTATAGAAAGGTCTACGATTTGGTTCGCTTGATTCTGAATGTTGGCATGAGTCTAGTTTATCCTTAAAAAGAGAAGCAACCATATTCATCAAGCCAAACAAAAGATTAAATAATATAGGACATTCTAAAATAGCTTGCAACTTACTTCACAAACATGGCCGGGTAGCGCATTCCCCTTTGAAACAACACCTGAAAACAAATGCATGGGAGGTGAAGGAACTTCAGGAGTTACAACTGGAGGGAAATTTGCATGACCAGGAACTGTCATGTCAGAATTGAACCTTGTGTTACTAAGCTCCAAAGTGCTGCCCCATTTGGCATCCCTGAGAAAGACAAGAGTTGGTAAGACAACAAGATAACCTAAGAATTTTGGCAAAAGCAGGGGATGACAGGAGTCATTACTTATAGCACTCCTTGGTGGAATTGAAACCACTAGCACCATGACTATCATTTATGGATGATTGATGATGTCTATTGTAATATGAAAAACTTGGAAGAACATGGAAGTTCGATGGCGGAATCAGAGAGTTTTCCAAGGTTGAAGAGTGAGATCGCTTCATGCCAACCTACAAAACATATTGGATGTCAACATAAAAGTGAAATATTCTGATTACACCTGAGGTGAACTGAAAAATCCTCATTTTGCAGCATTGTTACATGCATTCCCTATATAAAATTAAATTTCATGCATGATAGCCGATCGGAACGTATATCATGATGTCAAAAGGTATACAACTTCTTTATTTTCATGAGTTTTTCATAAAAGTACTTATCTATGAATTGCTCTTACAACAAAAAAGAAAAAACATGATTATGACCTCAATAGCTTATAAATAAGCTCCACATGCACCAAATTACTGCCATAAGAAATCTGCTTTCCAGATCTGTCAAAATTTATGCATCATGCTTGATCCAGCCATGCAAATAAAATTTTAGCAATTTGTCAAATATTCTGAAAAACTCAAAAGTAAGAAAGCAATCAATCTAGGACTCGTACCATATACTGTGAAATTCAACTTTTAATCAATTTCACGTCTATTTACTGATTGAGGCCATCTAAAGTACTCTATAAACAACCCAACATGTATGATTTTAAATGTTTTTCACTCAAGTTCAACGCCCAATCCACTGTGAGTAGAATTGACGGCA
This sequence comes from Vigna angularis, assembly GCF_016808095.1. Taxonomy (NCBI): domain Eukaryota; kingdom Viridiplantae; phylum Streptophyta; class Magnoliopsida; order Fabales; family Fabaceae; genus Vigna; species Vigna angularis. The sequence goes on along the minus strand of NC_068975.1, from coordinate 34,607,527 downwards.
TCCGAAAGCAAAAGTAATGTAAAACTAATGCAAGCATAATCTGGTAGACAAAACCGAGTTATCCAGATACAAAAATTGAAGGTAAATGACTCCAGTCTATTATTTTGTTTATAATTTAATATAAATGTTGCTTACTAGAAAAGATTACTTTTTGTTCTTCTGGCACTCTAGACATGTAATTGTAACACAAACTTTGGTTTGAAGGAAGCTCTGGTTGATTTTGAGGGCCGATTGTTGAGGTCCCACGGGGATTTGTCTGCATAGAAATCAAAAGCATATCCTGTGAGAATTTACACACACATATATATAAAGTGACAAAAAAAGATATAAAGAAGGCCTGAGAAAGTAATAATTTACCATAGAAGTAATAGGTGCAGAGTAGTGATTGTTTATGTGCTGATTTTTTGGATAAGGCCAGTCACCAGATAAATTCCTGGAAGGGGAACTGGCAGAATCATATCGATTTCCATCAATCGGTTCATTCATGTTCAAATTAGACTTACATGAATTAAGATTCAAGGGAAAGAATTCTTTTTCAGGAGAAACAAGACCAGATCCACCACTTCTTTCTAGTGATCCACATTTACCGTACATAGATGTACTGGCTGGGAGTGTAGTGGGACCTAAATGATCAAATATTGGGGCAGAAGAAACATTAGTAGCCAAATTGCTTGAGAGAGAAGAAGGTGGAGTAGCTTTTGTTGTAGTCGAAGGTTGCAATGGATGGAAGTTTAAAGACGAAGAAGCACGAGACACAAAAGATGGAAATCCCTCTGAATCTCCCTTTTCAGTAGTTATGTCTACGCCTCCTTGCTCTCTCAGGATCTTCTCAAGTTCGGCCACACCAGGTCCTCTTTTTGGCACTCTGGGACGTTTCTGCGGTTTCTTTAAACCAGAACTCCAGATGCTACTAACAACATTCACACCACTCCCACATCCACAAACACTGTTGCAAGAATTGCTGCACATATTCAACTTCTATATGGATTATGCACTGCCTCTGTCTTCTCTCCTCCTACTGCAATTTCAGCCATGCAAATGCATCTGATCTCATAATGCGAAATCCGAACCAATCAAAATATATTTAAACACATTTGAGAGATATAGAGAATTCAAAAAAGATCCAAATCATCCATGCAAGGATCACAGAATATAATCCATAAAGGGCAAATAAAAAATATTCATTGAAGAACAGATAGCGATATACATGGAAAGAAAATCTCGAGTATACAGGAAATGTGGTTATTACCTTGGGGTGCAATAATTAAGAACAGTAAATATTTTCGTCGTCTTCAAAAGGAAAATCTTAGTATACAGTTAGTAATGGCTAAAGATGTTTCCGGATTTTCTCATACCTTTTGAATGTCGAAGAGAAAACAAATTTGAAAGCGAGGAAATCCATGCATTCGTCAAAATCTTTCTTGCATTCTCGGTTTCCTCGCTCTTGTTTTTCTCCCTTACTCTGCTTTGTCTTTTTAACAGGAAAGTTAAGCTTTTGGGGATTTTTCAGTGAAATTTCTAGTACTGCTAAATGCACGTAAAAACCTCACTTTGCTGTATTTTTCATAGTTCGTTATTGCGTGCAATTTATAGTTTTTTTTTTCATGGACCTTTCTCATAATTGTTTCCTTCTTTGTCAGATAAACTTCCCATTTGATTTTTAATTTTATTTATTCAGCTAAGATTTCAAGTTTCTGTTCAGTATTACCGTGATTACCATACTAATTAAATCTTTAAAACACTAATCCTAAAAAAGTTCAAATATAATCAATCAATAGTCACAGGCTTTTTATTAACTTCAGATCTTGCAGTAACTAACTTCAGATCTTGATTATACTTTATTCTCTCAAATTTTCCGTAATTTTTTTCTTTAAATTTAGATTTAACCTTTTCAGTTATGGGATTTAAGAAAATCTTTATTTATCCTCTTCGAAACAAACATTATTTCTTAATATTATAATAAGGAAACGCACAGGGTGTTTGGTAATAATATTTAAAAGTAAAGTGATTTGTCAAAGAATTATTAATTATTATAGGATGTAAGGAAAGTATTTAAAGACGTTTTATTACCAAAAGATACTTATTTTTATTGCTAAATATTTTCTAGATACTGCGAAAATAATGCCAAAAATATTTAACTGATATGTTATTAGATTTGGCTGATTGAAAAATATACAAAGTATAAATAACAGATTGATCAGAAAGTTAATAGTTAAGATCTTAAAATTCAATTGATATATTTTTCATATGCTCATATATTTGGTTATAATTTCATGTATGGATTTTCTTCTACACAGCTAATATTCGAATGAACTGTTATTATTACATTTTGTTTTATAAATTCTATAAGTTTTCTTTTAATTTAAAAAAATCGCGTAATCAAATAATAAATGCTATGTGAAATATACAAAAAAATATTACTAATTAATATCTTTCTAGATTTTACTCATTAAAAAGTATAATTTCAGTAGAAAATGTAAAAGTAAAAATAAGTTATAAGTATGATTTTTTAAACCAAATAAACAACAATTCTAATTGTTACTAATAGCTGACGCAAATCCTCTTCAAAACCTTCTTTTCTAGCAAAATTAATACTTTTTCTGTATTTATAATTTGTCTAGAGTTTTGTTTTGTACAACTTTTGGTTAGTTTTCTTGCTTTTTTGTTGTTTTTTTATTTTTAAAATAATATTAGTTTGAAATACGAAATTTAAAGAAATTTATTTCAAAATTAAATTGAGTTAAAATTTCTATTATTAATTTAATTTTAAATATTTTTAAAATTTATAAATATATTAACAAGATAAAGTTTGTTTCAATAATTAAATATATTTATTATTGATTAGTATATTATTGAGAGAGAGAGAGTGGTGTATATTTGTATAATTGTATAAATATAAATACCGTATAGTTTAATTACATATGTAATTCTCAAGGTCATCCGTATTAGTTAATTCTAAAAATAAAGTTTTCAAACTATCTATGTTAAATCAACAGCGATTATTTGCTTTCAAAATTCTGCGAGTTCTTTTCTTTACTTCGAATAGTTCGTGTAACCAATATGTTAAATAAAATACTAAAGTTACTAATATATTTCTAAATTTGCCTCAGAAAAATATAAATTTTGAAGGGTAAAGTATAAATAATAATAGTTTATTATAAAAATAATAGTTAAGATCTTAACAATCACTTAATATATGGTATAGGTGAATATAATTCATTATAATTTTAAGTATGTGATATTGAACTCAAACGTTATTATTACTTTTGGTTTTCTAAATTCTGTGAGTTATGTTTTAATTTAGCTAATAAAATAATAAATTTATGTGGAAACTATATTAAAAACATTATTAATTAACATCTTCCTAGATCGGTTCATTAAGAAATATATCTTCAGGACAAAAATATAAAAAATAATAATAATTAATTCGAAAAGGTTTAAATACTAACAATCACTTTATATAATTTATACGAGGATATAATTTTAATAATCTAAATATCAATATTTAAATAAATTTATTGACATTTTTTTCTAAATTATTTTAGATTCGTGTTATTTAATTGATTTCACGTAATCAGATAATAAAAGTTGTGAAAAAAATAGAAATATTTTACGTATATCCTTCTAGATTTGACTCATGAAAAGTACATTTAAAGTAAAATATAAATAAAAAAAATCGATGAAAAAAAATTAATAATGAAAGATCTAACTATCACTCTAATAATTAGAAAAACTATTTTAAACAATAATATATTTATATGCCATTATTTCAGAATTTTTTAAAAGTTCTTGTGAAAGTATTTTAAGAGTTGTTATAATTTTTATTAAGTAAGTAATTCTAGAAAATAAAATAAAATATTTTCCTATAAGTTAAAATTAATTTATATACAAAAAATGAAAAATAAAAATTATAAGAAAAAATTTCTACAAAAGTTAACTTATGTATAATTTTTTCCCAATTTTAACTTAAAAGGCCTAAACTACATATTAACCTAAATTGTGTAGTAATCATTTAAATTTCTTCTTTATTTTATATTTTATTCAAATATATTTTTTAATTTAAATGCAACAACTGGTTAAAAAATTTATTTATCAACTACCTCAGTTCAAAGTGTGTGTATATTTGATATTTTACCTATTTATTTTTTAATCCATTATTTGTTATTTTTGGTCTCTTAAGTATGGTTAGTGGGTAGGCTATAATAATAGGTGAAAAGTAAGATATAGGATGTAACTTCATTAAGAAAGTTGTGTAATCTTCAATCTCGTAGCCTTAAAATCTTGCATCTTTAAAGCAATAATAGTTTTAAATACCACACAAAGTAACTCATCTAGGTCGCAAAACCATCTTTAAATTAACCTAATAATGATGCTTTTTTTCTATTTAAGACAAAATCTCTATAAAAATCCATTCTAAGAATAATATATATGTATGTAATTTGAGAAATTTTTGCAAGAAAGATACGACATGGATGAAATCTTTCCTCATTATTTAAAGATCATTCTCGTTTTATCATAATTAATAACCCTTATTTATTTGTAAAAGAAATACAATTATGGATGAAGTTCTCTTTGAAAAATATTAAAATAGTATCCATTGATACCTCCAAATCAAGTTAAATTGTGGTCTTGCTCTAAATCTGATGTACAAGTTAAGGAATTGTCATTTTCATTATCTTCTCATATATATGTGATAATAAAATGGAAGAGGTTAAATAAGAAAATGAGTAATGAATGATATTCCATCCCAGATCATTTTTGGTATCAATGATATTTAATATTTTAAGTTTGTTTCAACAATTTTTTTAGAGTATTAAGAAAGTAGAATCCTAACAAATAAGAACATTTATATATTATTTTATTTTACTAATTTTTTTGTAGTTTTCTAGAATGTAATTGTGTCTCAGAAGTTAAAGATTTTCTTTTTCACCAACGTCCAACCATCCACTAAAAGCGGACTCCATTATAAAATGTAATGCACCCCACAACGGAGATCATATTTCTTCCTTCATTGTGTTGTTTCTTTCCTCCTTCACTGTGGTATTTCACTTTGTCATTGTGGTGTTCATGCTTGTTGTTGGAGTTCATGGTTATTTGCTATGTCACTGTGGGTAGCAGCTTCCTATAATAATATTGATTAATTTATTAAATATAAATAAATTAAATAAAAAATACGTAATTTATTACAAATAAAAGTCTACAAACAGGATTAACATTAACTATAATTCAATTTTTTTTCCTTTTATTACCAAAATTAATTTTTTTAAAAAAATAAATTAATTACATGTAAATATATTTTAAATATAATATTACATAAATAAATCTAACAAAATAACTAAATTAATTATATAAAAAAATTAAATACATAAATATATTCTATAAATAAAGCTAAAAAAATTAAACTAATAAACGAAAAAAAAATAAACACTGAAACCCGAAGGCCAAAACGGATGTGGAAGATCCATTTGGCCTTCAACGGATGTGAATATCCGTCGACAGATGTTAACATTCGTTGAAGGCCAAACGAATCTTCCATATTCGTTTTGCCTTTTTGGTCACAGTGATTTTATGGACACAGTAGACAACATACAACTCCATAACACACAACATACCAAAATCACAGCACAAAGAAACCTAAATAACAAACCAAACAAAATGAAAAGAAAGCTCAAACCAAAAAATGAAAATCAATACAAAACTAACCTGGATATGAAGAGAGGAAACCAAGCACAAACTACACTCCTCTTCGCGAACCCACCACCTAAGTCACAATGGAAGCAAGGACGCAAACACACGGAAGAGAAAAGAATGGAGGGAGACGAAACAGAACTCACAAAAAGGGAGAGGAAGATGACGAGAGTGGGAAGAAGAGAGAATAAGATTCCTTGTAAGTTTTTTTAATAAATACAACATGAGTCAATTCATAAGTGATATTAGAGTTGATAATTTGTCTAAACAATCAATTCAAATAAATACAACATGAGTCAAGAATATAAATATGAAAATTCCTTGTAAGTTTTTTTTAATAAAGATTTGAAACAAGTGTATCTCGTTGTCATAATAAAAACATTGGTATAAGAATGTCATTATTAATATACTCGTAGTTAGAAATGTTTAAAGTGTATAATTACTTAAATACTCACATTTTATATAAGAAACTATTGAAAATTCAAATAAATCTAAGTCATAAAAATAAAAAATTAAACAATAAATAAGATTAAAAACCCATAAACTCTTGTGATTTTGAATTCGATGTAGATTAAAAACCATGACTTGTATGTCTTTCATAAATCTTTTCAATATTTATTATAATAGAAAATGCGAGATTGATGTCCTTGAATTTCAAAATCTTTATGCACACCTCAAGGTTGTTTCAAGTGTTGATTTTGCGATTAACATAATAATCTTACACATATGACTAAAATAATTCAAAACATAATGTAATTTATACTCCCACAGACAGTTAAAATAAGACTAACCTATCAAACTTAAAATAACATTATTTATATAGTTTATCCCTCGAACAATAAACAGAAATACATAGAAATCACAGATAGATAAACAATCCAACACCCCATAACCGAACTAAGATATATTAGAAAATAACAATACAAGAAACTAGTTAATTCAGTGTCTTCCTATATCTATTGTAGATTCATCACAACTGTGACTCCTCCCCGATCTTTCCCTGTTACTAACCATCCTATGGAAAGATCCTATTCTCAAACCCGAACACCCCACTTTCTCCATTTCATTTCCATCTTGCAGCTCATCACCGCCCACAACAGGTGGTGCTGTGGGTTGGACATGTTCTTCTTCCGGTGACACCTTTGGGTCAACCACAGTGCGGCAAATTGGGCACGTCGTGTTAGAATTAAACCATTTATCAACACAATCAACATGAAAAATGTGCTTACAATTTGGTAGCACTCTAGTAATTGCATCCTCCATAACGGTGGCCAGACAAACCGAACACTCTATCACTTCACCTCGCTTGAACTGTTCCGTTTGGTTGTAGAATAGTTTAGGCAGAGACGCTATGATGGAAGTTTGAAGTCCAGGGTTGCGTGGCTCCACAGAACTGACATCAATCGGTGCAATCTGAGTGGTGATCTGGTGAAGAAGGTCGTTTTGGCGTCTCCTTTGTTGGCGTCTGATGAAATATTTGACACTAAAATGGACGATGATGATTATTGAGATCACAGCAAATAAAGAGATAGCTGCTGCTAGCATCACCTTTAGGCCTACACTGAGCGATTCGTCGTCGTCATGCTTGTCTTTGGAACCCATGCTTCTTTGATTTTGTGGAGATATGGTTTGGGTTAATTGATGGTGTTTATGTGGAACACATTCCACGGCTTGAAATGAAATTATTGGTGAGGAAAAAGAAATTTTGAAACACGAAAACTGGAACCGTTTCCTTTGAATTTTAAATCTGTCTCCGTCAATCTTATTGACTTTGCCACAACAAATTGTTTTCTTCGGTGTTTCGAGTAATTGGTCTATAGGGACAACTCTAGACTTCTAGCTACATTACACACTAAATTTCAATCAAGAAAATTATTTTTACTTTTTGAATTATTCTTCACTTCAAAAAAATTAAAACAAAAAAAAAAAACTGATATAGCTGAGTTCTCATGTATATCAATTGAGAAGTTAGATTCCTGTTAAAATAATGGTCAACCTTAATATTTGTCCTCTAATGAAAATTAGGTGAGTTAAATCTTGATTAAATAGTTGGCATTTTGTGTGCTTTTAAGTAAAAACAATTAATTTTAATTATCATCGATCTTTTCTGATTTAGAAGCAAACGTTTAATTTAAATTAAGATCATAAATTAGATTATCGGTAAGACCTGGCAGTTGTTACACATCCAAAAATATATTAAGTAACTTGGAAGAAAAAAAAAAAGAACTCTACTTAAAACAAGAAAAGTAACAACTTCATCTAATGTAGTCAACGACTCACTTAAAAAAAATGAAATTCTCTATTTATTTTAAATTATATGTTCTAACCTTAATTAAAATATATTTTATAGACACACTAACCTTTAATGATTGGAAATTCATCATAATTGAATGCAAACGATTCGAACTTAGAAGGCCAATTATATGATAATTTAATTGAACAATCAGTCACATCACGCGTACAGCAGAAAAAGTATAATTAAATACAGAGTAACAGTATACTAACACATATTAGCATTCTTTTGAAATGTATTATTGTGATAAAATAATCATAAAAATAAATTTTTGTATTTGTAAAAAAAAATAAAGAAAAATAATAATAATAATTAATGTAAATGATAAAAAAATTGTGTTTGTCAAAGTATTTATTCTTAAATATAAGAGATATATTGAATTAGAAAAGTATATAAAATGATTTAATTTGTATTAATTTTTGATAGATTGTGAAAACCAGAGAAAATAAGCATAAAATCACATTTACTTCATTTAAAAAATAAATAAAGAAAGTTAATTGGACAGAAAAAATAAAAAGACAAATATCATATTTTCTAATAGAAAGATATGAAATGATGAGGATTTGTTATATTTAAAACTGAAGTTAATTAATGGTAGAGGTATTTTGTGAATAAAGGGTGTAATCTGATGTCAGTTTCTAGGGCCACTTAAGCAATGCAAAAAACAAAGAAATTTCAAAGTGAGAGGTCTATAATAGATAACCTTCTTATGAAAGTAGTGCATAAAGTTTTCTAAGTTGAAAAAAAGTAATAGTGTCACCATTAAGTCATTACAACATGCTCCAATTTCCAACCAGAACGAAAGTAGGTATGAATATAATATTCATCAAATGCCATTTTATTTATTGAAAAATGTAATTAATTTTTTTATCACAATTTTTAATAAAACAATTTAAATAATATTTGTTTGACTAAAATTTATATTTTTCAGTGATAATATTTTTTTTTCATTCTCATTAAAGTGTTTTTAAAAATATACATGCATATGAACATAATTAACAAGAATAATGTAAACAATAGTATAAAATTTATATTGTAGAATATAAGTTTTGAGTAAAAACACGAACGAAGTATGAGACCTTAAAATTCAAATAAAATTGTGACTGGACTGTAAAAGTAGTATTTGCACAATAAAAAAAAATCGATAAGATTAATTAATTTTAAATTGTTGTTTGTAAAACACACTAACAAATGGTCCCGTAGCTCAGTTGGTTAGAGCGCTGGTCTTATGAGCCGGAGGTCGCGAGTTCGAACCTCGCCGAGACCAGTTTTTCCTGTTTTATGTTTTTTAATTTTTTAATTTTGGTTCCTATCTGGCATGAGTTGATTTTTCACCAACGGCCGCCAACCTTCCACGTTGGAGCCTTAATTTAAGGATCTAATAGACATGCCTGTACCAGATGATCCCACAACAATTCTCTCTGTCTATCTGTTTTGCCGCTACCATTTATACATATACTAATAATCTTCAATAATATAAAATAAATCCCACCAAGTAGTACGAGCAAATTCCTGAATATTTATTTGATATATATATATATATATATAGCTGGATAAAATAATTGTAATAAAAGAAATTGAATAAAAGAGGCAAGAAAGCAAAGCGTGAAGATGAAAACATTGGAGAATTTGTTGTGGTGTCATTTTAGGATTCATTGTCGAGTTCTTGAAAAATCCAACCAACTATGTATGCCATATTACGATAATATCTGTGTGGACCTGTCTAGGGCAATAGGGCAATAGCGCAAGACTACCCTCACCTCATCATCTTCATGTATTCGTCGGTAGTCGCTTTCACATACATAAAGTCTTTTCCTTTTTTATATTTATTTCATTTTTGGACTTACATTCATCTTTCACTCACCTTATACGTTATGAGAGAATTAAAGCTGGTATTGGGCCATGGCAATCCACATTTCACACCCACCTTTTATTCTTTTGCTCCCTCTCTCTCTCTCTCTCTCTCTCTCTTCTTTTTCTCCTTTTCTTCCTCTTTACTTCTACACTAATATATCATTTTCCCCAACCCCCATTGCTCCGTTGCCACTTCAGGAAACAAAAGGGGTCTCCTTTCGAACTTCTCTGGTACGTCTGTCATTCTCGCCCCACTTTCATTTTTCTTTCTTTTTTTGTCATGCTGGGAAACCCATTTCAATGTTCATTTTGGACATATTCCCCGTTTGTTTTCCAGAGGTTGAGTTCTTGATCTATGTTTTTTATGTGCTCTTTTTGGTATATCACATTATCAGTTTCTTTTTATTTCTCTTGTAAGTTTCGCTGACATGGCTCGTATTATTTCTGGGAATGCAAAAAAGAGTTATGTTTTCTTCTTTTTATCAATTCGCACAGCATGTCTTATATTTTCATTACATTTAGATTCAATATGTGCAATTTACTGCTTTCTTTTTGTAGTGTCTGGAATTCTGTGTTAGCTTTTCTGATCATAGTGTGATTGCCGTTCCGATCCATACCATACTATATTTGTGACATAATCTTTCATTGGTTGAATATAATATATGCATTGGACTTTATTACAAACAACGTTCGCGCGAAATTCCCTTATCAAGCTTTTAAATCGTGTATTTTTACATATATACTAATGTTTAGAAGTCTAAGTGTCTAACTGTATAAAGCCTTCGTTTATCTTCTTAGTCGGGTTTGTTTTGTGTGAATCTCTTATAATTAAGAACAACATGCTAAATGTGTATTAATGGAGGGTGAGATAAGATGCTAATGTTTGATATATTCACAGGGTTTATCTTATTTTGAAATAAGTTACTTCACATCAAGAATGGGTTCAGGCTATTGGTTTAAGACAATAATTAGCTTAAGAAAATCAAAACAAGGCAGATCAAAGAAAGCAAAGGTACAATGTACTTCCTATCACTTGTAGTCTTTTTTTCTAATCCTTGTAGGGATTATATTGCAGAATGTCAATATGTTGATTTTAAACCTCTGTATCTCCATTATTTTCCTGAACTATTGAATTAATTTGAGTTTTGATGCCCCTTTATCTTAAATTATTTACCACATGATATAGAGAGAAGCCTTTTTGTAATTGCAGTTCTCATTTCATAAAGGACAAAACTGTAGTAAGTTGGCTCTAAACCGAGTCGGGGTCTATTTGGAAGAACTTATTTACTTCTTATTTGGATTTATTTTGATATAAGTACTTGTATAAGTTTAACTCTTTAGGAGCTGAAAATAACTTATTATTATCATTTAGTTGTTACGAAAATGAATCTTAAGTCCTTTTCTATAATTTAAATGAGTAGCATATTGTCCAGTACTTTGTTGCTATAAATTAGTTAGTTTATAAGCCTTCTATAAACTATAAGGTCATTCAATATTTCTGACTGCAATACACACACCTCCAAGTTGATGTGGTTATTTTTTAAACAGTTTTTGATCTGAGTTTGGAATGATCATGCCTATCATGTACAGTAATGTTGTTTACGAAAACTTAATTGCTTTGTTTACGTTAGGCTGCAGAAATACCATTTTTGTTATCAAGTATTTCAAGATATTTTCCATGAACCATTGTAACCAGAATATTTCTCTCTGTCTACCCACAATTTGGGACAGGGTATCTTAGCTCAAGAGAAACTAAATGCATCAAAGTCAAACAATTATACCGGGAAAGAGTCTAGTGATTTAGCAAATGGTATTAAAAGTGAAAACCTTGTCTCAGCTGGGGTGTCAGTTGAAACTATTGCTGCAACAAGGATCCAGACTGCATTCCGAGCTTATAAGGTTTGTTCAGTTGAAAAATTTGCAGAGGTTCTTTTTTATTGAGCATCTTTAGTAATCATACTTCTGTATATATTGTTTCTTTTTTCCATTGTCGATGCTTATGTACTAGTGTACCGTTATTGTATTTCTTGTATGCCAGATTTCTGAGAACATCAAAGGGATGTATGATTACTGAGTTTTTGTTTACAGAAAAACAAAAATATTGCAGAGTGTACATAATACTGTGGAATTAAATCACAATGATTGCCCACACTAGTGGTATCATTCAAGCTATATCTACTGCATTGCATGATGTGAAGGACATTGCAAAATGTCATTAAATCAAATCTGCTGTGTTCTTAATTTTATGAATTAAGTGCTAAAGAATTTAATTAATACGTTAGGATGGCAAGGGTTCAATGGACCCTTTTTTCACGCTTTCACAAAAACTAAAATGTTTGTTACATCGGAGATTCATTTCTTTTCATATTGTTACGTGCAAATTGGATTTTGTAGATTCTCCTATTGTTTATGAGCGAAGAGTGACATTTTATCTGTCTTGACACCTTTTTCCTTTTCATAAAATATAACTGCATGATATAGTTCTTCAAAACAAACATGAATTGGTAAATCTTTTACTATCCTCTTAAAATCAACTCTTGATGATTTTTGTCTTAATGTGCTTGCTGATGATTATTATTAGAGTATTTCAGATGTAGGTTTGTGACTATATTTCAAACATGTGTTAGTATATTTGACTAGTGTTTATTTTGCAACTCTGACTTTTAAACTGTCCAGGCTAGAAAGGCTTTACGGCGCGTGAAAGGATTTTCAAAACTGAAGATCTTAACAGAGGGTTTCTCTGTTAAAAAGCAAGCCAGTACAGCTATAACATACCTTCACTCATGGAGCAAGATTCAAGCCGAGATCAGAGATCGTCGAATATGTATGGTAACAGAAGACAGGATCAGGAGGAAGAAACTAGAGTCTCAACTAAAACTGGAAGCAAAGCTTCATGATCTGGAGGTAATCTTTAACTTGCCGTCATTTTCTTAAGTTTGTTTCAATCTTAATTTTTTTTTAAAAAGCCATTTTTGTGAACCTAAAAGTTTCTCGTACCCACAGAGCTTAGATCGATCTTCTAACACCATGTTTAAGTGAAAAGTTACCCGTCAACTGTCACATCATGTTGGTTAAAAAATGTCATATCTACTTCCAATGCCACCACTAACTGAATCTGAATTTTTATCTGTTTATTTGATGAAGAGCCTGTTGACGTATTTTAGCTATCTCGATTATTTCATAGTGCTGAGAAATTATTAGTTGTCTCTACTTTTCTGGGAAATTTTTTCTCTTCCTGGAGTGTTGCCTTCTGTATGCACTTTTTGCTTTAAGTTAAATTGCAAAGTGAAATATTTATAGAACATTACTTAACATTACTATCAAGTTTACACTGGACAAATATTTCACTAGATACATAATATTATTTGAACTTAATTCAGTCAGTCTTGTTCTGAGCACTAGATAGCATAAATTACAGGTTGAATGGTCTGGTGGTCCTGCAACCATGGAGGAAATCCTTGGAAAGATACATCAGAGGGAAGAAGCAGCAGTTAAGCGCGAAAGAGCCATGGCATATGCCTTTTCCCATCAGGTAGGTTTCTGAGTCTTAGGAATGTCTCAATATCTTTTATTCCCTTATCCAACTGATAATGACATGCATATACTATGAATCATATATCAGTGGAGGGCCAACTCTAGTCAGAGCCAACTGCTAGGTAGTTGTGAACTTAGCAAGGCTAATTGGGGTTGGAGCTGGAAGGAACGGTGGGTTGCTGCTCGGCCTTGGGAAAGCCGCATCTCCGGCTTATCTGTCACCCCAGAGAAAACTCAACATAAGCAGCCAAGTAAGGTTCAGAAGGATAAGAACACACCACCAAAAACTCCTGTATCAGTTAAACCTTCTTTAGCCATTGCAAAAGGGACTCCTCCTTCTGCCAATGCAAAAGGCAATTCAAAAGCTAGGAGATTGTCTTATCCACCGACTGCCGAGAAAACTGTGGTTCAAGGAGTGCAATGAATGAGCAATTTGTTCTTGACATGGTGGCAAAGATAAAGCACAATTTTTAAGTATCAAGCTTTTTTGATAACTTGAGTGGAACTGAGTCAAATTGATTTTAAATTGGTTACAATCCATAAAAGGTAAACCAGAAAGCCAACTTATTTATTTATTGGATTGCTTCCAATTGTGCATACGAGTGTGACAGAAATTCAAACCACTGCAGAGAATGTGTCAACAGACCTGTTGTGGGTGTGATTTGTTGATTGCTTCTGTTTATTTTCTTCTTTTCAATCTTGTATATTCAACGAAGAGACAGATTGTAGATAGAACAATATATCTATTCTTTTTCCTTTTATGTTGTTATAGAAAATTTCTAATATGTGATCATGCTGTTTGACTTCCGTTGGTTTATGATTACCATTTTCATATGGCTGATGCAACTTGCTACTGTCTCTGTTCCGTTTATACTTATATGTTACAGAACTAATACACACAGACACATCTTATATTTTTACCATGATACCTATCCTTTTTCCAATGCTATATTACTACCGGGCTCAATTATAAGCAAGATTAAATATTTTCACATTGATCACGACTATAATTGTTTTTGTTCAATAAGGTGGTACCTTTAATAAATTAATATCAAACATTGAGAATGGTGATTAGGTTTCAAGATAAAAATATTTTTGAAACAATAATATTAAATAAAGTTTAGGAAATAAAAACTTGTTTATATGACTTGAGATTAAAAACTGATAAAAATATATTCTTGAGGGTTTAACAGATCTCTCTCATTATCTTCTATATATATTGAAAAAGCAAGAGTACATGAAACACCAAGAGTCTGCACTAGACCTCTAGGTACAGAACTAGGTACTACTCATTACTGGTCTAGCAGACTAGCCTTAATGATGATATGTATCAGTAATTATTCTAACACTCTCCCTCAAGCTGGAGCATACAGATTGTATGTACCAAGCTTGGAACAAATAAACTTAATCTGAGGTCCCCTTAATGACTTGGTCAACACATCTGCAAGTTGGTCATTTGATCCAACAAACTTGGTACATATTTCTTTTGACAATAACTTTTCCCAAACAAAATGACAATCAATTTCTATATGTTTAGTTCTCTCGTGAAACACTGGATTTGATGCAATGTGAAGAGCAGCTTGGTTATCACAATACATCTTCATACTCTGGATGTCACAGAAGCTAAGCTCTTGAAGGAACTGCTTCACCCATATAAGTTCACATGTTAGTGACGCCATTGCCCTATATTCAGCTTCAACTATTGATCAAGCCACTACATTCTGTTTCTTACTTTTCCATGAGATAATGTTTCCTCCAAGGAAAACACAATATCCAGTAGTAGATCGTCTACCAATAGGAGAACATGCCCAATCGGCATCATAATATCCTGATACCTGAAGACTTCCTTTTTCTTCATATAACAGCCCTTGCCCGGGAGCCTTTTTCACATACCTTAGAATGCGAATGATAACATTCCAATGGCCAACACATGGAGCTTGCATGAACTGACTAACCACTCCAACTGCAAAAGATAGATCCGACCTTGTAATAGTGAGATAAATTAGTTTTCCAACTAGCCTCCTATATCTCTCCGGGTCGGAGAATGACTCACCTTCTTCTGGTGTTAATTTTTGATTTGGGTCCATAGGACTTGTCAACCGGTCTACAATCAATCATGTCTGTTTCTTGCAAAATATCCAGAGCATACTTCCTTTGGGAGATTACAACTCCATCTTTTGATTGAGCTACTTCAATGCTTAAAAAGTATTTGAGGTTTCCAAGATCCTTGGTTTGGAAATGTCTACACAAGTACTCCTTCAATTGAGATATTCCAGCAATATCATTTCCTGTAATGACTATATCATCAACATATACTATTAAGTAAACACATTTCCCGAGAGACGAATGATAATAAAAGACTGAGTGATCTGCTTCACTGCGTTTTAGCCCAAATTTTTTAACAATGGAGCTGAATTTTCCAAACCAAGCACGTGGTGATTGCTTGAACCCATATAGAGATCGGTGCAATTTGCAAACCATACCAGACTCCCCCTGAGCAACAAACCCAGGAAGTTGCTCCATATAAACTTCTTCCTCAAGATCACCATGGAGAAAGGCATTTTTGATATCCAATTGATGAAGTGGCCAATGACGAATGACTGTCATTGCGAAGAAAAGACAAATGATAGTCATCTTGGCCACGGGAGAAAAGGTGTCATAATAATCAAGGCCATAAACCTGAGCGTACCCTTTTGCAACTAGTCGGGCTTTTAGCCTATCAATGTCACCATTAGGGCCGACTTTAACTGCATATACCCATCGACAACCAACAGCCTTTTTGCCCGGGGGAAGTGACACAAGCTCCCAAGTATTAATGTGGTCAAGAGCCTGCATTTCTGCAATCATGGCTTGTCGCCATCCAAGATGATCAAGTGTTTTTTTCACATTTTTGGGTATAACCACAGAAGACACTGAGGATAAAAGGGAATAAAAGGAGGGCGACAATCTGTGATAGCTAAGAAAATTATAAATGGGATGAGGGTTACGAGTGGATCGAGTACCTTTTCTGAGAGCAATGGGCCAACCAGAATCATTTTCACCAGGAGGCGTGGTAGGAGGCGATGATGGAGAAGAATCTGAAGGAGGAGATCCACCATTTTCTGGAAGAGGACTACCCATCGGGGTACTGTGGCGGAAGATATCAATATGTGGAGAGGAAGGTTCAGGAGGACCTTGAGCATGACTTGGATTGACTGAGACATTGGAGATATTGGACTCAACCACTGGAAGAGGAAGGACCTGTTGGAGGATATGAACATCTTGAACAGATGGAGAGAAGAAAGGTGTTTTTTCAAAGAATGTAACATTGACAGACATGTAGTACTTCTTGGTTTCAAGGGAGTAACACCGGTACCCTTTTTGAAGCCGAGAATAGCCTAAAAAGACACATTTGATCGCACGAGCGGAGAGCTTGTCTAGCCCCGGAGACATGTCGTGAACAAAACAGACACAACCAAAAACTCGAGAAGGGGTGTGAAAGAGAGGATCATTGGGAAAGAGAATGGAGAAAGGGACTTTATTATTGAGAGAGGAGGAGGGCATCCTATTAATCATGCAGTTAAGATGGAATCCCCTAGTGATGAACAGGAGTATGGGCACCAAGCAAAAGGGTAAGAGCAGTTTCAATCAAGTGTCTATTTTTTCTTTCGGCTGTACCATTTTGCTGGAGTGTATGAGGACAAGTGGACTGATGCAAAATACCATGGGAGCTAAGGATTGCAGAAAAAGTGGAGGAGAAATACTCTTAGCATTATCACTTCTTAATATTTTAATTACTTGACCAAATTGGTTCTTGATTTCATTCAAAAAGGATGTGAAGATGGGTAACAATTCAAAGCGATCTTTCATTAGATAAACCCAAGTATATCTAGAATACTCATCAATAAATGTAACAAAATACCTAAAACCAAAAGAAGAGATGCGACTAGGTCCCCAGACATCAGAATGAATAATAGAAAAACTAGAATTACACATTGATTGAGACCTTTTAGGAAAGATAGATCTAACATGTTTTCCTAGTTGACAAGACTCACATTCTAAAGTTTGAAGACCACTAAGTTCAGGACACATCTTTTTTAACTTTTACAAGTGAGGATGGCCAAATCGGTCATGTAACACTTTAGGGGGAAGAGCTGCAACACAGGATACACGTGGACGAGATCTAAAATGGTATAAACCTCCAGCTTCATATCCTTCTCCAATCTGTCTCCTCGAGCCACGCTCCTGTATAACAAAAGATTTTGAATCAAAAGTTATTGAACAATGTAACATTTTGGTTAACTGATTTAAGGAAAGTAAATTGAATGGACAGTTAGGGACAAAAAGAACAAATTTCAGAGTGAGAGAGGGAGACAGGAAGACTTGACCGACTCCCTTTGAACAAGTTTTAGAGTCATTTGCAAGGGTAATGAAATGGGGTTTTTCTTGGAGGGAAAGGGTTGAGAACAATGAGGTATTACCAGAGATGTGATCAGAGGCATCCGAGTCAATTATCCATGAATTTTGACCTTCCATGGATTGAGAAATGCAAGTTGTGGATGTACTTGGGGATTGAGATGATTGGGCCAAGCTATTAGACTTTAATCGCATATACTCTTGATACTCTTCCTCAGTGAACTTGGAGTCGGAAGTGGGAGTTTCAGCCTTAGAGATATTGGTGGTTTTTGAAGGAAAACCATGCAAGGAGTAGCAATTTTCTCGAGTATGACCCACCCTCTTACAGTAAGTGCACTGTGGACGTCCCTGACCTCCACATCCTCCTCCTCTAGTGTCACGTCCTCCTCTTCCTCGCGTGGCAACCATGACAGATGGTTCCATTGTTTCATGAGCTTCCTGAGATTGAGGCACTGGAACACGAAGAAGACGTGTGGTCAAGGCTTCCAAGGAAGGGACCTCATGACTTGTCAGAAGTTGATCTCTGATATGATTCAAATTTGGATGTAAAGCACGGAGGATCATCACCATATAATACTTGTCAAGCTTCTTCTTGATGTCTTCCGAAGATTCCACTTCCAAGAACATTCTCAACTCTTCCACAGCTGCTTGGGCTTCAGTCATGAAGGAGACCATATCATGGTCTGTCATTTTGAGACATGCAAGTTTGTTTATTGTATCATAAAGACGTTGAATATCATTAGCATAAATGCTTTGAGCTTTCTTCCAAAAAGAGTGACATGTTTTGAAGGCTTTAAGAGATATCAAAAGTCGGGGTTCCACATATTGCCACAATAGGGCACACAATTGGAAATCTGCTTGTTTCCATTGTTCAGCCTTTTCAGAAGGTACTTGGCTTCAATCCTGCTCAAGGTGGTCATAATCTCCTTGACCGAGGAACCACATTTCCACGGCAGCAGACCAAGACAGATAATTCTTTCCGTTTAGCTTTTCGGAAGTAATGGAGGGACTTCCAAAGAAAGAAAGAACACTTTCAGACGCCATTTTTGATAAAAATAGGAGAAAGAAAAACGCGGCAGTGAGGAACCAAAAAACCGAGAGGGTTTCTTAGGGTTTTCTTCAAGGGAAGCTTCTAGAAATCACTGAAGTAGGGTTTTGAGGGTCAGAACAGAGAAAGGATGCTCAGGCGACAGTTGCGGAGGTGTCGCGGTGACCTTCCGACGGGCAGAGGGCGGCGCGTGAACAGTACGCGCCTGTTCGCAGCGCACAAAGAAGCGGCGTGTGGCGAAGCGTGGAGGAGAATCGGACTCCGGCACCGGTGGGGTTGGTCGTCGCGTGAAGAGACGAACCAAATCCAGTGGTCGCCGGACGGAACAGTGACGGCGGACGACAGCGGACGGCGACGGCCAGCGGCGGACATATGTGAGATGGCAGAGAACCAAGTTGAAGAGCTTTAAACTGCAGTTGACAGTTGCAGGTAGTGACAAGACAACCGCGGACAACAGCAAAGGGCACCGGACAGATGCGAACGACATTGACAATGCTAGTAGACAACCCAGGACAGAAACCAGAGCAGGATGAATCCTGCTCTGATACCAACTTGAGATTAAAAACTGATAAAAATATATTCTTGAGGGCTTAACAGATCCCTCTCATTATCTTCTATATATATTGAAAAAGCAAGAGTCCATGAAACACCAAGAGTCTGCACTAAACCTCTAGGTACAGAACTAGGTACTACTTATTACTGATCTAGCATACTAGCCTTAATAAAGATATGTAACCGTAATTATTCTAACAATTCTAACAATATGTAAGTCCACCAAACATTACTTCTAATTTTGTTTGTACATTAGTTGCTTTACATTAGCGAACCATCGTTAAGAAAACATTAATCATTAAGATTGTAATATGCTAAAATATCATAATTTAAAGTAATACTTTTGCAAAATTTATTTTAATATATATAATACATAGTATAAACAAGGATATAATTGAAAAGGCATTATAAATGTTATTTTGAATTTATAAAATAACTATAATTTTGGAACCGCAAGAGTATAATTAATCAAGCATGTTATGGCTGGTTAATTTATTTTAGAGAAATGGGTAGTATTTGAAATTCTCTGAGAAGGTGATAAAAGAAGTAATTGTTAGTTTTAAATAAGATGAAAAAGAGATTTAGTAATGGAGGGTCGAAAATAATTGCAGAACAACTCCTCCATGATAGTGGTGGTTGGAAAGAGTACCTAATTAGCTGGAGTAGGCGAAGATGATGAATTAATTATGGTTGATAATTCTCATCACCTACTTCCTCACTCAATCTTACCAATCATCTTCTCTCAAACTACTCTTAAATGTTTCTTTTTGTTAAAACAGCTTTCAAAACACTCTAAAAAGTATCCCTATCCCTAAAATATATTAATCTCACTGTCAAATATGATTATTTATTATAATTATTTTGGACGAGTCACTCTTTCAATCCGAACAAAGTTTAGTGTTTAAATGGAAAATTTTCAATCTTTTTAGAGTTTAAAATACCTGAAAAATGTAATTATTTAAATTGTATATTTTTTTAATTAAAACGATTTCAATTATTGTTTGGATAAAGTACTCACAATTCCAGTGGTATGGCAAATTTTTTTTTAAAAGAAATAAGATTTAATATAAACTTTACATAAAATACTCAAATTTCAAATTATAGAAACGAATGTTAGTGGATTTTTTCAATATTATAGATTAAAGTGGTTGTTTTATAAAATCATGAAAAAAATACAAAGACTTAAGCTAATCTTAGAGCCATAGGGCCGAGCAGGCAATAGCCCAGGGCCCAGTAATCCTTCTCCCCTCCGGAAGGTTTTTTCTGTTTCTTTTAGTTTTCGAAATTTTATTATTTTATGGCCCGTTTCATACGGCAAAGTTTATTGGTGCAACTAGCAGATCACACGAACACATTTTTGCTCGGTATTAATACTTATAACATGTGTCACGAGTGTTGTTTGTGAATGAAAAATATTATTTTAATTTAGGAATTCACGTTAAATATATTTTTTTAAAATTTTAAATAACTCATGCTTATGAAATTATATAAAAAATAGTATTTTTTTTATAAATAACTTTTATGGTAGTTTTTATCTATTATTTTTATAGTAACAAATACAATGAAGTTAATTTGTTTTTCATATACACAAAAATCACATGTACAGAGAGTATCTTAAAGTAATATCATTCTTTCAAATAGACTCTACATCTTATTTTTTAAATTATTACTAATTGAACAAAATTAAAACAAGAGAAACAAATCGAAATGACAATTGAATTCAAGGGTTAAATTCAAATTAAAATAACTACTAAATATGATTTACATGGTGACAAATTAATTAATTATTGTAATTTCTAATTGAAAACGAATTAATTTGAGTAAAGTATGTTTCTAATTTCAAACTTTGACGTGAAATTAAAATAATTTTGATACAATTTGATTAGTTATTATGATCTAATTTTGTTAAATTTATTTAATATGTCAAATAATATTTTATATTTATGTTTAATACGTATACATAATTTTATTAATCTAGAACACTATTTAACACGTAAAAATAATTAAAATTACTCAATAAAAAATGATTATGTCTATTTTTTTTAAAGTTTATGTATTAAAATGTTTCAAAATTTGAGAGATAAATAAATTTTGATGTTTAAACACTACAAACATATTTAACTCAAAAATATTTATTATCTTTTTTTTTTACTACAAATATATATCTAATTAAACTATTCTCTCACTTAAAATATCTCTAATTAGTATAATCCAATATACTCACGTGGTAGTTAGATTCAAGTAGACCTTTTATGCACAGTTTAACTCACTTTTTGTGGTTCCTCATCCAAGTTTTATTCTATAATTTTAAAAATATACACATAGGTATCTAAGTTTATGTGCTAAATAGTAGTAAGTCATTTAACATTATAGAAAAATATTTTAAAAAACAATTGCAAGCTCGTCAAACTTTTTTTAAGAAAATTATACACGAAATTAAGTTTAATTTATATATATGTTCTAACCATTCTCATTAAGTACTTAGACAAAATGTGTCCAAGCAAAAAGCAAATTGAAATAAAGAAGTTCTTCCAACCACACATTTCCTATTTAAAGAATGGAATCCCATTTAATTTGGTGGTTCAATTGTTGAAACACTGACACAGTACATTAGAAATAATTAGTGATTAAATAAAATTTGGATAAGTGGTAAAATAATGAAATGGAATCCTGAGAGATCTGCATTAAAAACCGGCATTTTGGATATGGACTCGTAACTGACCCTTGATGCGAGACAGTACCAAAGAGGAACAATATAATCTTAATACCTAACAAGATCAATAAATATTCACTACATTTCAAATTCCTTCACCACCTGTCAATTCATTGCATTAAACATTTTTCCATTTCTGATCTTTCATTGCCTGAAAAGGGCCAAGCTTAACATACTTTCACACACACTTTCTCCCTCAAAAATTGCACTTGCCTTAACTCCTTCTTACCTCATTACGTATTTATGTATTAAATTCATTAGTGTAAAAATAACGTCATGTGTTTAACCCCTCAACCTTAAAAATGGAAGTGATATTTTGGTAAATAAATGTATTTGTTATATTAGATAAATTTTGTGAAACGTTAGACATTAAAATATTAGTGAATGTAATAAATTGAGAGAGAGATTGAAAATTCATTCATTTTATCTTACACTCTCTTCTCAAACTTTTCTCGAAAGAAGTTTGAGGACCACCATCACATAGTAATATTTCTTTCATTTGTTACAAATGCATATTGATTAACTACTTTAGGTATTATTTCGACGAACTCACCTTTTGAAAGTTAGTTTTTGTTTTCGTTTTGAAGAACTTGTTTATTTTTTTTGTTAAACTTATTTGTTGTTGTTTGATTAGACCTGTTTGTTATTGTTAGTTTGATTGAACTTGTGTGTTGTTTCTTATTATTGTTTGTTATCGATACTACACTAGTTCATAGTTCATGCTTTATAAAATATCAAAAAACTGAAATTTATTAGTTTTTCTACTTTTCAGATATCACAGAGTTATAGAAAATGATCATAATTAATTTAAAAAAAAACAAAAAGAATTGATTAAAATTCGAATTCGACCGTAACGTTTGCCGACGACCTCGAATCTCAAAGAACGAAAAACACTGGGCAGTGTTTTTGTACCAGTGATGCGAGACGTTAGATTCCAACAATTACAACGTTAAACACACATTCATTTAATGTTCACACTGCTAAATACATCTTAATAGAAAATCTGATAGAACTTTACAAAATAATCATTGATTTAAAGCCTAAACATATCAGTATCTAATACAGGTCAGTGAAGTGTCTAATCTTTCAAAGCCTTTATATCTAATAAAACTACGATAACCGTATAAGTATGTTAAATATAGAAACATGTCGCGGTGTGAGATATATGCATTGTATGGGCGTTCCCAATTAGTGCAGGAAAACATAAACATAAACACGAACCTGTATTTTTGACAGGAAACTGGAGAGACAAGTTATTCAATGTTGGTTGTTAGAGATAAAGAATGAAGATGGTTAATGTGGTAGGAGTAGGACCAGAAAGATGCAGCCATTCATATGGTTTCAAGGACATTAATATTTGTTGCCAAAAACAGGTATTCCTTCACATCATTCAATCATAGAACCTGTACCATTCTACCATCTACCCCATTTTCATTAACTTCTACTAGTTCAAATATCACTTCGACATGATATATTTGTAGTATGGCCTTATATTACCATTCGTGACTTGTATTGTGAGAAGATAGTTTTTCTCTCCCAAGTTCATGGATTGTTCAAACTCTAATGGAGGATCAAAGAGGCTTCTGGACTTGGCGCAAAGGCTCCGCCTTTACAAGCCCCCAATATTCCCTGAAGATATTTTGGATGACATCATGGAAGACAAGGTTGTCTCAGAAGTGAGTTACTCAGAATCAACCACCTCAATGGCTCAAAACACAGAAGAATTCAGATACAAGAGAGCTGCTGTTTTGATCTGCATCTATGAAGGAGATGCCGGGGATCTCAGAGTGGTACTCACCAAGCGCTCTTCCATGCTCTCCACTTACTCGGGTCAGTTCAATTTCATACAAGTGCTTTGTCCTTTTTTTTAAAAAAAAAAATGATAGATTACTATCATATAATTGTAACTACATTTGCAATGTGGTTGTTCTGCTGTGATAACAAAGATCTTGGTGTCTTTTAAATTTTTGATGACGTGTTTGAAATCTTTTTCCCCCTCCCTTCATATTTAGGCTCTGTGAATGAATCAGTAGGGAATGTAATGAGGGTTGTGTGTATTGCATGTTGTTTTGCAGGTGAAGTGGCCTTGCCTGGTGGGAAAGCGGAGGAGGGTGACAAGGATGATAAGGACACGGCAAAAAGAGAGGCAATGGAGGAAATTGGGTTGGACCCTGAACTTGTCGATGTCGTTACTGTTCTTGAACCATTTTTCTCTAAGGTATAGACTCTTTTTCACACATCTACTTGTTGGAGTAACTGATATTATGCAGAATTCTGAAGCATCATATCACATGATCTTGAGTGGTTATATATTTCTTGATTCACAAATGAACATTGATTAATCTAAAACTATAGATAAAGTTTCCTCTAAGTGAAAGTTAACCCTTTTTTTAATCCTTTTGTAGTACCTGATGAGAGTGGTTCCTGTGATTGGCATTCTTCATGACAAAAAGGCATTCAAAGCTGTTCTGAATCCTGCTGAAGTAGAAGCTGTGTTTGATGCACCTTTAGAAATGTTCCTCAAGGTTGAGTCTTAGTTTTATTTGTGCGTGATGTATGTTTTACTTTGTATTGATGTAGAAGTTGATGTGAATCAGGATGAAAATAGGAGTGAGGAGAAGATGGAATGGATGGGAGAGAATTATCTGATACATTTGTTTGACTACGAAATGGAGCATAAAAAATATCTGATATGGGGTTTAACGGCTGGGATCTTAATAAGGGCAGCATCAGTTGTGTACCAACGACCACCAGCTTTCATGGAGCACAATCCTAAATTCAAGCTTCATCAAGTCATTTAACTCTGTAACGCACTCAATTTACCTCTTAACAATTGTTCACCCATCACTACTACACATTTCCAGATTAACTCTTTAAATGTATCCCAACACTTGCAGAATGCCATCAATAAGTTACAATTGTTTACTTCAAAGAATGCATCAATAATATTTACAAACATTTACTCAGTAAAACTTGTTCAGCAGAATATCTAGCATATTTTTTTTTATTGAAAGCTATTAAGTTAAATGAAAATCATTAAATGAATTTTGAAACTCATAATGTACGAGAGACTGAAATTTTAGTATTTCGCTCCATTATCTCATAATATAAAGAAAAACTTATATTGATTAATTTAAATTGGAGTAATATTTTAGTAATTAGTTTGCATCTTAATTTAATTTAATTTATTATTTAAGACTTTAAATATTATAAAATTAAAAAATATATTTTTATTTACATTTGGAGTCTTCATCATTTTACTTTTCTAAATTATAAGATATTTAAAATTAACAGTTTTTTATTTTGCAATCATAAAATTCTCATGCAATTTTATAATCATTTTAAATAAATACAACTATTTAAGAATTTATAACTACCCACATGTCCTGAGTTTAAAGCTAATACCTCGAAATGGTGTATTTTTTATTGGATGCATATTAATTTAAAATTTATATTTGGTATTTATTTCACTTGTCATTTAGTTTTATCATTGAACGAAATAACAAGATAATTAACTTAACAAAAATTAAAGTAAATTGTATGGTTTAGATAGAATCAGAATAAAAAATGACGTGCGAGGTAAAAGGATGAAAAATACAATTAACTAATGTTTATATTTGTTTTGTTAATTGTATGATATTTAAAGTTTATAAATAATAATTAAAATAATTATAAAACGTAAAAAGTTAATTAAATTGGGATGTAAACTATATCCTAAAATATATTACTCTATTGCATCCTCTCCATTAAGATTAGATGATATAATTGCTATCAATATCAAAATAAGGCAAAAAGAATTAACAAAATTTAAATGTATCAATATCAACTTTAAATATATAATGACAAATTAATTCAATAGGGTCACGTAATCAAATCAGAATGAACTGCCAACTCGTCAAAAGCATTTTACAAGACACCAACCACAGTGCATACAGACACAACAAATTTCTATTGTTATTTATCTATAGAGTCCTTTTATGTGGAAAACTTTTATGGACTTTAGTTCAAGATGTGTGGGGACTTGAGAAGATTGCATTTGGATATACTTCTGCTCAAAAATTCCCATAACTGTTAATATTTATCTATTACAAGGTTAATTATATTTTAGTTTTTAAACTTTTTTTTAATGTATAATATTTTCTAATTGTAGTATAAATTGTAATGTATTTTTTAATTAATTTGGTTATAACAGGTTTCTTTGTTATCATAAAAGGTGTTACTATTATAATTGTGAAACAGAGGTAGGAGGGAAGAGGAGAATGAGTTCAAAGAGAGCTTCTTCGAGATTACAGGCTTTGATTAATCACATCCAATGTTCGTATTCCGCGCCGACGAACCCCGACATTTTGGATAAACCCATCGTTTTGAAGAAGAGAGCGGCGGTTCTGATATGTCTCTTCGAAGGCGGCGATGGAAGTCTGCGAGTGATCCTCACCAAGCGCTCTTCCTCTCTCTCAACCCACTCCGGTCTTTCCTTCACTCTTTGCAATCGATGTTGTTCTGTTTTTCTATTCCATTTCGAGTTTTACCTCACTGTAATATCAGCAGGTGAAGTGGCTTTGCCAGGTGGCAAGAGGGAAGAAGGTGATGCTGACGATGTACAAACAGCGTTAAGAGAGGCCAAAGAGGAAATTGGCTTGGACCCTTCTCTTGTTTCTGTCATTACTCCTCTCCAACCCTGGCATACAAGGGTATATTTCTCTCTGCTTTTCATTTTTTTCATCTTCCATTGCATCTAACTTCATTTGCTTCGGTTTAGGTTATCATACTCTGACTCATTTTTAATCGCCAGTTAAAGGACAAAAATTAAAAATAATATCTTTCTGGATTAAGCAAAATTGAAAATGACATGTAATTAAATGTTTTTAGGTGCAGAGACAATTTGTGACTATGACATCGTATGAGTAATGAAATGTTTCAAAAACATGGAATGTAGTTTATCAGTAGATATTTCAATCCAATTGTGTCGATCCATTTCTTAGATTCAGGTTATTACCCACCTTCCTGCCCCAAAGTTCCAACCTTGTTGGATTCAGGGTTTTAATTCTGGGAAAAACTTGCTTCCTTTAAACCCAAGATTCCTAATCAGATGAGTTAAGTCCTGCAATTCTAGAGTATGCCATTATTTTACTATTTTGTAGTATAGTGCTACTATATTCCCTAAGACTTGCGTTTGTATCGAATTATTATCTGCCGAGCTAATATCAGATGGACCTTACTAAGGTTAAAGCTTCTTCAATTATGCCCAGTTTGGTTGACTTTTACCCTATGGGATATTTTCAATTATAACACTCTATTATTGAGACTTTTTAAAGCATGAATGCAGAGTTTGTATTAATTTGTAAGTCCTGGCGAAAAAAATAGATGAGATAGCTTTTTAAAAAGTTGAGATGAATTAGTTGGTTTTAATGTGAGAAGTTTAATTCGACTTTACATTTTTAATTCATTCTATTTTCTTCTCCTGAATACTCAAATTTATCCAAGTGTCCACATAAATAAAGAAATCTAGTTAGTTTTTTTTTTTTTACAGTATTGGCAAAACATAATCCAGATTTAGAGGCACACATTAATTATTTTAAGTAATTGAAAATACCTTTGAACCTTAGATTTTTGCATAATTCATTACCCTTACAAAGCAGTTTTTAAGTACAGTATGGTGTAACCATAGTACCTGTGCTTGGAGTACTGTCCGACAAGGATGCATTTTCACCAATTTTAAATTCAGCTGAAGTAGAAGAAATATTTGATGTTCCATTGGAGATGTTCCTCAAGGTTTGTTCTACTGTAACTGTTCTTTTGTATACTTATTTTTACGGTTGGAAAATTTGGGGCACGTTCTGGCATAAAGGCAAATGAACTTAATTTCTGACATCATGGTTGAATGCAGAATGATAACAGAAGAGCTGAGGAAAGAGAATGGATGGAGGAGAAGTATCTTTTGCATTATTTTGATTATGAGTTTGGGAACAAGAAGTATGTGATATGGGCTATAACTGCTTCAATCTTAATTGGAACGGCTACTCTTCTACTTCAGCGGTTCCCTGATTTTCTAGAACAGAGGCCTACAATATGGGGAGGGATGACTGAAGGTGACAAACTCATGCTGAAGAATATTTCTAATTCCAAATAAGGAACTTATGCATAAATAAATTAATATTTAGAAGTTATTTCATATTAACTTCTCTGAAATCTATCTTTTATCCCACTCATGAGTTGATTTTAGTTTATGGAGAAATTGTTGTTGTTTTTTACTCTTACTTGTCTCTTCTATTAGGTTCGTATAGTAACGACTGATATGTGTGTTAGATGGATGCTTAATAATATGTTTCATTGGGAATTTTTTAGCCAGTTTATATACATCGCATGTTTTTCTAAAACATTGTGAATTTATGCATATAGCTGGACCATAGTTCGGATATTAATCTTACACACACTAAAGGAAACTTGGATATGTAATTAATTGTATTTACAAATCAGTGACAATTGTATTTTATGACGACTACTCAGTTTATATTATAAAGTGGAAAAAAAGAAAAAGTTGGTTAGCCTTGTGTAGTTTCTTCTGGTTTTCAATGTTGCGTCAGTCTGCATTATAGCAAATTGTTCACGCAACTAATGTGGATTGTGGAATGTGTTGAGCTTCTTTTATATATATATATATATATATATATATATATATATATATATATATATATAGAATTTTCTTGTAAAAATTTGTAGAATTGGGTTAAAGACATGGATTTTAGTTAACACGGAAGCAACCAGTTCTAGCTTTTAATTAGTTTATTAGCGAGCCCATTTTATACACACCTCATTCAGTAAAACCACGTCCATCAATCAAGTAAATGCAGAAGCTGTTCATTTAGGTTCTGCGTGATGGTATATGAAGAGTTACTTGGAGTGCATTTTGCGTAAATAAATTGAAGGCAGCATTGTTTTTTAAAATTTATATTTCATTTATGAGATCTTGAGCAAATGCAAAGCATTATAGACGCAGTTCGTGATGAACCTATTTCCAACGCAAAAGTTGTCTATATGGCACGGTGGGTGAATTTCAGTCAACGGCAAACGAGACCACATAGGTTAAGAGAACGCATAAGCAAAAATACCTTCCTAATTATTTATTCGGTGTTTCTCATAAATTAAAAGGTAAAATGTAGTAACCTTTGCAATGAAACTCAAAATATGAAGGAATCCAAAAAGATTTTAAGAAAAAAAGTAACTTTTAATATATTTTTTTTCAAATTTATTCTAATATAGGAATCACAGTCTGGAAACCCCTAGCTTGTTAAAGGACTACAAATACAGTAGAAAAATAGTGAATGACTCTTACACTTAATAAACTCGGATTTTCCTGTATAAGAGGAATTCATGAATCTTACTAATGTTTAAGGACAATGAAAATCCTCTCAGGAAAGGAAATGTAAAATGTAAACAGTCGCTGAATACCGCAGCATAAAGACCGTGTTATAACTATGCCTCTCAGCTGAAAACCTCGTAAAATTTCTCAGTGACAAGTAAACCTGAGTCTATTGACTCCAAGGGATCCTTTCTAAGACGGTGTCTCAAGCAGTTGGGAATAACAGTAGCAATATCCTCTGCACTTACTGTGTCTCTTCCCTTCAGTGCAGCAAGAGCTTTTGCAGCCCTGTTTGTTACGATGTCTCCTCTTAGTCCATCCACATTCAACTCTGCACACACCTTGGAGATTTTTACCTTGAGATCTTGATCAATTTGAACAGAAGAAAGAACACTCCTTGCTGAGGATATTTGGTCCTGGAGCTTCTCTTGCTCTGCTTTGTACGAATCACGAAACTCCTTTGGGCTCTTGTCAAATCGACCTCTCTCCTCCA
Organism: Vigna angularis; assembly: GCF_016808095.1. Taxonomy (NCBI): domain Eukaryota; kingdom Viridiplantae; phylum Streptophyta; class Magnoliopsida; order Fabales; family Fabaceae; genus Vigna; species Vigna angularis. Next base: position 34,577,597 of record NC_068975.1, on the reverse strand, counting down.
CAATCTTAACTCTCAGCTCAGCATCCCTGACAGTTCCAACTTGAGCATGCATTCCAAACCTATCCAACAGCTGGGGCCGGAGCTCCCCTTCTTCAGGGTTGCCCGAGCCAATTAGGATAAAGCGTGCAGGATGTGAGATAGAAATTCCCTCTCTCTCCACTGTGTTCCATCCTGATGCAGCAGAATCCAACAACACATCTACCAAGTGATCATCCAAAAGGTTAACTTCATCAACATATAGGATTCCCCTATTAGCTTTGGCCAGTAGTCCAGGCTCAAATGCCTTCACACCCTCAGTCAAAGCTTTCTCAATGTCAATTGTTCCACACACTCTATCTTCTGTAGCTCCCAATGGCAAATCAACCATGTTAATTTTCGTCAATACCACAGAAAGATCCTCTCCTTGTAGTACACGCTCTCTCACTTCAACACCCATGAATTCTGGATCTTCCGGGTCTGAGTTATAGGGGTCACCAGCAACAACCTTGATTTCGGGAAGTAAATCAACCAATGACCGAACCGTTGTGGATTTCCCTGTTCCCCTGTCCCCCATAATCATCACGCCTCCAATCTTAGGATCAATCACATTAAGGAGAAGACAGAGTTTCATCTCATCCTGTCCAACTATGGCAGCAAACGGGTATACTGGTCTTTGGCTTTCTTTAGCAGCAGTACTCTGATTCTGAATATGAAAAGTTTACTGAGTTGGGTTCTTGTAAAATGCATACACACACAATCCTTAGTTTCCACGAAGTCTAGCACTAATTTTGAAAGTAAAAAACATAAATAGGCTAGGTATTTCAACATAGTATACATTCAAGTATGAGCTCGTTTTTATTCCTCTCATTTTCACCTTGCAATTTTCCAACAATCAACCATACTCTAAATGTACATGCGTGTAAGAGTAAGAGAAACCATATAAACTTTAAAGGAAAAAGAAAAAAAGAATAAATAACGTACGCACTAACAGGTAAATACTATTATTCATTTAATGTAATGTTAACTTTTATAGTAACTATCTAATTGATCAACAATGGATGATTTCTGTTTGACAAAAATATTTTACACTCACAGTGCATGGTCATTAAACTAAAGAAAAATATCACAATACAGTCTAAAAGTCTGCCTTCAACCCAAAATCTGTTTAAAAATCATTTGGAATCCTCAATGACTCAACACACATCCACAAAAGAGTGGAAATCTTTACAACAACTAATCTAGAGTACAGCCATTATAACCATCTAATGCAATCCAAAACATAAATAAAGACTCAGAAAGAACATCCAGACCTCAAAAACCGAATATCGTACGAACCTGTTCTACAGAGTTAACTTCAGTGGCAACACTGGCAACTGAGAACTGAGACCTTCCCTTCATGCCGTGGATTCCAATTCCTCCATAAAACTTCCGCCCATAGCTCTGCCCTGCAAATTCTCAACCACTCAACTTAGATTCAACCACAAGAACCCACAATTCATTTCCAGCTACAAACTCCGCAAGGAAAACAAATTCACAAATTTGGCAGAGAAAAATAACATATAAGAAAGGGGTCTGCCGTACTCCCTCCAACAACATATTGAAGGAAAAAAACACAGAGTTTGCAAAGCAATGTACCTGAGGTTAGAGAGAGAGAGTGAACGGAAGGCTTGGAAGAAGAAGAAGAAGAGAAATAGCGAGAAGGCAGAAGAGCAATTGAAGAAGTGCCCAACGTGGACGCCATAGGCGGAGAAGAGAAGGAGTGTAAAAGCTCTGCTCTATGAGGCTGTTTGTTTGTTTTGTCCTTTATTCACCAATCATAGCAGATGGCATGCCTCCTATTGGCCTCCCAGCCTTTGGATAAGAAGATAGATAGATTTCATTCTTTTCTCTCTCTTCTTCTTCTTCTTCTTTTAATTAAAACAAAAATAACTCAATTAAATTAATAATTCCTCCAAGTTTACAAAATTTTTTAAAAGACCACGTACTCCTACATTACATTTTTATTAAGGCCCAAAATAACCAGATCAATTCCAAACCATGCTTTTAAATTAAATGGTTATGTGTATTTTTGTTAATAGTAAATAGACTCTGATACGAATATTGCGGTAAATTATTTACTTTAAGACAAAGGTTTTATTTTACTTTGAAATCCTATCATGGTAGTTATTTTTTACATTATTTTAAAACTTTCTTTTGCAAGTTATTATATTATTTTTTAAAATGTTTTTTTTTCAATTTTGTTTTAATAATGAAGTCTTGTTATATTTATGTTTATACCTTTTTAATCTGAATTTTAATTAATATAATTAAATAATTAATATGATTATTACCTTTTTATTCTTAAAACTAAAAATCATGTACAAGACACGGATCTTGGATATAAAATAAAACCTTTATCATACCATAACATAAACATGTTTTCAAGAAGATTTTGTATAACTCTTAAACTTTCTATATGTGAATGGGCCAGTGGTCTTGGGTAGTGGAAAAGACTTGCATGGCTTGTCTGAAAGCTGGTAATGCAGAGTGTCTCAAAGTGACCAAAACTTTGAAGCCCTCTATATTCTGAGAAGAGGCAGTTGAATAAGGCAAAAAGAAGCAAGGCTCAACACTCCCAAGCAGGTTCCTTCCAAGGGGCAAGACAGTAACTGGGCCTCCCCACCCAAAGTCCACAGTTGAGTGGCCCAAATGCCTCCAATCAGTGAACCCACTCACCTCTCTTCCTGCTGTGATCCCATCACCAAAATGCAGCTCCTGATAATCTATGTAAGACCGCACATACTCATCGCTCACATTGCTTTTACTCTTTCTTATTAGCTCCGCAGTTTCCCAGATGGGTCTCTCTATCAACTCCTTCGCACTCAACACTACGTACATTGGCACACAACCATTGCCCCAATACCCACCAGGGAGTACTGGCTTTACCAATCTCCGTATGTTGATTGAGTATGCAAACTTCACCTTCTCCTCCCCCTGAATTCCAGAGGCCAACACCCTGTCTCGCCAAGTACAATGGTCACAAACAATGTTCATATCATCATCAAAATTTAAAATGCTAATATTACCTCCAATTCTACTTATAAATGCTTAATTCTAAACCACCCTGCCAATTGAAAAGACAACCTTTTCTGCTGTTTAATCCACCCACGTCATTAGAAACAACAGACAATTCAACCAAAAACAATGTAAGGGACAGAAGAAAAGTTTTGTGTATCTATCTACTCCTTCACTGGAATTATCACACTGTGCTATTTCTTCTTTTTCTGATGTAAGAGTAAAATGAACTTAACTGTTGCAGAAGTTAACTCTTAAAAATTATTGTGACACTTACTTGGCTCTCCAAATGTAGGCACCGAGAGCCTCAAAAACGGTGAAGTTGAACCCGGATTGCTCCAACAAGGATCTCTTCAACATGTGCAAGCACTCATCCTTCACGTGAAAGCACTCTCTCGCAACCCCGCCAACGCCCTCCTCGTACGGCAGAACTCCTTTTTCCAAACGCAGAAACTCATCGATCAACGGTGAATCCACTCTTGGCGGCTTTCTGGGACCCAATAGCCTATCACGCTCCCACACCGTCTCCACCGTCATCCGCGTGGCCCCGCGCGCCAGCTCCGCCACCGCGTTGAAGAACAGCGTGCCCCCCATGCCGTCGCATAGCGCATGGTGCATGGCGGCGCCAAGGACGAACCCGCCGCACGCGAAGACCGTCACCTGGAGTATGCAGGGGTGCTCCAGCCCCTCCTCCGGACCCGGGTCGGGCACCAACTGCTCCACGAGAGGCGAGGCCGGGTCGTCCAGGTGGTTGACGGAGTGGAGAGTGAAATCGGCGGCGGCGCGGACGAGGGGGATGCCCTGGGCAGCGGCACACCAGAGTTCGAGACGGTGGGGGGAGGTTGGGCGGCGGCGTAGTGTGGCGGCGAGGGGGTAGAATTGGGTGAGGGCGTTGGAGAGGGAGGAGGAGATGACGTTGAAGGGGTCGAGGGAGGTAGGTGGAGCGGTTGAAGTGTACGCGCGGAGGTAACGAAAGGTGAGGTGAAGGTTGGGGTCGGTGTCGAGGTGGGAGAGAGGGAGTGAGTGGTCCTGAAGGAAGGGAGGGTGAGAAGGGATTACGACAATGCGCTCTAAGGTTTTGATCCTTTCCATGCTTAATGTCTGATCTTGTTTATGTTCTTGTTTCTGAGTATGATGCTATGTTCCATTCTTGCTCTTGTTTCTGCTTCTTTTATGGGTGAGCTTTTGGAGTTTGGATCCACTGCTCCAACCAGAAACAAAGCATGGTTAACACAGTTAATGATATCACGTCAACAGTAATACCTATAATTAAAAGAATGGTGATATTTTTTTAAGTTTTTTTAAATATAAAATTGGCATTTCAAGTTTCTTAAATATTATAATTTATGAATTTTTCAAATCTAAAAATCCTCCATAATTATAATTTAATCTGTAAACCTTAGGCTGGAATTGTAAGAGGAATGAAAGAAAATATGGGACGTGGAGCATGCTGCATCCCATGTTCTCACCAAACACACTACACACCAACTCCACATAGTATAATCATATCATTAAGCTATTCTAAGCATATGTTCAATTCATACAAATTATAACACGTACTTTTTTTAAAAAATTATTTATAAATAATAAATGAGTCCTCAACTACGGGCCAATTTAATGTGTGCGTGTTTTGATTGTTTGGGTACATAAACTGAAAACAGTAATACCAGTACGACAACATAATAGAACCAAATAAACATATAATACTATTGAATCCAATGAAATAAGGGACAATATTACATCTTAGATGATAACTATACCAACTTTTCTAGACATCCCTTTTTTTTTCACATGGCTAAATAAAAGTTAGATATCTAAGTCGAATTTATGCAAATCAATCGTAAAACAGGTCCATAAATTTATAAATGTATCCGTTTTTATAAAAAATAATAGTTGTATTAAAAAATAAAAGTAATTTTACTTTTTAAAACCATATATTTATATTAAATTTTATATATTAATAATTATACTGTTTAGAATTACCTAAAACTTGAATCCAAATATAAATATACACAATTTGTCTATGAACCAATCTAAACACATGTGATATCTATTTTATTTTGGAATTGTTAAAAAAATTTGGAACACACAACAAAGTTATTGAGTTCAGGAATTGGACTCGAGACTCTTTAATAAGGGATTTTTATTTTATTAACATATTATTATGATTTAGAAGATATTTTATTAATATATTCTTATGATTTCATTTAGAATATATTGTATCTTATTATTATTATATTTTAAAGTAATTATTATATTTTTGGATTTAAGAATTGTGATGTAAAACCTTAGAAGGTGTAAATTTACAAATCCAAGACTTAGAAACTTGAATTTTTTTGGCTTAAAGTACAGTTAACTGTAAATCAATTACTCACTCTTTATTTATTTTCCAATTTAGAATCTCAAAGAACAATAATTTTATTTTAGAATTAAAATTAATTTAATTATTCTAATTAAAATTTTAAAAACACATATTTTAATATTTTTTTAACTTTTTAAACAAACCAAAATTAAATATTAACCCGCTCGACTGCACCAAAAAATTACAATCCATTTTTTTTAAATGGATTAACTCAAACAAAACTTTTTGAATGGTATATCGAATCAGAACGAACCATGTCGTCCCCATTTCACAGCTCTTAAAGCAAATCACCATAGGACATGCTGTTATTGGTCAAGCAAATCAGCAACTGTCTCACCGTACTCACCCACTATTTTAAATGCCTCGGACATGTTTGATTTTTGAAATGATAGTGCAAAAAAGGATTGACTAAACAAATAATAAAGTTATTTTACATTTATTTCTTCAAAATCGAATATTCTCCTATACTTTCTTCTTTTCTTTTTCAGTTTTTTGGTTGGGATTTTAAATTTTTTGGGAAGGTATCTGATATTTTGACAGATAAGTTAATTTGATTTTAGATTCAATCTTATACTAAATGTTTCTGAAAAAAATCTAAACTATTTTATTTTGGACTCTTATTTATGGATCTTTATCTTTTTCAAACTTAATCGGGACCAAATAATTTAATAACCATTATTTTGTAAGTTAATTGAAATTAATATTTTAATTAAAGTATTTTTTTATTTGTCAATTGTCGATTTTAGTTAATATGTTACCTGTACGAATAAACAACTATTATTAGTTTTGAGATATGTTCAGTTTCAAGGAGTGATGATTCTGAAAATATATTTTGTTTGTATTGTACAATATTATTTTGGTACGTGAGGTCGAGGTTAATCATTCTTCAAGCTTAGTTTAATTCTTTGCACATAATTCTTTGCACAAGTCACTTGTCTTTCACTTTGCTCGATAGTAGTGAGATATTACTCGTAAAAGGTAATTTGATGACAAAATCACTAAAGATTCAATCCTCTGACAATAAATACATATTAAATATGTGAAACCTATATTTAAATATAATTCATTTATCTCAACAGGTGAAACTTATATTTATATATTTTAAAATGAAGATCTGAAATTTATATTTATATATTTTAGAATGGATTTTAGATTAGTGTCAATCTAATTATAACCCAACCAATAATGATCGGACTTTGGTATAAAATAATTATTCTTAGCCATAATTTTCGTTTAAGATCATTTGTTTTATATTATTCAATCAATTAATTTGCTAGGTTTTTTTGACTGATAAAACCGTCCAGTCAGTAAGTATAAATATTGTTGGATATTATGTATCGTATGGGCCGGACGGCCGTAAAGCCACCCCACAACTAAATATGCCGAACGATCATAAAGACCCGGACACAGTTAAACTAATTAAGCATAGCAGAAGTCTTGACTCGTATCATACGGCCGAAATGATCGTCCGGTCTGAGTCCCTAAATAGGTTACACCACGGGAATTAAGGTAAGTAATAATTAAAAGTATTGGACTGAGATTGGGTCGTGATTAAGGTTTCACTAATCTTGGACTCATGCCCAAAAAGTATAAATATAGGTCAAAAGTAAGAAGTAGATGATCGCATTTACTGTGCATTTATTACTATTGAATTGAGCTACCGAACGAATAACTTACTCACTTTAGCATAAGAGAACTTTTGGCCGATGGATTGGAGACGAAGATTTGGATAGAAGACCGGACGATCAGAGCAAATTGTGTAAATGTTGGAAGTGGTTCGACCTTACACCCGAAACAGTTTAGAAAATAATTTATTTTTATGTAAAAATAAAACAGTACACATATTTTTACTTTTAATATGCAAGAGTGATATAATTTTTTTACTCTACAAAATCAACTCTTTACGTAACTGAGGGAAAAATAAAGTACTAGCATCACTTGCTTTTTTTTTTATGTCTCTTTCATTCTCAAGTGAATACCAATGACCAAAGAGAGAAAAATTTAACTTTTTTAGCTTATGAAAGGAATGATGAAATCTTCACACTTAAGAATCTCGTATATATGCTTTTTAACACGAGAACAGTCTCTTGTGACAGTTACGGATTTATGGTATCATGGTTGCATTTTGATAATGTCCAAAGGCATGTTTGGAAAGTTAGATAGGATGATAAATGACAAAGAATAGGAAATTTTTGGAAGTCTGCAGGGGTCATCCAGAGCCAATAGAAATGAACAAGTGAAGAATAGAACTAGAATTTGGTTGTGTCCAAGTATTCACCCAGTCATCAAACTACCAAACGCCATCTTCACTGGAGGGCAACACAACAAAATTATTTGAGATGAGTTTGAGAACTTGGAATTTTCCTCAACCCATACTAAAATATACCTCTCAATTTCCCTCACACCTTCTAATGTCTACACTCTTTCTCGCTATATATACTCACTACCTCTGCATCGCTTCTCACATTCTCACTCAGACATTTTATCATACACATTGTTCATTACGTCAACATGTTCAAATCCAAACCCTGCTTCTTCTGCCTTATGTTTCTGCTCCTCTTATTATCCACCTCTGAATCCCGTCCTCTCCAAACTCCACCTACCTTCAAAAGGTTTCCAGCTCAACTTTCAGGCAACCGAGCCCAGGCCCGTTCTAGTGTGAGCCTCGTCTTCTCCGAATTTGAAGAAAGCCCACGTAAGCCTGGGAGACTTGCCCCTGAAGGCCCAGACCCAAAGCACCATTGATCAGCTCCGGGAGTTTAGTCATTGCGGAATTGTCTTAATGTCTGGGTTGCCACTTGTTAAAGGAGAGAAATCGTTTTGTTGCTCTGCATATTTAATAATTTAAGTTTTACTAAAAAAAAATTTACACAATATGTGTAATCATTTACGGGTGCATTTAGGTATATCATATGTTTTAATAACTATAGTTTGAGTTCCTTAAGTGCTGTAAACGTATAATTTCAGTTTCTATATTGCAATCATAGTCAATTAAATTCTCAAGTCTTCTTCTAATTTACGATTACCTTTTACCATCTTGATTTCTTAATAATGGATAATCTCTTATGCATAAGACTAAATAGAATAATGTAGTAGAGGTACCACATTATACATTTAATAAACTTCATTAGAATAAGCTTTAATATTACACTATAAAGTGAATGTAAATCTAATTTATTTTCACATCAATAATTTATAAAGTAAAAAGTATCTAATATATTATAAATTAATGTTATTTCTGCTCCATGTATATCTTAACCACCTCTTTTATTGTCTACTGATTTTGGAAGCAACTATTAAGGTAATAATTAAAACATTCATTTTATATCATAATTATTTATACACAATGATTTTTGAACGGTATATGTTTTTATAGTTTGCTAACCGCACTAAGTGCACAGGTAATAAAAAGATATTTGAGTTTAAGTATCAAAATCTAAAAGATTAATATAAGAAGATTTGAAATATGTACGATAAGTGAAAATCATAAATCACTGCACTACCAAATAATCAAACATCAATTGATTTTAATTAAAATTATATGATTTAATTATTCAGTAGGTATGCAAACAAGATTTATTGTAGATACTGAACAATATTTAAGTCAAATTCATATAATAAAAATGTAATACTATAGTATATATTATACTTATTTTTGTTATATAGTGTAGAGTTGACATTCACTGATATAAAAATAATTTTTAAAGTCTCTCAATTTAAATCTATTATTTATAAATAAACAGATTTAAAAACATGTATGACATTTTTATAAATAAAAAACAATTATCTAAGTTTTTTAATCTAAAAATAAATTTAAATAGTTATTTTTTAAGTTTGTTGCTAAGTAATATACTTAAATAATCACTTTTTAAGTCTCTTGATTAACAAACAGACTTAAATAAATATATTTTAACATCTGTTAATTTATTAAGAGACTTATAATGTTTTCAAATCTGTTAATTCTCCAAAAATTTAAATTAATGTTTTAACTTTTTTAATTTTCACATTCCACATACATATTTGCACAATACATTATTAATTCTTTCCGAGACACAACAGAGTTACAAGCTCTATCTTCGATGTTTGAGTTCTATATTCTATTTTAACAACGACATTTACTTCTAACAGTGATCAATACAAACTTAAAAAACTCAAAATAACATATTTAAAAAACTATTTTTTAATAGTAATTTAAACTAATTTTATTAAATATTGAATAAAGTTACGATGGAACACCAACACCACTCACTGCATGGGATTAAATTTAGTAAACTAAAACTATACAATCATAATATATAAGATTAGAAGAAGAAAAAAAAGCCAAAATATCATACGCATTTTGCACCCAAAGATGGCTAAAAGAAGTTATGATGTATATTTATATAAGATGACGAGAGAAAGAAAATGGCAAATGAATCGAAATAGCGCCTAGTCAGACTTTTCAAATGACAAAGCGTTTTTTGTCCTAAAGGAAAAATTTAGAAAGTTAATTGTAATGGTGTGTAGCGTGGTGATGAAGGATGATGATATACATTAGCACAAGAACGATGATTGCATGATGCATGAGCGTATATGATATTTACAAAGATGACTTTATATGCTTTAACATGACCTATGCTAATTAATTTGCCATCTTTTTGACGAAGCATGAATTTAATTATATATGTCATGATTATCTAGTACAACTATCTATCAATATCTAATCCAATCAGAATGGGTTCAACAACCCACTTTACCCCTTTCAACCAAAGGTACAACCCCACGAATGTGTAAGAAATCAATTCAAAATTTTAATATTTGAAGTTTCCACTTACGCTTTTATCCATTTTTTTATTTTAAGTATATTAAGATAATATTGTTAGAGTTAATTACTGTATTTGAAATATTAGTTGCTTTAAACTTTATAATTTTTATTATAATTTTGTTTTTTAAAGAGGTATAAGGAAATTGAAAGAAAAAAATTGTAATTAAATTGATAGTAACATCGATTCTTAATTAAACGAAGTATTGAGACTTAGGAGTTTTTGTTCTGAGATAAGCGTGAATGTTTTTTTAACCCTAAATTGAAACTTATTTCATAACACTCAATGGTTTCATATTGTTTAGTAATTAACATAGATATTAATATAAATATATATTTCTCTTTTAACTTGTGAGATATTTCTTTAAAATAAATCTATAACAAACTTCATATTTCAAATAAAATAATACCTCAACATTCTAACGAAGTTATCTAAATGTATATATTTTAAATTTTAAATAACTAATATATTAAGTTATTAATTCTATTTTAATTTTGTGCTCATAAATCCATTTTTCATCATATTCATAAGCTCAAGTCCAAAGGTCTGAGTCTGATCATAAAATAAAAGGAGATAAGGTTATCAAAGGGTCGAATAATAAATGTTTAGGTGTTATGTCATTAAAGAAAATAACTAAAATAAATGTTTTAAAGAGAATATATATATATATATATATATATATATATATATATATATATATATATATATATATATATTTTTTTTTTTTTCTATCAGCTAACCTTTTTCTCATTTTCTATCTTTTCTAATAATAGATAGATAGATAAACAATGTAAGTAAAAGAGAAAAATGATACAAGCAATATTCCAATTTAGATGTCTCTATACTTATTGGTTAGAATAAATTTAAATATGAAAAATATTTTCAAAAATAAAGTTAAAAATTATTTTTAGTCAAATTTATATATTTAAGTATAGTATTTAACGATTGTATAAGTTAAAATATTTAAATACTAAGTAACTTATTTTATTTAAATGTATATACTTTAAATTTTAAATAACTAATATATTATGTTATTAATTCTATTTTACCTTTGCAGTGATAAGCTAGTTGTTTATCATACTCATATCCGAATGGGTTATTATGTCCGAGTCTGATCATAAAATAAAAGATAACAAGGTAGTCAAAGGGCGGGATAATAACGTTTAGGTGTTATTCTATTAAAAGAATTAATTGAATGTAAAGGTTTTAAAAAAGATGAAATTTGTTAGGAAAATGGTCAAATAATAAATGTTAGGTGTTATCCTATTAAAAGAATTAATTGAATGTAAATGTTTTAAAAAGGATAAAATTTGTTAAGAAAAGGTAGGAAATGAAACGTTACGTTGATAATAAAATATATATATATATATATATATATATATATATATATATATATATATATATATATATATATATATATAGACAAGATAAGTAAAAGAGAAAAAGTATATTAGGAATACTTCATTTTAGATGTTTCCGTAGTTCTTGGCTTGAACAAATTTAAATATGAAAAATATTTTAAAATATAAAAAATAAAAAATTATTTTTAGTCAAATTTATACTTTTAAGTCTAGTATTTAATTATTGTATAATTTAAAAGATTTTACAATTAAATAAGTAACTTATATTTCTAAAAATGAAAATATATTTGTGAAATTTTTAAAATATATAAATAAAGTATGAAAACGAATTTTGATATGGATTTTAGCTGGATAATTATATATCCATCCCATTATTTCTCAGTTTAAAAGTTTGAATAATACTCATATAGTTACTTTACTAATTAGGATAAGTATTTATTGAAAATTTTATGTAGGCTAATAATAAACCAAATTAAAAATATATAAATAATACAAATCTCAACGTAAAATCAAATTTAAAATTTACTTTTTAATCATATTAACCATTAAAATTAAGGTATGTTTAGATTAATGAGAAAAATGTTTAAAGAGACTAACTAGTGAAATTATCCACGACCTTGCTATTGTTTCATGAGCAAAATTAAATTACTTTATAAAAATTTTAATAATTTAAATTCTTATTAACAAAAAAGCTTATTTTAAAACATGTTTTTTAAAGTCAAAAAGTCATACTTTAGTTCAATTTTATTTACAAAACAAACTCTTAACAGTTTTATTTTAGTCAAATAGCACAAATTCCTGATGAGACTCATTTGACCTTAATGAACTAGTGTCTCCATGGTCATTTTCAAATGGTTCTATTTCATGTGAATTCTGAGGCCTAGAAAGTATCCAGCATTATAAAAACACTTCATATATATTCGGTCATTCACATACAAGCCAAGAAAATGAAAAACCCCTACATAAAAAAGAAAAAAAGACATCTGACACGGCAACAGTAGACATTATCCAACAGAGAATAGCTACAACAAAAGGACGATCAAAATAGTATGGGTGATACTGTATTAACACATCTTTCCATGACAACAAAAGCACCATAACCCTTCTGTAATACATCATTCTGTTACTCCAGAAATGCCTTCAGGGGGTCATTAGGGTCAATATCAGCAATAAGTGGGAGATCAACTGGTATAGATTCCTGACTCAACCCTTCGTCTCTTAGCTTTTTTATTACTTCCTCAAAAACAACATCATTGCCACTTTCAGTGAGATGCAAACCATCACTGCATTTCAATCACCAAAACCAAATCAAACATATAATCACACATCACTCTTCGCTTCATAATTGTACAAAACTAAAATGAAAAAACGTACGACTTTTCTCAGACCTTAGATAATCTTTTTTCCGGTGTTGCATTTTGTTCCAGAGATCAACCACAGGTATTCCACATTCTCCAGCCACCGCAATGCATGCTCTAGCATACTCACCAGCTGCTTCATTTGTCCTTTCAGAAAGACCCTGTGGATTTTCTACATACGGATGTCTACAATACATATATACAAATTACCTTAATTATTCGTGTTTAACCTCCAGTGTATACTGTATTTCTAACTAATCCATATAAACGAAGAACAAAGGTATAAAACATTACCTACAACGTAATTCCTCATCGATTGGAGGAGGAGTTATGAGGAGCACCAAAGTTGTGGGCCATCGCTTCTGCATTTTAAAGGAAAACTTGGCAATATTTTATTTTGATATTTACTTGTTGATACGGGTATGTATTGATGGAACAGGCACATGTATTCATGTTACCAACATTGAATTGAAATTTATAACCTTGTCCTCGTCTACCTGGTCAAGAAAAAGCTATATATGGTATTGAAAAAAAATAAAATAGGAAGGCTTATTTTCACACGTAATTTGGATTAAAATGCCTCTTATAGTTCAATGTGAAAGCAAGGACAGATACATCGTTAGTTTATTGCTTTACACATCTACACATCATATCACTTTAGAGGAATTAAATTCTTATTACTTGTACTCCATTGCTAGCATCTACTTTTCTCTACAACATCCTTTCATACTTTTGCAGATGAATATAGTCCATACGTTCATTCTACACATGTATCTTTCCATTAAACTAAAAATACTCATATCATACAACAAGTGTAAGCATTCATTAGACTTGCGCAAGACTCAATAACCTTCCTCTTGAATGTGGGAGGACAAATAATCACATAGATTTAACTCTTTATAGTTTTAAACAATTTTCACAAAAACATATAATCTAATTTTATTAACTATTTTTTTTATAAATTAAAAAAACCAGTTGCGTTGGGTGAAGATTAATGGAGACTATAGACATACATGATGTGTTTTTTCAATAAAGATGTCATCTTTCTTTGACCCAATTCATCTATTTTAAAATAATAGTCACGATTCCACATCCAAACCCAAAATCGAAAGCAAATTGTTAATTAAAAGACTTAAGTGTGAAGCGTTGGTACTAACTAACTTTTGGTAGGAGATGATATCTTAGTCCTTAAGGAGATGCATCAAATTCTTGCAGTCCTAAATGCGGGTCTTCCACGTAATCCTATCTAACATTCATACCTAACAGCTCATAGTCGACCAAGCAGAATAATATAATTGCATGGGAGCCAAAGAAAAGACACGAGAAAGAAGACACGGAAGGGTTCAGGTCGTGAAAACAATGGTAGGCTCCTTTCAACTAACCCTTCCCAGTTTCCCCAAAAGAAAACCAATAAAAAAGTGGACCTTTACACAAAGGTCTCGTGCAAACTCCATTCCCATGGGAGAAGAAAAAATGCATAAAAAGCAAAGGGGGGTCCCTTTTGACAGGCTAACATGGTCAAGTGGCAAACAAAACCAAACACACTTCCCATTCCCACGGCGATGCACGTGTGAGAGCTGAAACCACCTCTCATTTCTCAATTCTCATTCAATTCTGAAACCCCACAACACAACCTCCCAAATATGCATATATATGTATATAATATATAAATTTGACCACCCAAGACAAACAAAATCATCATAACATTCTACCCCACCAAACCTCAAATAATTAACCCTTCTGCGGCATGCAACATACACAACGCTTATCAACCCGCAAGAGTCAAAAGGCTAAACTAAAATAAATAAATAATAAAAAAAAACTTTTCACATCTGTTAAAAACAGTGTCACTGCGCCAGTGATCATTTTCTGGGTTTCAACAGCCTACAACTTTTCCCTAATCATTTAATCTAAAACACTAGGACTGTAATTTACCTTGAAGAAGGAAACAATGGAGTGAAGGTTCCGCTTGTATTCATGGAGAGGCACGTGCTGAAAAGCAGAACATCTATCAGGAAGGCAAGCGTCGTTGGCCCCAAAGAAAACCGTCACAGCAATCGGCGCTGTCACTGTTCCACCGTCACCGACCTGTGACGCCGGGAAAACCCTCTCCAACACCTTCAACGCCCACCGCGTGTTGTAGCCGCTGTAACCTCTCAGAACAACATCAGCCTGAACAACAACCAACCCCATTTGCAAGAAAGTAAAAACTTTACCTTGAAATGTTCAAACCAACAAAAAAAGAAAATGAAAGAACAGGGTTGGTTGGTTAAGGGTGTAGAAGGGATACCGTGCGAGCGAAATGGTGGGCGAGAGAAGCACCCCATCCACCTGGTGAGAAAGAGTCTTCGGTGATCGAATCACCAAAGAGGTAAATCTTTGGCCTTGTCATGTTTTTTGGTGAGAGGGACAGAGGTGTATGGTGGGTGCAGGCGAAGAAGAAGTGAGTAGTGAGTGGAGGACGCAGATTGGATTACGTTTGGGGTGCTACGATGTTGATGCATTTGCGATTAAATAAAGCTGACAATGGTTTTTTTTAGGTTTTGGTGGAAAAAGGCTGCAAATATTTAAATGCACCCAATTCATTGCATTGCACTAAAAAGGCATGTGGTGACAGAGACACTGCCAGGGGCGGCGAGCGACAGGGACAGATGGGGCTCCAGCACTTCACATTTTCTTTTTTAACTCCACGTATAACAAAAAGTATGACTGATTGGTTTGGGTCCGATTCGGATATAACATCAACAATCTAACATAATTCAAATATAACACTTAAATTTAATCGGACTATTTTACTTATTGGGTCATTTGGACAGACATAGTTTCAAATACTGTTATTCGAATTTAAACCAATAACACTGAGATAGGAAAAAAACATTCAAAGTCACCTATGGAAACCCAGTCCGCTTGCAATTACTGCTACTTTGTCGTAAGTCTAAACTAAAACAGAGAAAATTTCCCAAAAACAGAACAAAGCGTGAAACTCCCAGCTCAAAAAACAACAAAACAAAATCCAGAAAACATCTGTCAACCCCGTATTTTTTTCTTTAAAAACTACTAAAGAAACAGCAAAATCACAGTACAAGAACCAATGATAAACAGTAAATAAAGTTCAAGCAATTTTGTGAACAAAGAAGAAGGAAACAGAGGTATGGGTTGGTCTTTTCAGTACCAAATCCCGAGCTTCCTTCAAAGCAGCATGCAAGACTTCTTCTTTTTCAATCATCTCAGCCAAAACTTGATCCTCAACACTTAAGATGAGAGCTTTTGATGGATATCACACACCCAAAAAAACCACACAAAGAAGACAACAATAAAAAGCGTAACAGTGTAACAACCTCCGAAGAAAAAATTCCCTTTCAACAACCAAAATCTCGCATTTGGCAGAGGGAAGCGACATTTGAAGAAATAAGGGTTTGCTGTGTGTGTAGACAACTGTAACAACTACACGGGTTTCTGTAAAAAAAATTAAACTCTTAAGGTTTCATCATATGTAAAAATATAACTTATGTTTTCATATTTAAAAATTATAACATTAAAAAAATTTATATATATATAAATTATAACTTATGTTTTCATATTTATAACAGTAAAACCTACAAACATTAATATATATATATATATATATACCGCATCAGGTCGGATTTAAACGAAATTTTAATTTAAAATTTGGAATCGATCATTACTATCCGTTTTATCCACATTAATTTTTCATATTTATCCAAATTTAAAAATACTCGACTATTCAGTTAATTTTTTTTTTCTTTTAGACATTTCGATTTCAATAGGGTGGTTTTTTTCTCAACCCTAAGAAAAAGACAATGAAAGGTAAAGAGTAATTATAATTTTCTTTTAGTTATAAGATAAATAATACACTATTCTATATTTTAAGATGGTTGGGAATGAGAATATCGTTCAAGGTACATTATCAGTGTTTGATTGAAAGGGTTTTGATGATTCGAAGATAAAGATGGTAGTTGTTTTTGGATATGAAGATGTAGCGAATATGGTTATGATTGAGATTGAAGATCCTATAAACAAAGATACGGAAGAAGCTAAGAAACACTTCAAAAATCTTCAAAAGCTAGACAATAAGACCATATTCCTTATCTACCAATGTGTTGGATCGAAAGTCTTCAACAAGATTTCCAAGATAGCAACAACGAACGGATGCTCTGGGAGATTTTGTTAGACATATGGAGACAAAGATAAGAACAAGGTCTTATAAACCTTGAGAATAAAGTTTAAGTTTCTTATCATGGATGAGAATGAAACCATTGTTGACTAATTTGATAAGGTTCAAGAACACGTTAATGCAACGAGGGCCTGCAGAGATACAATTACTAACTACCAAATTGTTGATAAAATACTGAGAACTTTGCCACAGAGGTTTGATCACGTTGTAGTGGCATTTGAAGAAACAAAAGACTTGGAGGAAATGGAGGTAAAGGATTTGCAATACTTTCTTGAAGGGCGTGAATTTAAAATTAATGAAAGGAGGCATAAACTCAAAAACATGTTTTCCAATCCAGTGTTGTCCAAAGTGGAAAAGGCAACAAATCAAAAGGGAAGAAACCTTTTAATAAGAAAAGCAAGAGGAGAAAAAAAGTGATACTCACAAAAGTAAGAAAGATCACAAGAAGCAACAGAATACCTCCAAAGATGATAAAGAATGGAAGTTTGACAATAGAAAGGTGATTTGCAACTGTCAGAAGTATGACCACTATGCATGTGAATGTTGGGATGGTGTAGCAAGATGCAGGAAATGGACATGCCAAAAGACAAGGGGACTGCTAGAGGAAAATGAAAGGCAGAGATATCAAGAGTTTTGACTTTGACTAAGGGGTAAAGTTGGTAATTTTTAACTTAGGAGTGTGTCAAGTAAAACGGGGGTGCGGAAAGAAAAGCTCAAAAGCTAGAGAAGTCCAGCCCAATCAACAAGCTGGGCTAAGTAAACAATTGGGCCGCTAACAAATTTACCAAATGGCCCGTTCTTTCCTCCTTCTCCGCACAAGCAGCAGAAAACTGCTCTTACTATTCTCCGCGGCGAAGGCGAAGGCATCAGAACACCACCGCGCACCCAAAAGGTTTATTCTAACCTTAGTACTCCTTTTGCTCCTTTCCTCATTTGTGCATAAACAGAACAAAACCTCATCAGCCAACATTCATTTCACGCTCAATTATTTAATTTAAATTTCTCTAAATTCAGCTCAATTCTAGCAAATAATCGTTATATTGATTTCAGGGATCGCTATGCTGGGAAAGACGAGGAAGGTTTCGACGCGTGGCGAGGCCGTGGCAGCGAACTACGCGTTTGGCCCTGCAGAAGATGACGTAATCATCAAACACCGGCTTCTAACGCGCACGACGACCACCAGGGGCGACCCTCCCTTGAAGAAGCTTCAAAAGAAGTTCACCTCGTTTGTCTCCGAGGTTGATAAAGACGACGACAACTACAACGACTGCGAAAAACTCGCCAGAGCCTTCTTGCAGGAGCTGACGACCTTCGAGATTCCGCTTCTGAAGAGCAAGGCGATTGTGGAGGCCAACGTTAGGGAGAAGGAGAATTTCAACGAGTTGAAGGAAGAGATGAATCGCCAGATCCTGCAGGCGCAGGCCGACATTGAGGATCTGAAAAAGCAGCTGGAGGAGAGCAAGGTCGAGAGGCGGCACAAAGAGGAGTGCGAGGCTATTAGGAAGTTGATTGCGTTGCAGCCACCCAGGTCGGAGACAATGAAGGTTATTTCGGAGTTGGAGAAGGAAATTGCGGCGCTGGATACGGAGAACACGGCTGGTTCCAGGTTGTTGGAGCTCAGGAAGAAGCAATTTGCATTGTTGTTACATGTGGTATGTGTAATTTTGAACTCTGCTTAAAGCTTATGCTGTTATCATATAATGTCATTGTTGGGGAATTTTGCTTCGGTGAATTATTGGGCCTGTGTAGATAGATACTTGATCCTGATATATTAGGGCTAGAGAATGCAACCAATGTGCTTATAATGAGAAGCCGTAGTGGTGCTCTAAGTATGGAATAAAACTTGATGGATGGCATGCCGTTTTGAAAATTGAACACCCTCTAGATTTGTGTGATATTTAGAATTTGATTCAAATGATATCAATATTTAGATTCAACCACTGACATATATGAAAAACTGCAGTCACATTGAAATGTATCTTTTTGCCATGCAATTTAATTGTCATCACGTACTCACAAGGTGCGAGTGGTATCTAAGAAATTGCATGCTGTTTTTGGTGGTGAAAAGAGGCCGTGTACGGTGTAACGCTTGTAATTTGGGTCTAGTTATTTTTAGAGATAGAGTTCGTCTTGCAAGTGAGGAGAAAAGTGAAGAAATATAAAAGTGAAGAGAAAAGAAGTAGCAAAAAAGATGCAAAAACAGATATAGAGAACATTGAATAAACTGAAAAATAAACAAAGCTTTTGGGGTAAGAAGTTGATATTTGCCTTGAGCTCACCTTTAAGACATTTATACAAAAGGAGGTCTGAAATGGGAATGGCTTGCCACTAGTGACTAGGTTTAGAGTGGATGGTTGGGGGAAGACGGATGAACTAGTAAATGGACTGCTGGCAAAATGAGAGCGAAGAAGGAACAATGTTGGAAGACTTGTCAAAGGGAGGGTGTGAGGAGGGGATTGGGTAGGAGGGGGGAGTTGGCTATGGAGGTGAGGGTAGTTAGACAAGACTTCCCTTGTATCTGGTGAAGCCTTTGGGCCTCTGTTTGGGTTATGTTTTCTTACAGTTTTCTGCATTTGAATTTCAATAACCAGAGGACCACCTCTGCATTTCAAGCAGCTTGTCCCCGAATTATTATTGCTTGATTTCAGTCTGTAACAGAAGTAGAAGTAGAAGTTGTGAGATGTTAACCCGATGACCAAAACATGGAACTTATTTGTGCGCTTTTTTAGAACTTAGAAAAGTAAAGAGAAACAAGAGAATCAAGGTTTGAAATACACTTGAAAGGGTAACTTGAGCTAACAAAGCTGTATTTTATGGTTATTTCATTGGGGGCATGCAACATTTACATTGGTGATTATGATGAAAATTGATAATCGTATAAGTACATTAGTGGCTCTGGACTGGAAAAAGTTGCAATTTTAAAATTTATCGTGTAAAATTGCTTTGAAACTCATAAAGTTGTTGTGTTGTAAAATGTGATAATGAAATCATTCTGCAGTATTTTTTCCTTGAAGTTTTTTACCAGGGACTTCAGAATTAACATATTTCAATTTCCCTGATTGCCCTTGCTATTAAATTGTGACCATGTGATTTTCTCCAAAAGGGACTCATGTGATGCATTTTGAAAAAGAGTTCCAATCTCGCACTCCCATCCTGATTCTTTTATGTTATTGTGTGTTTGATAGGATGGGGAAAGAAAATTAAAGGGTTAAAAGTTTTTATAGGTTAAAAATAGAATATTATATATATAATAATTATTCTACATTTTAATTCCCTAAAGTTAGATGATGATATTTGTAGGGTAGTTGTTGATATCTTTTAGGCTGTGTATACTCCTCCGTACGTATTATAAAAGGAATGAAAAATATCAATGTTCATCTTTTATCTTTTCTATAGTTTTAATGACAGTGTTTTAGCTATTTTAAAATAGTGTAGCCATTAGCTTCGTAACAGTGTTGTGTCATGACAAGTGCTAATCTTTGTTAGCAGTGCAAACTAAAACACTTGTATTGAAAGAGTCTGTAGAGTTTCTGCGAAGCTCTTTGGTTCAAGGATATCTTCATATATTATTGTGTATTTTCTATTTGCCTATAATTTCCCATGTCAAATAACTTTGTTCTTCAGTCTATTCTGTCTCTCATAGCCTATATATATATATCTTATGAATTATAGCCATCACTGGGACAGGTGAAATATCTTGTTTAATATTGTAATTGTTAACTGCAGATTAAGACAAAGCTATGGTTAGTGATATTGTATGTGACTGTTGATGATAATATTTATCCTGCTTTCTATCCTTCTTGCAGGTGGATGAGTTGCAAAACACAATTGAGGAAGAGCAGAAGAGCCTAGTTGAGGAGATGAGAATGGCAACCGAGGAGCTTAAGAATGGGCTGGAGGACACAAGTGGGGCGGAAGCAATGGCAATTGACCAGTAACTAAATCGAACTTCAATCTTCCTGTTGTAACATTTCTTACATTTCAGCCTTGATTTTTGTACCCACAGTCATTAGGAACCATATGTAAATGAAAATGAAACATCAATATTATTTTGCTTATGCTTAGACCTTAGTAAATGCATTTTTTATATTAGAAAGAAAAAGTAATACTCAGTGCATTTTGTTTGGATTTTTCTATCAAAATTTGTGTAGCCATTCCTTCGCTGTAGTTGGGATTTTTTCCATTCCTTCGGCAAAAGAAAGTAATGCATAATTTTGTATGGCGTACCACTCTCAAAACCATACAGACTGGGGTTTGACAATTATTAAAAAAAAAGGAAATAATTATGGTAGATACTGCTGATGAAGTATTGAAAATTTGTATTTGTATGTTATAAGATAAATGTTAGAAATATAATATTGAAAATTTGTATTTGTATGTAATAAACTTTTTATTACACACTTAGAAATATAATATTTAAAATTTATTTTGAGAAAATAAAGACAAAATAACAAACAAATAGAAGATATTGTTTTTCATTTTCTTTTCAATTTGTATTTTCAAATGTTTTGCACCTTACATCACCTTCCTCCCCGACCCCAAAATATCAAACTAACCTCGTTTGATTGTATTCTGAAAGATAAAAATCAGTCTTTAGAATTAGAAATAAAACTAAGTGTTTGGTATCAAATCTTATAAATAATTTTCTATTTAAAACATAGCAGGTCCAAGGGATGTTTATTAAACGTAGAGGAAGGGTAAACATGCAAATAAGTACTTTAAGCGAATAAGTACTTTAATTTATTCATTAAACTAGTTATTAAGCAAATAAGTACTTTAATTTGTTCATTAAACTAGTTATTTAAAAATGTAAAATGTGTTTACTCATGAAAATATTTTTGTGAAAAAATTATTTGTCATGTAACGAATAATATATTGTCTCAACTACTATTAATCAGTTAATGAAAATTTAAATAACTTTTATGAGATTCTAACTTCAAATTATATAATTAATATTTATAATACAAACAATAATATTTTAAAAATTAATATAATACCACTTTAAAATTTTTAAACAATCAATTTGGTAATTATTGTCTGATAAATGTGATAATACATTAAGTTTTACATGATAAAATTAATAAAAAAAAGTATAAGTTTTTTCTTGAATTTATTTTTATTCGAACTAATATACTTCTAATAATGAGGAGAATTTATATGTACTTTTTTATATTATATTAACTAACACTCAAATTTTCGTCTAATTCTAAAATTGAGATTTTTTTTTAATTTCTAAAATACATATTTATGTACTTTATATTTTTAATAAAGTGACTTTTTATAACTTTTAAATAGTCATACATCCTTATTTTAAATAAAGGGTATTATTTTATATTAAATGAGTTATATT
Source organism: Vigna angularis (assembly GCF_016808095.1). Taxonomy (NCBI): domain Eukaryota; kingdom Viridiplantae; phylum Streptophyta; class Magnoliopsida; order Fabales; family Fabaceae; genus Vigna; species Vigna angularis. The sequence goes on along the minus strand of NC_068975.1, from coordinate 34,555,136 downwards.
TAATTTAAATTTTAATTCAAATTACTTTTCTTTATTCTCATAACCATTTTTTCTTTTGTAAACATTATACTTAGTGCATAAAAAAATATTTTTTAAGTAAAATGTTCTTCCGTTTTCATCCTTCATCCTCTGTATCTTTAATCTCTCCTTTCTTTCATTAAAATTCCCCTCTCCCCCTCTGTTTTCCTACTTTTACAAAGAAAACTTCGCTTAACAAGGATTTCGTGAACCTGTGAATACTAGAAATAGTTTACTATGTTCCATTGTATTTTCAACGCAGAGTTTGCTTAACTTGGCTCTGGCAATGTCAATGAAAGGATGAACAATGGAATATTCAGACCCTTCTGCTCGTCACGTGCCTTCTGCACTTCGCTCATCTCACCCCATCGACCATTTCCTCAAAACCATGACTTTGCTTCTCCCTCTACTTTATTATCCACTGCTCTGCATCATTACATTAATTCCGACACTCCTACCCACGGCCAAAAGATCCATTCTCGCATTCTAAAATCTGGGTTTGTTCCAAACACCAATATTTCCATCAAGCTACTTATTTTATACCTGAAATGCAACTGTTTGAGATATGCACGACAGGTGTTTGATGATTTGCGGGACCGAAGTTTATCTGCTTATAATTATATGATTAGTGGCTATATCAAACAATGTAAGGTTGAAGAGTCTCTTGGTTTGGTGCGTAGGCTTTTAGTGTCTGGTGAGAAGCCTGATGGGTTTACTTTTTCTATGATTTTAAAGGCGTCTACTTCTGGGTGTAATGTTGCCTTGCTTGGTGATCTAGGTAGAATAGTGCATACCCAGATCCTCAAATCTGATGTTGAGAGAGATGAAGTTCTTTGTACTGCACTGATCGACTCTTATGTGAAGAATGGGAGGATTGCTTACGCTAGGACTGTATTTGATGTGATGTCAGAGAAGAACGTGGTATGCTCTACATCCCTCATCTCTGGTTACATGAATCAAGGGTCTTTTGAAGATGCTGAACGTATATTTAAGAAAACTTTGGACAGGGATGTGGTAGTATTTAATGCGATGATAGAAGGCTACAGCAAGACATCCGAATATGCGAGGAGATCTCTTGAAGTTTACATTGATATGCAACGGTTGAACTTTAGGCCAAATGTTTCTACATTTGCTAGTGTAATTGGTGCCTGTTCCATGCTTGCAGCATTCGAAATTGGGCAACAAGTACAAAGTCAGCTCATAAAGACTCCATTTTATGCTGACATTAAACTGGGAAGTGCCCTTATAGACATGTATTCAAAGTGTGGAAGAGTCTCAGATGCTCTAAGAGTTTTTTACCACATGCGTGTGAAGAACGTGTTTTCGTGGACATCTATGATTGATGGATACGGGAAGAATGGATTCCCTGATGAAGCACTTGAGCTATTTGGAAAGATGCAAAAAGAATATGGCATTGTACCCAATTATGTGACATGCCTTAGTGCTCTCTCAGCTTGTGCACATGCGGGACTCGTGGATAAGGGCTGGGAGATCTTTCACAGGATGGAGAATGAATACCTGGTAAAGCCAGGGATGGAGCATCATGCGTGCATGGTTGATTTGTTAGGACGAGCAGGAAGGCTGAATCAGGCTTGGGAATTTGTCATGAGGATGCCCGAGAGACCGAATTCGGATGTGTGGGCTGCTCTACTTAGTTCTTGCAGACTCCATGGTAATATAGAGATGGCAAAATTAGCTGCAAATGAACTTTTTAAGCTGAATGCTACTGGAAGACCAGGGGCATATGTTGCACTATCTAATACTTTGGCAGATGCTGGCAAATGGGAAAGTGTAACTGAGCTTAGAGAAATAATGAAGGAGAGAGGTATATCCAAGGACACTGGCCGAAGTTGGGTAGGAGCTGATAATGTCTTTTAGTTCATATAAAAGGAGCAAAGATGCACTACGGCATTTTTCTGTTAAACGAGGGCTTTTGCACGAAATTAGGCAAATTTCTATGGAATATTACAAAAATAGGCAAATTTCTCTGGAATATTATAAAAATAGGCAAATTTTGGATCAAAGAGAAGTCGTGAGGGGTCCAAACGACTTTTAATGAAGAAGTCGTGCCCCGCTGCACGACTTCACACTGTTCATTTGACCAGTGTTGAAGTCGTGCACCTCAAAAACGACTTCATGCTGTTGTAATCGATTACCAAACACTGTAATCGATTACCACATCTTTTTTTCGTTAAAAATAATAAAAGTATTGAAGTTATACCGGGGGTGACGACTTTAATATGAGAAATCGTGCACCCCCACACACTTTTACCTTTTTTTTAATTTTTAATTTCTTTATTAATTAAAATGATTTATAATTAATAAATAATATTTTTAAATATATTTAAAATAATATAAATTATACCTAATTAATATTTAAAAATTATATTTCATTATAATTTAATTTTATGAATTTTAATTATTATATTATACCTTTTTTTTTAATTATAATTAATTAATAAAAAAAAATTATTATAAACTATTTAAAATAATAAAAAAATTTAAAAGTTGAAAACGTTTGGGGGTTGACGACTTCTTTACTTAAAGTCGTGCACCCGTTCACACTTTTATTTCTTTAGTTTTTTATTATTTAAAAAGATTTATAAGTTTTATATAATATGTTTAAATGTATATAAAACATTTTAAATTATACATAATCAATGATTAAAGTTTTTTAATATTATTAAATAAATATATTTTATGGTTTTAATTATTTTTGTAATTAAATTAATTTTTTATAAAAGATATTTCAATTAAATAATTTCTAACCATAATTATTGTGATTACATAAATAAAAATGTATAAACTTATTATATTTCATTATAAATTATTTTTTATTATAATTAATTGGATTAATTATAATAAATTAATTATAATAATTATTTTATAATAAATACTTTTTTAAGTAAATTTATTATATTAAAAAAAAATTATAATGAAATATAATTTTTTTAAATTTTTAATTACATAATTACAACAGTTATAAATTATTTAATTAAAATCATTTTATAAAAAAATTAATTTAATTACAAAAATAATTAAAATTATAAAATTTATTTATTTAATAATATAAAAAAATTTAATTATTAATTAGATATAATTTTATTTATATTAAATACATTTAAATATATTATTTACAAATTATAAATGATTTTAATTAATAAAAAACATAAAAATATAAAAAATAAGAATGGGAGGGGGATGCACGACTTCAATAAGAGAAGTCGTTAACCCCCACACAACTTTAATTTTTTTTTTAATTGTTTATAAAAAAAATGACTTTGTAATCGATTATAAGTTTCTGGTAATCGATTACCATGTTCTAAAGTCGTTTTTGGATACACGACTTCAATACTGGCCAAATAAACAGTGTGAAATCGTGCAAGAGGAGCACGACTCTTCATTAGAAGTCATATGAACCCCAACGACTTGCCTATTTTCGTAATTAAATTTTTTTTTTGCCTATTCTCGTAATCTCTCCCTCATTTTTGCCTATTATGGTACAAAAGCCGTTAAACGAGATCATCCCTCTTGATTGCTTCTCCTATACTCATGTCTTCTTGTGCTTCTGACAATAATACAAAGCATTTAAAGAAAAAATAAAACAATGTGTTTGATGAAGTGGATTGGCCATGGTGGCTTTTGAGAAGTTGCAGAAAATATGGTTCTAGGGAAGGTAAATTCCAATTGACCAAAAAGAAGAAAAACACAACGCAGTTGCTGACTATTTTTAGCAAGGTTGAAGTCATACCCGACTGCTTAGAAGAGATAACGTGATTTTTTTGGCTTGGATGTAGCTGTACATTAATAAATTCTTAACTTAAACAAAATAATTCGATTCACAAATAGAATACATTACGATTATCTTTTTAGTTCAAATCTCACGTTCGTTTCCAAGACCTATATACGAAGAAAATAAACAAAAATAAAAATAACAACAAAAGAAATACAACGATTTAATGGCTGACTTAATCAGAGTCCCTTGGTAAGAAATAGAGTGGTATCAAAGCTCACAATATCTTATTAATGGAAAGATTTATGTGTATTGTATTTTTATATAATTTTGTCTTTTTTTTTCTTAAAAAATAAAAAGAGAAATGTTACACAATAAAAAAGGCAACACAAGTTTGTTTCCTGCTGTTTCAAAAGTAATGTATTAAAATAGTAGTAGTTGACACCCAGAGCATCCCATCATCCATTAAATCAACCAAATGTCGAAAACATCCCTCATTTTAGAAATCAATTACTTTTTGTAATATATCTTTAAAGAAAAATAAAAAAAATGTAATTTAAATTACTTTTAAAAAGAACTTAATACTCATAAGAAAAAAGAAAACAAGTATATTCATCTTTGTAGTCCAAAAATGAAAGTATTTAGGAGGTACAAAATATGAATAAGTTTTATCTCAAACTGCACTTCCGATAAAAATTTTAAAAGAGTACTACATTTATTTAAATCGAAAAAATATTTTAAAAGAATGAATTTTCTTTTATGTTATTTAACTTATATTTTTAACCGCCACATAACCATTTAATCACAACAGAATACTTATTAATAATATTTTCAATTTGAAAAAAAAAATCACGAACACAGAATGCTTTACTTTTATACTTGTTTGTATGAATAGTTTATATATGTTTCAGGGCTTGTAATTGTTTGAAGAAATGTGTGAATGAAATTGCAGACATGTTGGATGTGGTATTTATCTTGATTGAGGTGATAACGCCCCAAGTTCAACACATCACTGAATGATTCAATCTTAGCATGGCGACGCAGACAGGCCTCACAGTCAACTATTTGAAACTGCCACGTTTAATTACTTTCCCAATAAAATACAACAAGAACGTTGAATAATGGAGTTTTGGTATGGCAATCAACCCTACTCTTTCTAGCCATAGGATCAGTGCAGGTGGCTAACCGGCACCTAACTACGCGTTTCTGTTGTACACTTCTCTTCTCTGCTCTACTTCATGTTGCATTCGCCTTCTGGATAAGATAAAAGCTTCAACATATATATAGTAAGCATATGAATGAGAAGATGAATTGAGAAGATATTAATCATTGAAGCATGTGCTGCTGCTCTGAAGACTGTAAATGCAGGCCACTTGGGTTTCTGTTGGGCCTGCCTTTTGCCTTCTTGTCTCTTTTGATCTCCCTTGTGGGTGTGATTGTTTGGATTGTTGGGTAAGCTTCTCTTCTTTCTCTGCTAAGTTCTGAATTTGATAATCTATGATGAAAGTTTGAAATAGCCTCTTGATTTTCATTCTTTGAAGGTTGATTTTGACGTGCATATGTCCTTGTTGTCTTTGCGTGACCATCATAGTAGAGTTTGCTCTGGCGCTCATCAAGGCTCCTATTGTGGTGATGGAGTGGTTCATCTCCAAGATTCCATGTTAAAATAATCTTTTTATTTTCATCTTAAAATAATGGTTTGGTAGATTGTCTTTTCATTAATTATGTCCATATATGTATGTGATCATAATTTTCTGATTGATTATGTCATTACAACAACCCCTTCTATGCTTTGTTCAACCTACATAATCGTACTTAACAGTTTTATCAAATTCAATCTATCTCTCTTCTATATCATTATTATAAGGAAAAATAAAATAAATACATTTATATACACTGTATTAGAAAGTTTATACTATATATTATTATAGATCATATACTGTCATTAATTAACTAAGATTTTTTACATTGTTAATAAATAAAAGTCCCTTAAATACTTAAAATTAAGATTTTATTTGCATCGAAATTGGGTCTCCGTATCTGTAATTTCGCATCTATCATAACATTTTTTATACTTTAGTACAAGGTCACGAGTATACTCTTTTGAATAAAATAATAAATGATTGAGTGTTAATGTGTTGGCAGTCACCTAAAATAATAATGCACTGATGAGGAGCACTCGGAATATAATTATTTTTCTTTGTTAAACATTTTTTGTATATTTTTTGTTTTGCTATTTTTTATATTATTGAGAATTCAATTTTAAAATAATATAAATTTAATATTTTTACAGTCAAATTTTAAAAAATATTATAAATATAAATTTAAAATGAAATATCAAATAACAATTACATATTATTAAAATTTTACGATAGTTATATTTTTTATTATGTTTGTAAATGTTGGGAAAGAAAATATTTTTGATATTTGAATGAAATTTAGCAATATTAAATATGTTAAAATATTAAGAGAGAAAATAAAAAAATATGTAGCAGAATAAAATTTATTTAAATAAAATAAAATTAAAAATTAAAAAAAGAATATAAGATACATTTTTTAGATTAGCTAATTAGAGAATGGTTTACATAATGGAATATTCAAAATTATTATTGTATGATAAAAATAAACACAAATGATCAAAAAGTGTATTTAAGACATGATTAATCTAAATAAAAATCTTGTAATGAAAAATGTGTAATTAAAATTATAGATAGAGAGAAAATATCTTTAAGATTAAAATGAACTTACTATATGAGTCTAACAATCTATATAGAAAATAAAAAATTGTGTAGAAAAATAAAATTTATTGAAATCAAATAAAAAAATAAAAAAAATCATAAAAATACATTTTAAAAATTACTTAATAAATTAAAGACAAAAAAAAGTATTTACACATCTATCATCTCAATTCTATACAAAATCCACAAAACCCCATTTATTTTCCTAGTTTATGTGTTCTGTTACTTAGATATATCAAAACTCATAATAATATATTACTATTTATATTATTATAATATAAGCGTAAAAAATTCTTTTTGAAATATTTTGTCGAGAAATTTGAAGCAATATATAAATTAAAATTAATATTTAATTTAAGAAAGAATAAATCGATGATTGCAAGTGTGTTGTGTGCTGTGCATCGCGTTCCGAATGAAGTCAATCTGTGAACAGCGATGGATTACAATTGCAGTGGTAACTGCAACATTTGTTTTAGCTACTTCGTATTCAGAATCACCACCGTTATTAGCGGTGTCGCCATGCCCATTCACCTCCATCTTCAGTTTCGGCGATTCTCTTGCTGACACTGGCAACTTGTATCTCGCTTCCTACCACCCTTCTGAAGACTGCTTCCTTCCTCCCTACGGTGAAACCTTCTTCCACCATGTCTCTGGACGTTGCTCCGATGGCCGCCTCATCATCGATTTCATCGGTTCCGTTTCTCTGTTTCTCTCACTCCTACTTTTAATTTTTCATTTCAAGTATAATCAAATTAGAATAGATGTAAAAAAAAAAATCAATCTATTAGCTAGATCATCCATAGATCTGTTATCTTCTGTGAGATGAATGTGTTGTAAAGCACAAGTATATTTGAATTCAAATGTTTGAGTGAATGACAGTTAGTGATGAACTTATAAATTGGGTTTTGTAGATTAAGTTCAAACATAAATGGAAAGAAATAATTTAAATGAATGAAGGTAGCTTTATTTGTTTGTTATTTGCAGCCGAGGCATTGGGACTTCCATTGGTGAAAGCTTATAAGGAAAAGAAGAATGCGGAGGGAGGAACCAATTTTGCTGTGATTGGAGCCACGGCTTTAGAGCCGAGCTTTTTTGAACAGAGAGGCATTTCTCTTCCAACAAATTATTCTCTGACAGATCAATTGAATTGGTTCAAGGAATTGCTTCCTTCTCTCTGCAATAATTTAACAGGCAAGTTATTCATTTTTTTTCTCTCTCGTCTCTCCACACAACCACTACCTTACACACTTATTTTCTTCAATGTCTTTTACTATGAAAAATATTAAATTTTACTTACTTTTTATTTATTTTTTTCTTAAAAAAATATAAAATTTTACATTTTTGTGACCATTTTATATTTTGTATTATATGTGAAATGAATATAAAAAACTCATTTTTATGATCAACTTAAAAAAACAATGATCCATCTAATAACGTTCTTAAAAAAAAAACCATCCAATAACATTCTTAAAAAAATAAGGATCAGCTTTATACATGTAGGTTTAATTATTGATATGTGTTCATGAAGGAGAGCAATTCCTTAAGATATTATTTGTAATATTAAACTTGTTGGCTTTTTTGAGTTTATGTGAGACCTTTTTAATTAAATAATAAATTACTAAAATTTAAGAATTTTATATATCTATTATATTCTACGAAAAGATGAGCATATGCTTGTAGAAAAGGAAGATAGATATAGATCATTTTCTGAAAGAGTAAAGATTATTTAACACATCTAAATTTTTTACATTAATTTAATATTGTTCTTATTTACTTTTTATACTCTTCTTCCTTAAAACAATACAAAAATTTACATTTTTATGACCATTTTACTCATATAGTCTGTATCAAATGAATATAAACCCTAAAAATATATCATGGTATTGTTATTCTCCCCTAAAACTCCAATGTAATTCCACGATTGATATAACTCTAGCCATATCAAAAGGTTTAATTTTACAGATTGTCAGGAAGTTTTGGGGAACTCATTATTTCTTATGGGAGAAATAGGAGGAAATGATCTAAATTATCTTTTCTTTCAACAAAAGAGCATAGCAGATGTTAAAACGTATGTTCCATATGTGATCAATGCAATAGCTTCAGCTATCCATGTAAGTTTGTTTGTTTTTTTTTTCATTTAGTAAACATTTAATTCGTTTTTCTGCAATTACATATATGGTATCACATTAATAATTCATAATATCTCGCCACCAAATTAATATTTTCTAACATTACGATTTCATTATCATCACTTTGATTCTCTATTTAACATAGGATGAGATGAGAAAATGATATATTTTATTTGTATAGTTTAATTGGGTGAGATCTTTTTTTTTCAAGATTAAAGTGATGACAAGAGAAAAATTTGAGGTATAGAGTTTTTGGAGTATTAAGGTGGTAACATAATAAGAATTTCATTTTCTTTTATTTTGCAGTATCTCGCTAAATATTTTTATTATAACTTTAAAAGATACCTAAAACCTTTTTGTCACTTGGTTTACAGGAGTTAATTGGTGTAGGAGCTCGCACACTAATTGTTCCAGGAAATTTACCAATTGGATGTAGTGTAATATATTTAACAATTTATGAGACCTTAGATAAGAAGCAGTATGACCAAAGTGGGTGTTTGAAGTGGTTAAATGAGTTTGCTGAATATTACAATCATGAACTCCAAAGTGAATTAGAAAGGCTTCGGACACTTCATCCTCATGCCAATATCATCTATGGTGATTATTACAATGCTGCATTGCCTTTATATCGTGATCCCAAAAAGTTTGGTAATCATCTAAATTCTCATTGTAATTCAGTGCATATTTGCTTTAAATAATCTTTCCATAACGCATATTCATACTTCATCATAACAAATTACTTCATACATATAATATTGTGATTCATACTTTGATTCCTATGCAGGATTTATTGGTCTTAAAGCTTGTTGTGGAAAGGGGGGTCCATACAATTTCAATAAATTAGTAAAATGTGGTGATCCAAGTGTGACTGTTTGTGATGATCCTTCCAAGCATATTGGTTGGGATGGAATTCATTTAACTGAAGCTGCATATAAATTAATTGCTCAAGGATTTATAAAAGGACAACATTCTCAACCTCGATTTAGTTCGTTGGGTTTGCCTAACGAAAATTTTGGTTATTTCAATAGCTGAATTATTTTTTCTTTTATTTTAAAGTAAGTGAGACAAGTTCAATGTAGCTCTCGTAATATAAATATTGTTCACACATGTATATTTTATGACTATAGTTATCAATCTTACAACTGCTGTCTTTATGATACTGATGTCAAAAGTTTTATTTACAGAATTAAAAAAAAAAAATATTGAGTCATGATAAAAACATTTCACTAGAAATGTACAAATCATTAATGTAAAAACAATTTATTATGTCGATTATAATTTACAAGACATAAGACATAATCAAAGTTGTAATTATTATAAAACTTCGGTTATTATTAAAACCTATATAGAAAGTTTAAAGGATGACAATTTTGTAATAAATTATACGATTGTTTATACTAGTTAAACATAGAATGTAGAGAAAAAATAGGAGGGTGATATTTATATTAGAAGACTTTGCATACTAGTTTGTCACTATAAATCAGCGTATGATATTTAATTTTTTAGAATCAAATTTTAAATAAAAAATTATAATTATATACATTTTAAAAAAATAACAATTACATATAATTAAAAATTTAGGATAATCATAACTTCTATTATTTTTGGAAATATTGAGAAAGAAAATATTTTACTGGAGTAAACTTATCAATATTAAATGACTTAAAATATTAAAAGAGAAAATGAAAAATTATGTTGCACAATAAAAATTATTTAAACTAAACAAAAATAATAACCAAATAAAGAATAGAAGATGATTTTTTAATTAGCTAATTATGTAATGGTTTACATAATTGAATATTCAAAATTATTCCCGTGTGATAAAAATAAACTCAAATTATAAAAAAGTGTATTTTAGACATGAATTAATTTAAATAAAATATTGTAATGAAAAATGTGTAATTAAAGAAAGATCGTGTAGAAAAAAATATTGAAATAAAATGAAACATAAAAAATCAAATCCAAAAAGTACATTTTTTAAATTACTTAATAAACACAAATACAAAGACAAAACAAAGTATTTACACATCCACAATCTCAATTTTTTTTTTAAATATTACTTATCATCCTGCCTAACTAATTTAAGTCTTTTTCATAAAAATCAAAACTATTTTATACAAAATCTACAAAGGCCCAGTTGTTTTCCTAGTTTATTAGTTCTGTTACTTAATAATATATTACTATTTATATTATTATTATTATAATATACGCGTCAAACAATTATTTTACTTGTGAAATATTTTTGTAGGCAAATTTGAAGCCATATATAAATTAAAAGTAATATTTAATTTAAGAAAGAATTGACGATTGCAAGTGTGATTTGTGGTGTGTATCGCATTCCGAATGAAGTCAATCTGCAAACAGCGATGGATTACAATTGCAGTGGTAACTGCAACATTTGTGTTAGCTACTTCATATTCAGAATCACCACCGTTATTAGCGGTGCCGCCATACCCATTCACCTCCATCTTCAGTTTCGGCGATTCTCTTGCTGATACTGGCAATTTCTATTTTGACAGCCCTTCTCATCGCTGCTTCCAACCACCCTACGGTGAAACGTTCTTCCACCATGTCTCTGGACGCTGCTCCGATGGCCGCCTCATCATCGATTTCATCGGTTCCGTTTCTCTGTTTCTCTCACTCCTACTTTTAATTTTTCATTTCAAGTATAATCAAATTAGAATAGATGTAAAAAAAATCTATCTATTAGCTAGATCATCCATAGATCTGTTATCTTCTGTGAGATGAATGTGTTGTAAAGCACAAGTATATTTGAATTCAAATGTTTGAGTGAATGACAGTTAGTGATGAACTTATAAATTGGGTTTTGTAGATTAAGTTCAAACATAAATGGAAAAAAATAATTTAAATGAATGAAGGTAGCTTTGTTTTTTTGTTATTTGCAGCTGAGGCATTGGGACTTCCATTGGTGAAAGCTTATAAGGAAAAGAAGAATGCGGAGGGAGGAACCAATTTTGCTGTGATTGGAGCCACGGCTTTAGAGCCGAGCTTTTTCGAACAGAGGGGCATTTCTCTTCCAACCAATCATTCTCTGACAGATCAATTGAATTGGTTCAAGGAACTGCTTCCTTCTCTCTGCAATTATTCCACAGGCAAGTTCTCCCTTTTTTTTCTCTCTCATCTCTCTACACAACCACTACTCTACACACCTGTCTTTTTCCTATTGGCGGTGATAGATATTAGTCAGCAAAGATCAACTTTAAAAAAGAAAACCCATCCAATAACGTTCTTAAAAACACAGCAATAAAACGTACTTGTTGAATTTTGTTATCCGTAAACATAACTAAGCGAGATATTATTTATTTTTGTGGTTCAATAATATTAAAACTGTATCTTTTAATATGCATTATAATCTTTTAAAAAAGAAAGATGTATATAAATAATAATGTTTTGCTTTATAAACCACGTAGAATTTGTGGATGTAATAGAACACTTAAGTTAAATATAATTTATTTTACTCCAATAGAGATAATGTCTAACAATATTTTTTAGTCATCTCATCAAATGTTGATGATTATTCACTCTCAACTCAATATTAATTTTTTTAATAGTATTGTAATTAAGGATGAAAAAAAATAGTTCCGACGAATATTCATGGTACAATTTAGTTATTTATTTGTTAATGAGACGGACAAAGAAATTATGGTATTGGACTCACATGTACATCTTATTTATTAATAAATTTTATTTTTTGTGTTTTTTTTATAAATGAAGTGATCATCTTATTTATTAATAAATTTTATTTTGTATTTTTTTTATAAATGAAGTGATCAAATGAAATTATTAACTAAAGAAACATAAATTATTGAATAATGTTAATAAGTGGACTTTAAATCTAATTCAACCTCACAAAACTACTTTGTATTGCATCTACTTTTACACTTTAAGTTAATCACGTATATATTCTAAATTAAGTGAGCTTAAATCTTATCTATAAACCGATTTTGTGGGGTTGAATTAGGTTTAAATTTCACTCCTTAACTAATAATAATTTAGATTTCATTTCATATTTTTTTTTATACTAATGAAATGAAAATAAATTTTAAAAAGATTATTTTTTAAAAATTTATATGTTGGGAAAACACGTTTAAATTTGTTTTTTTATAAGAATAAATTTATTTATATTTATATTTTAATGTGTATTTTGATTTAAAAAAATTATTTTTTGTTATCTAAATTTATATTTCAACAATTTATCATTAAATGATTTTGTTTAAACTTTGTAAAAAATAAAACAAAAAAATATTTATAAGCATCATAGATATTTATTAGTATAAAAAAATTCACAAATATTCTTTGATAAATACCCAACAAATAATGGAAGGATTTTTTCAAATAGGATATGTAGCAAATACAACTATGCAACCCTTATTAATCTTAGATATATCTTTTCGAGCTTAATAAAGACAAGAGTGTTAATGTGAGTCAACTCGAATATATAAGTTGATTTATCATAGGTTAAACTAAAAATAAATTAACTTAATTCGACCCACATGTTTTATATTTTTTAAAATTTATTTTATATATTTATTATAATATAATCAAAGTGAATTGACCCAACTTATAATCCTATAGCAAATGCTGACTAAATTTACCAAACATTATTATAAAGATAGTGATTGAAAATTAAAATGTTGATTTATATAACTTGACCAACAGATAAATTAAACATCTAATCCATTAAAAAATTCTTGAAGAAAAGTTATATTATAAAAAAAAATCAAATTTTTATCCCACAATAGTAAATAATTATAATAAAAAAACTTGTAAAAAATGATACAAAATTAATAAAGGAATATTATTGTTAAGTTATGGATTAATCCACCTTCAACTTGACTTAAAATCCCTTTAACCCACAAATTAAATTAGCCAAATTCAATTTGATCCTTATATAAAAAAAAATTAACTTTTTTTCAATCCAACTAGGTTCAAACTAGTGAATTTGACTTATGGATTGGAACCTATTTTAATATCTCTAAAATAAAACATAAAATTTCATCAAATTTTATGAATGCACACAAAATATTAATAACTCAATAATATTTTTCTTATTTTAAACCACATACATACTAATAAATAAATATTCAACTTCCTTTTTCATCACATCTATCATTCTCTTTGTACAATTTTTTTTTCTTATCTTTCTTATTCAAATTCTATAATAATAATAGTCGTTTTTTCTTTTACTAATTTACAAACACAGTACACAAAATGTTAAAGCATAACCAAGTTTCTAAGTCAATATTAAGTGTGATTTTATGTAATTTTTTTAAAAGCCATAGCTTTATACATGTAGGATTAATTATTGATCTGTGTTTACGAAGAAGGAGAGCATTCTTTGAGATATTTTTTGTAATATTAAACTTGTTGACATTTACGAGTTTATGTGAGACCTGTTTAATTAAATAATAAATTATTAAAATTTAATAATTTTATATAAAAGAGGAAAGAAATAAATAAACTACATAAAAAGTTAACGTACAAGTGCCTTTGTCACAAATAAAAAATATATTTACTTTGGTGTATTTCTCAAGTTTTACATAAAAGTTTTTATATAACTAAATAGAAAACAATATCTCACAATAATAAAAAATATGAAATATTAAATTAAATTAAGTTCCATAGTCTTCACAGTGCTTTGTAGAAAAGGAAGAAAAAGATATAAATCTATTCCTAAAACTGCAATGTAATTAGACGATTGATATAACTCTAACAATATCAAACGGTTTAATTTTACAGATTGTCGTGAAGTTTTGGGAAACGCATTATTTCTTGTGGGAGAAATAGGAGGAAATGATCTAAGTTATCTTTTATTTCAACAAAAGAGCATAGCAGATGTTAAAACATATGTTCCATATGTGATCAATGCAATAGCTTCAGCTATCCATGTAAGTTTGTTTGTTTGTTTTTTGATTTAATAAACCTTTAATTCGTTTTTCTGCAATTACATATGTCATCACTTTAATCTTTCATAATATCTCGTCACCAAATTAATATTTCTAACATTACGATTTTATTATCATCACTTTGATTCTCTGTTTAACATAAGATGAGATGATAAAATGATATATTTTATTTGAATAGTTTAATTTGATCAGATTTTTTTTACAAGATTAAAGTTATGGCAAGAGAAAAAAATGAGGTTTAAAGTTTTGAGAATATTAAGGTGGTAACATATTAAGAATTTCATTTTCTTTTATTTTGCAATATCTCGCTAAACATTTTTTGTACAGTTTTAAAAGATACTTAAAACCTTTTGTCTTGCTTTACAGGAGTTAATTGGTGTAGGGGCTCGCACACTAATTGTTCCAGGAAATTTACCACGTGGATGTAGTGTAATACATTTAACAATTTATGAGACCTTAGATAAGAAGCAATATGACCAAAGTGGGTGTTTGAAGTGGTTAAATGAGTTTGCTGGATATTACAATCATGAGCTCCAAAGTGAATTAGACAAGCTTCGAACACTTCATCCTCATGTCAATATCATCTATGGTGATTATTACAATGCTGCATTGCCTTTATATAGTGACCCCAAAAAGTTTGGTAATCATCTCAATTCTCATTGTAATTCAGTGCATGTTTGCTTTAAATAATGTTTCCATAATGCATATTCATACTTCATCATAACAAATTACTTCATACAAATAATACTGTGATTTATACTTTGATTTCCTATGCAGGATTTATTGGTCTTAAAGCTTGTTGTGGAAAGGGGGGTCCATACAATTTCAATGAATTAGTAAAATGTGGTGATCCAAGTGTGAATGTTTGTGATAATCCTTCTAAGTATATTGCATGGGATGGAATTCATTTAACTGAAGCTGCATATAAATTAATTGCTCAAAACTTTATAAAAGGACAACATTCACAACCTCAATTTAATTCGTTGTGTTTGCCTAATGAAAATTTTGGTTATTTTAATGGCTGAATTATTTTTTTCTTTTGTTTTAAAGTAAGTGAGACAAGTTCAAATGTAGCTCCCATAATATAAATAGTGGTCACACATGTATCTTTTAGCACTATCAATCTCACAACTGTTATCTCTACGATATTGAAGTCAAAAGTTTTATTTTCAGAACTAAAAAAATGTTGATACATGATAAAAACATTTAAGTGGAAATGTACAGATCATTAATGTAGAAATGAGTTTTTATGATGATTTATTTTATCAATTATAATTCCTACAATATAATAAATGATGAAGTGACATTATAATTATGATAAGACTTTATACATGGATTATCACTAGAACTTATATAAAAAGTTTAAACAATGTTAATTTTGTAATAAATTATAAAATTTTCTATACGAGTTAAACTTATATCCGATAAAAAAATGGGAGGATGACATTTATATTAAAAGACTTTACATACTAATTTATCACTATAACTAATATATAATATTTAATCTTTTTTAAAGTCATTTCGTGTTTTACTTTAATTCTCTTCCTTGTCTTTTTTCCCATCATGAACTTAAATATGTTTCTATCAAAGAATATAACTTAATTTTGGATCACAAACAAAACAATGGTGAAAACGTTACAAATAGAAAAAATGTATAAACTAATGTAAACTAAAGAAGTAAAAGAGTCTGGATATTTCCATCAACTTCTTAAATCGATTCATCCCGAATTGTTGGATCATGCTTATTATTTTTTTCTTATCAGTGTATTAATTTAAATTATGTATTTCTTACGACATAATTTTCACAAGTTACGGATGAGATAATCGGAGAGTATTTGAATCGCTCCATTCTTTTAACAATAGAAACCAAGTGACTTAAAAATTAAAACAGACGAATTAAAAGTTTTTAAATACGATCTTGTTACATTAAATTTAGTTGGACTAAGAAAATTTAAGAGATCATTACACTTTAAAAAAAAATTACCCATACATTTGTTTATAAATTATATGTTGTTATTAAATATATTTTAATTCAAAAATATATACAAATTAATAAAGAGTTAAATATGATTTTAGTCTCTCAACTATCAAACGATTTTAGTTTCTGTCCCTCTTTCAAACTTTGGTACATTTTGATTCTTAAGGAAACTATAATTTTTATTCTTCCATGACTAACCGCGTTAATTTTTTTCTTAGGTGGCTAACAGTGTACCACGTCATTTTTCTATTTTCTGAAACGTGTCAATCCTTCCCTGCATCTTCACGCCGAGCTTCTCTCCCTCTCTCTCCCTCCGTCTCTGGGTGGCAAACTGTCTCCCTCTACACCGACCAGATCGACACCAACATCTCCCACTTTGTCTCTATCGCCGGCGAGGACCCACCGCACTCATTGAGATCGGTGATCTATCACCTGAGGAAAATGCTGACCTTGAAACCATTGCTTCTGAGTTGTTCACGATTCTGATCTTGGTGGCTCTATGTTTTTTGTTGTAGGTTTTTTGCCTTATTTATTGATCCGATGGGAAGGTGATTGACAAGAGGGAGGTGAAAACCGAGTGAATGTCGAAGTATATATCAAAAATTTTTGGTTGATGAGTATTTTCGTAAGGTGATTTGTTTTTGAATTTGGTGAAACGTTGGTGGTGATTGTAAGTGGTTCAAGGGTTTTTATGCATTTTTTATCTATGGCTTCGGAAGTAGTTCCATCTTCTAAGGATTTGTTGAAATGTTGCAATTGTGGATGTGGTTGCTCCATGTTGGCTTAATCTTCGGGGGTTTGGATTCGATCTGTTAAACGGAAGCATGATGAGTTCAAAATGGATGGTCAACTGGCCATGCCGACGTTTGCAAAGGTCGAAATTGAGAATGAATGTGTGGCCTTGCGTATGATGGTAAGTGTGCAACACAAAACCATTCAGGTAAAATATTACTAAACAGAGGATACTTCAGGTAAAAATATTACTAAAATATGATAATATATTTACTGGAAACGTACTTATTCCTAGGAGATTGACGATGGGTTTCACTTTCACATCTAATTATGATATGAAGGCACATATTACTGAAATATATATATGAAATAAGAAAACTGCACAAAAAGGTTGACAGTGATGGACTTTTATATAAATGTTGAAACAAAAAGCAAGAGGCGAAATGGTGCGTCATTAATTTAAAGTATTCAGAGTAACAATACTTTTATTTGTTTCATGCAATTCATACCAAGTCCTTGCCTTTACCTTTGCATTGTAGCAGTAGGTGGGTAGTTGAGGGTAGCGGTAAGTGTTCTGATATATATACATTTTTATTATCTGACTAATTTAGAAAAATCATTTTTCAAATGGGCCTAATAGTGAAAGCAACAGAGAAACTGAAGGAGTGCGTGTCGCGCTTTTAAAGGGCCCTTTAGAATCCTAAATGATGATGTCAAATTAATTAAGTAATTAAGGAAATAGGAAAGAATGAGGAAGGTTTCAGCCATTAAAACACTTCAGGAGGTTTTGGTTTTCCGTTTTGAAACAGTGGGCGGTTTCAACCATTAAAAATTCTGCTTAATTTTTTTGACTTGTTAATCTATTCACACACTTCTTCAAAAGAGAGAAGATACACCGCAGAAAATGGGGAATGTTAGATTTCTCAGAATGAAAAAGAAGCAGCCCAAAATAAATCAAGCTACCTGCTTCATAAAGTTGGTCACCTTGCTTACAGAAAAGGGTATAGGAAAAGCAATTCTTTGGGTTAGTGATTGACTTTTTGAATACTTCGATGAATGTTGAGAAATCTTTAATTCTTCATATTCAGTGTATATTAGTTTGGGAACAAACTCTAACAGGATGACTCAATAAACAGAGGATATCGACGGCGAGAGAGTGGTCGATGGAGAGAAGAAGGTCTTTGCTTGTTTGAGTGATGAGGTTTTAACGGCAAGGTCACCATAATTGTTGGCGGTAGCAAGAAGAGAGAGGGCTTGGTTCCTGGTGGAAGCGGTCATGGGTGAAGAATAGAAACAAGATTAATTAAGAAGATATTATTGAACCATGTGTTACTGCTCTAAAATATCCCTATATTTAAAATATGTCTTTTTTTATAAATAATTTTTTTTATCAATTAAAATTTGATAGTTACATAAATTAACCAATCATATATATATATATATATATATATATATATATATATATATATATATATATATATATAATTATGATTTAAGTTTAGAATTTGGTTTTTCCATAACTAAATTCTGATTTTTATTTTTGTGAATGATAATTAAAATATTAGATAGAATTCGATTTTGTAAGAGAATCAAATTTCAAATTAATTTTTTATTTTTTTAATTTTATTAAAATAAAAGGAGAAGGTAAAATAAAGAAATTATATGTTTTTGTAATAAAAATATTTATTTATATATCTGAGTTTTTTAAAATTATTTATGAAATTTCATATAGTTTTATATTGTTAAATTATAGTTTTAAAATAATTATTCTGACTTTGGTTTAGTAGATATCAGGAGATGAGAATAAAAATTATTAAAGACAAATTGTATAAACATATGAAAAAATAATGTAGTACGAAGATCCCAAAATAGTAACTGATTACCTCATCCAACAAGAATAGTTAATAACAAACTACAGAGTCAAAATCAAATAAAATAATAATATCATACAAATGATTAACTGGTGAAAAAAAAGTTTAACGTATAGATTCATGTACACATTTGGAATATATTAAATTATTTATCCAAACAATAGATATATATCCATCAACACCTTAACGAATAATAAAAAGAAATGAAACCTTATAATTTTGTCGATTTAAAAGATGATATAAGATTTAAACCTCCAATATCATAAATTTTGTTTGCTTAATGTATGTGTAATTAATTAAATTAAATAAACAAATTTTATATTCAATTATACATTTTCAATTTCATTATTACAAATTCTTCAATTAAACAAAATTTTATAAAACAAAAATGAAATTAAAACAACTTTTATATATATATATATATATATATATATATATATATATATATATATATATATATATATATATATATATATATATATATATTATAAACATAATATCATTCGAATAAATCATATTATAAATAATTGAAAAAAATTATTAAACAATTAATAAAGAAAAATTATTAAGCAATCATTTCTTAAGTTTTATTTTCGTCTCCCTTCTTTTAATAAATGAAAATAAAAGAATTATTTCAAAAGTATAATTTAACAAAATTTAAATATATAAATACATATTTTCTCATTACAAAAATATATAAATTTTTTTATTTTTTTCTTTTTATTTTAATAAAATTTAAAATAAAAAATAAAAATAAAAACCGAATTCAAAATTTGATTCTTAGGAATTGAATTACGATTAGTATTTTAATCACCATTCACAAAAATAAAAGTCTGAATTTGACTCTCCAAACACCGAATTCAAACCTAAAATAAAAATTGTGTTGTAAATTTGATGCACTATATAAGGAATTTTAAAAGAAATTATTGGTACGCAGGAAAAAAGAAATCATACAACAACCCCTTGTATGCTTTATTCAACCTACATAATCATACTTGACAAGTTTATCAAATTCAATCTATCTCCCTTTTATATAATTATTATAAGGAAAATAAATAAATACATTTATATACACTGTATTAGAAAGTTTTTCTATATATTATTATAGATCATATACTATTAGATGACACATGCAAACCTTTTTTAAATTTTAATAGACTACCATTAATTAACCGCCAAGATCTTTTTACATTGTTACTAAATAAAAGTCCCATAAATACTTTTAATTAAGATTTTATTTGCTTTGAAATTCGATCTCCCTCTCGTGCAATTTCGGATCTATAATGATATATTTACACTTTAGTACAAGATTACTAGTTTGCTCTTTTCAATACAAAATCAAATGCTTGCGCTTTAATTAGGTGAGAGAGTCACCTAAATAATAATGCACCAACGAGGATCATTACAAACTATAATTATTTTTCTTTTAAAGAAAAAAAAATGTATTTGGTTTCTCTTCCATTAATAAGTATAAAATTTATGTTTTGTTATTATTTATATTATTGAGTGTAACGACCTTTACTAATATTATGAAGAGAAGCATATATATTTATATCAAAAGCAAAAGTATAACAGTTTGTAAAATGATCTATAGTCATCCAACTCTTACAAAGATTTCAGGAGTATTTCAAAATTTATAAAAAATAAGACAAATATCAATATATTATAACATCATAATTTTTGGACTATTTATGTGAAGATCCTTTTTCCATTAGTCCTAAGCTACTAGTCTCCAATTTCAATATAAAGACAAAACAAAGTATTTACATATCCACAATCTAAATTTTAAAAAAAACATATTACTTACATCATGTCTAACTAATTTAAATTTTTTCATAAAAATCAAAACTATTTTATACAAAATCTACAAAGGCCCATTTGTTTTCCTAGTTTATTAGTTCTGTTACTTAATAATATATTACTATTTATATTATTATTATAATATAATCGTCAAAGAATTATTTTACATGTGAAATATTTTTATCGGCAAATTTGAACCAATACATAAATTAAAGTTAATATTTAATTTAAGAAAGAATATAAATTGAGGTTCGCAGGGTGTAATGTGGTGCAGCGCATTCAGGATGAGGTTAATCTGTAAACAGGTATGGATTACATTCGCAGTGGTAACTGCAGCTTTTATGATAGCTACTTCAAATTCAGAATCACCACTGTTATCAGTGGCGTCGCCATGCTCATTCACCTACATCTTCAGTTTCGGAGATTCTCTTGCTGACACTGGCAATTTCTATTTTGAGCGCCCTTCTCATCACTGCTTCCAACCACCCTACGGTGAAACCTTCTTTCACCATGTCTCTGGACGCTGCTCCGATGGCCGCCTCATCATCGATTTCATCGGTTCCGTTTCTCTGTTTCTCTCACTCCTACTTTTAATTTTTAATTTCAAGTATAGTCAAATTAAAATATATAAAAAATCTATCTATTAATTAGGTCATCCATAAGTGTGTTATCTTCTGTGAGATGAGTGTGTGGTTGAGCATAATTATATTTGAATTATAATGTTTAAGTGAATGACAGTGATGGACATATAAATTGGGTTTTGTAGATTATGTACAAACATAATGGAAAAAAATAATTAAAATCAATGAAGGTAGCTTTATTTGTTTGTTATTTGCAGCTGAGTCATTGGGACTTCCATTGGTGAAAGCTTATATGGAAAAGAAGAACGCGGAGGGAGGAACCAATTTTGCTGTGAGTGGAGCCACGGCTTTGGAGGCAAGCTTCTTTGAAGAGAGGGGATTTTCTATCCAAACCAATAATTCTCTTACAGTTCAATTGAATTGGTTCAAGGAATTGCTTCCTTCTCTCTGCAATAATTCCTCAGGCAAGTTCTCCATTGTTTTGGCTCTCTCGTCTCTCTACACAACCACTACCTTACACACTTATCTTCTTCAATGCTTTTTCATGCTTTTTCCTATAGGTGTCAAATTTTCCTATGGTTGTCGACAACTCATTGGATGTCAATATGATCACGTGTATGAGTTCGGGTTTGAAAAAATTATACATATTTTATGTGTGTTAGATTTCAACATGACTCTTTTAAACTTGATTCATGTCCACCTAATTTAATTTTAATTTAATAAAAAAATTTATTATTTTATTTTTCTTTAAAAAGATTATTTAAGTTTATTATTTTTAAAATTAATTAAAAAGTGAAATTTGTTTAGAATTAAATTATAGAAAGTTTGTAATTTTTTTTTATTTTAAAAAAATTGTAATTAAGTGAGCCAATAAGCTAATCATTTACCCACCAACCTGTGGTGAGTTGGATCGAGTTCGAATTTTTCTGATTTCCTAATAAGGATTGACTCATTAAGTGACCAACCCGTAGTGAGCCGGATCGGATCGTGCCAGGTGACCCATTTTAACCGCTATACTTTTTCCTATTAGTTGTGATAGATATTAGTATGAAAAGGATCAACTTAAGAATATTATATTAGCTAAAACTTAAATAAAAATAAATAAATAAAATTTAAGTTCTAAGTTTTTTTAAAAATTTCTTATAAGAAAATTGAATGTTTATTTTTATGTCAAGTATTATTTTCTCTAAAATATAATTTTTTATATCAAAATTTATAATTTAGTGATAACTATAACGATATAATACTTTTAATATATCACATTAATTCATTCATTTTTTATTTTTTTTATGAAAAGTTCTTTGATTTTTGTATTTTAGAACATTAATATTTGATTTCATTATTTTTTTTATTTATGTCAAATGATATTTTTATATAAAATAAAATAAAATAGACATAACCAAGAAGTTTCTAAGTCAACATTAAGTGTCATTTTAAGTAACTATTTTTAAAAGCTATAGTTGCATACATTTAGGTTTCTTGGTGTGTTTATGAAGATGGTGAGCAGCGTATTATTTAAGATATACATATTTTTTTATATTAAGCTTTACATTTATGAATTTATGCAAGGCATATTTAATTAAAGATTAAGTAATAAATTACTAAAAAGTTCACAGTTTTATATACTTATTATATTCTACAAAAAAAGATGAGGAGATGTTTGTGCAAAGTGAAGTGAGAGATATAGATTAGTCCCCTAAAATTCCAACATAATTTCACAATTGATATAACTCTAAAAATATCAAATAGTAAATAAAGGTTTAATCTTGCAGATTGTTCTGAAGTTTTTGGGAACTCGTTATTTCTTATGGGTGAAATTGGAGGAAACGATTTCAATTTCCCTTTGTTTCGTCAAAAGAACATAGCAGAGATTAGAACATATGTTCCATATGTAATCAATGCAATAACTTCAGCTATTCATGTAAGTTTTTTATTTTATTTTTTTAGTTAGTAAACCTTTAATTCTTCTTCTGCAGTTACATATGTTATCACTTTAATAACCTAAAATATCTTGTCACCAAATTAATATTTCTAACATTACGATTCACCACTTTGATTCTCTATTCAAACATAGGGTGAGATGATAAAATGATATATTTTATTTATATAGATTCGTTTAGTGAGATTTATTTTTTTAAAAATTAAAGTAATGACAAGAGAAAAATTTGAGGACTAGAGTTATTGGAGTATTAAGGTGGTAACATATGCAGATTTACATTTTCTTGTTTTACAGTATCTCGCTAAACATTTTTATTTTAACTTCAAAGCATACCTAAAACCTTTTGTACTTTATTTTATAGGAGTTAATTGATGCAGGGGCTCGAACACTAATTGTTCCAGGAAATTTGCCAATTGGATGTAGTGTTATTTATTTAAGAATTTATGAGACCCTAGATAAAGAGCAGTATGACCAGAGTGGGTGTTTGAAGTGGTTAAATGAGTTTGCTGAATATTACAATCATGAGCTCCAAAGTGAATTAGACAAGCTTAGAACACTTCATCCTCATGCCAATATCATTTATGCTGATTATTACAATGCTGCATTGCGTTTATATCGTGACCCCACAAAGTTTGGTAATCTTCTGAATTCACATTGTAATTTTTTTGTATGTTTGCTAAATAATGTTCCATAACGCAGCTTCATACTTCATTATAACAAATTACTTCATACATGTAACATTATGATTTGTACTTTGATTCCTATGCAGGATTTATGAGTATTAATTGTTGTTGTGGAAAGGGAGATCCATACAATTTCTGTGGCACTGAAAGCTTCAATGTTTGTGATGATCCTTCCAAGTATATTGGATGGGATGGATTGCATTTAACCGAAGCTGCATATAAATTAATCGCGCAAGCTTTTATAGAAGGACCATATTCTCAACCTCAATTTAGTTCGTTGTGTTTGCCTAATGCAAATTTTGGTCATTTCAATTATTGAACTATTTTTTCTTCGTTTGAAAGGAAGTGAGACAAGTTCATTGTATCTCTTTGTGATATATAATATTCTACAAACTTATTTTTATTATTCTATAAACTCATTCTTACCCAAAATTATTCTTGCACCTAATATTGAGTGTGAAATCGAAATTATGAAGAGACTATGAACCAAAAGAAAATAGTTTAAAATAGAGATTTTGAAATAACTACTTGTCAATACTTAATTTAACATGGGTGAAATAATTTTATTTTAAAAAAAGTACATAAAAAATATTGTGAAGTTAATGTTTTAGAAATATAAACATAAATTAGAAATTAATTATTGAAAATAATTAAACAATGAAAATAATAAATAAAAAACAAAAAGAAATAAAAAAGAATAAAATCACAGTTTTTCACTTTTCTCTTCTTTTAATGGATTAATTAACTCAATATATTTTTACTTTCTCATTATCTTTTTTTTTTTCTCCACACTTTATTTTTCACGTCACTTTTTCTATCATCTTCCATGTTACCTATTTCTTTTTTGGATAATGATACTTTTATAACATTTTTTTTACAACATTTTAACATCATCTACGTATCATTCTGTGATTGTTCCAAAATTACTTCATAATCAATAATAATAATCATAAACATAAACATGGATCAATCACATAATGACACGTAGATAGTATTAAAATGTTGTCAGAGTATAATTATTTTTTTTATATAATTTTTCTATTCACTTTTTTTTTATTATTATTTGTACCCCTCTGTTATAACAACAGATAAAAATGATCTTAAAAGTAAAAGAGACGAGTTAAAAGTTTTTAAATTCAAACATGTTACATTGAGTTTTACTAAATTTAGGAAAAATTCAAGAGATCATTATACTTTAAAAAACTAATTTACTCATATAATCTGTTTATAAATTATATGTTGAATTATTAAATATATTTTAATACAAACAATATTTAAAAATTTATAAATATTAAAAGCTTACAAAATAAATATAAATAACAATACATGTGGATTAAATTTCAACAAAAAAAAACGAAGAATGTTAATAAATGACAAAGATTTAGATGGGAAACAAACTCTATTGAGTCTCGTTTTAGGTGAAGAATGAACGAAAAAAATATTAGCAATGCCACATTCTAGTTCTTAAATAAGGTTTGGGCAAGTTTATGTTGTGAATAAGGACTACTCGAATTTATGTATCTACGGTCCTTTCATGGCCGTCTTTCCAAACGTCGTGTTTCTAGGATCGTTTTTTCATATCGACTTTTTAGGTTGTCTACTGTTCTTTCAGGATGTCTTCTCAAGTCGTTTTTCAGAACATTTTTCTAGGACGTCCTCCCAAGTTGTTCTTTCAGACCGTTCTTCTATGGCCGTTCACCTAGGTCGTGTCAAATGATAATGATTCATCAAGTCCTTAATACAAATTAAGGTGTGATTGGACCGTCATTAGGCCAACGAAACATAACTAGTATAAATAAAGGTCTAAGGTATGATTTTAGAATCACGATGCATAATGTATGCATTACTTGCTATGGCAAATCATTCGGTTATATTACTAACTTGAGTGTTGAAGTGTCTTTAACAAGTACTCATCCACGGTTTGAACAAGGAAAAAGGAGAACGATCACTTACATGAAGAACCACTAGGGAGTTTTTCCGATCTTGAAAACAACTTGTATTACTTTGAATAAGGGACTACGACCCTATACCCGAAACACATTATAATTTATTATTTTGTTAATTTAAAAATTTTCTGATTAGGACAACTAATATGTTCTAAGAGTATAATTGAATGAGATATGATATCCAAATCAATCTGTTAAAATAATTCAATCTTTATTTAAAAATTGTTTTTCAAGTCAGAATTTTATAAGATCTAATTATGACAACTTTAATGTAGCTTAGGAAGAATCCTTGTCACATCATTTAAGCCTTTGTCTGTTTAGAAGTTTATTATCATTTCGTTCTTTGACCAATAATGCGCCACAAATGTTTAGTTTTGATTGAAAATAAAGGCGTGAGGCAAATTCAATAATACCCTGTTCAAAAGTAAAGTTTTATGATGAAATTTCCAACTTCTTTACCAAAAACAAAGGTACAATATGGGCGAAAAGAAAAGAAACTAGCAGAAGATTTTTAATATAAATGGATTTTTAATTATGCAGACAAAGACAATGTTCCTTATTCTAGAACGTGATCAATATATTCTGATTCAAACTCAGCTGGGTTTTCTTTTCCACTGTTTTGTATTGGTTGGATGACCGTAACTTGTAGTAGCACAGGTACATACATACCTTAAATAAACCAATAAGAAATTGAACAACACTGCATAAAATCAACACTGTCACACAATAATGTCACAAAAAAAGACAGTGTTCAAAAGGCAAAGTTATTTTATAGCAAGTTGCTTATATCATTGCCATTCGCGCAGTGTTTTTTTATGGATGAATTACAAGACATACCATTTTAAAACAAAAAGAAAGTGGTTTTGTGTGGAACTGTGGCAGGGTTGTCTGTTTCTGAAACCTGCAAAGAAATGGCACATGGTTTAAGAAAGCCCTTCATCATAAAACCCTCGCTCGCTCCACACTCACAAAAACCGCTTATACGATCACTTCAGAACCGAAACCTCCAAACATGGAAAGCGCCACTAAAGTTGGAGCGGCAGCTCAAACCACCTCTGCTTCCCCCTCCTTCGACGGCACGCTCGGCCGCCACTTGGCTCGCCGCCTCGTTGAGATAGGCGTCAGGGACGTCTTCTCCGTCCCCGGCGACTTCAACTTGACCCTGCTCGACCACCTCATTGCCGAGCCCAGCCTCAACCTCGTCGGCTGTTGCAACGAGCTCAACGCCGGCTATGCCGCCGACGGCTACGCGCGTGCCAGGGGCGTCGGTGCTTGCGTCGTCACCTTCACCGTCGGTGGACTCAGCGTCCTCAACGCCATTGCCGGAGCTTACAGCGAAAATTTACCGGTGATTTGCGTCGTCGGAGGACCCAACTCGAACGACTACGGCACCAACAGGATCCTCCACCACACCATCGGGTTACCCGATTTCTCCCAAGAGCTTCGGTGCTTTCAAAGCGTCACGTGTTTTCAGGTGAGAGAAGAGTGCGTCTTTTGGTTTTGGTTTTTGATTTTTGAGGCTTTGAATGGAATTGAACTATCTTTGATTAGTATGAGTGTTTATGATTCTTCAGGCAGTGGTGAATAACTTGGACGACGCGCACGAACTAATTGACACTGCGATTTCTACTGCTTTAAAGGAAAGCAAGCCTGTTTATATCAGCATCAGTTGTAATCTTCCTGGAATTCCTCATCCAACTTTTGCTAGAGACCCCGTTCCATTCTTTCTTGCACCCAAGTACGCTTTTCTAATCACTTTTCAACAACAAGAAAAAACATTTTCGTTAAATTGCTATTAAGAAAGTTAATATAAACACAACCGATGAAACAAAAAATTTATTCCTAATAAATTTGAAAATGGTGAGAATAAATTTTTAGTTATAGATAAAAACGTAATATTCAAAACCCGCATTCTCAGTGACCCTTGCCATGCCATCCCTATTTGTTTGTGACTAGATGACCCTATTGTCCGCATATAGTCTTTTTATTTTTCCCATAAAAAGTATTAAAAATTTATATGTATATATGCGGTGAGGCAAATTCCAGACGACCAATGTTTGTTCTTGCATAGACATTTGGCAATAAGTTAATGGTGGAAAAAAATATTTTTTTATGTAGGACAAGTAATCAAGAAGGATTAGAAGCTGCAGTGGAAGCGACTGCTGCTTTACTGAACAAAGCTGTGAAGCCAGTGATTGTGGCTGGACCAAAATTAAGGGTTGCGAAGGCACAAAAGGCCTTTCTGGAGTTTGCAGAAGCTAGTGGATATCCAATAGCTGTTATGCCATCGGGAAAGGGACTTGTACCAGAGCATCATCCTCATTTCATTGGTACATATTGGGGTGCTGTCAGTACTAGCTACTGTGGAGAGATAGTGGAGTCGGCCGATGCTTATGTTTTTGTTGGCCCCATCTTCAATGACTATAGCTCCGTTGGATACTCATTATTGATAAAGAAGGAGAAAGCCATAATAGTGCAGTCTAATCGGGTGACCATTGGCAATGGTCTTTCCTTTGGCTGGGTTTTCATGGCTGATTTCTTAACTGCATTGGCTAAAAAAGTGAAAACAAACACCACAGCTGTGGAGAATTACCGACGTATCTATGTCCCTCCCGGCATTCCTCTGAAGCGAGAGCAGGATGAACCTCTAAGAGTTAATGTTCTATTCAAACACATTCAAGTAAGTCTATTCATAAGCTCCTTCTAATTTGATATCAAGTGATTCTGTGGCAGGAATTTGAGCTAGAGTTCTCTTCCTGTTACTTTGGTCTAAACTAGAATTTCAGTCAAAACCTTTGCTTCGTTTTTATACTAAAGAACAAGATAGCGCACACTTGGTGTTACTTATTTATTTGAAAATCGTTATCATTTTCTTGCTTACTAGCGGTTTTTAGGTCCAGTAGTTTTCTTCGTCTATCATGGTGGTAACTGCATGATTACTCAACCAGACTCATGCTAAAATTTGTAAAACTGTCTTCGTAAGTAGCTTCATGGTTTGTATGTATCCGTTAATTGTGTGAATCAGTAGTTTGAAGCATTCCACAAAACGGGGAACATAGCAATTTCAGATGATTCTCGTAACATTGCTAAATCTGCAACGTTATTTGCATGGTTTCAATCGGATTAAAACATTCAATCTTTCCCTTATAGTCCATTAATTGAATCTGTTGAACAGGACATGCTTAGCGGAGATACTGCTGTAATAGCGGAAACTGGAGACTCGTGGTTCAACTGTCAGAAGCTCCGTCTGCCTGAGAAATGCGGGTGAGAGTCGTTTACTATGACTGCATCGAGCAATGTGCTAATTACAACCATTATATTGCTGGAACTAACACTATCAATTTGAATTCCTTCTTTCAGGTATGAATTTCAGATGCAGTATGGATCCATTGGTTGGTCAGTTGGTGCTACTCTTGGATATGCACAAGCTGCGACAGACAAGCGTGTAATTGCTTGCATTGGTGATGGCAGTTTTCAGGTAACAGCACAGGATATTTCAACAATGATTCGATGCGGACAAAAGAGCATAATTTTTCTCATTAATAATGGAGGTTATACCATCGAAGTTGAGATTCATGATGGCCCCTACAATGTGATCAAGAATTGGGACTACACTCGTTTTGTTGAAGCCATCCATAATGGACAAGGCAAATGCTGGGTTGCCAAGGTTAGCATAAAATTTGAATAATCACAACGTTTGATCTTTATAAATATGTTTAATTTGGTTTCAGCCCTCAAAATTTTTTAAACAACTTATACTTACACTGCTGAAATTTCGTAAATTGCATAAACTTCCTTGCTTTTTAACATTTGGAGCAACCTTCCTTACTGTAAAATAGAACAGGGACTCTGTTTTTCAAGCAATCAAGAGGAGTTAGTGCAAATTGTGCAATGTATAAAAAGTGTCATTGTAATGTTTCTTTTTTCAAAGGAGATTAGTGTCCGGGTAGAAAAAATAACACGGAGAGTTGACACAATCTCACAAAACCTGAGAGTGACAGTGTAATTTATATAATTTCTTTTATTAGTTTTGATCCTTGTAAATTTTAATTTTTTCTATAAACTGGGGTAATTGAAAGGGAATAATGCTTTGTGGAACCACTGATCTTTCTTTAATATACTATGCTAATTATGATCTATAGTTGGTATCATTAAAGGGAAAGAGCACCCTTGTTTTGTACTTTGTAAGCATATAGTCCCCAAATATGACTGTATTCAAAACTTAGATATAATAAAATAAGGAAGTAAGAGTCCGTTTGAAAATGAACATCGTTTCAAGCCTTTAGATTTTGATAATTACTTCACAAGAAAAAGAGTTACTTCGGAATTTCCATTTATAAATTGTTGGTGTAGGTACGAACAGAGGATGATCTGACAGAAGCAATTAGAATAGCTAGTGGAGAAAAGAAAGAATCACTATGTTTTATTGAAGTTTTTGTACACAAAGATGATACCAGCAAAGAACTGCTGGAATGGGGATCCCGTGTTGCTGCTGCTAACAGCCGTCCTCCAAATCCCCAGTAGAAATTTCGTTTCTAATTATCGCCTTGTTATGATCTGTGTATTTTGTTAAATAAACTTTTGCTAGATCATAATTTTCAGAGAAAAGCCTTAACTATGATGTTGAAATAAATTTGTTTTCCAGATTTGTATATGGATTCTTCTGCTGTTGTAAATAAACACCAACTATTGTTGCGTTATAATGAGATATTGTGCAATGGAATTGTTCACGAATGAAAAGAGATATAACCATTGTATGTAAACTCCTAATTATTAATTCCTTATTTAAGCTATCATTGATTTTATTTAAATCAGTTTTTAGCCGATTTTTTCGATATTTTTATTAGATTATAAGTTTGCTGAACTATTGCAATTGGAAATTAATTTACATTGGTTTACCCATTTTTCTTTTGAATTGGTGATCCGGCTCTGACAGCGTAAGTTTGTTTCTGAAAAATGATAATTTTTATTTTGATTCTTCATTCTTACGTTTTCTTGTATTTAAATAGTTATAAAATAATATTTTACTATTTTCAAATTTTCTTATTTGTACTTTTTCTGAATCGGGAAAAAGAAAAAAATGGTAACATTTTAAAAATATTTCTCGAACAAAATAGAACAAAGCATTATGTTAAAGTAGACAAGTTTTGCATATTATTTTACATTTTAGTTAACGGTGAAAAAGAAATAAAAATCACATCTAACCAAAAAAAAGGAACACATATGCCTCCCTCAGGTTGATAGCATATTTTTTCTTCTAAAAGATCGGCCGAACATGATTTCGCAAATGTTTGAAAATCACAAAATCATACTATTCAAATATTCTTTCAAGAAGAACAGACTATTTAATATATAATCTCCCTTAAACTTGAGATGAATTTAAAAATTTTATGCAGGTGTTAATTAATTACGTGACAGAAGATTTAGAAAATACCGATAATTATTTTAACTATGAAAAAGTATAAATAAACTGATGTTTTTATTGGATAGACAGCATATCTATTCCGATGAGGTCAGTTTGCCAAGAACGACGAATTACAGTTGCAAGAACAGTAGCATCACCTTTGTTTCTCTTTTCTTTTTCTTTTTTTTTTTGCAGCAGTAGTGAATAATCTTTCATAAAATCTTGTCGGCAATGACCATAGTAGAAGTTAAATCGTACGTGCTTCATGTCATCAATGCAATATCTTCAATAAGCAAAATAAGATTCTAATTTTCTTTAACCAAATTAATTTCAATTTTCCAATAAAATTGCACATGAGTTTAGCTCAAAATACGTTTAAATTATTTCACATAATATTCAATTTTATGTATAATATATATAATGACATTAATCTTCTAATTGGTCCCAAATTATTCTCACACAAAAGTTGTTTGGGTATTTTACCATGCACCTCTAAGGGTTTTATCATGCACATCTAGTTTCCACAAATGTTTTTATAATTAATGAGGTTGGTCAGAATTAAATATTTTTTTATCGAATTAAGTGGTTGAGTGATTGAGTGGAGCATTGAATGAGGGTGAAAGTTTATATATTTCTTTCATTCCTGCATCCCTTTCATTTCTTCATTGTTTCCTTCACTGGTTTCATCTTTTGTGGTCTTTGAAAGAGATTTGAGAGAGATTCTTCGTTAAGAAGTATTCAAGGCATGTGGTGGTGATTGTCATTAGAACTGGAAAAGAAATTTTTTTAAGCTTCTCGCGTCAAACAGATGTATAAATTCAGTATAAAACTCTCAACTCTTAATCGGATACTGAAATCCAATAATAAATCAATTGGATATCAAAATCCGATCAGATGTCAAAACTCGATTTATTATTCTTCGAATATCAAATTCTCCTTTTATCGAATTTTGATTTCCGATAAAATGCGGATTTCCACGTTATGATTTTGTCGCATTTCAACGTCCGATAATATTTTGCTTCATTGTATACAATATAGTTTATAGATTGTCATATAAGAATGTTTTGCTTATTTGTATACCGTATAGATTTTCATATAATAATAAGGAAATCATAAGTAGATTTTGAATAGTAGTTTTATATACATTCTGAAACATTTATAACAATAATAAAATCAATGGATGAGTGAGATTTTTTAAATGCATATGGCTTTCAAAATTTGTAATTCAATATTTATTAAATTTTAATGCTTTATTAAGTCTTTGAATTTATAACTTTTTTTAATTGAATTAATAGTATTAGTTTTCAAACCTTTTATACAAAAATTATTGACATGGGTTTCCAAATTTTTAATTCAAAATTTAATAAATTTTAAAGGCAATCAATTATAAAGGCTTAAACATGGCTTTTGAAATTTTTAATTTAATATTTAAGAAATTTTAATGATTTATTAAGTCTTTCAAATTATAATTTTTTAATTGATTTTATAAATGATTTATTAATTTTTATTTTTTTTACATTCATAATTCATTACTATATTATTACAAATAAAAAATTTTAAATTCTATAAAATTAAAATAAATATTAAATATTTAAAAACGAAATTATTTAATTCAGAATAAATATAAATAATTCAAATATTTATATAAATAATTAATTATAATAAAACAAATTAATTAAAATAAAAATTAAAAAATTAAAAAACAAATAAAATATAACATCCCAAATTATATAGAAGCATATAACATAGTAAGTCCACATTTAAATAAAAGAGACTAAGCACTATCAAAACTGAACGCTACCTAAGACCGAACGCTAACTAAGACCAAGCACCAAGACTAAACGCTAACAAGGCCGAGCACTAAGGCCGAACTCCACTTAATACCGAGCACTAAGACAGAACACTATTACGACCGAACGCTCAACAAGACAGAGCACTAAGGCCGAACTCCACTTAAGACCGAGCACTAAAACCGAACGCTATTACGACCGAACGCCAGAACCGAACACTCAACAAGACAGAGCACTAAGGTCGAACTGTTATCAGTTACGAAACTGCATAATTCTGCAGGATTTCTGCAGAATTATGAACAACACCTAACCCAACCATTCCTAACCATTCTTACTAACTTCTAACACCCTTAATTCTGGTTTTATACTTAACTAAACTCATCTAAATGATTCTGAACATTCCTACTACCCTTCTAAAGTGATTAAGATCAAGTTTTGTCTTTTGAAACATCAATTTCCACAACTTAAGGACCCAATTTCGATTTCACCACTTCTAACATGTTCTAGTCCAGTTTTATGATCCTAACAAGTCACAAATGACTTGCCTAAGATGTCCCAACAGCCCAAATGTGCCTAGAACCCCTACTTCCCCAAAACCACTACCTCACTTCCTCTCAAGTGACCCCAAAACACTACCAGTTTACTCAAATTAGTGCATACATCAAACATATCAAACCCAAATATCACCTCAGCCCAACCAAATCCACAGTCACAAATTTCCAGCATACAGTTCATACAACAAATCTCAAAAACACAATTTCAACCCAAACAACATAGTTACACAAAGATCAGCACATTTGCACATTTCATAATAATAAACTTTAAGAAAACCTAGCTTCCCTTACCTTAAAACTTCTTTTCTCAGCTCAAAGATCCGCAGCTCCAATACCCCACACGCGAATAATCTAGACAACACCCTACAATCCGCAATGCGGTGACCAAGAACAGCTCTTAGAGCTAGAATGAATGGAGGAAAACATAAAGAAGGGTACACTAGGCACATGCAACTTGCCCTAGGTCCCAAATAACGGAGAACATTGAAGAGCTACTTACCCGCTGAAGAATGAAAAATCTATTCAGATGGTTGCGAGGGTTTCTACGCCGCAGTCACTTCAGCACCACTTAATCCAACATGCAACCACTAAACGTGAGGGAAAGGTAGAGAGAAATGGAAGAACAAGCATTTTAGAGAGAGAGGGTGGGAAGCTGAGATAATGAATTCAGATCTGAAAAGTCTCTCCTAAGATCATAGTGTTCTTAGTGTTATGGGTCTGGCTGCTTCAACATAAAGCCCAACTACCTTATATTTTTAGGTCCTTACATAAAACATAAAATAATTCAAAACAACAAAATTTAATCAAAATATAAATAAATAATTAATTATAATATATATATATATATATATATATATATATATATAGAGAGAGAGAGAGAGATAGATAAAGAAAGCAAAAGAAGTGATGAGAGAAAAAATAGTAAAAATCGTTAAGAGTGGTGAAAGATTCTTTTCATTTCATTAATAATTAATAATATTTTAATTGGATTTAATTGGGGTATAACAATAATTTTTGAAAATTTTGGAGATGTAACATGAAATTCTTGAAGGGACAGGTGAAATACTCAAGTTGTTTTTCTTTACTTCTTCTAAGATTTGTTGTCAAGTTAGTGGTTATTTTTTTTATCATCAATTTAATCCTTTATTTTAAGTATTTGATACACTATGTGAGACCCTTGATAATTAGCAATGATAATTTCTATCACATCACCATTAATGCACGCCACTTCAATGCTCAGCCATTAAAACCCACTCCCTAATTTGAAACTCCACTGCCAAGTGTCACAAATAGGGGAATTCTGAAAATGCTAGTGGAAGGCAGGTGTCCGTGTATCAGAGGACGTCCGCTTGACTTGGGAAGAAAACCAATTTCTGAAAATCTTCTTCCCACTCTCTGCATGCACGAACGCCACCTGTCACGTTAGAAGTTTCTGAAATCAGAAGTGGGAGTGCAGGTGTCAGCTTGGGAGACGCTCGTCCGTTTTGACGTGGAATCAACAAAACTGAGTTTTGAAAAACTCTCTCTCTCTCACCTGCACGCACATTTCATCTCCCTCTGAACCTAACCCTTCATTTTCTTCACCTTCTCTCTAGAACTCCCAACTTCTCTCTACTGTAAATCTCACGCCTCTCCTCCGATCACATTTCAGAACCGTAGGAACGTTCTCGGAGACGCGGACGTTATTTTGGACCGAACAGAATTAGGATCTAAGCTGGTAAGTCCTCTCCTCCAGTCGTTGTCCATTAGGTTTCATGCGAAACCATGTTCTGGGTTCATGCATGGGTGAAATCTGAGTTATGTTTGATTCTGGTGTATAGATTAAGTGAAAGTTAGTAAGTGGACCTTGGAGTAGAACGCTGTTAAAGGACGCACCATACCCCTGCTTTAGGACATTTCACATATTGATCCGGGTAAGGGAAGCTTATATGTTTAATTTATACTTGCATGTTGTATGATTTGATTTGGATGTATGAAAAGTATGTTGTTTGAGCTGTTATGAACGATCACTGATATTGTATATGTTTTCTGTTGGTTGAAATGCATGTTGATTTGGATACGTATGAAAGGTGTATGACTATTGTATGGTTGGATTTATTAAAATGATGAGATCTGTATAGTATGAGAATTAATCATGGATATGAAGTTACGAAATAAGAATCACATGAGAAAGGTTGAGTTAACTTAGTAAAAATCCGGATATGATAATTTCCTATGATACATTACGCTCGTCATCGTACGGTCTTATACCGTTCGGTTTCCCTAAAAAAAAATACTTAGAGTAGAATTCTTTCATTTGGGAAGAATTCGATTTGAGAACGAGCGTCCTTATTTCGAATTACTATGTTTGAGCGTTCGGCTCAGCATAGAGTTGTCGTACGCCTTAAATTAAATGGTACTGAATTAAGTAACGTTCGGTCTTACACTGAGCGTTCGTCCTAAATAGCGCTCGGTCTTATACCGAACGTTCATCCTAAATAGTGCTCGTTCTTATACCAAGCGTTCGTCCTAAAGAGCGCTCAGTCTTGTACCAAGCGTTCATCATGATTGGTTTTCGGTCATCTACCTAACGTTCGTTTTAACGTAATGTTCGGTCTTAAACCGAACGCTTGTCCTTATCTTTGATTCCTTAACGAACGTAAATAACGTTCGTCCAAATAATTAGTAAATGTATATTGGCGCGTTCGGTCATTGACTGGCAGTCGACCCCTTTTAAACAAAAGATTTCCAATGTAGTTAAGTA
Organism: Vigna angularis; assembly: GCF_016808095.1. NCBI lineage: Eukaryota > Viridiplantae > Streptophyta > Magnoliopsida > Fabales > Fabaceae > Vigna > Vigna angularis. The sequence goes on along the minus strand of NC_068975.1, from coordinate 34,518,570 downwards.
TTCTTCTTGATGTATCTTCGTCCAAGTTGAGTCAACCTGACCTCTTGGTACTTAAAATATTCTGAAAATGGTCGTATTCCTCTGGAGTCTTTCTGATTGTTAATGGGTTATTCTAAATCTGGCTTTTAACGTTCGTCCTCTTCCTTTAGAAAGTTGAACGTTCGTCCTTTTAAGAAAGTGGAACATAGAATGAAAATGTTATGAATATGAAATATTAAGACGTGTGAACACTATATTACATGATTATACGATTATGGAATTTGAACGAGCGTTCCAGGGAGGAACGTCTCATATATATATGTTGGATATTAAATTGGTTAAGTATGACTGTGGCTATTGCTAATGCTGGCTTGGTCCATCCTGATATTCCGTGATACTCATCTTCAAGTAGAGGAGAGTAGTCATGTGTGGGAATGGCAGGAGGTTCTATTCCTTAGGGGTACTTTGGATAGAGCTAACCTCGAGTGGCAGCTGTTGAGTGTATCTCAGTTACTACATCACTCGGGTGCAAGGACGCCTGTAGCTACACGGTTCATACAGTCCGGACGGTCGTCATATATATATATATATGCTACATGATGTTATATGTTAAACTATGTGTTGTGTGGAATGAAATGTTTTATTGTATGTGTTGATGTATAACTTAAACTATATAAGCTTACCCTTTCGTTTTCCTTGTGTTGTCCTGCTGTCTATGTACGTTCGTCCTGTCTTGCAATGATCATCCGTGTGGATGTGAGCAGAAGGCGAGGCCACCCTAGAGGATGTGATCGAAGAAGAAAACTTGGTTGAAGTGGAAGTGAAAGCGGAGCAGTAGGACGTCCGTCTTTCGTTTTGATTAGAGCGCTCGTAGATGTTAGGTTGTAAATGTTAGCTTATTTGGACGTTCGGTTAATTTTTTTGTAAAACCGTTCGTTCTAGTTTACTTTCCTGTTTTTGTGTTACGCTCGTTATTTTTGTATCCAAGCCGTTCGGCTTTTGAACCTTGTATTATGTAAATTGTAAAGACTGCATGTTTTACTGTTAATTGTAATTAATTCTGATCTATGGTAATTACTATATTTTGGGATGTTACACACTACTTAATTAACAAATTTTTACCCACAAAAAAATATATCAATAAAATAGAATTTGTAGACAAAAAAATAATCAGTAAAATAAAATTCATAGATAAATTTTATCAATAAATTTGAAAATTTTAATTATTAATAAATATTATCAATTGATGAAATTTGTCAATAATACAACATTTTTATTATTAATAAATAATTTTTTTGAAAAATTTATTAATAAAATGAGAGTTAAAATTATTACTTTAACTTTAAATTAATAAAATTTGTGGATAATTATTTATTTTAAAATTTTAAATTTTAAAAATTCATCAATAAGTAAATCATTTCAATTTTGTTGATATTTTTCATCTATTAATTTATTGATGATAAAATGAAAGTTAAAGAAGAAAAAAAACAACTGAATTGCAATTATTGTTTCTGTTCCACCTAATACTACAATGACCATTATCTACCTTTCACTTCTCTCTTATGGTTGTTCACTTGTCACTTCTCATTCACTCATTTGGTTTAGCTACACTTACAATAATTTTGTCGTTCATTTCCTTTTCCTCTCGTAGCCTTACTTTTAGGGATGTAAAAAAAAAAAGAAATTCTCCTCGGGAGTACTTAGGAATAAAATTTGTAACAAATAATTAGTACGCGCAAATATCTATTATTCGTGAACGATGGATAGCAGATATTTTGATATCCACGTTAAAATGGGTCGGATTTAAGTATTATATTATTCATAGTCGCAGATATTCGTTATCTACAAAAAAATAAAAATAAAAATTTAATTTATATTTTATTAAGTTAAATTTAATTAAAATTAAAATTAATTTATATTTTATATGATTAAATTTAATTAAAATTAAGTTTTAATTTACATTTAATTTAATTTACATTATATTTTTTGTAATTTTATTTAAATTTTATATTAATAATTTATAAAAATATATATTTTTAAATATTTAGGAGTATTTTTGAGTTTTAAAATATTCCTAAATATTTTTTAAACAGATATTCGTACGGATAACAGTTTGGGTGATCTTTTTTTGGAAAGTGTACCCGACCCCATTCGTTGTTATCTCTACTTGCTTTCCTTCACGTAAATGTAACTGATTTTATTACCTCATACTACATTTTGTATGCTTTCACATTTAAATTGAATTTATTTCCTCCTCGTTTCCATTAAAATAGAGAAGGGATTGCAATTGGGTTGCAATTATTTGACCTAACATCAGCCCATAATGAAAAATAAAATAAAATTATTTATTCATAATGTAGAAAACATATTTTATTTTAAACTTAAATAACTTTTAAGTCCTAAATGCATGGTTGGTTTTTATTTTAATATATGATAAATAATTTTTTCACTTTACTTTCAAAAAGCTTTTAATGAAGAGAAACATTGCTATAACACATTTTTACTTTCATTTGACATAACATAAAAATAAAATAATTATAAAAAGATAAATTTTTGTATTTAAAACAAAAATAATGCCAAATAAATATAAAAATTTAAATATCTCAAAAAATATTTTTCTTTAATGAATAATGTTATTTTTAATCCACAAAAAAGTGAATTACATACACCAAGATCGTAATTTTATTTTAATAATTTGATGTGACTAACAAAAGGTTCCCCTTCTGCTTTTAGCATACGTTTTTGCAGTTAAAAAACACATCATCAAACGGTGTCCCTTTTATGTTTTAATTTGGTAATTTGTTGAAAGCATTTTATCGGGAGAAAACATATAGCTCCAAAAATAGGTTCCGTATTTTATAAATTAATCATAAAATCTTTCAAAGCATAAACTAATCGCAAAAATAGTTTAATTTTATAAAACATAAAATTAATCTCATATCATTCGTTTGTTCTGTATTTTCAAAGCATAATTTTCTTTTAATTATCGTAGTTTATAGGCAATGTCGCATCATTTGCTTTATAGAAAATTTAATTAATATGATAATTTTTGATAACTAACACAGTTTAAATTAAAGAATGGCCTATGTGCTTTTCATATATTTTACTATTATATTTTTATAAGTACTGGAAACGACCTATATAACAAGTCGTATGTTTTATAAACGACGTCATATAGTTACATTCTTTTAAAAAATAACATCATTTGTTGCCAACCTAATACAATGGTAAACTGTTTAAAATTTTTAAAATAGTAATAAAAGACAAAGAAACTTAAACAGTAAAATTCACATACTAAAATTTTCTATTACATCTCATTTTCATATAATTGTACATGTAGGGATGCCAAAGAAAAAGTAAATTTTACAAAAATAAGCGTTACATCTTATACGTATACGTTGTGACAGTTAAACAATTATTATTTAGCTACATTTACTGAAAAATATTGAAAGATAATTCTTTGAAATATTTAAATTTTTATATTTATTTAATATTTTTTTTACTTTATATTTTCTTAAAAAAATATAAAAAATTATATTTTTATGATTATTTTATCTTTGTATCAAATAAATATAAAAATGTGTGATAATACTGTTCCTTTCAAATATTTAATTTTGTTTAGTTGCCATTTAATCAAGAAAATATTAAGCTAAAAAGGATGACACGCAGTCATGATTACGGTGAGAAAAAGCGTGACCATGTTATATAAATGGCTTAATATTTCGTCTTTATGTTAAGAGATGAATTTTTGTTTGTTTAGTACGTGGTTTTAAAAATGAAGACATTGAGTCATGTCCGTTAAGTTGACAGCAACGGCGTTAAGTTCATGCTGATGTGTTTGTATTTTTTCTCTTCTCTCTTCTCCTGTCTAACTTTTTCTATCTCTTGTTCAACTTTTTTTTTGATGATTTGTTAAACTTGCATAGAGACTCAATATCTTGATCTTTAAAACCGAGTAAACAGACATTCATCTCTTTTAATATAAGACGAAATAAGCATTTAAGCCTGTATAAATATATGTTTGGGAATGAATGGGAAGATAGAATTCCAATGAGGCGAGTTAGGATTATAGTGATAGCATTTGTGCTGATAACTTCTTTTTCTGTAACCTCTTCAAAATCAGAATCATGCCCTTACTCCTTCATATTCAGCTTCGGTGATTCCCTCGCCGACACAGGCAACCTCTATCTCAGCTCACCACCGCTTTCCGACAACTGCTTCTTCCCTCCTTACGGTGAAACCTTCTTTCACAATGTCACAGGCCGCTGCTCCGATGGTCGTCTCATCATCGATTTCATCGGTAACACTTCCCTTTTTCCATCGCCTTTCATCTTAATAATTCCTTTCATATTATACTTGGAGAACATAAATAAAAGAAAAAACATGATAAAGCATTTTCTTGTAACTAAAAAATAGTTTATACAAATTTGTTTTTGAAGTAAACAGGTTTTATCGATTAATTATTAAAATAATTTAGATAATTAATTTTGTTGAAATGCTAAAAGGAAGTCACTTTTGTACCTGAGAGTGTCTAATCGGAATGCACATGTTACTGAACAATACGAACCATACGTTGAAACTTTTGGATTACTTGAATATAACACGTTGAAAACACTTGGAAAAGTTTGTGGTGGTGCGAGAGTGATCCGAGTTGGAATGAATAGTTAGGACTTAATAAAATAATTCACCGTCTCTTTCTTTGCAATCTGTAAAATTTTATATTAATGTCTTCTTCCTCGATAAATGGGTATGTATCGTACTTGTGCCGTGTTAGGTGGCCAGGGTTTTCATGGCTAACCACCTTATTTCTTTTTATACATAAATATTATATTTGAGATGTTTTTTGTTGTTGTTGTTGTATAGCTGAGTTTCTTGGGATTCCATCGGTGAAACCGTATCTGGAAAAGAAGAATATTGGTGGATGGAGTTGGAAAGACGGAGGAGCCAATTTTGCAGTTGCAGGAGCGACGGCAATGGACTCAACCTTCTTTCAACAGAGAGGCATTCCTGTCAAAACCAATTATTCTTTGTCAGTTCAACTCACTTGGTTTAAGGAACTGCTTTCTACTCTTTGCAATTCTTCTTCCCAAAGTAAGTTTTTCTGTTACTCTTACTCAACCAATAAGCCTTCATCCAACTTTAAGAGAATCTCGCACAATTTATTATATATATAATTTATCACATATTTTTTATTGAAATTAAATACGTGTAAGGTGTTTGCGACAATTTCTCATCCAGTTATCATTGCTTTTGTCACAAAAGTCGAAGTTCATGCATGTAGAACAACACGTGAGCAGTTTACAAGATGTAAAATTGTCTCAATATGAAGTAATACGTTATGGATAATACAGACATAATTTAGTGGGAAATACTTCATCCATGCTTCTTTACCACTTTCTATTATTACTTTTCTATGACGTAATGTCTTTTATATTCTACACGTGGAGGAAAACACAAGTGTATAGAAAGGAAAGACAGTTATTGTTTCATGTCCCGAACATCCAACAAGATAATAATTAATTTTGTTATTATTGATTTTTAATTAAGGTTTAATCTTGCAGGTTGCAGTGAAGAGGTTAAGAACTCATTATTTCTTGTGGGTGAAATAGGTGGAAACGATTTCAATCATCCTTTGGTTGTAGGAAAGAGCATAGCAGAAGTTAAATCGTATGTGCCTAATGTCATCAATACAATATCTTCAATAACCAAAGTAAGATTCTAATTTTCTTTAACTAAATTAATTTCAATTTTGCAATAAAATTGCACATGAGTTTGGCTCAAAATACGTTAATTGTTTAAATTATTTCACATAATATTCAATTTTATGTATAACAGGAGTTGATTGGTTTAGGGGCTCGCACGCTCATGGTTCCTGGGATTTTCCCTTTTGGATGTAGAGTAATATATTTAACAATTTATGAAACCAAAGTTGAGAAGCAATATGACAAATTTGGATGCTTGAAGTGGTTAAACGAGTTTGCTGAATATTACAACCATGAACTCCAAATTGAATTAAATAAGCTTCGATCTCTTCATCCTCACGTTAATATTATCTATGTTGATTATTACAATGCTGGAATGACTTTATATCGTCGTCCTGCAAAATTTGGTAATTCATTCTTCCCAATTCTTACTGATAGAAGTTTATTCAAAAATATGTTTCTTCATGCATTCATAGTTGAGCACAGCACATTTATCTTTGTTTGATATACTTTGGTAACAAATTGAAGGAATATTTGAAGAAATGAAAGTGGTTAGATAATGCATCTTCATAGTTCATGAAAGCAAATGATATAGTTTTGATTGGTATGCAGGACTTATTGCTCTTAAAGCATGTTGTGGAAAGGGAGGTCCATACAATTTCAATGTATCAATACAGTGTGGTGATCCAGGCGTGAATGCTTGTGATGATCCTTCTAAGTATATTGGATGGGATGGAAAACATTTAACTGAAGCTGCTTATAAATTAATCGCTCAAGCTTTTATAAAAGGGCCATATTATAGGAAACACGACGCACACTGATATTGAACTCTGTAATTCTGTGTATATAATTTATTGAATGTCGCATGTCTTAAATAGCCGCAAGACCAAAAGTAAAAACAATAACCCTAACGGGTGAGTATAATAATAATTGGCCAAGTATAAAAATAATTAACAGGATTAAAATCGGTAGAATTAAAAATAATAACAAAAACTGAATCTATAAAGTTGAAGCCAATAAAAAATAAAATTCAAAACAAAATCAATGAAATTATAAAAACACCCTAATTTAAGTTTATCCAATAATTATTACATATATGGTGGAAATGTTATGAAAGTTTGATGTGGAGTTGATCCTTACAATACAATGATATTTCCAAGTGTTGGGAGGGAGGGGTGGTTGCTTGTGATGATGATCCGTCACAGTATGCTAGCTGGGATGCTTATCATATGACCGAGACTGGATGTAGATGGATCCTACATTATTTTTATAACTTGTTTCACACATTTTAGTTTAAATTTTTATTGATTTGCTTTTCATATTATTTTAAAAAAACTTTTTATTATTAGAGATATTTTATGTGAATATAAATTCATGTCTATCTTTTATTTTTATTCAAACTTTGTTTCCAACAAAACCATCATAGACATTTAATAATTATCTATGAAAAACTTTGGATCTCTTTAAGGAAGAGAACATGGTGGCACCACTCAGTCCTACTTGCAATAATAACGGCCCTTCACTTAGCACCTCCAACATGTCTAATGGATGCTTTCCTGTAAATATTAATTAATGCTGCCTCTAGCTTAGATTTTCACCATTTACTTTTATTTATTAATTTATTCTTTTCGACATTATTTTTTTATTTATTCATGTCTAGTGTGATATAAATAAAAATGTTTTTGTTTTCTTCATTTTTCGTCCATAGTTAAAGTGAACATAAAGTTTGTCTTGAATCAATATCCATTACTTTTTTTTTACAAGCTATTCAATCAAAGTGTAATTATATTTGTACAATTGAATTAACACAAAACAATGGACTGGTCCTTACATGGATTTATGGATTCGTTGTTTTGGTTTATATTTTATAATTTTTTTTCTTTTTTTTTTAAATCATCTAAATACTTTTACAGATAAATTGTAACAAGACCAATCAAATCTTAACTCAAAGAATACTTTCTATGTGAAAATTTCAAGTTAAAACAAATTTTCCTTTAATGATATCAAAGTACACTATTTATTTTTTATCACATTATTCTTTAAACTTATTAAAAATAGTATAAAATTTTAAAATATGTTTTTCACCTCATTGAATAAGATATTGTTTAGTTTTACTTACTATTTATTTAATCTGTAAAAATTTTAATTTTTTTATCATTACTTATAAAATTTTATAATTTATATTAAATTTAAGACATATTTATGTTGCTAATAAAATTCACATGCTAATATCTGCCATATGTTTCCCAAATCTTAAATTTACTTTGACCTTTTAAGTGAATGAATACCACGAATAGATCCTCGGATGCCTACTTCAATGAATTTAGTTGGCCGTACTTCTTATTGAGTGGGTGAAATTAATTGTATTTGGATTTTTATTTTGTTTATGGGCCAGCTTTGCCCTTTTCCTGCACGTATTTCCATCTTCTCCATTAATTTTTACTTAATCAAATCTTTAATTGATCTACATTTATATGAGTTAATTAGCGTAAATGATCATTAATTATTTTTTAATATAAAATGACTATTCATAATAGTTTATGTTTATACAATGGTGTACTTTTTTTATATAGTTGGTATATTAACCATTAACTCAAATCCAATTTATATATATATATATATATATATATATATATATATATATATATATATATATTATAAATCATGATTTGAGTATCTAGTTTACGAGTTGATTTGTTAGAATCATATGTATTTGGATGATCGAGTATATCATGAATGATTTATATGTTAGAATTTGTTAATATGATTGTTTATATATGTTATTATTTTATATATGTATAATTATTCTTTTTGGTACATTAGCTTGTATTTTTATTTGTTTATATTATCTTTTTTATTTGTAATTAACATCTTAATTGTGTGAGCTAAATATATTATTATTGATTCTTGATAGGAGGAGGACAATGCACTAACATATTTTAGATACAATTTTATTATGTATATATCACTTTCTATACTCAATACATACCAATGTGAATGATGATAATACAATAGTTATATAGTTATTTCTTCTATTTATTGATTATTACATTTATAATATTTTATTTAATAAGGGATGTTACAAGAAATTTGTTTTCAAAATAAAACTTTTCTCATTATAATCAAAAAATATATATATATATATATATATATATATATATATATATATATATATATATATATATATATATATATATATATATATATATATATATATATATATATATATACACACGAGAGTATTTAAAGCTTTGTAAATATTAAATGTCATGCGATTTAGAATAGTGAGCTTATTCTTATGTTTTTTTATATAATGTGGTCGTAGAAGAAATTAAATTTTGAGTTGTACATAATACACTACAAAAATATACGATTTTACTGGTTTTTTTTTCATTATCGGCAGTGTTGAAAGTCTCACGTCGACTAGAGATAAAAGCCAAATTATAATATATAAGTGAGGTGCAAACCTTATCTTACAAGCCGATTTTGTGAAGTTAAGTTAGACTTAATGTTCACTTTCTAATAGGCGATTCCACCGTCGAAAATGTAAATAATTTAATATTTTTTATTATTCAAATGATTTGATTATAATAAAAAAATGTATTTTTTTGTTATTATTATTTCTATTATTTACAATTTATTTTATATAATATTTAACTTTCTATAAATTTCGTTCCTGTATCTTTTCTAACCAATATAAAAAGGTTTTTCTATACTAACGGAATATAATATTTTATATACATTTTGGTTTGCGTCCCTAGTACTATTTGGATCTATATTTTGTTTTATGTATGTATTTTCGATTTTACGTACCGAAAAGGATACCACAAATGTCATCTTTATTAATTTATTTGTTATTATTATATATAAAAAAGCTTTAGGGTGATAAAAATTTTAGGGTTACTAAAAATAAAGATCAGTAGGCAAGGAAATTGAGAAAATATACTAAATTCACAACATGTCCATGTTCATTAGAAATGCCAAAAATATTGGGAATATCTAGCAAAGCTTAATTTCCATTACATTAAATCCACCATCATCAAGGTTGGCATGGGAATTTATTTTATTTACAAGATACTTTTGGAACGGTGGATCCAATCTTCCCGTTAGCAATATTCTTACAAAAAGCATAGGCATGTTTGGAAATTTTTGAAAAAAGAATGTAAATTTGATCCAATGTAATGTTGAAACAATCAGATGGATTACAATTTAAGTTAATTGTCTTCTCATTTGCAGAAGTTGTGTTGAATCCTCTATAAGTCACTTCACTTACCTGCTCTGCATCAATTTCCTGTTTCTACAATTATTTCAAATCAAAATTGAACTAATGTTGAAATCACATATCATAATAATGTGAATGCAGATTCAAGTTTATACCACTTCACTTGGAGTTTTAATGTTGTAGTACTGGTCTATAAAACAAACTTATGGCTTGTAAATCGATATGTTGACACTTTAAGATTCATTAGTTATCTATAACATGTTTGACCATAAAAAGGAAAGAGATGCAAACACTATAAGATTAGACCAAATTCATGCAAATGTCGATATAATATCAAATCCATTTCTAAAAAAAAAAATCTAAAATAGCTTATTAAGTAGAAGAAAGTAAATAATGGCACCAAATAAATTTCGATCTAGTATTAATACATAGGTTTGTTCAAATATCATGCCTTTATTAATTCCTTTTCCTAAAAATATGAGAAAATTTAAAAGAGTAATGATTCATGAACACTAAAAATGTACATTGACACTTAGTATACATTTATAAAATTCTGACTGGTTTTTGTTGTGATTCCTTTGATGTTTTGAAAAATAAGGTTGGTGGAATTTAGTTGTGGAAAGATGATGATGAGATGAATGCTGAGACAGAAGAAAGTGTAAGTCACTTTAGTAGCAAAGTAAGGTTGAATCCTTTTGAGTTGGAGGGTAGTCATCATCATGGTGACCAGTTTAACATGGCATCTCCAAATTCACTTCCTAATTAACATTCTATATGAAATGGGTGACATGCCTTACCAACAAAATGAACTTTCTATGCCACCAATCCTTTTGATTTGTTAGAAGTGTTTTTCGTAATTGAATAGTCTTTTGTCCTTATAATGGAGCTTATACAATTGAATTTGTGTGGCGATGGTGAATAGAACGTGATTAAGAACTGGGGAATTACAATGGGTAAAAATGGTATTCCAAATGTTAGTTTAATTTATAATTAATTTGCTTTCAGAAGTAGTTGGAGTTTGGTACCAAAGAAAAGTCCTATCTGTATGTTCGGTTTATGACTGAAGCAAAACAATGGTAGCACCCACTGTTACACACAAAAAGATCCCTTCTTCCTCTTTTAGTAGAGTTATTAAAATGGGTCACCCGGTCCGGCCTACCACGGATTGGTTATTCAGTGAGTCAATCCAACCCGACTCATTTATTAGTGAGTCAGAAGAATTCGAATCCGACCCGATCCACCACGGGTTAATGGATAAACGAGTTTGCTCACTGAATCACTTAATTAGAATTTTTTTAAAATAAAAAAATTACAAATTTTCTATAATTTAAATTTAAACAAATTTCATACTAAATTTCAATTTCTAACATGAGTGTTTAATTAATTTTGAAAATAAAGAACTTAAATAATTTATTCAAGCAAAAACAAAATAATAAATATTTTTTTATAAAATTAAAATTAAATTAAATAGGTGGGTTGGTGGGCCAATCCAGTTCACCACGGATTCAACCCGCATGAGTCGGATTAGATTTAAATGAGTCGGGTTGAAATCTGACTCGCATAAAAAAAATACAATATTTTTAAACCTAACCCGACTCAAATCCATAATCCCAGGTAGTGATTTATTTTGACAACTCTATCTTTTAGTATACCTTTTTGCAGTCAAAAAACACACAACATCATCTAGTAATGTCCCTTTTATGTTTTAATTTGTGTCTTTTGTTGAATGCATTTCATCGGGACAAAACTTATAGCTCCAAAAATAGGTTCTGTCATTTATAAATTTTTTCAAACCTTAAATTAATCGAAAAAATAGTTTAATTTTATAAATCATAAAATTAATCTCATATCATTACATAAAACGTCACATTCGTTAGTTCTGTATTTTCAAAGCATGACTTTTTCTTAATTATCGTGGTTTATAAGCAAGGTCTCAATTTTCTTTATAGAAAATTTAATTAATGTGATAAATTTTGATAAGTAACATTGTTTAAATTAAAGAATGTCCTACGTGCTTTTGATATATTTTACTATTATATTTTTATAAGAACTGGAAATGACCTATGTGGTGAGTACATATTCTACTCTCACATTTATCTGTACGTAAATATATAACAAAGCGGTCTATGTTTATAAACTACGTCATATAATTACATTCTTTTCAAAAATAACATCATTTGTTGCCAACCTAATACATTGGTAAACTGTTTAAATTTTTTAAAATAGTAATAAAAGACAAAGAAATTTAAACAGTAAAGTTCACATACTAAAATCTTCTATTACATCTCATTTTCATATAATTCTACGTGTAGAGATGCCAAAGAACAAGTAAAATACACAAAATGCCAAATAAAAAGTAAAATATACAAAAATACAAATAAAGTCACACATCATAATAAAAAAAGAATTTAACATCGTTTGTATACACACAAATACCTTCATTTAGTAAGAAACATTTTAAAGTGATATAAAAAACTGTGAGAACTTAGCTCGGACAATATCTTACCCTTGTCTCCCCAGCAAGTTAAACAATTATTGATACTCAAATAACCGAGTTTAAACAAAAAAATATTGAGTTAAAGATGACGTGTAAAGCTATTTTAATCGCAGTCTTGATTATGGTGAGAGAAAGCGTGACCAAGTTATATAAATATATGTTTGGGAATGAATGGGGAAGATAGAATTCCAATGAGGCGAGTTAGGATTACAGTGATAGCATTTGTGCTGATAACTTCTTTTTCTTTAACCTCTTCAAAATCAGAATCATGCCCTTACTCCTTCATATTCAGCTTTGGTGATTCCCTCGCCGACACCGGCAACCTCTATCTCAGCTCACCACCGCTTTCCGACAACTGCTTCTTCCCTCCTTACGGTGAAACCTTCTTTCACAATGTCACAGGACGCTGCTCCGATGGTCGTCTCATCATCGATTTCATCGGTAACACTTCCCTTTTTCCATCGCCTTTCATCTTAATAATTCCTTTCATATTATACTTGGAGAACATAGATAGAAGAAAAAACATGATAAAGCATTTTCTTGTAACTTAAAAGTAGTTTATACACATTTTTTTAAAGTAAACAGGTTTTATCAATTAATTATTAAAATAATTTAGATAATTAATTTTGTTGAAATACTAAAAGGAAGTCAGTTTTGTGCGGGAGAGTGTCTAATCGGAATGCATGTCACTGAACAATACGTTGAAACTTTTGGATATTTGAGTATAACACGTGGAACACGCTTGGGAAAGCTTGTGGTGGTGCGAGAGTCAATCCGAGTAGGAATGAATAGTTAGGGCCCATTCAAATAATTGAACGTCTCTTTCTTTACAACTGTGTTTTTCCTCGATAAATGGATATGTATCGTACTTGTGCCGTGTTAGGAGGCCAGGGTTTTCATGGCTAACCACCTTATTTCTTTTTATACATAAATATTATATTTGAGATGCGTTTTGTTGTTGTTGCGGTGGTGTTGTATAGCTGAGTTTCTTGGAATTCCATCGTTGAAACCGTATCTGGAAAAGAGGAATATTGGTGGATGGAGTTGGAAAGACGGAGGAGCCAATTTTGCAGTTTCAGGAGCCACGGCGATGGACTCAACCTTTTTTCAACAAAGAGGCATTCCTGTCAAAACCAACTATTCTTTGTCGGTTCAATTGACTTGGTTTAAGGAACTGCTTTCTACTCTTTGCAATTCTTCTTCCCAAAGTAAGTTTTTCTATTATTCTTACTCAATCAATCACCCTTCACTCAACTTTTAACGGTGTTTACTTTGGAAGAATAATTTGAGAAAGAGTGAGCGGATGAATTTGAGAGAATTTGAGAGTGAATTAATTGTTGTATGTTCAAGAATAAATTAATTGTTGTTTATTTGAGTTGATTTGAAGGTGAATGAAAGTAAATTTATAAGTAAGATCTGTAAAAATAAGTGTAAGATTTTACTGATATGATAGATAAAAAAAATTGTTTAATTAATAAAAATTGAATATTATTAAAATATTCTAGTTATTAAAGTAATATAAAATATAATTGTTATTATTTATATTATTATTATTACTATTATTATTATTATTATTATTATTATAATAATAATAAAAAGAAAAATATGAAAATTATAAAATACAGCAAAGGTAAATTTGAAATTTGGTTTAAATCCTTCCCAATCATCTCATTTCTAAGATGATTGAAAATACCATCAATCCCGCAATTCCCTTCTTTTCTTTTGCTTTTACCCTAATCTTTGCAAGCGAACACAAAGGATCCTTGTTTTCCATCTTTACTATTATGTGTGGATAGTACTTTCTATTCAAGTGAACATACCTCAAGAGAATCTCACACAATTTATTATATATATAATTTATCACATACTTTTTATTGAAATTAAATACGTGTAAGGTGTTTGCGACAATTTCTCATCCAGTTATCATTGCTTTTGTTAAAAAATTCGAAGTTCATGCATGTAGAACAACACGTGAGCAGTTTACAAGATGTAAAATTGTCTTAATGCAGTAATATGTTATTGATATACAGACATAATTTAGTGGGAAATGCTTCATCCATGCTTCTTTATCACTTTCTATCACGTAATGTTTTTTTTCTTCTGTCACTTTCTTGAGTGTTGAAAAGGAATAAGACATTCATTAATTATATATTAACGTGTGTTTCTGTTTTAGTAAATTTTTAATCCATAATCTTTTGTTCTTCTTAGTAAGAAATGGTTTTTAAATATCATAAAATTTATATTTATTTATATTATAAATTTATTTTTTTAACATACTTTTTTTTTATGTTAAAGATATATATATTTCGTGTAAAACTAAATATTAATAATAATTTGTAGATTTTAAATTTAATTTAACTTTTTAAAAACTAATTTTTAAATAATTTTTATATCCACTTATATGATATAAATGAATCTTCTCATCAACTTTATTATCTCACATTTATATATATAATTAAATTTTTATGTTTGGAACAAATATTATTAATCTCTTTAAAAGGATCATACATACAAAGATTTCTTTTTGTGCTTAAAATGACATAGTTTTACAACGACTTTGATCAGCATATTCTTGAAAACATGTTTTAACATTAAACTAAACTTATTAAATATGTGTGAAATAATGTATGAGCAAGACTCCCTCTTTTGATTCATCTTAATATTACAAAAATCATAATAAATATTTTTTTGCACAGAGAAAAGGAAAAAAGTTTAAAATCAGAGCCCACAGAAACAACTAAAATTCTTCTCCCCACTATGTGGATTTTAACAAGATAAACTGGTTATAAATAATGTCTAATAAGGTTTTGATAATATTTTTCATAATTATATATTTTTATATTCTACGTGATGTGGAGGAAAACACAAGTGTATAGAAAGGAAAGACGGAGTTATTGTTTCATGTCCCGAACATCCAACAAGATAATAATTCATTTTGTTATTATTGATTTTTAATTAAGGTTTAATCTTGCAGGTTGCAGTGAAGAGGTTAAGAACTCATTATTTCTTGTGGGTGAAATAGGTGGAAACGATTTCAATCATCCTTTGGTTGTAGGAAAGAGCATAGCAGAAGTTAAATCGTATCTGCCTAATGTCATCAATACAATATCTTCAATAACCAAAGTAAGATTCTAATTTTCTTTAACCAAATTAATTTCAATTTTGAAATAAAACTGCACATGAGTTTAGCTCGAATACGTTAATTGTTTAAATTATTTAACATAATGTTCAATTTTATGTATAATATATATATATATATATATATATATATATATATATATATATATATATATATATATATATATATATATATATATATATAATCACATTAATCTTCTAAAGATTTTGGTCCCCAAATAATTCTCACAAAAAAAAATTGTTTTTCTTTACTTCTTCTAAGATTTGTTGTCAAGTGGTTAAAAAAATCTTTATCATCAATTTAATCCTTTATTTTAAGTATTTGGTATACTACAAGAAAATATTATATTATTAACAAAATTTTATCAATAAAAAATAAATTGTCAATAAAATAGGATTTGCAGACAGAAAAAAAAAATTCATGGGTAAAATAGAATTTGCAGATAAATTTTACTAATAAATTTGAGGATTTTAATTATCGGTAAATATTGTTAATAGATGAAATTTGTTCATAATGCAACATTTTTATTATTAATAAATAATTTTGTCTGTAAAATTTGTTGGTAAAATGAGTGTCAAATTACTATTTTAACTTTGAATTATTAAAAGTTGTTAATAATTACTGATTTTGAAATCGGTTAGTAGTTGAAATTTTGAAAATATACCGATAATTGAAATTTTAAAAATTTGTTAGTAATTCCATTGATAAATTCTATAAAACGGGAGTTAATTTTTTTTTTGCCAAATTTAACGTAAAACGTAAAGTGTGTTATAAATTAAAAAGACATGAGTGGGAAGAAGGAGGGAAAGAAGAAAGAAAGAAAAAAAAGAAGATAATGATGGAAAGAAGGTCAAATAGTAATATTCAGAGACGAATTTTTTTTATTAATTATTGACTGATATTTATCATGAATTTTGTAAATAAAAAAAATATTTATCCGTAATTACCCACTTATATTTATAGATGGTAATTATCAACTAATTTTTGACATATTCGACGATTTTTGATAGATTTTTCAATATGTAGAATTTATCAATTCACATTTTATTGACAAATTTTTAACTGTCACTAATAATTTTACTTTATTCAAAAAGATTTGTAGTTATGGATGGATTTTATCCATCAAAATCTAGTTTTTCTTGTAGCAGATGAATTAATACAATGGTAGATTCTCTTTGTATGGTAAAACTATGGAATGCATCAATCAAATGGTGTAAAATTATGCAATTTATCTAATTTGACGATTTCTTATATTTGAATCGGTGATAGCATATGTAATTCCAAGGAATTAACTAAATATTTTTATTTGTTTTTGTTTTATAATTTCTAACTAATATTTTCCATTTTATATTCTAATTATCTTTTTCCCTTACAGGAGTTAATTGGTTTAGGGGCTTACACGCTCATGGTTCCTGGGAATTTCCCTATTGGATGTAGTGCAAATTTTTTAACAATTTATGAAACCAAAGCGGAGGAGCAATATGACAAATTTGGATGTTTGAAGTGGTTAAACGAGTTTACCGAATATTACAACCATAAGCTCCAAATTGAATTAAATAAGCTTCAAGCTCTTCATCCTCACGTTAATATTATCTATGTTGATTATTACAATGCTGCAATGACTTTATATCGTCATCCTGCAAATTTTGGTAATTCATTCTTCCCAATTCTCACTGAAAGAAGTTTATTCAAAAATATGTTTCTTCATGCATTATTCATACTTGAGCAAAGCACATTTATCTTTGTTTGATATACTTTGATAACAAATTGAGGGAAGATTTGAACAAAAGAAAGTGATTTTTATTCATTGTTAGCCCTAATTTTCGATTGGAAGGGACACCAAAATCTTCTACTCCTCTCATCCCATTGAAAGATAGAGAGAAAGGGAGAGTTTTGAGTTTTTGGTATCTTTTATACTCTTATTTATTTTTAATTAACCGAACACATTTATTTAGAATATTTTGTCAGAAAAATTTTCGATAGAAATACTATTATTGTTATCTAAGTCTAATCATATAAAAAATTGATATCATTCTCAATCTAAAATTATAAAACGGGTTAATGAATTTTTATATTTGTATAATATTTTCTTTTTTCATATTTATGTAACGTAGAACTTAGATTCAGACTTAAAATTCTATGGAATAAATAATGCATCTTCATCCTTCATCAAAGTAAATGATATACAATTGATTGGTATGCAGGATTTATTGGTCTTAAAGCCTGTTGTGGAAAGGGAGGTCCATACAATTTCAATGCATCAATAAAGTGTGGCGATCCAGGCGTGAAAGCTTGTGATGATCCTTCAAAGTATATTGGATGGGATGGAAAACATTTAACTGAAGCTGCATATAAATTAATTGTTCAAGCTCTTATAAAAGGGACATACTCTCTCCCTCAGTTTAATTCACCGTGTTTAACTAATGCAAATTTTGGTTATACACGTACCTTTTAAGTATTTAATTATTGTTTATATGATATAAAACTGTTATTTGTTCAAAAAAAATATTTGGATAAATGATAAATAAAGCATTGCAAATGTTGATTAATTAAATCCTTTTATACATTAAATATTGTTTGTAGTATTAAGACTCAGGATCGATCATATTGGTCTCTGTGGGTATTTTATTCATCCGACATTCATACACATTTAATTCATCTATCTGACATTCATATTACCATTAACACATTTAAATTACTCTTACGATTATTAAAGAAGCATTTATAACAATAAATACATTGAATCTAGACAATAAAAAAAAATTCATATCGAAGTATTTCCTAAACATTAAGTGAAACATGGAAGAACGAAGAAAAGATGAAAACATTGACCGTTTTAATTTTGAGGTATATTTGCCGATTAGAACAATATTTAAATATGTTCCTTAAACCACACACACAAAAAAAATAAATAAACAAGTAAACATATCTAGCACCATTTTTAATGAAAAATTTGACGTGATCTCATAATGTAAACATATCTAGTATAACGTAAAAAATATATGTATTACATTATGAATTTTGGATGAGAACAAAAAAAAAGCAGTATGATTTGTTTTCACGTAAAAAGTAAAGTAGCGATACACTGAACTAAAGTGATAAAAAATTTATTAAAACAAAAAAATCCAATAAAATTTAGTGACTAAAATTATATTAAAATCTAAAACATTATAGTTATTTTTTAATAACCAGCATTAGTATAAATTACTAATAGTTAGAATGGTCGAGTGAAAATAACATTCCTTAACACGTTTTCTATTACACACATGGCAATTAGATGTGATATTATTATTGGAAAGTGAAGAGCAGATCACGCGATGATCAGGCGTCAGCATGGCTTGGTCCGTTAAAATTTGGTCTCTCCGACGTGTGGTGCTGCTGCTACCACTGCTACTGTTTCTTCCTATAAATGTCACTGCTTGCTACTCCTCACTCTTCAGCTTCGGAGATTCCCTCACTGATACCGGTAACTTGAATTTCATTTCCCCTCCCCAGAGTCCCAATTGCTTGCTCCCTCCTTACGGACAAACCCACTTTCATCGCCCCACTGGACGATGTTCCGATGGACGCCTTATCCTCGATTTCATCGGTACTGAAAAAATTCCACCATACCCACTTGCTTTTTCTATCAATTTCTCCGTTTAAAATTCACTTTTTCTTTCTGTTTCTTGTGCAGCTCACTCTCTGGGGCTCCCGTATTTGGAACCGTATCTGGGTTACAAGAATGGAGCGCTTAAACGGGGAAATACTGAGCAGGGAATGAACTTTGCGGTGGCCGGGGCCTCGGCCTTGGACGGGAGTTTCTTTGAAGAAAAGGGGTTCGCTGTTGATGCCACCGCAAACTTTTCTCTGAGGGTTCAGTTAGACTGGTTCAAGGAATTGCTGCCTTCGCTCTGCGGTTCTTCTTACAGTGAAGTTATATTTTCTTTCCTTTTGTTGCACTAGTAAGCTAATCCCTTACAATTTACTAGTTTTGAAAACGAAATTTAATTATTTGTTCACATAATTATGTAGTAACTTTTTATTGAATGTATAAAGTTTGATACTTTTTAATTAATTTCTTTTACATGTATTGAAAACTTCATGTAAAGTAAAAGTGTTTTTTATTGTTATTCAATATAGATTTTTCACATATAATGAAAATTGTTAATTTTAAAAATAATTGGTTTGAACATTCATATAGAAACTGATGGTCAATACTTATATACAGTTTCCCGAATGGTGTTGGTATTGTTCTCCAATTAAAAATGGAGTTTTACATATGTAATCTTCATACTTTTTATATATCTAGATTATTGAGATGAAAGTCTGATTTTAATCGGGAAATAATATAAACAAAACCTCTATTTGAGTTTTGTCTCAGAGGAATTTTTAATTGTTTGAAACTTTTAAATTACTTGCAACGATGATGTACTAATGTTAAACTTATGTATAAATATGACGTCTCAAAGATCCGTCCAAACGGAATGAAATATGAATTTCGATTGATGTCAAGGAGAAGGGTCGACTGATGAATTGATTTCAACAAGTTTTATTTAATATCAGTACTCGGTAGGTCAGCCCAGCAGCGTATAGTATTTACATAATTAAGATTTTTCATGTCTCTATTTATTTAATGGAATGCTTTTCCATAAATAACTACTTAAAGATCCTCTAATCAAGTGTAGTAGTCTATAGTAACTATTCAACGCAGAAGGATAAAGAGTTCACTAAATGAAGCTTAAAATCTGATAAGCAAGGATTCCTCTCTCCTAGCTATTTCCAACGGCATATGGGATTTCATTGTTGCAGGCTGCAAAAAAGTTATTGGCAACTCCTTATTTATTGTGGGAGAGATTGGAGGCAATGATTATGGCTATCCTTTGTCTGAAACAACCGCATTTGGAGATCTTGTGCCTTACATACCCCAAGTAGTATCTGTGATCACCTCAGTGATCAGGGTAAGAATTTGATTCAATTGTTTAGTAGGCATTCTGACATCTTTTCAATTTGCAATTAATGAATCCATAGTCTATGGGGAGTAAAATACGTGGAAGGAAGAGAGAGATTTGAGGAAAGGAAATTGAAAGAGGAAGAAACAAAAGTTGAAAAGATGTTGGTTTGAAATAAAAGTTGTCGAGTGAAATAGAAAGCTGGGATGAATTTTGTTGAGTATTTAGAAAACTTTTCAGAAAATGAGCTTTTACTTATTTCTTGGAAAGGGAAACATTATTGAAAAACAGGCTACTGCATATCTTTGAATGACTAATAACTGGCAATCAGATCACTGCTTCTTAGAAATTACTCTGTATTTAAAAAAGCTCTATTTCATCCCATACAACAACTTCGTTTTGTTGCATTCTTCCAAAGGTGAGAGATAGTTATCATTTTGTTTTGTAAAGAAGCCAAGGATTTGTGATTTCTTTTCTCTTTCTAGTTTTAATTCATTGGTCAGTTATCGATTGGTTTATTAATTCATGCAGGAGTTGATTGATTTAGGGGCTGTAACACTTATGGTTCCTGGAATGTTACCACTTGGATGCAATTCTGCATATTTAACAAGATTTGCGACCACAGATGAAGAGGAGTATGACCAAGTTGGCTGTCTGAAGTGGTTAAACACGTTTCATGAATACCACAATGAGCTGCTCCAGATTGAACTAAATCAGCTTCGAGGGCTATATCCTCACACCAATATTATTTATGCAGATTATTTCAACGCTGCATTGCAGCTCTACAAATCTCCAGAACAATTTGGTATATCTATTCTCTTAGCTCTGTCATGTCAACCTTTGTGGCTTGCAAGTAAGAAGAAAAATCAGTCATATAAATCCATGTTCCCTTAGCCAGTAGTAATAATTAACATAAGTTTCACATTTAATACAGGACCACAGTATCCAATATTCTACGATTAGAGTTTTATTTCATTAACATATACCGATATGTATAATGTAAACTTTGGTTGTGATAAAATTCTAATCTTGATAAGAGAACATTATAAGAAACACTTAACCAAAATGTATTTAAGTTTTGTTGTTAGGATATTTGGGAGTGGGATTAAGCATGGCCTCTTGTTCTGAAAGAGTGATACTGAGATTTTCTTTAATGTTATTATTACAGGGTTTGGTGGAAATGTTCTGAAAGTTTGTTGTGGAGTTGATGGCCCTTACAATTACAATGAGATTACCAAGTGTGGGGACGGAGGGGTGGTTGCTTGTGATGATCCATCACAGTATGTTAGCTGGGATGGCTATCATATGACCGAGGCTGCATATAGATGGATTGCCATAGGTTTAGTAGATGGATCCTACACCATTCCTAAATTTAATGTCTCTTGTTTCACACATCAAACCATCATAGATATTTAATAATTATCTATGAAAAACTTGGATCTCTTTATGGAAGAGAACGTGGTAGTACCACTCAGTCCTACTTGCAATAATAATGACCCTTCACTTGGCACCTCCACAATGTCAAAATTCATGTATAATGCATGCTTTTCTATAAATATTAATTAATGCTGCCTCTAGCTAAAATTTTCACCATTTACTTTTATTTATTTACTTATTCTTTTCGACATTATTTTTTAATCTATTCATGTCTAATGTGATATAAATAAAAATGTTTTAGTTTTAACATAAAACAGTTTTTGTTTTCTTCATTTTCCGTCCTTAGTTAAAGTGAACATAAAGTTTGCCTTGAATCAATATCCATTACTTTTTTTTTTTCTTTACAGGCTATTCAATCAAAGTGTACTAACATTTGTATAATTGATTAAATCATAGTAAGTGGACTGACACAAAACAATGGAATGGTCCTTACATGGTTTCCGGGATTCGTTGTTTTGGTTTATATTTTATGATTTTTTTTTCTTTTTTTAAATCATCTAAATACTTTTTACAGATAAATTGTAACAACACCAATCAAACCTTAACTCAAAGAATACTTTCGATGTGAAAATTTCAAGTTAAACAAATTTTCCTTTAATGATATCAAAGTATGCTTTTTATTTTGTTTATGGACCAACTTTGTCCTTTTTCTCTAACTTCTTCCATCTTCTCCATTAATTTTTAATTAATCAAATCTTTAATTGATCTACATTTATATGCGTTAATTCACTTAAATTATCATTAATACATTTTTAATATAAAATTACTACTCATAATAGTTTATGTTTATACGATATTGTATTTTTTATATCGTTGACTGAAATCTTTACTAAATCACATAATATAGTATCTACAATCTAATACTTACGTTATAAGAACTTCAAAAAATTCTAGAAATTAATTTATATACCGTACACTTTTTACTTAATTTTCTAGATGGTTTTAATAATTCTGGAAATGATCAATTCCAATTCCAATAGTTTCTAAAATACTTATTTTCTTGAATTTTTTTATAAATTTGCATCCTTTTTAAGGAAACTCTATATTGTGGCTCGAATATAAAATATTGGCTAAAATTCAAGTTAACTAGACGATAGTTAAAAGATGAAGGACATATATAACCAGAATAGTTTTGTATACGTTGAATAGTCAACTATGGTCATATCGTCCTCTGTTGCTCACCGTCGAAATTAATCCGAATCTAATAATGTCCAACCACTTACAACTCGTTACTTTTTTCCTTAATAGTTGACATATAGTACATCACAGATATGAATGAGAAAGATTAGAAAAATACGTGAGAATATTTAAAGCTCAACTGCATTAGTGACTCATATAACTTTCCCTCATAATTGTATGCTCTACTTATATTTGTGTTATTTCTCAACAACGTTAATAGAAAGACTATGAAGATCTATATTTTTTTGGTCGTTGCCTCCTTAACCTTTGGTTTCCACGAGAAAGTTGTTTCAAGTCGAAACCTTAGCCCATATAATGCAATTTTCAATTTTGGTGACTCTTTAAGTGACACGGGCAATCTCCTTGCTTCTGGAGCCTTGTCATTCCCAGTCATAGGAAAGTTTCCCTACGGTCAAACCTTCTTTAATCGCTCAACCGGTCGTTGCTCAGATGGACGACTAGTAATTGATTTCATAGGTACGTGCTGTGTAATTGTGTATATAACCACCATGACTTGCTTCTGGTAATACTCACTTGTCATCATGATTTTTGAATTTTTGTAGCTGAGGCATATAAGTTGCAATATTTACTACCCTATCTGGCATTAACCAAAGACCAAAATATCCATCCTGGAGTAAATTTTGCCGTTGCTGGAGCCACAGCACTTGATACAAAATTCTTCATTGAAGCCGGGCTGGGAAAATTTCTTTGGACAAATAATTCATTGAACATTCAGCTTGGCTGGTTTAAGAAACTTAAACCCTCCCTTTGCAACAGTAAACTAGGTAACATGAAAACCAAAGAAAACACTTGCATGTGTTTTTCTTATGATGTTTCCACAATAAAACATGTATTTTATTATTGTCCCCTTATATGTCACAGATTGTGATAGCTACTTCGAACGCTCTCTCTTTGTGGTGGGGGAGATCGGTGGTAATGATTATAACTATGCTGCCATTGCTGGAAATATTACTCAACTTCAAGCTACCGTTCCTCCTGTTGTTGAAGCGATAAAAACGGCCATCAATGTAATCTTATATCAAACTAAGTGCATTATTCATATCAGCCTGAACTCAATTTCTTGAGAAACGTGGTTGATAACGATATGAGTGCACTCTATTACATCAACTGATTTCACTTTTCTCCCTTATTTTGATAGGAATTGATAGCTGAAGGAGCAAGGGAGCTGTTGGTGCCGGGGAATTTGCCAATTGGGTGCTCTGCGCTATACCTGACTTTATTCAGAAGCGAGAAGAAGGAGGACTACGATGGAAATGGATGCTTGAAATCTTTCAATGGTTTTGCAGAGTACCATAACAAGGAGCTCAAGCTAGCTCTGAAGACACTAAGGCAAATGAATCCTCATGCAAGGATACTGTACGCAGATTATTATGGCGCTGCCAAACGGTTCTTCCATGCACCAGGACACTATGGTTAGCTCTTTTGAAAAATATACAGCATTTAAAAATGATATTTAAAAATGATATTTCGTATGAACAAGATCGTCATCGTACGTGATTTAAAAATGATTTATTATGCCGTGCTATCATTTTGAAATCGTACTCAAGATTTGGTGGATTTGGTTGGAGAAATTTATTTTGTGATTATTAAGAGTCACCTAAATTTGTATGAGTTGATTGAATATACAGGGTTTTCTAGTGGGGCGTTGAGAGCATGCTGTGGAGCACCTGGGCCATACAACTTCAATATCTCGGCAAGGTGTGGTCACATTGGTTCAAAGGTATGTGCAGATCCATCCACACATGCAAACTGGGATGGAATTCATTTGACAGAAGCAGCATATAAGTACATCGCCAAAGGTCTAATTTACGGTCCATTCTCATATCCTCCCCTCAAGACCTCTCCCTACAAGATAGCCTAGTGCTGATAACACCACCAAAAAATCTCTCACAATGACCTCCTAATAAGAAATTTTCAGTTGTTTATGGCATAACTATTGTCTGAGTTCCAATACAAGGCTCTTTCAATGGCAATTCTTTGTTCACTGTCAACTGTACCATTGACTTCGGCTCCTCTTTATGTTTGGATGGTGAATTTAGGGATCAAAGAAATTGAGATGACAGTTAGGTTGCTTGATGCAGATCGTGTTTCGTTATGTATTAAGAATCTTGAGATTTTAGTTTACTTGTACTCTCTCGTAGATTTGATTGTTAATATATAAATATCACAACGTTCTAAAATTTCTGTTTGACTAAAAATGATCAAAAGTAACATTCTGTTTGAATTGAATAGTTTATATAAAGTTTTATCATGCTTTCCAGATAAAATTATTTAAATATATATACACAGTTATTTAAGTATCATGGTATTCTGATTTAAAATGTTAACAGAAATATATTAGCATTTAAAATAAAATAAATCGATTCAATGAACTTGAGGGGGTTTCATGATTTGATTTTTAAGAAATAATTTGTAAAATCTTTGCCAAAAACTCAGTGGTGCGGTGAAAACACATTTGGGGGCCAAGCCCATTTTAGTAGTATAATATATGAATGTTTCTTCCTGTATCACCTCACATTTTTCTCAGCATCCAACATTTTTAAAATAACTTTTTTTCACCGAATTTCAAAATCTATTAAAACTTTTAAAAAATTCTTTAATAGATTTCGAAATTCATTAAAAATGTTTTTGAAAACTTTAACGAATTTTGAATTCGTTGAAAATTTGGAAAATCTTTCAAAGAATTTAGAAATTTGTTGAATAATTTTTTCTTTAACAAATTTCAAAATTCATTAAAAAAAAGAAATAACTTATAGAATTTTTAAAATACTAAAGATAGTTTTAGAATTTTTAAAAATTATGGAGGTGCAAAAAAGAAATGTAGGATTGTGTAGGGAAAAACACTCCTAATTTATGGGTGTTGCTCCTTCCACCACTACCACTTCTCCCTCCACCTCTCAACCTTCTCCAAAAAATTTTAATTAAAAAAACAACATTTTTTATTTTTAACCCTATTTATTTACTTTAAACTCAAATTCTATCTTTCTATCCATTTTTACTTTAATTACAAAAATATTAATATAATAAAATTATATATTTCATATAATTAAACTAATAAATATTTTTTTATATAATTATAAATTTGTTAAAGAATACAAAAACCATATATAAAAAATATATATTGAACAAAAACATTAAAACAAAAAACTAATTATATATAACTGCAAAATACAAAAAAAATATAAATATAAACTAATAAAAATAAAGATCTTCAAAAATACATTATTAAAATACGTCAAAAATATATTAAAAACAATACATCAAAACATATAAATTACATTATTAAAATATCTCCAAAATAAATATAAAAAATAAACTAATAAAATAAACTGGAAAATAAACATGTAACTTTAAATGGATGTGAGCATCCGTCAACGGATGTTGACATCAGGGATGCTCACATCCGTTTAAAGATTATATGTTTATTTTTTTAGGATTTATTACGCACCTTCACGACAAATCCTTCAAGTACCACCATACCACCACCACACCGCCACTTGCAATCTCTCATTGAGCACACCAGCTAATGAAAGTCCACCACACTCTGAGATCACAATTCTATCACAATTAAAGAATGAGAGGAAGAAGTGGAACGTGAAAAAAAAGGAAGAAGAGCACAATGAAAAACGATAAAGAGGAAGAATAGTTATCGCTGCATACATGTAAATGATTATTGTGGGTAGAGGTTAAAAAATATTAACCCTAAAATTTTATTAAGAATAAAATAGAAATGGAAAAATAAAAAGAGAGATAAAACAGGAATAGGAATAGGGTGGTGAAGGAAGAAGGGTGGTGGTGGAGGGAGCACACCCCTGATCTATTCGCTGAAGTGGACCAGCCGAATATTATATATGGACCCGTAAAGTCCAAAAGTAATGGTAAGTTTTTCAAATAGCTTCTCGAGTGATTAAAATACGAGTTTTGCCTATTATGCAATATTGCTATAAACAAATTTATCCTATCAATAAATCATACAAATTCTTTGTATGAATTTCAAAGTATTTATTATAAAAAAATAATAAATAAATTATAGAGTGCTTTGACATTGAATGATAATATAAAAATGTTTTACGTTTTTCATTTTCATTTTTATTAAGGAAAACAAAATTCACATACTCTCCATAAACTAAAAAAATCATTACTACTATGTTAAAAACTGAATCGATAAAAAAATAATAAAATCTAGAATCAAACTAAACAAAATCACTTGCTTTATTTAGATATATAACAGTTATAACACTGTAATATACATACATATATATCTTAAATGTTATTTTATAATTTTATATATGTATATTTAAGTTGTATTGTAATTTTGAAATACAAAAATTATATAATCTTTTATAAAATAAAAGATAACATCGAATTATGAATATAACAATAGTTCGTATTTCTCTATTTAACCATTTTTTTTCATCATAAAATGTATAATAATAATTACTTTAAGTTTGACAATCTTCATATAAAAAGAGGTTTTAAAATTTTATAATAATAAAAAAACACAAAAATCAATTCAAACAAAAAATAATAAAACGTTGATTTTTGGTTTACTTCTGATTTTATATTTACTTTAAATATATATTGCTTTTGAATCAAAAGATTGATTGTTCGTAGTCTGCTTCCCGATCACAAACGACATAATTTTCTTATAAATATAAATGACAGAGAGCAGAGTTTTTTCTTACACTATAGTAAACAAATCCAATTATCAAATAATATTTTCTCCAATCGACAAGAAACGAAATCAAGGCATTCTCGATTCTGAATTATGGATCAAAAGTCATCATCCTCATGATCCATGAGCTTCCAGGAACCATCATTTTGTTGAACCATACCCTTATTTTTTTCCACCCTCCACGAAACGGGAACAAGCAATTCATCTTTGAGAGCATCCAAGGTCTTGTTAACAAGGGCAATATCACGATTAACCTCAAGTTTGAAGCCTCCTTTACTTCCATGTGTTCCCGCCACAGCATGCAGGTAACCCTCCAAATTATGCCAACTGAGTGGGTTCCCAGGACTCTTCAAGTACATTGATTTTCGGGTATCGATCTTCAACTCCTCGCCTACATCCGAATACCCCACAAGGGGGTAGTTTGGGACAATGTCTAACTCGTTTCGAATGCGTATGGTTGTCAAATCTTTGTAGCCAGAGAAAACCTTCCGAAAGTTGCCATCACCAACTCTTGGGCAGGCAAACACAACGGCAGTGACTGGGGAAGCCTTGATAGAAGGATCACTCGGTTTGTTATAACCATTCGCAACAATGTCCACTGCACTGAGGGTTGCAATTGCAGCACCTAAACTGTGACCGGTTATAGTTATGCTTATTTCTTCATTCTTATATAGCTCCACCAGCCTTCTCACCTCGCTTAGGACCTAATCATCGATCGACATAAAAAAAATATATGTTATTCTGTATCCCTTTCTTAAGTTTACTCAAATGATCGATAATCACTGAGTTTTATCTTTCTTTGAATGAAAATATTCATTGATTTTGTGGCCTGTCTCATATTTTCATTGAAACAACAAGATGAAAAATAGATAGAAGTTTTATGGCAGATAATACGATATGAAAGGATAATACCTGGCTTCTGGCACTGCTCTTATTAAAGGGAGAACGTGGATCCTCTGAGGTGTAAATGGAGTACCAACCCTGATGCACTTTGGGATCAGTGTTGTTACCAAAAACTTGAGGAGCAGAAACCAAAACAAACTCCAGATCATCAACCCATTCCAAGGTCTTAACAGTACCCCTCCATGCGATCACGATGTCCCTTCTCCCTAACGCAGCTTTCCCTTCATCAGTCGCCACTGCAACGTAACCTATCCAGTTTGATTCCCTGCTCCAAGCCTCTCTGGAAAACGACTTTACGATGAAAGCTTCGGGGAGATCGATTTCTGAAGTTGCATACAGAAACTTGGTCACGGAATACGAGAAGGGGTTGCCATTCGTCAAACCAACTTTGGAGAAGAAATTCCTCTTGGCATATCTGCTGCTTCCGGCATACATTGATGCTTTCTCCGAGATGAAAGCGTCGTATGCCGCTTGAGCCATTTCACCGTAGTGTATTATGTAGCGGCGAAGATCGATGTCCAGAGGGTCCATCAGCCCCCTCCAGTGAGTTTGCCCACTGAGTTGTCGCCATTTGTTTGCCATGCTGCTATCCATCTTCTTCTTCGCCCCGATACACCTTTTCATCAACGCTGCAACCGTCGGTTTCTTACGTTGAACAAGACAGAACTTCACCTTCATATCTTCGATCCTAAAATGACTTTGGAAAAAGGATAACTATGAAACCCCCTTCGCTTTATTCAGGCCGTTAAATTTCTTGTAAAGTGTATAATATAAGGTTCAGATATGATAAAAAATTTGTCTTCACAGGGAATATATATATATATATTTAAAATAATAAGTATTTTTATGTTGAAAACAATGATGACGTTAAGTGACATAGAAACAAAGTTTCTTTGTTCTTAGAATTGAGATTTGGCATTATGTTAATTAAACGGACCCAATCATGGATTGATTATTTCGCAATTTCAAAAGCAAAAGCAAAGGTTTCAGGCATTTGAAGGTCATCTAAATGGCTGTGAAAGTCATGTTATGTACTCTGCAAGCTTGCCTTCAAAGACCATTCCTGAGTTGCAGTGTAAAGTTTTGTCTCACGTGTTTTTAATAAAAAATTTAATGCTACTATCTATATTAACTATTTTTTAAAAGGAATTATTTTTTAATTTCTTCATTTAATAATAACTGTTGTTTAATTTTCTCTCACTCGTTAAAAGTAAAAATAAATAAACATATTACTTTTAAAATAATTTCAATATAGTAATCTTACTTTTTTCAGTAAATGTATTATTTTGACAAACAGGTTAATTAATTTGACAACAGTTTAAGAAAAAAATATTTTTTATTGAAATGTCTCTCGTTCGCTTGGAGAGATTCATAAAAGAATTAATTTGATGACAATTTAAAAAGAAAAGCAATTGATGATTTATGCAAATATCAGAATATAATTTAATTAGAATTTTGATTATGAGGCTAAACAGCAGCCGGAAGTATTGTTGGCCAAAGAAACATTATAGTGATTATTTTGCCCTCATACTTAGTACTTTCGATGTAGTTTAAAGTTTTTCACATAAGAATAATAATAACTATGTGACTTTATTAAACTAATCCGATTCTCTCCGTTGGTTTACTAAAACAGGTACGATAATAAATTCATAAACAATTTAAGAATAAAAGATTAATATTTTATAGAAAATAGAGAATATCAATAAATTTTAAATTGATTTTAGAAAAGAGTAAAATCGTGGTCATTTTGAGATAAAGACAGTATCTTTTTGTTGAGATGTTAAAAAGATGTTATAGAGATAATTCCATACTCTATGATATGGTTAAAATCATATAAAATGTTGAAAGAAAAGTTTTATGATTAATGATGTAGTTGTAATTATAATATATGATTGTGATTTTTAGTTGATTGGTTAAGAGTAATGATTTATTGATGTCTGTTAATGGAAAATTTTGACTTCTAAGTTACCTGTTTTAAACAGTTGGCACATAGAAGTTGAGGAAGGCAGGTATTTGGTGCTCATTGGTTGGATGCTTTGCGTAACTTGTAAATAAAAATTGAAGTTTCAAAGTGGCAAAGCTAAGTAATGAAAAAGAAAGGGAGTGCCATGCTTCTAACTAACGCCTGTTTCATGCCTGGGGAAGACGTTACCAACTAAATTTGGTTTTAGAATCTGCTTAGACAAATATATTAATTATTTCATTTTTCCCTTTAATTATTCTTTTCATTTTGACATTATTTCACTGAATTATTTTATTCTTGAAACTTGAGTGGGAAAAGGTCATATTCAACAAAAGTGGGGAATATAAAAGAGGGGGGAGTATGAAGAGAAAATAACAAGGGTGTTAGTAACAACTACTCAATTCCTCACTTGGGTTGGAATTTTGATCCGGTCCATGATGACAGAAGCTGCTTGTTTCTCTATGCACCTCCAAATGTTTCTTTCTGCATTTCCAATTTTCGAAAATAGCTCAATAAATAAGGTTACATGAAAACAAGTACATCAATATTACAATATATAATTATAAACTCTCCTTTATTTAATCTTTACTTTTTATTTTCAAATATATTTACAAAATAAATATTTGTACCCCTAACATATATGATATTTATTCCGTGTCCTTTCCTTTTTAAACAGTGTAAAGCCTTTTTCCAAATTATCTTTTGTGTCATGCAATCCATGCGGTATCACAAAATCTCTTCCATCCCAACTCAAATTAGTTTTCCGCCCAATTCTAAATGGACTAACAAAGCAATTTTCACTTTTAATTACACTTCAACTTTCGAACCCTTAAATCTAACAAAGAAAAAGTCTTCATGCCCACAACAAAATCGGCCACTTTTGGGTCTCTTGAAAACTAAAACTCCCCGGTTTCCTTTAGAGCACACTAACTCAAACTTCGCATTAATTCGAACAAATATATTTTGAAATCCAACTAGCACATCAATATTTAAAAAATTATTATATTTATTTATTGCACTTGGGACAAACTTTTCCTAGTCAAAAAAAATAACACAACAAAAATTATTAAAAAATTTAAATATGAATCTAAATCTCGTGTCTCGAGTAAAAATAAAAAAATTAAACATCAAAAAATTCTATAAAATTATCATTGATGTTAAAATATGTCATAGGTATAGATTAAATTCATATTTTATTAATATTGTATTACCCCAATTATCCACTCTAAAAACAAACAATTAGTATTTTTCGTTGATCATTTCTTAAAAAAACATTATCCTCTTTTTTATCTCAAGTCAAAAATGTACTTTTATTGGATTCAATTTTTTTAGGACTGTTACATTTAAAAAACAAACAACTTATATTTATATTTTAATTAATTAATAAGGTTTCATTGTATCATTGGATTCTTTTTTATATGAAATCTCAGATTTTTATTTTTTAGAAATCTATTTTTAAAAATGTCATATAATTTGATCATTTAAGTTAATAATATATTAATAATATTGTTGAGAATTTTTTAAACAAAGGTTTGTTCAAATAACGTCCTTATTCAGTCAATGAAACATTCCTAAAAGTATATTTATCACTTAAAAACCAATCTCTTTTTGAGTTTTTTGAATTTTAAAATCTTAAATTTTACTCAATAAGAAAATTCATAGATACTATATTTGTCTACTGACCTAATCTCGTTGAATTTTTATAAATTAAGTTTCACTCAATAAATGATATACTCGTCTTAGCAAACCAAGCTCCTAAGAGTCTTAAAGGTTTAAAAATGAGTCTTGACTTGATTAATAAGTAAAAGGACCTCAATTTTTTTTATTCTAAAAAATCGAATTTTCACTCAAATCATACCACAACATCGTTATTCACCATATCATATAAATTTCAACAATCATCAAATAACATAGATCAAGTGTGGTGATCACAACATTTCTACAACCATCTTCAACTACTACATAAAACTTCTAAAATTTTAAATCTAGCTTCTTTTATTTGGAATGAGTCTCTTATTACTATTATAGTCCCCGAGACTCATACTATTTTCCAATGCATAAATTCATATCCAACATCATAAAATACATTCATCATAGAAATCATACAAAATGAATATATCACAAAACAAATTAACAATAATAAAATATTATTATAAATGGTCACTGGAGAAGAATCAAATGTTTGACAAATCAAATGGTACATCTGGTTTTTAAGATTCCTCTATCTTACCATCAAAAAATAACCTTCATGGGGAACTAAGAAGTTGAATCTGGCAGAGCCGGTTAGACATCTTCTTATCCTTTCAGAAAAATGCAATAGAAAAAGAAAAACAATAAATCTTCTAGGGAACTAAGAAGTTGAATCTGGCATGGCATAGCCATTTAGACATCTTCTTATCCTTCCAGAAACATGGAATAGAAAAAGATACACTAACACATAGACATACACAATAATTCAATAAATGAATAGTAATTAGATAATTGACATAAAAGTCTAGGAAAGTTAGCTCCCCTTACCTCTATTCCAGACTTAATCTCCTTATAAATTGTTCCCAAAAACTTCTAAAATTTTACCTTTGCAACTAGAATTTCTTCGAACTCTCTCTTCTCTCATAATTTCTCAATTTTTGGTGCAATTTCAGCCTTCTCCCTTGCTTGCTATTTATAAGCTAAGATTTGACACTATTTAAATTTTTTTATATTTTATTAAAATAATATATTATTAAAAAATATATTTTGACTTTCTCTCATTCCACTTTCGAAAGGGGTTTTGTCCCTTTGCAATCATTTAATTATATATATATATATATATATTTACAAAACCTTCTAAAAATTTTTAAAATTTTGAATTCTTTCTTCTAAAATTACTATAATCCTTTATCCTAAATTTTTAATTTTTCTTATCATAATTTTCTTATCAATTATATTTTCTACCTTTAAAATTATTACTACTAACAAAGAAAAATTGATACTATTTATTAAAATAAATAAATTATGGACTTTAAAATTTTAAACTCTTTTTAGTCACATGTTACCATTTTATAGCGTATACATGCAAAACTTCTAAAAATAAATTTATAAAAAATAAAAGATGAAGTTAATAATGAAAATTTTGATCCAACATAAATATTGTATTTTATGTTAAAAAATTTATGATAAACTTTGATGTAAAAAAAAAATGAGTAGATTGATTGGAATTTAGAAAAAATGTAGAGAAAGATAAAAATAATAGTTTCTGAAAGATAGTTTGTCTTTATAAAATAAATCTCAACTAATTGATTTTTCAATTTATAAAACTTACATTTTAATAATAAAATATTTAAACTTCATTTATAAAAGATCATTATTGCTGTTAATTATTTTCTAAAATCCTTCCATGTTTAATGAAAATAATAAATTTTCTATTATAAGTTAGAAAAAGTCAATAAACAAACAAGATATAAAAAAAGTTATTGTCTATTTTAAATAAATTTCAATTCATTAAGAATATGATACTAACGTTTTCTACAATAAAATAATCCGTCACAAAAATAAACATCCATTATATTATTTTTGGAAAAATAGTATGAGCCCTTTTAGAGGAAAAATAACCAAAAAAAAATTGTATGGTTTAAAATTAAACTATGCACAAATCAAGTTATAAAAATTAATTTTATTAATTTCTTTAAAATTTGATTTGTAATTCATATATAAATTAGTTTTGATTCATACAAAAATAATTTCCGTTTCCTTTTCTTCTGAAACTAGTTTGTTTGAGGTGTAGGGTCATGGTCAATTATTAGGTCATCGACGTGTCATTTCAAATCTAAATTTTGTTCAGTAAAAAAAATTCCTTTACATCTAAACTCTTCAAATAATACACGTAAAAGATACTATAATGTGAAAATTAAATCAAGTTAAACAAAATAAATAAATAATAAATACTGTAATTAATGTATAACTTAAAACTGACCTAAATATCGCCGAAACATTAATTAATTTACTTTAATCATATTCAAACTATTCGATATGATAAACCACCATTCAGTATCTTAGATAATTGTCCGACTTAGTTAATCATGGAGAGTCGAAATTTGTGACTGATAAGATGGTTCACCGTTGTGATTGAAGTTTACTGAATAGTGAGTGCATATGTGATTATTATGTATATAAATCATAACATAATAGCATGTATTTGGGAGAAGGAAAGTAAGGTATTAAGAAATAGTAAGATTAGTGAGAAAAAAGAGAGTAATTAAAGGTTATTTTGATGTGTGAAGCAGTTAAGGCAAAGTGAAGAAGAGGCCCCAGTAGAAGGGAAGTCCGTTGATGATCGTAAATGGAGACCCACTTTATTACAATTTTGCCTCTTTTGCAGGAATCTCTTCCTTCTCTACCCGGACCTTCACTTGTTTCTTTCTCTGTCTCCCTCCCACTCCCAGACAGACATTCGGACAGCGACATCTTTCTTAGTTTTAGCTTTCACTTCCAATGACATTGCAAACCAGACAACCCTAATCCAAAATCAAATCCTACCTATTCCCATTCTTATTCCTGTTCCTTTTCCACCTCAATGGTAGCTGGCAAGGTCAAGCTCTCAATGGCTTTCCCCAAGTCCCCTGCGCCCCCCACTCCTCCCCACTCCTCCGCCACTAAATCCTCCCTCACGCGCTCCTTCGCCACTTACTTCTCACGCTCCTCCGCTCAGGTTCAGCCCCGCCCCTCCGACGTCCTCGACCTCCTCCGCCTCGTCGAGGACCTCCGCGAGAGAGAGTCTCGCCTCAAAACAGAGCTTCTCGAACACAAGCTCCTGAAAGAAACCGTTGCCATCGTTCCCCTTCTCGAAAACCAGATTTCCGCAAGGGACGCACAAATAGAAAGTAACAACAACAAAATGGAACAAGTGGAGGCAGACAACCGGAGGCTCAGGAACGAGCTCCAAGAACTCAAGCTCCGAATGGAAGAAGAGAAAATAGAGAACCTGAAAAAAACTAAAGCGTTGGAGGATGAGATTGCAGAGCTGAAGAAAACGGCGTCGGATCATGTCTGCAAGGCATTGGTAAATGAAGTGCATTCTTCGATGGAAAACGACGAGCATTCTTCGGTGAGGCTTCAAGCGCCTTTGGAGGTGCCAGTGAGGTCCACTTTGATCAAGAGTTTGAAGAAAACGACGTCGGATCATAGAAGTGTGAACCACAAGCAGTTTGAAGCAACTGTTCAAGATTTTAAACCAGAAATGGCTGAAAGTGAAAGGCCGCGTCGTGACTCGGGGGAGCTCGCCGATTCTACTGAGTCCATTTTAACAAGATCACGTGCGCCTCGCGTTCCCAAACCGCCACCGAGACCATCGTTGTCTTCTTCATCAATGCGCTCGCGGTACACCGATTCTGCGGCGTCGGAGAACGGCAATGTCGAAATAGAGAAAGTGATATCACGACCTCCCCCGCCGCCTCCTCCTCCTTTCAAGGCTGCGTTGAAGACTGCTCCGCCTCCTCCACCTCCGCCGCCGAAGGGGAGTAGGCAGGTTACGGCAAAGGTGAGGAAGGTGCCGGAAGTGGTGGAGTTCTATCATTCCTTAATGAGGAGGGAATCGCAGTCCCGGCGAGAATCACTCTCCGGCGTGGTAGAACTGCCTCCTGCGGCCAATCCACGTGACATGATCGGTGAAATTGAGAATCGTTCGTCTCACCTGCTCGCGGTAAGTGTGTTACCTGTTTTTTTTGCAGAAATTACGAATGTGCCACTGGTGTCATTGTCAAATGCAAAAATGCTGACTCCCATGCTTTAATTTGAAATTGATTTATTTATTTTTAACGTAAGACAGCAATTAAATTCGAATTTGGGTGCCCACGACTTTGACAATGCCGCAAAGTAGATAGGCACTTTATGGAATCACTTTTTTAATTGTCGAACTACAAAAGGGAAAAGAAGATCCTCCATTAACTATGTCCTAGAGTTATTGGGTTTAGTTATTTGGTTAGAGCCTAATTTAATTTAGTTTAGCATAAATAAAGATGGCTTCTTGAGTGATCACCTCGGCAATATTTCCTTGTTTTTTTTTTTCAGATTAAAACAGATGTCGAGACGCAAGGAGACTTTATTAGATGCTTAATCAAAGAAGTGGAGGGTGCTGCATTTACAGACATTGAAGACGTTGTGCTCTTTGTTAAATGGCTTGATGACGAGCTTTCCTATTTGGTATGTATTGTTGGATGATATTATTTCTAAACAGAATTTTTACAACAATATATTGTGCAAATTGGCATAAGAACTTCATGTGCAAATAGCATTTAGATTAAGATAGAAAAGAAGAAGACTCATTTGCTATGGTTGGTTTTTATTTTAGGTGGATGAACGAGCAGTGTTAAAGCACTTCGATTGGCCGGAGAAGAAGGCCGATGCGCTGCGCGAGGCCGCGTTTGGGTATTGTGATCTGAAGAAGATAGAATCTGAGGCTTCCTCATTTCGTGATGATCCTCGGCAGCCATGTGGTCCAGCTCTCAAAAAGATGCAGGCTCTCTTTGAAAAGTATGCGTATCCTTGACCCACATGGGAATATGATAACAACATGATCTGTAAAATGTTAATTGAACGTTCTTTTGCACACAACCTTAAATAACACTCTAATGTTGGGTTAAAAATTGGGTTATGGCAGATTAGAGCATGGAGTTTTCAATATCTCGAGAATGGGAGAGTCAGCTACAAATAGATACAAAGTCTTCCACATACCTGTACAGTGGATGCTTGACAATGGTTTTGTGAGCCAGGTAATTTTTATGATCAATTGGGAAGTGACATATACTTAATTTTAACTACATTCAGTGTGGATAACCTCAGCCTATCTTCGACGTATCAGTGACCAACAGTTGTTTCAATTGATTTAGACTACTCCAAATGATTAATTTTGTAGATTTCTAAAAGAATTATCTCGGTCCTATTTGTTTAATAGCGTTCGTTACTTCTCTTTAAGTAAGCCTATTTATAAATATCAATTCGTTAAATTTCATCGTGTCGGAATAATACATTCCGATCGCTAAAAGATTTCGTTGATAAAGTTAACTACTGTATGTGATGCCTAATGTAACACCAAGATGCAGTGCTGGTAGCAAAACGACAAGGCAAAGGTTGGATTCTTACTTGTTTGTCTCTGCAAATTTCTGCATGAGCACATGTGAAATCACAGATCTCTAAAATCCATCTGTTTGTCTGCTCAGTCGTTTAAACTTGAATAAAGAAAACGAGATTCCTTATTCCTGACCATTAATATCTTTGTCGCATTCAAATGGCAGTTAGATGGATCATGGATAGTACACATTTAATACGTTTTAAATTACATTAGTAAACAAAAAGGCCACATCCTTCATACATGCGAATAAACAAACATAATTAGATATGGATAGCTTCGTACTTAGGTTGCTATTTACAATTTCTAGTGTTATACAGTGAAGAATGACAAGCTAAATTCTCAAGTGTTGGTTACCTTATTCAATTTTTTTTCTTTTGCAACTTCAACTTTATGTCATGACAGATCAAGCTGGCATCTGTGAAACTAGCCATGAAGTACATGAAGAGAGTCTCTGCTGAGCTTGAGACAGTTGGTGGTGGTCCTGAAGAAGAGGAGCTCATTGTCCAAGGAGTTAGATTTGCTTTTCGAGTACATCAGGTAAATCCTACAGATATGTTTCAACGATAATACAAAACAGGTGCCTGTTCTAATACAGATAGAGCATAATGGGCCATCTGAAATGATAATGAGCTGTTGATGTTTGGCAGTTTGCTGGGGGGTTTGATGTGGAGACAATGAGAGCATTCCAAGAATTGAGAGATAAAGCGAGGTCATGCCAACTTCAATGCCATAGCCAGCAACAGAAATTTCTTTGCAGGTCTGCAACCTACTAGAGATGGAGCAAACTCAGCTTCAGAAAATAGTAGCACCGATTTTGATGTATAGATAGTGACATTTTGCTTGTGAATACCAATAGAATGGCCATCCCTTTACCAAGACGCAATCATAATTCACCCATTCATTAATGAACGACTTGGATAGGGAAACCACGCAATCACTCAATCAGTAACACCATATGTTTCCTCTCACTCACGTTGCTGTTACCAATTCCTCCAAAACCAGTGTCTTTTATTTTTCTTCCCGACTCTAATACTAGTAAATTGTTTTTGTTTCCATGATTCATTCATATCGGTTGATTGAGTTGATTCAGACTATTTTTATGGCCAATAAAACCTTCTATATTAATTCAATGCAGTCATGTAATTGAACCCAATAGTTTATAAAAACAGTTATTGGTCCATCTGATTTTATATGACATTTAATAGCTTAACACTTGCATTAAAGAATATAATTAATATTTTATATGTTACTTCCTAATATGTTTTTATTTTTCGAATTAATTATTCATTTACAAGAATTGAAAGGAATACTCTTAATGAGTTTGGATTATGGGTAGTCTAGAAACAGGAATGTTTAACGTGTCGTTGGTTTTGTAAGACAACAGTTAATGCAATTTTCTTTAAAACATAAAGGAAGACAGTAGTACATAAATATTTAATAAAAAAATTGGAGCCGTGTATAGTATATTAATTAGCACCAACTTTTATTAATTTTATGAGAACAATATGATTTTATTGATTAAGTAGTCAAATTAGTATATGAAAGATAAACAGTAGTCATATTAAGCACTTCAATTATAAAAAGAAGTATATTTGTATGTATTATCGTGAAATCGGTTTTTAATAGTGTATATTTCATAAATTTGAGAAGTATATTTGTGGATCAGCTCATCCAAATTTTAAAAAAATGAATAGAAAATTACCAAAATTATTTATAATTTTTTTAATTTTAAATTTCAATAATAAAAGAAAGCCAATATTTGGTATAAGTATAAACAATTACAATAAAAAAGTTAAAGGTTATTAATTTTCATTTACTAAAAATAAATAAAAAGAAGTGTATTATAAAAATTATTTAAAAAATTATAAAATAAAATGTATACTTATATTTATATATATAATATTAGTAAAATAATAGATAAAAAAGATTTATTTATATAAACATAGAAATAATGTTACATAAAATGATATATTAAAAATATTTAATACAGTTGTTGGATGGGACCGATAGAATGAACCCATATTTTAGTTCATATAGATTACAAAATCTGTGAGAAACTAATAAACTTAACATCTGATCCGTTTCATACATTTTTTATAATGAATAATGAAGGGATGAACATGACCCGTGAGGTATTACATCAAACCTCTTTTATATTCAATACTACATAGCTTATCCTATTAAACTTGTAAATTTTCTCTCTATTTTAAGTTATTTGTATAATTTTAAAGAAATACTTTATTTCCCTCTCTATAGATGGTCTTATTGAGGTGAGAAATTGTGTCTCAATGTTTTCAGATTACATAGGTGCCAAAATACTAATAATGCCTATTATTGTAAAGAAATCATTGAATTTTCAAAACACCAACCATTCTTCTCAATAATGACTGGCTATAAATATAGAACAGATGACAATATTTATGAGGATAAAATCTCTAGTACAAACAAAATGAATATGTTGTGTGTTTGAGATGGTATATACCACTTATATTTTGGTAAAATAAGAGAGTGAAGAGTGTGAACTTTTTTTCTTTTGGGCCCTTAAGACTCAAATGTTTTCTTTGTTGAAGTACTGTCCTATCAACTGGCACTGAAATTTATAGTTACAGTCCCATGAAATTGTTACTTTTTTATATTTATTTGATATATATATAAAATAATTATAAAAAAAATAAAAAAATAATATCAAATAAATGTAATATATATATATATATATTTTAAAAAAATATCTATCAACTCTCCTACAAACTATTAGATTAGACAAAAAAATATAACTTATACACATAATTTCTTTTTATATAAGAACGTAACCATTTAAATTATTTGATTGTGACTTCTTATCTTCTTACTGAGGTGAAAAAGTTGGTGCATCCTTAAATTTTTGTCCCATTATAATATTCATAATAAATAACTACTAAGTTAATTGAGTTAAAACTTTCTAGATATCTTTTAAATGTTTCAATATTTAACTTTATTCCATTATGATATTTTTGATCCATTATTAATATAAGATATTTTAGATTATAAGTTCTAATATAATAAATGTATATGTTGATTGATGCATTTGTAATTTCAAATTTTAATTTCACTTGAGAATAAATTCTGACATGAAAAAAAGAGATTTTTTTCTTCTTTAATTTAGGAAGGATATTTAAGATTAAGACTTAAAGTAAGTTAAGATCACCTATAACTCCTATCCTATAACACTTTCAATTGATTGGTTAGATTTTTAAGTTTATGTTATCCAACACATTGCACACAGCGCGTTATTAAGAAATATATATTTTATGAAATTTGTTATACAAATTGATGAGAAATAAAATGATTTTATAAAATTTCTTGTAAATTTATAATTCCATTAAAGAAAGTCTTATAACATATACGAAAATCTAATAATGCAATTATGAATTTTACACATTTTTTTATATAGTATATTAGTCTAGGGGTCACTTCTCAAATTCATTTTTATATATGTAATTATTATAGATTTTGTCTTTTCACTCACTAAGCTTTGCCAGGATAAATGAATTAAATAATTGTTTAGTTTACTTAAATAGAAAACTTATGTTTCATTGTCGACTTGCTATGATTTACTTTACTTAAATTAAAAACATCCAAACAATTCAAAATGATTGGATTGAAATTTTTAACTTTGTAATTCGTTTAGTTCTGATTTTCTTGTTTTGTCATTAATTTGTCAACTTGAAACGATAAAATGGTTTGACGCCGTCTCTTTTAAATTAAAATTTAAAATAATAAATAATTTAAAAAAGTAATTTTATATTATATTTTTTTTTTAAAAATACAAATATATAATAACATTACAACTTAAATTATTAATATTTATAAATTAAATTTTAATTATTAATTATAATAAATAATTTAACATATAAATATAATAATTATTTTAATTTATTTAATTAAAAACATTAATGCATCAATAAAAACTTAAAAAATATTTATATTATTAAATATGTTTTTAACATTTATATAAACTACAGAGTAAATACTTATTTGTTAGCTCATGAGTAAATATATCAT
Organism: Vigna angularis; assembly: GCF_016808095.1. Lineage (NCBI taxonomy): Eukaryota > Viridiplantae > Streptophyta > Magnoliopsida > Fabales > Fabaceae > Vigna > Vigna angularis. Next base: position 34,476,776 of record NC_068975.1, on the reverse strand, counting down.
GGCATGAATTTACCAATCAGGATTTCATGTCCTAATTATGCTGTCTCCATCGCAGAGAGAAATTATGATTACTTACTCTTCCCTGTTATGGTTAAACTCACTTTTTGTTGAAACAGAAATAGCAATAATGATGCCATAAGACGTCCTTTTGCATATTGATTGCCATAACTTTTCTCAGAACTCAACTGCTGAGATAATCGGTTGTTAAAATGCCCAGTCACTGCTGAGATAATAGGTTGTTAATATTAAGTATCAGAAAAGCACAAAAAAACCACTAGATGATTCTGTGTAAAGAAAATGACCAAAGGTAAATGCAAAAAGGCCCTCTGTCTTGGAAGGAAGGAAATAGTTTCTAGTTACAAACTTGTAGCTTCCACAAGTATGTATCAATCATTGACAGAGTTGAACATCATTTTGTGATTCAATAAAATTATATTACACCCTTGTAAAGAAAATACTTATCTAGGTATGCAACACTTTGATCCCTGACTTATTTGTTTAGTAAATTATTCTTCAAGAATCCTATACTTTTGTTTTACAATTGATTTTTACCCCTCTGACAGTATCTATCCCCCAAACAATCAAGTAAATCTCTTACACTAGCTGAATATATAACCAAGGGATGAAGAAAACGGTCAATAATTTGTGTGGAGTTTCACCTTCATGAGGTGAGAGCTGCATATAGGAGCTGGTTCCAAGTGTCAGGTAATCCTGGTAAGCACCAGTGGCTGCAGTCATTGCCTGCATGATCCCCACTATAAGCAGAAGGGTGAGCATCCTTCCTTAATTGTGAAAGCAGTGTGATATCAAGCAGATAAACTGGAGTATTCATCTTCTTTAATACACTGTTCAACACGCTAGTTGCTGGAGGTAGACCTGCTGGATATGTTGATCCAGACAGTGGTTGAATTTCTCCACTACAGCTTCTCTTTGGTTGGTTCCAATCCTTCCCTCTGTTATAGTTACAAAGATATCGCAAAATACTTGTTCAGCACTACAATACTGCACTTGCACATATCAAATGCTTCTAATGTTCTAATCCAATTTTTTCTAATTCCTCCTCTGTTGCTTTCTGATAGTCATGAAGAGTATTCATTTCATGCAGTTTATATTTATGGTCTACATTTAAATCCCTTTCCTTGTATACATTAACATAGTAATGATTTTCATTTTTTCAAACTACAAAACGAATTTGATTGAAAATGAGCGAAGGGGTTACTTACTGATAATGAGTTGGAGAGATGCCTTGAAAGAAGACTTTAGTTTTGGTGGTATCAACATTCTGATCAACCCATTTAGCCCAAGTGCTTAATCCTTTATTGTATGCCTCCAAACGGTCCATGTTCTTAACCAGATTGGGTCCATCTCTGATATAATCCCATCTGAATATGAAAATCACCAACAACCGTTAGGTCAGACCCAAAAACAAAAAGGGGCAGAGAGAGAATGAGGTTATACAATACAATCAAATGGACCCTCCCATGTTAACTTTTAATGTAACAAGGTTATGTTGAAATTTTGTATCCTCTTTCACCTAATAATATGCATTAAATATTTTGCATAAACGCATAATACCCCTGAGATCTTCCAGTGTGGATCCACCAATGCCAGGAGTTGAAAATCAACATGTCCATGCCTTTCCACGCATTTCCAGCAACAATGGAGTTCAATGTAAGGACTCGCCCAACATTTTCTCGAATTATGTCTACCAAATATGGGGTGCGGTATAGCTGTATAGTTACTCCATAGTCCTGCACAAACTCACCAAACCACTAATCATTATCTATCCACTTTCCATGGCTCAGATTCAATTCCATTTACATCAAACCCACATTCACATGTATGAGATATTTCACAAACCAAACAATAAAGTGCAAAACAACCACGACTCACACTCACTACAGACATTCATCCTTATCCAATTCTAATAAAAGTCAACTCATATTCATATATTATTTTTATATCATATCTATCTTATTCTACCATGCTTCATCTCTAATTTTCTTTCAATCATAAGCACAGTATAAAAGTGATTAAAGTACTTTACCATAACATCGTTTTCAAAAGGGGAAGCATGAATTGGCATACAAAAGATATTCACGTGAAAAATAATAACTGTCAACAAACATGCTCTGTTCTGTCAACGTCACTTTCTCAATATAATATAATACCATCTTTTTATAAGTATTGATAACTATAATTATTAAATATATCAGTAATGAATAAAAACAATAAATTTTCAGCACAGTTAACGGGAAAGAGATATAATAACAAAAGGTTTGAAATTATTATTATGAAAAAAAAATCTAAAGTTGAGGGAATATGTTGCTGCGTATATTTATTGAAATTATTATCTTAAACATTGGAAAACGGTGATTATTCAAACTTAAGATTTGTCAACTTGTTAGTAATCACGTGAATAGTTCTTAGAATAAAACACTTCATTTGATTAATCGATCTAACCTGAATGCACTAAGGAATTGCTACCTACTGATTGAGATATGAAATTTATCCGAGTTTTATAATATTATGGATTTTGTAGCTTAACAATATTAGCATGCGATATAGATCGTTTTCAAACAGAAGAGGCTAGCCAACTTGTGTCATGTTCTATGATTGATACCAAGCAAAATAAGATAATGAACAAAATAATTGCGAGGAGCCTCCAAGTTGTAATCACAGGTTGGCATGCCCAGCCTGTCATATATATACCATAACTAAACTCTACAATTTCGTGTCAAAATCAGACCCTTCTCTATTAAGTAGAATTTAGGCTTCCCTGCAACGTGAATTACTATGTGCTGTTTTTCTTCCACTTTTTCTTTAGGGATCACTGCTGCTTTTATTTCTATTCTTTATTTTGAATATTTGATTGCCCTGGCCCAGCAAAAGGAATCTTCTCCTGTCCAAGGAACTATTCAAAGGTATATCATTAAAGCGTTGGTTCATCATTTCTGCTTAACTTTGTGGGCAATGGGTTTTGTATATTTAAATCCATGTAGTTCAACCTTCTACCCATCAACTTTTTAAAAATAAAACACAAAAAAGAAAAAAAAATGAAAATTCAATCCAGCCTCTCCATTCCTACCTCTTCTCTGTATCTTTATTTTAAAAGTGACAAGTATGATAGAGAGGTGCAAGAGGTTGATTTTGATGTATGGTTAGCTTTTTCTAAATATATCATATTGGTATGGAGATTGAGTATTTTGCAAGCTCAAAATCTATGTTCCTTTAGTGTACCAAAATAAGAAACTCTCTTTTTTTTTCTAGCTTTATGTCAAAATCTAGCTTGAATTCTGTAAACAAACTATAAATATAATAACCGGGGTAGGAGAAAACTCAGGAAATTAATGATGGAAGAACCAACACGGCATAAACTATGAAAGAAAGAAGTCACATGATGCGATAGAGAAACAAACAAGGAGATTAAAAATGAAGAAAAAGAGGGAGGATCGTATAGAGTGACGCCTGGTGATTGACAAAAAACCAGAAATGAGACAAAGTTATAAAAAGAAAAGTAAACACAAAAGCTAACCTGGAAGGTTACAGTAGACAGTGATTCTTTCCTCAAAAAGCTGCTCTTGGTATTTGGCACCGACGCGTGAATCATACAGGATAGCGATTCCCACATGTTGAGACTCAGCGAGTCACCCACAAACATTATCTTCTTACCCTTCCACCTGTTCAGGAAATCCTTACCATCGAACCTACACCAGAAAAATTGCAGTAAATGTCATTTATCAAACGCTTTCCACAAGAGCTTTTCTAGTTTGTCTCCTTTTAGTTCGGCAGAAGAAAATAATACAGGGGCAAAAAAAACTTTAAGTAGGCTGATTCACAATATGAAATTGTACAAGGGCAAAAGTTAAGACGTGTTTCTTAATTGTGCTATTCAATATGAAAACTGGAAACAAAAATGGTTGGTCCCTTCTACGGAATCAAATTTAAGACTTTTTGCCACATTTATCAAAGAACTTCCAAAATTAACTCGGTTGGTGTATGTTTGGTAAAAGGTGGGTTGACAGTTGTTTTCTGAAGCAACAATTGCTGTTTTAACGATAATTTTTCTATAGTGTTATTCTATTTGTAAATCCAAACACGCTGCTAAACTATTTCACGTTATTCTTGTGGAGAAACGGAGACACAGATATGAAAGCTGTATTTCAATGTTGTCAGTACTAACTATACTACTCAAATATGTTCTCTTATTGAACAAAACTTGAATGTAACTGTTTAGAGATCATGTACTTAAAAAAAAAAAACAAGAGTTTATGGCAACCTATGCCACCTATAATAGAGTTTTAATACTAATCGAAAATAGTACTAAGAAATAATTAAGATATTACATTGAAAGTTTTTTTCTTTTTTGTTTTTTTCCATAAATATTGAATCTGGGAATAAAGCTAACACTTGGATTGAGAATGTTGACACTACCTGGGTAAGGCACATGAATCAGGTTTCCAAGCATATTTGAGGTACTGCTTGTCAGGTCTTCCATACTTTAGGCAATCAAACTCAGGATCAATGAAGGGGCAGGTTGAAGAGTCGTAGAGAGGATAAGAAGGGTCAACCACCCAACTTCCCGTGAAAAAATTGCACCCATTAGCTATTACTGCCTTTTTCCCTCCCAAGCCACTCACATTGTGGAATTTTGCAGCTCTTGCTTGGTGCAGGGACAAGAGGCAGCAGAACAGGGTGAGGAAGCTCAGAGTAGAGACCCTGAAACCCATACAAGAATGAATAGACTAAAAGCTGAGAAAGAGATAAAGAAAATGTGAATGAAACTTTGTGTGTGCTTATGGGTCATATATAGGACGGAGAAACTCAACAAAAAGAAGTGCTTGGTGGGTTCCCATGGTGGGTGCTGTAGGACACTGATTTTCTCTCTCTTACAAGGAGGGATCTTGGATGGATTTTGTCTATGCTGTGTGCGGTCGTTATGGGATTCGAAAAAGAAAATGTTTTGTTTTTAAGGGAAAAATCAAGTGTTACTTACCATTTAGCTTGGGAACTGAAATGTTGTGTCCATTTCATTCCATTGGCACAGTAGTGTAAATGTCCAGGGCCAAAAGGAATCTCCTTCGATAAATTAGAAAACAACTGCTATTACTTCCTCAATATATTAATCCTAAATCTAGAAAAAACAATTACGTTATGCTGTGTTTTTGTCTTTTTAGATTTTACCTTTTTAAGGATTTTTCTTCTACATTTAAAAACTTAGCACCAACTAAAATACATTCATGTTTAATAGATTGACTAACTTGTTCTATGCTTAATCAATATTATATTTCAGATTTTTTCACTGAAATAGACAAAATGATTTTAAATTTACCTATTTAGACAAAAAAAAATTATGGAAATAGACAAGTTGTGGAAATTCCTATTTTAAATGAAGAAGTTGTATCCATTCAGTCTAACATAAAAAAAAGAGTAATTTAGTTGCCGTGGTATACCCCTTACATCTTCACTTTTTTAATAATTAATTAATCTAAATTATATGTACTTAATATAAATTAATAAAAATATAATTTAAATAACATAATTTTAATAAATATGGTCTAAATTTAATTAATTGACAAAATTATAAAACAAAATTAATTTAATTACAAACATAATTAATACTATCAAATATATATAATTCATTATATTTAAAAACATAAATTAATAATTGAAAATGATTTAGATTAATTAAAAACATAAATTATTAATTAAAAACATAAATTATTAAACAAAAACATAAATTATTAATTAAAAACATAAATTATTAATCAAAAACATAAATTATTAATTAAAAACATAAATTATTAATTAAACACATAAATTATTAGTTAAAAACATAAATTATTAATTAAAAACATAAATTATTAATTAAAAACATAAACTATTAATCAAAAACATAAACTATTAATTAAAAACATTAATTATTAATCCAAAACATAAATTATTAATTAAAAACATTAATGATTAATTAAAGACATAAATTATTAATTAAAAAATTAATTAATCTAAATGATTTTTAATTAATAATTTAAGTTTTAATTAACAATTTAAGTTTTAATTAATAATTTATGTTTTTAATTAATAATTTATGTTTTAATTAATAATTTATGTTTTAATTAAAAATTTAATTGATCTAAATTATTTTTAATTAATAATTTATATTTTTAAATATAATGAATTATATATATTCGATAATATTAATTATGTTTGTAGTTAAATTTTATTTTTTGTAATTTTATCAATTAATTAATTTTAGATAATATTATTAAAATTATGTTATTTAAATTATATTTTCATTAATTTATATTAATGAGATATAATTTAGGTTAATTAAATTTAAAAAAAAGTAAAGATGTAAAGAGGTAACCGACTTCAACTATATAAGAAGTATACCTTATATCTTTACTTTTTTAATAATTTAATTAATATAAATTACTTTTATTTATATATTAGATTAAAGTTGTGTAAGTATACAACTTCGTCATTTAAAGTCTTCTGAGTCTCTTATAACTTGTTTATTTTTTCTAAGAAAATTGTCTGAATACGTAAATTCAAAATCACTTGCCTGTTTTGATGAAAAAACCTATATTTAAATATGTACACGTTCTTTGATACATTCTAATTTTGTGATTCTATGGTTACTTTTTTTCCCTAAACTTGTGATAAAATACTAATTAAAAGTGAATCAATTCTTAAAATATAATGAAAAATACATTTTAATAGTTTAATAACTCGTGTTTAATATTTAATATATACATGTGTATATGGGAAAAAAATGTAAATATTGGCATGTGCTAAAAAGATATTCTTAATCATTAAATATTTTATATTATTTTTCCTAGTAAACATATTTTTAAAATATACTGTAAATAAATATAATTACCTTTGTATATAATTTATTTATGTCGTTCATATACATTCTTTATATGAATTGAAAGATTAGCAAAATATTAAGATATTTTTATTATTGAATTATATATGTGTAAATGTATATACTAAAATTATCACTATAAAAAATTTATCTTTCAAATTTCTTCAACATTATCATCGTATATGTCCATAATCATATCATCACCTTAATTAATAATAAACAATATTATAAAAATACATTAGGTTCATCATAGACCCAACATACAAATTGTTATTTAGATGTTGAGCTTAATGTCAAACTCTTCACAAAGAGTAGCACTCAACAATATGTTGGCGTTCTTCTAATAAAAAGTTGTGCGCAAAGATATTATCTAGCACTCAACGCCGTGAAGCTAAAATGTTTTAGACTTGTTATACAAATATGGCGCTCAACAGCATCTTGACGTTGATCAACATTAAACCATTCGTAAAAGGTGGTGCTCAATGGTACAGTCTGTCACTCAGCGCACTGGAGCTAAAAATGTTCCTAGACCTACAGCTCAAGCTAGTGCTCAACGCCACTCTAATACCACTCAACATCGTCTCAGTTGACAACAAATGCATTTTTGTGATTTTAAGTGAACTTTCACCATATCAATTGCTCAAATTAATACTATTTTCTCAGTGCATTGGTTCAAAACAATTTTAAACATGAAAACTCGTATCAATTTACGCTCTTGCTCTATTTTTAAATTCTCTTAGTCTCACAAAATCAAGCACAAACAAACAAAAATCATGAACCAATCATTCAAACCATACAAATTAAATCATTCATACACAAATCAAATTTATTAAAAACAATTAAAGTTCATTCTCAACATAAAAATCAACCATCAACATGCATTCATCAATTTATCAAACTCATGCACACCAAAAAGAAGTTTCCCTTACTTGACCTAAGACCTTACATGACCTTAACCAATAACTTGAAAGATATTTTACCTACACATATAATCATCATAAGAACGACATACCGTTATGATTACTAATCAACAAATACTTATATAAATGACTAAAATAATGCATGTAAGTGGAAAAAAAACTCATATATAACAGATAAACCAAAAGACCCAAAAAAAAGAATATTAAAACTCAATTTATCCGAATAAATAAATTGATCAATCTATTTTAAAAAACTTATCACAAAAATCAATCTTATAATCTCACTTCTTCAATCACACAAATAGAAAAAAAAATTTATTATAAATAAAATTAAATAATATATTTTAAAATAATATAACTAATTCATAACAAAACTATTTATATTAAAATATTTTAATATTAAAATAATTGAATCTTATTATTTTTAAACTAACTCTCACTTTTAAAATACATCTTTTCATAAATTAAAAAAAGTATTCAACTTTTTAAAAATTTAAAATAAATAATTAATATTAAATAAAATAATAAATTCGTGATCTAAAACCACACGGCGACTCCTGTCATTAAAATAATGGGTCTTTATCAATATTACTAAGGACAATTTGTGTTGACGAATATTAGAAACAATTTTAGTACTGTGAAAATCTTGGGCTGCTAAACAAATCTATCTTAAATAATAATAGTAATAATTAAGGATATTTACCTATAAGCTTCATTTAAGTTGAGAGGGATGGGAAACAAACACCAACTGAATTGAATTAAATTATGAAAGAATATTCAACAATAAATATAAATTGTCGAAACTAAATGATAAAATAATTTTGGTGAACCTAATTTGGAACGGAACTAAATTATTTTTTAAGTTTCACGGAGTATTTTGAATTGTTTTAAATCTAAATAATTTATAAGTTGTTCTAACATTATATTTTATAAATAATATTAAAAAATCATAAAACCTAATTTTTTTTGTAATATGTAAAATATCGGATTTAATGATTTAATTCATTTATTCAATCAAAATATACACTCGTTAATTACGATATTATATAATAATAAATCATTAAATTTCGAATGAATTTGGATATTATATAATATGATAATCAGTCTACCAAATTCTAAAGTGTTTTTTTTTTTTTTTACAAATATGGAATGCTTTTAATACCTATGACAAATTTTATTTACTATCGCGCTTTTATAATCATTTAAAGTAAATATGTATCATTATAGTAATGAAAATAAAACTTTATCTTACTTGGTATTGAAAATAATGATATGTAGGTTAATGTGCTGATGCTTTATATTTGTTATCTGTTTTGTGATAGTATTGGTACTCTCCTTTTTTCTGCATATTAAAAGTTTTATGTTATTTAAAAGTTGAATTAAGAACCGTTTATATTTTCTTCCTTTAAATTTTTGTGTTTGTTTCTAAAAGGTCGAATTAACTGAAAAATAGAATTTATTTTATAATTTTAATTCATATTATATATATATATATAAGAAACTCTTTTATAACATTTTACTTTTATAAATTAATAGTAAATTAAACTGTACAAACTTATCATTTGGCTAAAATGTTTTTATCTCAAAACTCTCTCTAGAAAGGAACGTTACATATTTCTAATTTGTCTAATAATATTCTGAAAATTTGGTTTGTCTATTAATTACCTTTAAATAGAATATTTTGAAAACTTTAGGATGTTTTTATCAAGTTTTTTTTTATGAAAACACCATCAACTTCCAAATGTTTCATGCGATCATATTGATAAAAAATTGTAATATCACGTACACTTTTATTATCACAATGTAATTGAATGTCATGTTTATATATACATTTTTAGTTTGTAGTTTAATGCATAAACCTTCGTCGAGTTTGAAAACTATTCTTTAATTTTAACTTTCAATTTTATGTTTTTTTTGCTCTCTATGACAAAATTACCTCTACAAATGTGAAGTGTCCAAAGGTTGATTTTATATAATCAAGAACGCTTGCTTATTTTGTTTCAGTATAATCCATTTGATCATTGTAGTTGGAATTCTTCTTCAACAAAACTATTTTTTCATGAGTAATTTTTATATACATTAGAATTTGTATGTATTTTTCGTATGAATTGTGCATGAACTAACTATTCACACTATGAACATAAGTTAAATTTGGTTTGGTGCGAAAGAGATACATCAACTTTCCTATAAATCTTTGATAACTCTCCCTCTTAATTAGATTTTGATCTTCCTTGATGCATAACCTCAACTCTCCTTCAATGAGAGATTTTGTTAGTTTACACGTCATCATCTTAATTTATTTCAATAATCTAATACTTGATGAGAGAAAAAAAATATTTGATTTTGATATTGAGATCTCAATTCCAAAAATTTCTTTGTCTAGTACTCTTTTAATGTCTTATATTCATCTAAATCATCTCTCAGTAATTATCTTGTTTGATGTTTTAATGTCTTATATTCAACATAAATAATAAAAATTGTAATATTTCATGTTTGATGAATTTGACAATCATGTGAAATTACTTTAATTTACAATAACTTATTCAATTCCACACTATTTTTATTTGTTTTCTACCCATGTCAATATCTTTAATTATAGTTTTAAATTTTATATTATTATATATTATTTTCATACTTATGCTATTTTTATCAATTTAATTCTTTAAAAATTTTAAATCAAATTTAAAATAAGTAAAATAAAACAATATGTTTCATGTTGAAAGAATGGTCGTTAGTATTAGTATAATATAAAAATTGATTATATATATTTTTTAATATGATGTGAATATTGTGAAATAAAAGTATTGTAATTAGTTGTAGATTAAAATAATCAATGCAATAAAAAAATATTATGATTTATCACAATAAAAAAGTTGACGTAAAAAAAATGTAAAAATAAAATAAATTTTTTACCATAAATGAAAAAAAAAACAGTAAACTCATAAATAAATAGATTAATAGTATTAAATTTATTAGATATTCACACTAACTAATTAAAATGTATAGAAGCTAAATTATTTTTCAGAAAGGGGATACTGAATTTTAGTATTTAAAATAAGTTTTCATATAATATTTGATTCATCAAATTGTTCGAATGAAAATATAGTAATTATTTATTTAGGTATGATTCAACTCGTTTGATAACTTCCATTATACAAACTTCATGGTCATCAAATTGTCAATATGAAATTCTCAGTTATTTGGTCACGATTTCATTAGTATAATAATGGTCTTGTAAGAGTACACAAATTCATCTTAAAATGTTTAAGGATAATGTTTAAGTTAAAGTTGCTCAACAAATGAATAATTTTTTTTAATTAAATTTATCCATTACATTATAATTCTAATAAGAAAATTACTCCAATAAAATAAAAGGGCAGGTCATACAGAGATGTCTATTCAAACATTTATAAAAGAAAAAGACGTCCATGCAATACAAAAGATATTATACGCAACTATTATTATGTCCTTCTTTCTTTTCTTTAATTTTCTTTGTTCGAAATTTTAGTTATTCATAATTGATTCAAGAATGATCATTCCATGCTTAATTGTATGATAGAGGATGCTGAGATGACAAGAATAAATAATCAATATTATACTACTAGATTGTTGATGTTTCACACAATTATTATTTTAAAGGATTTAATTAATCATATAGATAAATGTTTAACGTGGTGAAAACCGATAAACATCTCTAATATTTAATGAAGTGTTAATAGTTAAACAGGACTATATATTAATAATTTTTTTTAATAACTTTTTAATAATAAACTATATATCATTATTTTTATTAGTATGTATATTTAAAATGGATTAGCTACCACACAGTGTATAAATATTATTAAAAAAACTGTTAAAAAACTTTTTCTAATCAATGATACATAAGAAGATGTAAAATAATGAATATCATAGTAAAGTTTGTGCATAGAATCATATAATGAATATATTATATCTAAATTTATGTAATTTTTGTATTTGCAATTGTGTGATTTGAAGTTTGACTAAAAAATGTAGTATGAAATGTTACGTCGGACATAGTGCAACCTCCCTACAAGTGGAGGTGGAAGCTCCACCAACTCCGGTGTGATTAGCCACCCTCCATTCCTCTCTGACAGCCCAAAGCCCAAAAGATTCTTTTAAAGTTTAGAGGTCTGAAGAAACCCACAGCAGCACGCAACCCATGTCGGCCACAGATTAGACTGATCCAAAAGCATGCACCAAATTGGGCCCTCAGGACCCATACTCCACTCTCTCTGTTAACCTCATCATCTTGTTTATCCATGCAATAGTCAATTGTGGCTGTTAAAACGTGCACATCTTAACTCCCGATAACAAATTTTGTCACCCAGTCTAAGTCTCTTTCGTCACTACCATAATATTTCTTTTAACAACTTATGCTGATATCTGCCTACAAAATTACGTCACTCAAATAAACACCTCCACTCAATCCTGTCACACTCACATTAATAACTCACTATAATTCAAACCCAGTTATTAAAATTCTGCCACAACATCCATCAATCTTCATTTTTTTGTTTATTATTGAAATTTCATTTTTTTATTATAAATATTTTAAAATTTAGATCTGAATGCACATATATAAAATTTATATATTAATCAGCACTCTGTTATCACATAAATTTTAAAATTATTTTTACATTTTCAAATTGTATTAAATATGTATGATACTTTTTAATACAGACTGGTCAATCAACAACCTAATATATTAGTCCTTTAATCCAAAATTTCAATGGAATCAATAATTGAGTTGATTTTCATAATATTATATTCAAATTATTTAGAATGAAAATTATGTTTTTCTTGTATTTGCATTATTGTTTCAAAATACGAGCTTCTTCTACAAAAAAAAAATGTTAAATGTCGTTTTTTTTAATATTGTTACGTTTTTCAATCTACTTTTCGTTTATTTCATTTGAATTTCTCTTGAGTTTACAGTTTTTGTATGATATGCTTATAGTTAGTTTTTCCTAAATTTTCCACCAAATAGTAATTAAAAAACATTAATTAAGAACCATGAATATATACTATTTTCATACCTGTATTGGTTTTAAATAAGGAAGAGTGATTACCTTTAAAATACTTATATGTAAATCCTAATATCTTGAAACGTGCATATAATTATAATTATAATAAAAATAAAATAAAATAAAACTTATTTTCTGTCATTATTAATACCTTATTTCTTAAAAAGTGAAAATTAAGAAAATTCTGCCTCGTGCAAAATAAGATAAAAATAACTAAAGTACCAAGGAAGAAATAATAAGATTGTAAAATTTCAACTATATTAATTAGATGAACTCTTTTAACTACTAAACTAAAAGTTAAGGTTTACAACATTCAAACTTAATATTTAAGTAACTTCCTTTCACACAATCATCGTATATCAAGCAACTTAATCTCAACAGTCTAATTAATTAAATTATTTCATGTAATACACACTATTATAATTATTTTTTCATCCAAATATATTCCCATTAAATCATTTTATGCTATAGACACTACATATATGCATTATACTTCTTAATCTAACTTATTAACGATCTATATAAACATAGTCTCTCTATCCTATGATATAGAAAATCCCAACTTAACGAATCACATGTTTTCTTATAATCTATCTTTATCATTATCTCACTTTTTTTTTTCTTTATCTCTTCCATCACCTCATTAATTATTTATTTATATATGTGGTTTGAGTTGTAAACTTGATTCATTATCCATGATGAATCCTAATCTATTTTTAAAAAAGTTTCTTCTTAAAAAGTCTCTCAAGTGGGAACAAGAAAAAACCAACTCCTAAAACCCCTTCTCAAATGAATTAGAATTAGGATTAAAGTGGATTTAGTCTCACTACAAAATTTTAATTAACTTTTAAAAATAATATTATTTATATATACATATAAAATTATATATTTTATTAAATAGTTTAATACGTGGTAATTTATAAAAAAAATAGTTAAGAACTTCAAAAATATAAAACTGAATTTTAATATTTAAAAAAAATGATTAATATTTTTTTATTTTTATGTAAAAGAAAAATAAATGTGAATTTACAAATCAGATGAATAAAACTTACATAGTTACATTTTGTTTTAACACAACTCAGTATTGAACTTAACTTTAACTCATTTTATTAATAAGCTAAACTTTAAAAAGGTTTAATATAATTTGTATTCCTGTATTTGCAAGAATAATTAATGTTTTTTTTGTGTATGTGATTTCTATGTTTTTTTAAGTACTTAATGATCTTTTTTTGTTATTGTTTAGAGAATGAGCTGTCATTTGTTATTACAATTTAATGGGAAGAGTTACTCCCTCCACCACAACTCGGACGGCTCCATACACCTCTTCATATTTTTTCTTATTTCAAAAATATCTTACCTTAAAACTTTTTAATTTTTACCATTTATTTTCTTTTATTTTTTTTAAAACTCTAATTCTGCAGTCTCTACCCCCTCACTTTTCTTTTTTTTAATTACACACAAACTCCACCCCTTCACTATCTCTCTTCTTCGCACACACAGAGCCCCCACCCTCTCTCTCTTTCTCTTCGTTTATTCTTTCCTTACACATTTTTGTGGTTAAGGCTTCATTCTTTTTGTTCTTTTTGTATATGTGTTCTGTAAATGGATGTATGTGGTGTGTTGTGTAAGAGTAAGAAGAAGAGAAACATGAAGGCTTGAACGGATGTGAGAAATCCGTTGAAGGCTAAACGAATTTCTCACATTCGTTCAAGCTTTTGCGTTTCAACTCTTAAATTTTTTTTTTAATTTATTAAATATTTTTTGTAGATTTTAATTTATGAACATTATAAATGTTTATTTATGTAGGGATGAGAGCTCCATTATGAGAATAAGCTTTTAAGGACAAAATAGAAATGAGAAAGTGCATGAAACAACCTGTGGAGGGAGTAACCATCTTTAATGGGTTTATCATCTAATCTTAGGAATAAAATAAGAATACACTCATTATTTTTTTTACGTGTTTATTGTCTAATTTTAAAAACAAAATTGGAAAAATGATAGTAAAAAGTTAAATAATAATAAGATATTAAAGTAAACCTTTATAAGAGTCAAGAAAGGATCAGTTTGACATTATTATTTTTTGAAATCCACTTTTTTTTTTTACTTTCATTTTACAGTCTATTTTAATAATATTATTATATTTAACTAACAAAAATAAATATAAATAAAATTTTAAATTTATTTATAAATTATAACGTAATAAATATATAATTTAATATCTTGTAATTTTATAATATGATGATAATTTAATATGATTTTCTTATTTATAACATCCCAAAATTTCTTGATAAAGCTGAAGTTGAATCCATATGAGCCAAGGCTCTTGTTGCTACCACATTCCCATACTGCTTTTTTAATTTCATTTCATCAAATCTATTAATTAACATATTGTTATCTTCCTCCGTTATTTGTTGGAAATGGATATTATCTAGCCTAATTCCAATATCCTATGTTGCCAACAATTTCTTTGTCAGCTTCTTTTACAATTTCAGGTTCCTCACACCACTCTCATAATATTTCCAACCCTTTGATATTGTTCTTGAGTGATCTCCATTTAATATATATGATTGGAAGAATTTGGAGTTAGTATCTCCCTGTGCTATCCACTTAATCCTAGATTTTTGTTGCATTATTGATTATTTTTTAGATTTAGCAACCTAAGTTGACTAAGTAGTTCTATACGCTCAAATCTACTAATGTATTCTTTATTACAATGCCTATGAAGTATATACTGTTTACAACTAGATCATTGGTCCATCCATTCATAAGAGACAAAGATTCTCTACTTTACTTTTTTTCCTTTCCATTGGGTATATACCATGTTTACTTTCTTCCTACGTAAGGGAGTTCAAACATTTCAAAATTTTCAGTACAGTAGTCATTGAAGTCTATAATCTCTCTTTTACTAATTCTTCATATGCTCAACCCTTTCCTCTCATATTACAATATATTTGTATGCCACATAGTAAGTATCCCCTATTCTTTCTTAACTTCGTTATGTATCCATTCTATATTATTATCATCCCAAAGTTCATAACATCTATCTTTATTCAGTTCATGAAAGTTGGTTGCTTGAATACATATCATACTGACTCCTTAATTCTTAATTCCTTAATACATCTCCATTTAATTACATTCCCAAATCCTCTTATGTTTATATTTATTATCCTCATTTATCACAACTCATTTTCCCAACATCGCTCTCAGTTTTTAATTTCCTATCTCTTTTTTCCTCCTCACCATTTCGAGTTACCTCTAATTGTTTCCCAAATTCCCACTACCTTTCTTCAACCAAAATAGTCTATCATTCTGCCTATTTTATAGTTATTTAATACTCTTACAAGATAACACAATTATAATATATTTATAATTATACTTTAACTGTTGTTATTATAATAATAATTAAATATAATAAAATTTTTAATAAAAAATGAATAAAAAGTCATTCGCATTTAAAGTGTAGCATGCGGCACTTTCATTTAAAAATAAAAGATATTATTTTAAAAGGAAAAGGATATTATTGATATTCGTATATTATAATATCATTTCTGTTACTGTTCTCTTTATATTTTGTTGTTTGACTGTTTATATATATATAAAATCACATGTGAACAAAAGTTTAGCAAGTTTCTCCGCAGCTTTTGTTTCAACAAATTTTTTAGGTTATAAAAGAAACCACGATGAGACGAGTTTTGAGAGTTGCTTTAAGGGCACTTACCTATTACATTGATTTGTTTCAAGCATTTTGGAATATCCTTTGTTTCAAAGTTTCACATGCTTCAACACGCGTTGATCCAAGTCCAATAGAATCATCAAACTCAGACGTTGATCCAACTCCAATTGATAGCAGAATGGCAGTGGAAGAAGAACGGTGGTCATATATGCCGCATGACCTGCTATCGAAAATTGCGGGTGAACTAGGGCTCATGGACTTTCTCAGTTTCCGATGTGTATGCAAAGATTGGCACATTGCTTCTTCAAAAGTCTCACACGAAGATAACTCGTCTACGTGTGAACCTTGGTTCCTCGTTTACGAAGGAGAAGGTTCTCAGTGTTCGTTGCTGAGCAGCAAGCATAAACGCTACATCAGCCATACCCTAGAACTGGAAGGGGCAGCATGCCTTGCATCGTATGAAGGATGGTTATTACTGTTTCGTGAGGGTTCTTTGTTCTTTTTTTGCCCATTTTCAAAGGCAAAAATAGAGCTTCCGAATTGTCCAATCGCCGAAGTAACCGACCACGTTGCAGCATTTTCATCTGCTCCCACTGCTCAAAATTGCACTGTTGTTGTGCTGAACCGTTTGAGTCAATTTGAGTTACAGCTTTTCATGGTTTGCAGGGGAGAGAAGGTGTGGACCAGGCACTCGTATGAGGGTTACAATTTTAAAACAATGAGGACAGCTTTGTTCTACGAAGGGGATGAGTTTCACTTTTTGGACGGGAAACAAGGTTTGGTTAGCTTCGATTCTAAAAGCAGTGAATGGAAGAGTTATTATCTGCGTCCAGCAACAGCTAGTCCTGCAGATGTGGTAGTTTTGAGCTACAGGATAAGTGAGAACTTTTTTCAACACCGTAATAATGGTAAAGGGACATTCTTAGAGGAAAATGATTCAATTTCTACGGTGGGAACTACAGTTTCACGCGATACTGGTAATTATGACTTGTTAATTGGGAATGAAAGCATAAAGGCGCCTAAGGAATCTGAAAGCCGTCATCTTAAAGGAGTATGGATCAAACCTAAATATTGCTATGTTCCTCCAGATCAGACATGGTAACTTGTTAGGGTTTCAGTTTTTTCCCTTTGGCTCATTCTTTCACGGGTTTCTTATTTCTTTCTAAATATATATTTCATTGCTCGGTATTTTTTTTAATCCAAACCATCTAAATTGTTAAGGATTTGGTTTTTTTTATAATTAATCCCTACTCTCTAATTCTGGTTCCTTAATTAGCATTCAATAATTTAATACTAAATAAGATTTGCAGATTTTTTTTGGGTATATTTTCTACTGAATATCTATCTAATACCACTAATTAATTGATACTTTTATTTTAAAATATTAAATAATTTAAAATGAATCAACTATAAAACTAAAAATATTATTATTTTTTTAAATGCGCATCAAAATCGAAAGGTATGTTTCTAATTAATAAAGAAAGGATAAACTGCACGTTAGAGAGCTTGCCTGAAAGGAAAGATTTATTGATTCGAAGTTTTTAGAAGATATTTAAACCCAAAAAAAATATTTAATTTACATCAAAGAAAAAAACAAAGGATCTCCGGTTTAATTTTATTACAAAATATATTTAAACAATATTTGGTTTGATTTAGTTCGATTTAAATGTAAAAGAAATTGAATTAAATTAAATCAGATTTAGGTTGATAGTTTCATTTTTTAATTCATTATAATTAAATATTGTTTTAGTTTTTTTATAAGGGTTAAATATGTTTTTAGTCCCTAAACTATTGGCAGTTTGTGGTTTTCGTTCCTCTTTCAAAGTAAGGTACAATTTGGTCCTCATTCTTTTCAAAACGTTCCTTTAATGAGGACTAAAACCAAAGTTTCGAGGACCAAAACGTTATAACGTTAAATAAATTAGTTTATACATATTAATAATTTTATTCATTTTTATTAACAAATAAATTATAACAAAAATAAAATAAAAAGAATAAAAAATATCTATCCATAATGAAAAAACAAAAAGCAATTATATTTATACATTATGATATAAATAATAGATAACTCTGATGTAATACTTAGATTTTTTTTTCACTTTCTAAAATATATAATTAACACAACTTACATAATTTTTCAAATAAAACTGTATTTGAAATCTCAATAAAAAATAATTATTATTTTACAAATATAAACTGGTACTATAGGCTTGGAGTCGACCGATCGAAACATAAACTTATATTAAAAAAGAAAAACATAAATTAAAAGATTAACCTAAATATTTTTTTATATTTAGTTTTAAAAGTAATTTTAAATGTTTTTTTTATTGTCAACGCCAATTGGTAGATTTTGAAAATTAAATGGACGGAAGTGGTTTCAAACTGATGTTATACTTTTTCATTAAAAATAAAAACAGCTTTCTATGTGTAAAATTAACAGGTAATTTGAAAATAAAAACTAATAGTAATATTTAAACGATCAAAACTTTATTTTCAAGAAAAAACATTAAGATGTATCTGTCTCTCGAATTGGTTTGGATATGTGTATTAGCGAACAACTATTTTTGAAACTAAATTAGAAGGTTTTCATTCAGGATTCCACAATTAATACAAAATCGATATGTAAATAGTTTATACCAATTTCACAAAAAAATATAATTTTCTGAATTATCTTTTTATGTAAATATTAATTAAGAATTCATGCAATGAAAATATATAGTATAGACGAAAGTGGATTAAAATAAAAGATGTTTGAAAAATTGAAAAATACAAGAAATGTAAATACAAAAAACAAAATTACCAAAAAATGAAATAAACTGATAAAAGAAATCAAATAGAGTGTTGCTCTTTCTTAGCATCTTTTTTTACCTTTATATAACTTCTCTTTCAATTTTGTCTATGAGCCCCTTTTTCTATACATATTGAAATTTTAGATCATCCCGTCATTTTCATTATTCTAAACTGACCACGTGTCAATATTCTGTATGATCGTTACTTTATTATTTTTGTCCTTCATTCCTTCTTTTCGATCTATCTATCTCAGTGTTGCCTTTGAGCCCTCTCAATTTCAATTCTCAAAGAAATTTTAATTTTTTAAAAATAATAATTTTAAATTTAACATTATTATATATTATAAAAAAAATCACGATCTTTATAAATGTAAACTCCAACAAAAGAAATAGAAATTAAAAATAATTTAAATTAGAAATAAAAGTGGGAGAGTAAAAGAAAAAAAAAGGAAACAGTACTTCACAGTAAAAAAAACTCAACTTTCAGGGGGTTGAATAACGGATTAGCTTAGTCTTACAATTCCCATGTTTTTTATACAACCGCCTAATAAATATATATCATTATTGTTATTTTAGTTTTTTATGTCATTTAAATTTTATATTTTATTATTAGAAATGGCTATTACAATACTTGCACTTGATATTCCTTTCGTAGCATGACAATATGTGCCAATAAAAATAGAAAATAAATAAAAATGTGTGCAAGAAAAAATATTTTTTAAATTGTTAAAATATCATAGTTTTTCAATTTGTCTTGTACATCGAAAAGTTTAGGCTCCCCATGACCACCGACCACCACGGCCTGATGACACTGGCCATGGTGACAGTCATTAGAATAGTGGCTAGTGGACCTAATAGTAGAAAATTAGTTATAATCTTATAGAAAAAGGAAATAATAATTAAGATTTTTTATTTGTGTGATAATTATTTAAAGATTGTATTTACGTTTGGCAATGTTCATAAATGTATATGAGTTTGTCATGAATTTTTAAGAATGCAACCTAAACTCAATTTTAATCAAATAATCCAACGCGTTCATAAATTGAAAATATCGTACCGAGATGTTGAAGTTGTTGAGATTTTTTGTTCTGTAACGGAAAATGAAAACAAACTTCACTGAAAGTGAGGAGAGTAAGGTTGGTATTGTATATATATTGAAAGGTAGATGTATATATTTATGTGTATGTATATTTGTAGGATGCAGGGTGCAATATGATGATTTGAAAGGCAGATTGAAGGAGAGACATGACTGGGAAGTGGTCAGATCTACCTGGTGACATGCTTTCGCAAATTGCGAATGGTCTAGGGCTTATTGACTTTCTTAGTTTTCGTTGTGTTTGCAAAGATTGGAACACTGCTTCTTAAAAGTATCACCATATGATAAATCTGATCTGTGTGATCCATGGTTTCTGATGTATGGAAGAGAAGGTTCTAATTGTTCCCTTCTAAGTCACCAGAACAAATGCTACTCCTTTTCGTGCAGGATTTATTGTTCTTTTTCTGCCCCTTCTCAAGAGTAAAAATAGAACTTCCAAATTGTCCTTTAACCGACGCCTGACCATCTTCACGTTCCAACATGGTAATAAATATTTTAAATTTAAAAATTCTTTCTCTTTTTTTTTTCGAGGAATACTATACTTTTTTTAATAATTTCAAGAATACTTATGATCCGTTTTGGTTTTTCTATTACCATATTTAGAAACAATTTGAATTTTTCTATTACGATATTTTTCAAATCGATTTTTCGTGAAACTAGAAAAAGGCAATTCTACTTCCATCCCCCAAAACTGTTAAAAAACAGAGTTTTTTTTTCGTAGGTTTTGCTGTGATGCTTACCATTTTATTGTCAAAGATTTCGATCCAAACCATATTAATTATTGTTCAGTTATTTTTCTTTTAATATAGAAATTTATTAATAAAAAGTAATAAAGATATTTACTTTTTTTGAGTATTGTTTATGAATTGATTTTTTTATTTAAAAACGATTTTAATTAAAATCCATTTTAGATCATTTCGTATCAAATTGGTTGAAATTTTTCTTCAAATGAAAAAGTGTAAAAATCAATGATTTAAATTCGAAGTCAATTTTTAAAAATCGTATCATTATGAATTTTGATCACCCCAACCCTCACCACTCATAGAATTGAAACAAACACAAATCTTTTTTAAATCTTATTTATAAAAATATTCAATATAATTTAAGTTATGATTTAGTTCTATAAAATTTTCTTTAGATATGACTGTATACGATGGCTATTAATATAAGTTGAAATGGTTTTATAATTTTATTTATAAAAGTTTGCTATAAAATATTTTGAATTAACTTTTATGATTATTAGTACTTATTTTAAAATTACATTAATACAAATCATTAATAAAATAAACTGATGTCAAATTTAAATTATTTTAATAACGTGATTTCATTATTATGGTATAAATAGTTATCAAATACAAAAAAATATCATAAAATAAAAATAATGACACAAAAAATACTATAAATTTAAATCGGAAAAATAAATCATCGACATAATAGTTATAAATTATAATTATTAATTAAAAAATAATTATAATATACATAAATAAATAAATAATTCTTATCATTTCAAGTAGAAAATAACTGTCGAAGTGAAGTATGATTTTAATTTATTGGTCAAAAAGGTTACTTTCAATAAAAAAATATATTTAGCTAATTAATATTGGTCAGAAAGACCTAATAATGCTAGTTGATAAATAACTTTAACTACATTTATAATGATTGGTTGAAAACAATCTTTAGACTAACATTTATTGAAAATAATCTCAGCTATTATTAAAATGTGTTTAAAATGAGTAGTACAACATTTATGATGTCATCTCATGATAAAAACTATCTTAAAAGAGAACCTGAACAGACAAAACAATTTCAAAAAATGAGTTAACAAATCGTAGTTTGGAGAGAGGAGAGTAATTGAATTACTATGGTAGATTCATATTTCCATTTGTTTTAAAATTTTGTATCTAAACAATATATCCTTTAAACTACTCTCGTCCACTTATATTTTCATTTGTTTTAAAAATTTGTACCTAAACAACATCTCCTTTATTATAAAGATCTGGTGATAGACCAAAATAAAGTTGATGAAATAAAAATAAGATAAATATAAGTTCTCATTAATGTTATTGTAATTTATTATAAAAATTATATATTAATATATTGCTGTGGTGATGATGATAATAAAAATAATAGTTGTAGTAAAATTATTGATGATGGTAATGAATGTGACCATAAAAAATATGACAAAACTTATAAAATAAATAATTATGATAGTAATAGTGTTAAAAATAATAATAACAAGATGATTATAAATGTAATAATAATAATAATAATAATAACAATAGTAATAATAATGATTTTTAAAATAATAGATTTAATAAAATTATTGAAACTAAAAATAATAGTTAATAGTTGTATCAATAAAAAGAATAGTATTAGATACCATAAAAATTAAGTGATGATAGTTTGGAGAGAAGAGAGTACGAATCATTTCAAAAAGAATATAAATAGACAAAACATACTTTGGAAAAAGGGGAGAGTATGAACCATTTCAAGTTTGAATTTAAATTTATCCAACTACAAGTAATTGAACTATATTCATATTCCCATTTGTTTTAAAATTTTATACCTAAAAACCATATCCTTTTTAAAAGTTTGGTGATAGACCAATATACAAGTTGGTGAAATAAAAAATAAGGTAAATATTAATTCTCATTAATGTTTAGTGTAATTTATTATAAAATTATATATTAATAGTGATAATAATAATAATAATAAAAAAAAGGTGGTAGTAAAATTGTTCATGATGGTAATAAATGTCAAAATAAAAAAATGATAACAAAATTTTGTTGAAAAAAATAATAATAACAAGAATAGTAATTGATATCAATTAATGGTACAAATGTTTTATGAAAATAAAAGTGGAGATGCAGGGGATCGAACCCTGTACCTCTCGCATGCAAAGCGAGCGCTCTACCATTTGAGCTACATCCCCAGTTGAGATTCCATATATAATTTATTTTTATATACTAATACTTTGATATTTTCCCCATTGCTCCCCTTAAATTTGTATTCAGAGAGGTGAATAAACCAAAAAGGTGTATAATGGCTTCCTTATCACTTTGCATAGCCACGAAAGGGCCCAATCCCTCAGCTTCTCTCATTCTCACTGCCCCAAAACCATCTTCACTGTCTCTCAACGTTGGCCGCAGCAGTTTCTTCAACGTTCGCTCTCCTCTCCTCCATTCTTCCTTCCTCTCCTCTCCTTCCCACCTCTCTTCCCCTTCCTCCTTTACAGGTACTCACTCCTCGCCTTTATTTCCCATCTCATTCTTCGCTAATTACACAATCGGTTACTCTTGGTGAATTTCCTTGTCCCTTGGTTATCATTGTTTTTGTTAGTTTTATTTAGGAAGTGCTGAATTCTTCCTTGTCAAAGTATGGTATGCCAGGCTTAAACATTTTTTTAATAGCTGTTCTAGTTGGGAAAGTGGCAGTTTTGAATTGGAAGTGATTTCTCTTTATTTTAATAGGGATGTAGGGATTTATGTTGCTAATGGATTTTTGAAAAAAACATGCTATTGTGGTTGAGTTTAATTTAACTTGTACATGGACACAATTTGGAACCGAAGTTACTCTTCTGGGTTTTGAAAGGGATTTCTTTGTGTCAATTTAAGCAAGCTTGTAGGAGTTGATGCCACCACTTGCGGATGAAATGGGTTGTAAGTGAAGCCAAGCAAATATATTTATGTAGTACACGAGTACCATAACAAGCCTTTTATCACTGTTTAGAACAATAATACCTGTTTAAAATGCTTGCTTTTTTAACCTTTGTGTTTTCGGATTAAATGCAATCAGTAGCTTTGAAGTCTGAATATGTTATCCAGTCTGAACAAATCCTATGAACTTGACTATGCATACCAGTATCCCTGAATGACAATTTTTAAGATGCTGAATGATTGCGGCATTGTTTTTAGTTGTTGTAATGAAATTCTTTCTTCTTCTCACTCTAAGGATTTGTGATCTTGTTATAGTAGTACCTTGAGTTTGGTAACAAACAGGAAACCATGATACCATCCATAATCCAAAATCCTTAAGACGCATTTGTGAATGTTTTTCACTTATATATTGCTAAATTTACTCGTTTTTACGCTGGGAAACTCTAAATCAGACTTGACCACCAATAATAACATAAGAACAAATGATTCCAGAACTTTTATGGTTTAGTTGTGGAGGTTGAGTTTATTAATCCTTCTGGCTCAAAGAATTTTGGTAGCAATGGTTGAATTTATTAATCCAATGAGCCCAATATGGTTCAAAGATTACATCTAGATCTTAGGTGCATCAGTTAAGAATATCTCAATGGGATCCTTTCATTAACATGGTTGATAGCATTTGAGAACTCGAGCAATAGCTCAATCTATCATTAAAATTCAACATATTTTGGCATTTAAACTTCATAGTAAATAACTTAGCAAAGAATAAAGATAAAGAGAGGTGGGAAAACTAGAGTTGTTAGCATTGTTAGTAATAGCTGACAGGGTTTGAAGTGTTTGGCAGATTTGTTTAATTTGCATGAGCATAGGAGTTGTTGTTGATGTGAAGTAAATTGTGAATGTGTCAAGGGTTGTCACTTGGATTGGAGTTGACATCTAATGTTGGGGCGAGAAGAGGAAAAAGTGGTGGGTTGGTTGTGAGGGCAGGCAAGGCTGCTCTTTGTCAGACAAAGAGAAACAGATCAAGAAAATCATTGGCACGCACTCATGGTTTCCGCAAACGAATGAGCACACCAGGTGGAAGAGCTATTTTAAGACGACGACGTGCCAAGGGACGGAAAGTTCTTTGCACCAAGTCCCACCCAAATAGTGGAAAGTAGTCTCCATTATCGCCACTTTCTTCTGTTATTCTTTTAATGCATTGATTCCTCCCAACTTCCTCTGCATTTCAAGCTTTTCAACTTTTTAACACTCGTTCTTTCTACCCTTTATGTTTAATTTTTTTATGCTATTTATCTGTTTTGTCCCCTATCGTTCTTGCCAATTTACACTCTAATTTGCTTCAAAGATGATTTTTCCTTTTTTAAATAAACCAAATTAAAAAAGTGTTCCAAATAGACCACTGAACACTTTATTTTTAAAATTAGACCTGTTTACTGGGCACATTTAGAATTTGGTTTTGAATCGAATTTCTAATTGTGGACAGTGATTTCTAGAATATGAAAATAGGTCGTTACGACTTCAATGTTCCTGTATTTTGGTAGAAGTCATATCATGCCTCACAATTTTAAGGTTTTCTGAAATCGTATCAGCCTGTACAAATTTGATTAAATGTAATTAATTAAAATTGAAGTAGTTTGTTGTTTCAGGACTTTAATATTAAAACAGAAATCGGGTACACGATTTTATTTTCACATTTCAAAAGTCGTATAGTGTGATAATGAATTTTTCACAATGAAATTGTATCCATTACACATGTCATGTTTCTTAGTGATAATGATTTTTTTACCACGAAGTTGTATCCATTTGACATGTCTTGTTCCTGAATGTATTTTTTCTAAAAGAAAATTCATATCGGTAATTTCGATTTCTTCGTAACAAAGTTGTGTCCACTTGACATGTTTTGTTTTTGGATGTAATTTTTCTAAAAGAAAATTCTGTATATGTAGTTTTGAATCGAATTGCTAGTAAAAAGAATCGTCCAATTGTATTTAAGGTAAAAAGAACTGAGTTTGTGTCTTAAATATCAAATCACTACGAAAAACTTACATAAGTAAATGAAAATTTGAAGGATCCATATACATGAAAATTTGTATGGGGAATCTATCGCTCAACACTTATTTTTTTATGGATTGATTTGGGTAGTTATTCGAGTCATTTTATTTCAAGCTATAGTGAATTATGATTTTTGCATTGATATGATTCAAGTTATTTTTTTCTTATATATATTTATTGTATTAGCTAATAAAAAATAAAATAATTAAAATTAATACTAAATAATTATTTTAAGTGCAAAACCATACTCTAAATGTATACATAATAATTTAAATTAGGATGAACTATACTTATACTTTGATTCCTAAATTATAATTCGATCTTGATCTTTATTCATATTTCAAAGATTGGTCATGTTAGATTCCTAAATTATAATTCGATCTTAAATTTTATTCATATTTCAAAGTTGGGTCATGTTAGATATATAGATTAAAGAAATGTACGTATATAATTTTCTTTGTTTAACTACGTTAATTTTGTTTTACGTGACAAACGATTAACCTTATAAAAAAATTTAACGCCGTTAAGAGACAAAGATGATATACACTTTAGTATCAACACCTTAGATAATCTAACTTTGAAATAAAAACAAAACTACAACTATATTATACTTTAAGGAAAAAAACATTGTTAACACTTTAAATTATGATGTAAAATTACTTTTAATTATTGACAATTTATTTAAAGTTATTGAAATTTATTCCAAATAGATAAAGTATGGAAGTTTAGTGTGATAGAGTAAGTTGGCTAGGAAGATCAGACACAAATCAAAATATTTATCTATAGATTATAATGTTGTTTTTTCCAAAAGATTCTCTATTTCCTTTCTTCTTCATTTTACCAAATTTTTTAAATATGTTTTTATTTCTTCATACTATAATCCACGTTTGAAGGTTTCTCCTGCGTACGTAAACTTTTTTTCTTCTTAAGAAACAGTTTCACGAGTTGTTTCTTCTTGAGACGCGTGAAAGCACATTGCATAACTGAAACTAAACAATTTCTTATTACTAATAAAAAATATAGTAGTAAAATTAATTTGTCAATTTTAACTCATTTCTAAAATAGTTTTCTTATTGACCTCAAATAAATGGGTGAAAAAAAAATATTAAGCACAAGACTTTATACAGGATTAACATCATGATCAAAGTAAATTTTATCAATAATAACACAACTTGATTTTTAAATATCTTTTAGAATTTTACTGATTTTTTAAAGTATTTCAATTGATCCCTAAATATTTTGCATTGATTATAAATTGGTCCATAATTAATTTTTATTATTTGTAACTTAATTGGAAGGTTATGGATCCACTTAATTTATTTGATTAAATTTAACTTGTTTGTCATTGTCAAACATTAGTTCTACCATTTTATCTAATATTAAATTGACATGATTTAATCTAAATTGGACTTCAAATCATCTTAACTCAAACCGATTTGATTTGACTCGACGATGTGTGACTTGATATGGTTTCATATAATTTGACTTGGCTTAATGTGTGACAAATTTTACTCAATTCGATATGAACTCAACACGATTCGACTCAATACTATTATTGTTGGAAGTCTCATATCGACTAGAGACAAGACCAATTGGTAATATATAAGTGGGTGCAAACCTCACCTTACAAGTCGATTTTGTGGGGTTGAGTTAGGCTTAAAGTCCACACGCTTGAGATGATGTCTATACCTCGACGTGAGGGGTGTGTGTTGGAAGTCCCACATCGACTAGAGATAAGGTCAATTGATAATATATAAGTTGGTGAAAATCTTACTTTACAAGTTTATTTTGTGAGGTTGAGTTAGACTTAAAATTCACTTTTTAACAATTATGACTATATGTGAGTTCAACTCGACTCAACCCAAAATACATTTAATTCCACTTGAATCATCCAAAACTTAACTTAACTAGTTCAATGGATACCCGACTCAATTCAACCCAAAATAGATCTAACTTGACATATATAAATACCTAAGAATACAACCATCATTAAAAATATTATGGCTACTCATCTAAAAGGAAAAGTCTTTAACATAATCATTTGTAATATTATTTTTGGTTTTAATTGTCTAAATGTTAGACCATTAATGTTTCTTAATCTTTTATTTTAAAGCTCAAATAAAATGAAAATTCTAATATGTTTTTTTTAGGGTTTAATTTCATCAAAGTAAGGAATTGATCAATCTCATTTAAATTAAAAATATTGTTAACCTAAATAAGTGAAAAAAAATCAGTAATCTCATTTAAACTATGAATATTGTATGCTTGAATAAGGAAAAATTTAAACAGGCAATAAAAACTATCTCCATCTAGATTTATTGTTCACTTAATCTAGTGCAAATGTTCGTTTAAGTTAGTAATTCCCTTAGACAGAATGGTCATTGTAACGTACTTTAGAATATTTACAATGCAATAATTTTAAAAGCAGTTTTCACAAGTTTTGTTAAAAAAATAAATGAAAATTCGTAGAAGGTTAAATTTAATCCAGTTAGTTAGTATTGGCAGTAAGTTTTTGCATTGGATGACACATTTTGTATAACAGCTCAATGAAGCTCAAAATCCGGCAATCAAGCCACTAACGCTTCTGCAAATCCTTCAAGTCTCAGTATTCAGAATTTTCTACAATTTGAATATTTCTTAGCTTTAACTTATTATGCTCAGTAAACTGAATATTTCTGGTCTCATATAATTTGTTTTGGAATTAAATGAAAGTCAGGTCATATGAATTATCATATTCTAGCTGCAGAAAGAACTCCATATTATGCGCCAATCCAGGAAGAAAGATTATGTTTATTGAACTGCTCATTCTTAATATATAAAACAAGATTTTGAAAAAAAAAGTATCATTGAATAAAATCAGTACGTATTTTATTTAATTATTTAAAAAGAGGTGTAATATTTTCTGGAGGAATAATTTTTATATATTTATTTTAAAAGAATAAAAATAATTATATGAAATTGAGGGTTTAAAAGCATGCAAAAATAAATTTATGATATTGTAAGCATAATGTGACAAACGAGTGAAACTGGTGGGGCACACATCACATCTTTGAGTATAGTTGTTTGTAGGTTTAATAGGTTCGGAGGTCCCTATATTTGTGGGTTTGTTTCAATTGGGTCCTCCAATTTTGAAAGTGATCAATTTGGTTCCTAATTTAACAAAATTGAGTCAATAATACCCTTTCCGTTAAATATAATGGACGCGTTAACTTTTTAAACATGTGGCATGTTGAGGCATCCTTTTATTTGCAGGTGGCACAGTTTTATTTGAAGGATGCTTCAACATACCACATGTTTAAAAAGTTAATCACGTCCATTGCATTTAACGGAAAGAGTATTATTAACTCAATTTTGTTAAATTAGGGACGAAATTGATCACTTTCAAAATTGGAAGACCCAATTGAAACGAACCCACAAATATAGGGACCTCCGAACCTATTAAACCTTGTTTCTAATATTTGGAATGTGAGACAATCTTCACCTTCTCGTGTTCGATGAGTTAACCATCTTTCACGTATACCTCTCCAAATAGCCAAATCCTACCGACTCCATTATAATAATAATATTTTGACATGAGAAATTAGTTAGTTAATTGTAGAAGTCCTAATTATGGTCAAAATATCCAACTTCAGAAAGACAAAAAAAATATTGAAAATTAGATTGACTATCATTTATTCTTTTAATAATTTAACTTTCTATTTTATATAATCTACTCTTTAAATATTTTTCATTATTTTGTCCTTTATAATTTTAGATAATTTATTATTTTACATTTTTCTACATCATTTAATCTTTCTGCTTTTATAGAATCTTCAATAAAACTTTCTTTATCTTCTATTTTTGCATTTTTAAAAATTTTATTCTATACAATTTTCTTCATCATCTAATATTTATTTTTTGGATTTCTTTATATATATGTTTTTAATAGTCTAACTTTTATATTTTCAAATTCACTCTTTCATTTTTTACAACGTTTGTATTCTTAAAAATATTTATTATTTTTTCATCTCAACTTTTAATTTTTTTTTAATATAAAATATATATATACTAACACGTACAAACAAAAATGTGTAGACAGAGATTTAAGACTAATTAGTATATGGAGAAAAAGTAATTTCCTTATATTTGTTATATATCAATATTTTATTTGTTTATTTAATATAAAAGCTCATAAAATTCTTCTTATTGAGAAGGAGAAAGTGTGAGAAAAGAGTCACTGACAAAAACGTTTTAGCAATTTATAGTTTCATTGAAATTTAAACTTTAAATTTAAAACATCAATATCATTAGTATTGAAATATGGTAAATTTAAACCTTTAAAAATGTACTAAATATGATATTACATTTATTATTTTTGATGAAAAATACTTGATATTATTGTATACAAACAAAGAAATTCAAGAAATAATTGTGTAATTAATCATTTTATTAATATACATAAATAAGTTTCATTTAAGTAATGATAAGACTTAGATAGTGTATATAAGGAGGGTAACTGTAGAATATTAAATTATAAATGTCTTTATATTCATAGTTTATATAAAAAGTAAAATTTAGATAATTCCATTCGTAAAATAAAGAGATATTATATTGGTTTTATAATGGGTACTGTATCAGGTGACGTAATAACTGCAAGACATATTAAATTGATTGTCAAAATCGATATAATATAAAAAGTAAAAATGGAGGTCCAAAAACAATTGTTGCTCGACATTTTGAATGAAGAGAGGCGAGAGATGTTTCGAAGTGAAAAAGGTATTAGTAAGTGATGAACTACTGGAACCAGGTGCGAGAGAAAAACGAACTGGAACGAAAAAGAAGAAGGAAAAGATATATGCTTTGAATACAAACTTATACTACATCGATTACCTACACAAACGATATTATATATTTCCAGTATTTACAAAACTGTCAAATCATTTTCTATTATATTATTTTCTTAACAAGTGATGTTATATTTCTTTGTTAAATCCATATTTTGCTATAGTATTCGAACTATGTTTTTATTTAATTAAAATCTAGAGCTTTACTTTTTTAAGGCTTAAATTTTTAATTATACAGGATTGTAAAATAAAGTTCACTTTAAAACAGACCAATTTAACAGGAGAACAATTATAGGGTGTCATATAAAAATTGCAGATATTTTGTCCTTAAAAAATAAAATAAAAGAAGCATATGTAGATTGATTGAGCTGTATTTATTGGACACATTGAATTGCAGTTTCAGGTCAATCTTAAACAAGAAGACACCAACGTAAGGGCGAAAGGGATGATTAGTGTGACGTGAATACGTACCGAGATTATCGCAAGGCAATAGGATTTTATGTGCTATAAATATGCCAAATCACTGCTATCTTTTCATACCCACTTTTCATACAACATATATCTCTTCTTTTGTCTCTAAAAGAAAATGGTTACTTCAGTTCAAATGAAGCATTTCATTGCTGTTTGCGCTGTGATGTTGTGGACATGTGCTTATCAAGCCATGTCCCGAACATTGTATGAATCTTCTGTTGCTGAAGCATTCCAGCAATGGAAGTCCCAACACGGACGCACATACGCTGATGATGCAGATAAAGGAAAACGGTTCAAAATATTTGTAAAGAACTTGGAATACATTGAGAAGTTCAACAATGCTGGGAACAAGAATTACAAGTTGGGGCTGAATCCATTTTCTGACTTAACCGAAGAAGAGTTTATCGCTTCACACACAGGACTCAAGCTGAACTCAAGCCTACCACGTTCAACATCAGCTACACCCTTGAATGTGGAGGATATTCCAACAAGCTTGGACTGGAGAGAGAGAGGAGCCGTCACCGATGTTAAGGACCAAGGTCGATGTGGTATGTAATCACAACTTCATCTTCTGTTTTATATTAGCATTACAGGAAAAAAACTGCTGAATAATTTGATCTCTTTCACCTGTGACATTACTCCCATGGTTAAATTGCAGGAAGCTGTTGGGCCTTTTCAACCGTGGCAGCTGTAGAAGGCATTTTCCAAATAACTAACAAAAAGTTGATCTCGTTCTCAGAGCAACAATTAGTGGACTGTGATAACGATAACAATGGGTGTGAAGGAGGTTTCATGGATAATGCATTCAACTATATCAAAGAAAACGGGGGTATTGCTTCTGAAAGCGATTATCCATACCAAGGAACTGATGGAACATGCCAGACGACACAGCTCGCAGCTCAAATAAGTGGATATGAAGATGTACCTGAAAATAATGAAGAGCAACTACTACAAGCCGTGGCGAACCAACCCGTGTCAGTAATCGTTGCTGTTAATCAAAACTTTCAGTCCTACGAGAGCGATGTATTTGAAGGACCATGCGGCACTCAGCCGAACCACGCAGTTGCTATAGTTGGTTATGGCGCCACCGAAGACGGAAAAAAGTACTGGTTGATCAAGAATTCATGGGGTGAAAGATGGGGAGAGAACGGATACATGAAGTTGCTGAGGGAAAGCGGTGAAGCCGGAGGTGTTTGTGGCGAGACCATGAAAGCTTCTTACCCAACTTTGGTTTCAAATTAAATTTACCCAATCCGTTTGTGTAATAGTATTATGGTGAGTTCGAACATCTCGTACATCTTTCTATGTCTGGCTCGAATCTAATGTATCTGTTGTTTTTACCATTTTTACAAACAAGGTTTATGTCTTCTTATTTTGTATACGTTCGAAGTTATTGGTTTCTTCTATCAAGCAATGTATGAGTCGTTCATGGATTATGTTGGAATGAATTTGTTTTGTTTTTGTTACATGCATTGATAAATATAATTTACTCCCTCAAATATTCTTATATATTAAAAAAATATAAGTTCCCCTCTCAAATATTCTTATTGTAAAAAAATATAAGTTACTCTCTCAATTATTCCCATTTAAATATATAAGTTATTTTCTAAAATATTCTTATTTAAAAATAAGACAATAGTGGATTGACACATTTATATTCATTTTATATGTTTTTTATAATAAGAAAGTAAATAATAATATGTCAAATAAATAAGTGTAAAAAATGTTTCAAAGTAATTATTTTTCTTAAATATATATTCAATGTTGTCTTTTCAATTCTCATAATCAATGTTGGAAAAGGAAAGAAAATTGAAGAAAATATGTTGGAAAAAAAGAAGATAAATGAAGTAGAGTGAGTGAAAAATATATTTGTTCTTTAGAGAAGGAAGTTAACAAGAAGAGAAATTATCAGTTTTAAAAAATAATAAGTACACCCTTAAAATTTAGTTATTGTCCACTTAGAATGATCTTTATATATTTATTTATTTTAAGGTAAAACAGTTATGAAAAAGTGAACTTTTATATTATAAAAGAAAAAAAAGTGAAAGGTAAGAAAAGATAATGTTAAATGAGTATAAAAAAAATTTGGGTGTGAAACTACTCTTATTTAATGTATCACTATTCTTATTTAATGGGAGAAAATATACTTCGTAAACAACATAATCTCATTTATGTGTAGATAGGAAATATTATTTACTATGATTGAAAATTATGAAATAGTAATTTATTTTTATAGAAAATTTACAATACTTTTAAAAAAATCATTGTTTAGGTAAATTTTTTAGAAGAAATAAAATTTTTAAGAACAATTGGTTATTAAAAATTAG
Source organism: Vigna angularis (assembly GCF_016808095.1). NCBI lineage: Eukaryota > Viridiplantae > Streptophyta > Magnoliopsida > Fabales > Fabaceae > Vigna > Vigna angularis. The sequence continues at coordinate 34,443,053 of NC_068975.1, read as the reverse complement.
ATAATTTTTAATCTTTTAATGTAAGAAATTATACATTCTTTATGTTTGTAAATGTGTGTTTTTTCTTTATTTGATTTTGACTGAAATTCCACTTAGTTAAAATTAGAATATTGTTGGTTTGACGAAGATTTAAATATTATATTTTCAACATTGTTTTTCTTTCATAAATGTTGGTAAAGGTTTATTTTTTTACTATTGACCGTGTGTGTTTTATTATACTGATATTATTAGAGGTATTTTATTGACGACGTTGAATCAAAGTTATTTATCAACCAAAGTTACAATTTTGTTAATCAACATTAATTGTGTCTATTAACTCATATCAGGCATATTTTTTCAATTAATGTCAATTTAAAGTTAATTTTCCAACATAATGTAGGTTTTAAGTTATTTATCGAACAATGTTAATTAAGGTTGGCACATCTACATTTTATTGATAATATCTACTGTAGGTTTTTTTGATTAATGTAAATAGAATTTTTTTGTTGTTGTTAAGATTATTTTTATTTGCTTTACTATCATTTTTGGTTTGGTATTAGTTACAATTATTTTAACCAATAAAAAGTTATTGTTTCGCATTATTGATATTTTTTTTATATTTATGTTTGTAATGACTATTTTTATCCATAAAAACCCTATTCTTATTATTCTTTTTTGCATAGTTTATAAAAAATTTCTTAGTGTTGTTTGTTATTAATGTTAGCTAAAGAAAGTTTTCAATGGACCTGTAATTGAAAATCAACTAAAATAACCTCAACTAACGACATTGTGCAAATAACCCCAATTACGAGTTAAAATAATTGTAACTAATATCATGTAAAAATAATTTTAATCCATATCATTCAAGAAAATAGTTTTACTATCATGAGTTAAAAGAATTTAGATGAACTTTAATTAAAAAAAAAACATGAACTCAAATAAATTTTAAAAAATTAATATTGATATTTTAAGTAAGTATTTATATTTATATATTTTGTACACATTAACAATTGAAATACTTTATAAGAATGATAAAATTTAATTTAATTACTTTTTTAAAACAAAACATTTGAAAAATTTATAATTTGAACTGGAAGAATTCAAAATCGTTCTATTTGAATGTTTTAAAAACAGTGAAATCTCTTATTCAAAGCAAGATTAAAGTCCTGCCCTTAAAGTCCACATTTTAAATGGTTCAGAATTAATTTTGTCCTGTTAAAATAAATCAACTTATTTAACAAGTTTATCATCAGGCCAACCTTTTTCTAGAAAGAAACAGTTTTTTCTATAAAATTACGTTATTTTGTTTCTTTCATTTTATTAATCTAATAAATCTACCACAGTAACGATATTAAAAAAATTAAAATATTAAAAAAAAACATAACATTTTTCAGGTTCAATAATACAAAACCAAACATTAAATTCAAATACATAATCAACTATCTGCGAATCTGAGAATGTAGGATGGTCACAAAGTAATTTGCACCAAAATAAGAATACACATTTCCATGTTTAAGTGTTAAATCACTAATCTGTGACAGTATAAAAAGTTAGACTTTTGAGCAACGGCTTAATGTTTTGCATCAACAATAATTCCTAGACCAAATGCCAGATCCATGCATGAAATTGTCCACAGTAAATTTCAAATAAACAATCTTCTTTGATTCAATTAATTAGATATTAAACAGGCAATCAATAAATACTGAATTGCACTCATGTTTTCTACATTTTAGTCAGTATATCAACAATAATATCTAATCCTCTACTGCTCAAATGTTTTAAGCACTCTAATACGGCTGCATTAGCAGAGGGAAAGACCTATTCAAAGAGAAAAAAGTAGTTCCAATTATAAGTTGTTTATAAACTTGGACTTACCAACCAAATTCATATTTAGATTTTCTACAGTAAAATAACCAAATGTAGAAACAATAGTAATAATAATTAAACAAAAATTGGAAAAAACAAATTTGAACAGTGGAGATGCAGGGGATCGAACCCTGTACCTCTCGCATGCAAAGCGAGCGCTCTACCATTTGAGCTACATCCCCAATTGATTTTTCATATATAATTTACCTTTATTTAATAAAATATTCATATTCTCCCAATTGTTCCGTTAAACTTGTATTCAGAGAGGGAAGAAACCAAAAAGGTGTATAATGGCTTCCTTATCGCTTTGCATAGCCACGCCCACTCCCTCAGCTTCTCTCATTCTCACTGCCCCAAAACCATCTTTAATCTCTCTCAACGTTGGCCGCAGCAGTTTCTTCAACGTTCGCTCTCCTCTCCTCCATTCTTCCTTCCTCTCCTCTCCTTCCCATCTCTCTTCCTCCTTTACAGGTACTCACTCCTCACCTTTATTTCCCATCTCTCTTCCATCTCATTCTTCGCTAATTACACTGGGTCTTTTTGAAATCGGTTACTCTAGGTGAATTTCCTTGTCCCTTGGTTATCATTGTTTTTGTTAGTCTTATTTAGGAAGTACTGAATTCTTCCTTGTCAATGTATGGTATGCCATGCTTAAACATTTTTTTAATAGCTGTTCTAGTTGGAAAAGTGGAAGTTTTGAATTGGAAGTGATTTCTCTTTGTTTTAATAGGGATGTAGGGATTTATGTTGCTAAAGGGTTTTTGGAAAGAAAATGCTTTTGTGGTTGGGTTTAATTTAACTTGAATATGGACACAATTTGGAACGGAAGTTACTCTTCTGGGTTTTCAAAGGGATTTCTTTGTGTCAATTTAAGCTTGTAGGAGTTGATGCCACCACTTGCCGATGAAATGGGTTGTAAGTGAAGCCAAACAAATATATGTATGTAGTACACGAGTACCATAACAAGCCTTTTATCACTGTTTAGAACAATAATACCAGTTTAAAATGCTTGCATTTTTAACCTTTGGGTTTTCGGATTAAATGCAATTAGTAGCTTTGAAGTCTGAATATGTTATCCAGTCTGAACAAATCCTGTGAACTTGACTATACATACCAGTATCCCTGAATGGCAGTTTTTAAGATGCTGAATGAGTGTGGCAATGTTTTTAGTTGTTGTAATGAAATTCTTTCTTCTTCTCACTCTAAGGATTGTGATCTGGTTATAGTAGTACCTTGAGTGTGGTAACAAACCGGACACCATGATACCATCCATAATTGAAAATTCTAAAGACGCATTTGTGAATGTTTTTCACTTATATATTGCTAAATTTACTTGTTTTTACGCTGGGAAACTCTAAATCAGACTTGACCACCAATAATAACATAAGAACAAATGATTCCAGAACTTTTATGGTTTAATTGGTTGGTTTACTGATATGGAGGTTGAGTTTATTAATCCTCCTTGCTCAAAGGATTTTGGTAGGTTGGGGTGGAGAAGAGACTCCAATGAGCCCAGTATGGTTCAACTTGTGAATATTTTCTGTTAGAATAAGAGAGACAAATGTCCTTTAGAAATTGACTCACAAAAATTAGAAAGACAGTACAATTTGAAATTCTTAGTATCTTTTGGTAGTTTATTTTTTTCTTCTTTTTCCCAGCTTGCATCCGTTAAGAATATGTCAATGGCATCCTTTCATTAACATGGTTGATAGCATTTAAGAACTAGAGCAATAACTCAATCTATGGTTACAATTCAACATATTTTGGCATTGAAACTTCACAGTAAATAACTTAGCAAAAAATAAAGATAAAGAGAGGGCGGAAAACTAGAGTTGTTAGCATTGTTAGTAATAGTTGACAGGGTTTGAACTGTTTGAGAGATTTGTTTAATTTGCATATGAGCATAGGAGTTGTTGTTGATGTGAAGTAAATTGTGAATGTTAAGGGTTATCACTTGGATTGGAGTTGACATCTAATGTTGGGGCGAGAAGAGGAAAAGGTGGTGGGTTGGTTGTGAGGGCAGGCAAGGCTGCTCTTTGTCAGACAAAGAGAAACAGATCAAGAAAATCATTGGCACGCACTCATGGTTTCCGCAAACGAATGAGCACACCAGGTGGAAGAGCTATTTTAAGACGACGCCGTGCCAAGGGACGGAAAGTTCTTTGCACCAAGTCCCACCCAAATAGTGGAAAGTAGTCTCCATTATCGCCACTTTCTTCTGTTAGTCTTTTAATGCATTCATTCCTCCCAACTTCCTCTGCATTTCAAGCTTTTCATTTTTTTAACACTCCTTCTTTCTACCCTTTATGCTTACTTTTTTTATGCTATTTATCTCTCTTGTCCCCTATAGTTCTTCCCAATTTACACTCTAATTTGCTTCAAAAATGATTTTTCTTTTTTCAAAATAAACCAAATTAAAAAGTGTTCCAAATAGACCACTAAACACTTTATTTTAAAAATTAGGCCTGTTTACTGGGCACATTTAGAATTTGGCTTTGAATCGAATTTACAGTGATTTCCAGAATATGAAAACAGGTAAGGAACTGAATTTTTACTAGCTTTTTCTATTACTTTTTTTGCAACGTTTTAAGCATGGAGGAAAAAATTTTAAAAGTAAAAAATAATAATTTATAATACAAACTATAATTTTAACTTTGGGTTTATGAAAAATAAAATAAGTATAGGATTTTAATAAATTAAATATTTCTTTGGATTTTGTAAAAAAGTGACATAAATTTATAATAATTTAATGATTTTTGTAATTATTAAAATAATTATTTTTTTAATGTTGAAAATATTTGAAAGGAGTTTTTAAAGATTGCTAATAATGCATGAGCTAAGAGTTTCTCATTGTAATAAAATGGTTCCCAATAAAATCTCAACAAATTAGTGATGAAGTTGAAGCTTTTATCCTAGTATTTTAATTTTAAAAACTTCCTTTCAAATGAAATTTAAACTTGAAAACATTTAAATATTTTAGTCAAACGAAATTAAATTAACATTAATTTTTAAATTTTAGATTAATCTTTAATATTAATTATCATTGCATTAATTATTTTTATACCATTTTTTAATTTATAAGCTTTTTAATTCATCATAATAAAATTGTTAAATAATTTAATTCATCATAATAATATATTAATAATATAAAATTGAATATTTTTCTTCTTTCATTAAATTTATATACAAATTATTATAATAAAAAAGTATTATCAATTCTTACAAAATTAAAATTGGGATTATAATCAACTTTTTCTAAAATTTATGTACACTGAAACAAAATGAAGTTCACTTTATTGAGTATATTGTGGGAGAGATCTTAGATGTTATTAGCATAAGCGAGATAGAAATCAGACTTGAAGCAGTGGCAAACAAGAAAATTGGTTTTTCTCGTACATGTTCTTATACTGCTTAATCATTGATAATTTATCTTTAACTTTTTCAAATAATTAAACTCTCGATGTTACATGATGTAATTGAGTATATTTCGTGGACCGATATTTCATCTTTTACTCAACAATAGAAAATGCATATTAGATCCGATATTCCATTTGGCTGTAGTGACATCACTCGTGCACAATGTCAAATAGCCCTCCACATTAATGGCGTACTGGCCTAGAGAATTCGTATTCTATAATAATAAAATATATTTAGAAAAAAAAATATTCAAAAATTAAAATTCTAAAAACTTATAACAAAAGAAAAAGAACTAATAAATAATAAAGTTCAAAGCATATTAAATTGTTATCAAATTACATTCACAACAAGTTCCTGAAACTGCAACTACTTGTAATCCTGGAAAAAGTTACATATAATACATTTTCCCTTCTCACTGTTATGTCTAAAGGAAGATTCACAATCAAATAATGATAATTTCAGTGACTCTTCTTTAATGATTACCGTCTGGTATCAATTAAGTCATTAACTTGCGACTTCATGTACCTGTCTGTTAAGTCCGCTAGAGATCTAATCAGTGAACTCGGGTCATAAATTATACCCACTTTAGGATCTCGTATGGAGTCAACAAGTATCTGCAAATTTGAGAAATAATAGGATGGTCACAAAGTAATTTGCATCATAAAATTACCACGGATCCTGTACCATAAGAACAATACATTTCCATGAAGTGTTAAATCACTAATTTGTAACAATATCAAAGTCTGACTTTAGAGCAACTGTTTAAAGTTGATACCTGTTCAATCACTACGTTTACTGTTTACATAAGTTTTAAATTAATAGTAAATTAACGCTAATTCTTAGACCAAGTGCCTAATCCATGCATGAACTTGTCCACAGCAAATTTCAAACAAACAATCTTGGAATATATCTTCATCCTGCACAGAAGAGATTATATCCACTTCATAACACAAAATGAACAGATTTAAAAGACATACCACGTCAAATATTCCTTGGGCAGCTAAACTGTCTGTATCAACTGGAATTTCACCATTTCTCGGCACCAAAAGGGTATTTATATAGTGATTTGGCTGCATCAAACATTAACAGCGCATATATTACCTATATTATATCATTCATTGTGTACAGTGCTTTTTGGTTTTCATTTTATATGATAATTGTATCTAAAGTTGATGAACATTTTACATACCGAGTATTTCATGATGTATCAAATGAAATATTTAGAAAACACTAAAAGATGAGGTAGTATTTTTCTGGGGATTACGTCAAATATGTGAAAAGAATGGAGAAGGCAGGGGACAGACGTTAGAAGTTAATTAAGGAAATTATAGTAACAGAGTCACGGTTAAGCATCCCTACATTCTACATATTTTTATGTGAGGTTTCTTGGAAAATCCAGTACTAAAGAAAAGATTACGAAGAATACTAAGAAAATTAAAAACAAGAGAGAAGGTACACTGCACTTCACTTCACTTCATACAACTACTGCAGATGAGGAAATGGATATAACTGTCTTTAAAAAAAAAATGTGATTCTTAATTAGCCTTGGCACTAAGGAAATAAGTAATTCGTAGAGTTACCAAAAACGAAACAAAAAATATATTATTATAGAATGTTTAACTTAGCATTCAAGGGACAGTAAAATTTATCCAAGAGATCGATCAAGCATTTATTTTAACAGTGTACCACTTAAACAGTATTAAGCAAAGTATAATAACATCTCTCTAAGAGAATTGCGTGAATCAAATGTTTTAATTTGAAAACAATAAAAGAATTATAGAGAACAGAGGAATTTTCACTCACAAGATTCTGTAAGCGATTGCCAGGTTCTCCATATGTTCGATTTAGAGCATCCGTAATGGCAGTTACAAAACAAGAAGCTGAAAATCCATTAGTTTCCCGGTCCCTTGTACCATTTAACATAAGTACCTACCATTTTTCTGAATCAAATTAATAAGCTGAAAAGGTATAGTTTTGAATGTTACCATTTCGCAATCCAATCCAAGAAGACACCCTAAAAGAATTGATTCAACAGTCTGAATCTCATGTAAGAGCTATCAGCAAAACTATGCAAGAAAGAATTAATTTCCACTTAATAACAGCAAGCTTTGTGTATCTAGAAACATGCCTACATATTTAAAAATAAAGCATGCAACTCGTTGATGAAAGCACCCTAATGCCACTACAATGGAACCAGAAAGCAAGGAATCATGGAAGCAGAGATTTGTGCCAATAGTAAAATATCAGCAGCTTATGGTCCATTTTGTCTCGTGCAGCAGTCAAGCTAAGTTAGACCACTTTATAACTTTATTTCTTTCACAAAGAAAGGTAATTTTGTCAAGTCTTTATTTCTCTATTATAACAAGGTAGGAGGTATATTACACTTTCAGCAGATAACTAAAGCAAAAACTAACAGTAAAAAAAATACCTTGAGGCATGGCCTTGAAGAAATAATCTCCCCAATTCCCAGTAACACCTAGCAAAAAATTTCCGTAAACATCTAATGAAAGACCCATCGTTATAAGTAATGAAGCTAGAAGTTTGTTCCAACTAATTTATTACATATTAATCAAGTAATCGATAAATACTTAAAGAGTTGAGCAATCATGTTTTCCAAAATTTAGACACAATATGGACAAAGTAGAGGGCCTAGCATATAAACCTCAACTGCTAAAATGAATATCAGAGTTGTCAAATATATGTAATCATCAATAATAAGAATCTTTACCAGTGAGGGGCAGATTGAAGTAAAAAGGGAGCCCATGCCATATACAATGCAGTCCACATTATTTAACCACTCTAACACAGCCGCATTAACGGAGGGAAAGACCTATTCACAGAGAAAAAGCAGTTCCAATTATAATTTTTTTTTATAAATTTGGACCTAAAATCCAAATCCATATTTAGATTTCTACAGTGAGATAAGCAAATTTAAAAGGTACCGAGTATTGATATTTTCATAATGGAAGCAGACAAATAAAAACTGTACCCACCTTCAAAATACATGTTGCTTATTTAGCTCCATGTTAAAAGTGTTCCCCCTTCCCCAGTTCAAGTTTGAACCTCAAGTAGACTAAAAGTTGAAACCTTGTTATAAAAGGATAATAACTCTAGTTCGGACCAAATAAGGAGAGTTAGACTATCTATGTATGTAAGTATCATTCCATGCAAAATGGCTCTCCTCCACGTAAGGTTCTCTAATTGGCATTTAATCAGAATGAAAGTTATCAGTTTATCCATATATGTTATTTTTTTTATACCATTTCTTTTCTGTCAACAGAGCATGTCTTTACTCTTTACCTCCATCTCATTTGACTTCTTCATTCTTTTAGATTAACAAATGAAAAAATATTTTTTAATCTAATATTATGTTACACACTTCAATGAAAGACAGAATACAAATCCATGCTAATTATGGGATAACTTTCCCTGGTTTCTTTATTTTCATTTACAATAAATATAATTAAATAAATTCCCCCTCTGTTTGCATCTTCCATATAATGCATCGATTCTCACTATTGTTGATGGTAACGCATAATAAGATGTGATACACACAGCAAAGATCCTTCAACATGTGAAATAAGTGGGTCAAACGAGACAGTACTTACCTCATGCAGCAAATTTTTTCCCTCACTGGACATGTAGAACACCCGTTTTATTCTTGAAGGAAGTGCTGGAGTTGAAAAACTTCCCTACCCATGAAAATATAAAATGTTAACACGAGAAATAAAATATTTATAAGAAATCTATTCACCGTGAGGGCATTTTCATGTGAGAATAAGAAAAGTAAATTTGCACAATTAGATCATATTGTGAATGGTTAATTTAAAACAGAAGTCATGTAATGTGAGATTTTAAAAAGTCACGTAACTTTTGTAAGTGATCATATAGCTTTTAATCTTATCCTGTACAAATTGTAAAGCCTATATTTACTTTGCTCAGTCATTAAAGAAATGGGTCTCTTCCTCTCTCACTCTATAGAGACTAAGAACCAGCAGCACTTTGTAAAATCTCAATCAATTGCATAGACATCCACTAGATGGGCATTCCAATCACCACTATGCAATTACTAATTACAAAAACGTAAAAGGGAAAATAATATCTATATTTCACTTTAAAATTATAATCCAACTTTACATTGGAAGGTAAAATTCCCTCACGAAAATTTATAAAAAAAAAACAAGAAAAAGCAAAGGAATAAACTAATCATTCTATATTTCAACTTAAAGTCAAATCCACCAATAATTTGGAAGGAAAAATTCGCCCCTCATCAAAACATATACAAGTTATCAAGTTCATTTCACATCCATGGAAGAAATATAAACAAATTGTCATTGGAGTGGACATAATGTAACAACAAATACAAGAGCATACCTTCTTAATAAGCTCAATTGTTCCTCTGGTTGGATGAGAAATTTCATTTTGTCCCCGTATAATAGTTCCATCCTATAGGGATATTAGAGAACAAAATAAGATAGTGCAATAATAGTGAAATAGCAGGTCAATCATTTTTGTGAATTCCTATATGAAGTTCGTTTCACAGGAACAAATAAATTTTCTCTCGGAATTATTAAGATAAACCTCTGTGAAATCATAATTATACAGTTAAATAAATTGACAGCATACCCACAGTTCACAACCTAATGTAAGTCTGTCATTGGTTGAAATCACAGGTAGAACCAGGCTTTCAGGGGGAATATCTGAAACCCGCGAAAACAAAAATATCGCAGCATCCAAGGACTGAAAAAATATGCGTGCTCCTGCAAAAAAGAAATTTCCAATGCTGCATAGTTTATAAAAATCAGTTACAATGTTTTAATGTTACACCCAAAATCTCAACCAGCAAAAGCGGTATATTGTTATGTGTAATTTGGACATGTGAATGAAGTCTTTATTTCAACTAGAGAGAATGAATGACCAAGTATCATTCAATCTGGATGCTTTATATAAGCTATTAAATGATCTCCAACAGGTTGGAACAATCCATTCTATTGGTCTTGGCAATGATTGCCAAATCCTTTATAAATGGTGTGTAGTTATTGTCTACAATACTGGTAAGGTAAGGTAGTTGTTCTACAAGTGTATAGTGATTGTCAAACCTTTCTATAAACCAGCTTGGCAAATACCGATAACACCAAAGTACAACAGAACTTGCATATAAAATTACAAATATATATATATATATATATATATATATATATATATATATATATATATATATATATATATATATATATATATATATATATAAGATCGGCAAGAAGAAGCTATTTATCAATCTAGGTAGAAAGAATCGTGAGAGCAGTTAAACCCATTCCATCTCTCATTTATTACTATTTCTATGTTTTATGAAAAAGAAGTTATTTTCTTCAATGCTGGAAGATGCTAATTAAGTTTACATGTAATACTTTTAGAAGAGAACTACCCTCTTCAAAAGATTGGAAGGATGCAATCTTTCAAACTAAAATTAAGTCAGTGTCACATGCACAACAACAACAAAAAGAGAACAATAAGGTGGAGAACGAAAGAAGTAACCCTACCAGTTATAATGTCCCTTTTAACTTAATTCAGGCCAGGAAAACCCCGTTTTACACCAGATAAGATCGTGGAATGGAATCCTATAAGAATTATGTATTGAACATTCTACCCATCTAAATTTTAATTACTTTTACTGAAGATCAAATAATAGGGAATAGCCATTGAGCATTATACATCTAACTGACATGACATATTTGATTACGAAACCAATCATGAAGCACGCTGGCTATGCATCCGTTATTTGACATTTCTGCAACAGATTGCATTACAATAAACCTATAATTTTTCTGAACCATTTACTAATGTTTGGCTGGACCTTGGGAGGCGAAAACCACACCACAAAAGATAGCTGCTGTAATTGGAGAGCCCTAGGCCTTATAAACCCCACACCAGAATCTCATACTCCCAACGTTGGACTCTAGTCCCAAATTTGCAATTGGATATTCCCAACTCAAGTGCCACAGTCCATAATCTAAAACTTTAAGTTTATCCTCCCAGTAAAGAAAGAAGAAAGAAACAAAGTAACAGTTAATGCGCAACACAACTTTTGTCATTATAGTATGACAAATATAATCAATAGAAACAAGGTATTTTTAGGGTGAGAAAACACTATGGCAAACAAGAAAATGACAACAACAATGTTACTGAATAAGAAACAAAAGACCTGCCGTTGCTGAAACAAAATGATTCTTCTGCCCGGTGGAGAATCTATAAAAAGACCAAAAGGAATGTCCAAATTTAATGCCAAAACCAAAAATGATAAAAGATTGAAAAAGCTTGATCTAAAGCAACTAATCAAATATCATAATGAATAATGGTTATTATGATCATCATATTAGTATAATTTAACTAAAAATTTGAAAATAAAATGTTATTTAACAATATAAATACACAAAAACATTTCCATGGCTATTTTATCCCTACTTAGACCTCCTTCAGTTTATATGACAACAAAATGCTGTGTACCCAAACTATCTATATAGACTCCTGCCTGGTTCATTTCTAGTGTTATATAAAAGGAGGAAGATTATTGTAAGGTAAAAAACGTCAAGGGCATCGAGTGTATTTTGGAAAACCTGAAAGGAAATGGATGTAATTTACCCCCAAAAACAAATAATTGGCACAATCGCAGTTAATGCCACACCTCAAGGCGCATAATCTCAAAAACAAATTATTAAAATACAAATAAAAGGATTTAAAAAGTCATATAAAAATATGTGCAAAAAAGAAAAGATCCTTTAGGGGGCAACCGAGAAATATTCAAAAAATAGCCCCAGCTTGTTTGTCGAAATCACCTGACTCTGGAAATAAACCAGAAAAGCTCGAATAGTCTCCCTGTAGGGTTTTGACACATCTTTCCATAAAAAGTGATCACCTTCCACAATAGAGTACCTATACAAGTCATCAGGGTTTAAATTAAACTTAAAAAGAAAAATTATGCAAAGATAATATAATACCACAAGGAAGGACCTTTAAAAAAAATAAGATCATCGAGTTCCAAACAATGGAATATGTGGGTACTTATAGCTATTACACTCACTTTCTTCTGACCATGATCCCATCTCCTTTTGACCTCATTCGTCTATCTTCAACTCAATTCCCAACATTTATCATATATTTTTCACGGTCTCTCTCTTTTTCTTTCCTTTCCCCTTCCCTAAACCTATACCCCCAAAAATTGGGATGGAGGGCATTCCACATTTTCCTGAATATAAAAGAAAACAAGGGTCAAAGACTACAAGAGAATGTCAACCTTTCAAAAACAGTGGAGAGGCCATGACTCCCAACCTCCCAAGTCAGGTATCCATTAAATCACCACCCCTAAATGATATAACCTAGCAATTAGCACACATCCATTAAGCCTGGGCCCAACATGTTAACCATTAAAGCAAGTAACATGGAAAGCGGAGACCAAGCCAAATTATCCATAATTCAACCAGAAGTATCAGGCATTGGGCAAGAAACAAAAACTAAGAATGTGGTACCAACCATTCTGATTTAGCTTGAGATGGATCCAGTGGTAGACGATGCCCAAGCAAATTCCGAACGGCGAGAGCCTCAACGGTACTTTGATCGGACAACCTCAGACACCTGGAACGTATGTCTCCAACAGCAGGACCCCCTGCAACGCAAGCACACGCATCCACCCAATCAACCAAATCCTTAATTCCTCGCCCCCAGAATTTGATTCCGCGACAATGCAAAATATCGCCAAAAATAGAAACACTGGTAATTATAATCTATAATTATTAATTAACAAAACGCCGTACCGAGAACACGAACAATCTCCGCAGTACTTCCACCATCGTCGGAAACAGGAAGAATGTGAGCAACGCGGTTAGTGAAATTCTTGAGCTCTTCGATAACGCCGTTGAAAGCGGTGCCTCCGGAGAAGACTAGCAAGGCAGGCTGAGGGTGAGGAGGGTTAGGATTTGAGTAACAGCGGCGGTGATGGTGGAAGCGATGGTGTGATGAAGAGGCAGCCATTGAAGACGAAGAAGAAAATGACGACGAGAGGATTCTTGCAGAAACTGGGACGGAGAGGGGAAGAGTATTACAGAAGGTGGGACCCAACCATGTGTCCCTCATGCTCGCAAAACTTGTGTAAGCTAAATTACTTTTCTTTTGGGACTCTGTCCAACATCCTACGACTACTCTACTGTGTCGCACCTATGGCCGAGAAAAAAAAATACCAAACGGGACGACAGAACCATATCTGTTTTTTATGTGAAATTTCTGTATGGAATGAGTTTGAAAGGAAATTTTTGTATTCAAAACAGTATAAATAATATTTGATTTTTCCGTGCGAGAATATATATATATATATATATATATATATATATATATATATGGTTTGTTAATACGTAATTTTTAAAGTATATTAAATTTTAGTTGAAAAAAATATTTTAAATTTTAAGGATTTTAGGTAAAAAATATTTAAATAATTCTTAATTTTTTTATTTTAAATTAAAAATAAAAATTATTAAAATATTTTTTGTTTAAAGTATGTTTTTTTTTATAAATAAGAATTTTTTTTCAACTAAAATTTGATACAATTTTAATTGGTTAAATAAGTTAACAAATTACATAAGTTAACAAATTAGTAAACTCATATATACTTTATTATTTTTTCTGTTATTATAATTTTTGTGTCATTATATTCAAATGAAATATATAAAAGTAAATATTTTTTATATTTTTTATTTCAATATTTTTAGTTATTTTTTATATTTTTATTGATTATTTGTGTTTTTTCAGATAACAAAAGTTTAATAGTTATTTTTAATATTTTTATTGATTATTTGTGTTTTTTTAGATAAGAAATGTTTAATAGTCTAATTATTTTATTTACTAGTTAATATAATTTTTTTTATTAATACCTATTTTGCTCTTTAGATTTGGTAGGTTTGTGGTCCTATTTTTTTCATATGTTCATAGTTATTCCATATTTTGTAAAAACAGTTTAATTTGTCTTTTTTTGCTTAGGATGTTAAAAACGGTTTAATTGTTTCCTAGCCAAAAGTGAATAAATTCTCCCGTTATTGATTGTGTGTCAAGTTCAACCAATGAGGGACTGTCACGTGGCAGTCTCCTTCTCACCCAAATTAGGGTTTCGCACAATTGCATAATGATGCTTGTGATGCGAGAAACGCTCTCTCTTTCTCGAACTAGGGTTTTCGACCCTCATCTGTGTTTCTTCTGCGATGAAGAAGATGATAAAGGAGATGTTTATTGGCCATAGTGGTTCGCGAGAACACGATATGGGTTCTTCGAGTTCGTGGAGAATATGAAGGAGAATTGCTTGCGGTGCGCGAAGGTGACGGAGGAGATGAACTCGCCGTTACAACGCGATTTAGGTTAGGGCTTTTGAATGTTGGTCGTGGAGGTTTGAATTAGGCGATTTGGTTTATGAGCTTTTCTGATTTCAGATGTAGACTTTGAATTGAGGGAGAAAGAACTCACGATTAGGGTTCAAAGTGGTGAATCACGATTCTGGTTTGAGATTTTTCTGCAGGCACCGTTGTGATTTAACAAGCATGGTTGCAGTAGAGGCAGGACGAGACACGATTTAGGTTTTGATGCATTTTTTATTTTGTCCAGGTCGCCATAGCTGCTGAAGGTGCATATGAAGGTAGATGGTGGTTCTGCAATTCGAAACAAAGATGGTGCGATGTTCTGGAGGTTTATGGCGTGATGGTTATGGAGGTTTGATTGCGCGAGAAGATGAACCTGTGATGGTGTTAATGGCAACATGGTGGCCCTATGGTGGGGCTTTGCTAGAACCCGGACTCTTTCCACATACATTGTCAAGCCAATTGACCTTAGCCTGTCATGCAATCAATAACTGAACAACTCATTCAGCTTTGGTCAGGGGACAATTATACCATTAGCGTTTTTAACGCTGTAAGCAAAAAGAATCAACTTGAACCGTTTTTACAAAATATGGGACAATTGTCAACATCTGAAAAAGAAGGTATGACCACTTTGAATAAACCTATCTGAAAAAGAAGGTATGACCACTTTGAACAAACCTACCAAACTCTTTTTACAAAATATAGAACAATTGTGAATATCCGGCCACTTTAAACAAACCTCCAAAACCTAGAGAACAAAATAGATATTAAACCTAAATTTTTATTATTTTTCAATAGTTTAATTGGTTTAATATTTGAAAAGTTTGTATAATTCTCTAAAATATTTTTTATTTTATTATATATTTAATTATATATTTGTTTTTTTATATAATTTCATTCAATAATATATTAAATTGTTTTTTTAAGACGCATATCATTGTTTTTATTTGTTGTTTACTTTTATTATATAGATAGATTAGTGAATAGATTACTTTTTTTTTTAAATTAAGACACATATCATTTCGTTTTTATTATATAACATATTGATTAATTTTTTCTTCTATAAAAACATAAACTAATAATATATTAGTTTTAAATTCTTGATTTTTAAAAAATATATTCATCACTAATACATGACATTACTCTATCATGTGCCACTAAGAGTATTTTGTCTCATAGTAAAAACGTGATGCATGTCAACAAAAATTTCTAATTTAAAAACCAGTTATTAACACGCAACCTGAGATGCAATTAATAATTTTTTAAAAGGAAAAACTTAATTGAGACACTTTTATAAAAAGTTAAAACACAATTAATTTTTTTTTTTTAAAGCGAAGAGTAAACAGGGACCCGGACCTGGTGGGAATGGTTTCGGCGTTGAAGCGAAATTTAATATTAGATTGACTTTCTAAAACTTAACTATTTCTTGTCACTGGAAACTTTTCGTTTATACCTGTCAACATATACAAATGTTGTAACACGAAATGTCAAGGTAACATTTTCACGTTCTGTAGTTTTTCAAGTTTTCGTCCCATAAGCTGATGTCATCAATGGCAGGTGCCAAACTATAGCACATTTCAGGAAAGCCTAAACTGCTAAAGCTGTGTCAATTTCGAATTTTTATGGGAAAGAAAGTGTAAAAAGAATGATCCTTAGTAAGGCAAACTCTTGGAACTTGTGCTGATGATCAAAGACTTCAATTTAGACGACTCCCCTGCAGCATTTGCCCTGTGAGTTATTATTTGCATATTCCTGTGCAGACTCTGTTTCACCAAACTCTTCATCATTTTCTTCCCTTCTTTTGCTTCTCTTTGATTTAAAGGTGATCCCATTGCAAATCTTGGTGTTTGTGGACCAGAATGTGGCCCCATCTTAGTCTGCCTTTCATCCTTAAACCATTGCAATAGTTTCATTGCTCTCTTTTGAGCCAAAGGGCTGCCCAATAAAACCACTTCAAGAAGCACAGGAACAATCCCTGCCTGTGCCATCTTCTTTCTTTGCAACGAACTTTGATGTGCTAGAATCATTAAAATATATACCGATAACTCTTGGCATTTAGGCTTATCTTCCCATGACAAAATATCAATGAAGGTTTCTGGGACCATTGTGCTGTTCTCTATTGCTTTCTTCCCCATCAAAGTCACTGACAAGTTCCCTAGAGTGGCAAGTGCTTTCTCTGAAATTTCTTTTAACGATGACGCTTCCAAGAGGATAGGGACCAACCCACTTGAAACCATAGCGGATGCATTTTCTAATACAGTTGATAGGTTATACAAAGCACTCAAACACGATTGTTTCGTGTCAAAACATGTGTCTGTCTCAAAAATGTGCCTAAGTAATGGGATAAAGTCTAATGAAGCAAGAGGGAACTGAGTGTTTACTAGTGATGACAGTGACAAAAGCAACTCTGCCAATTTACATGTTGTTGATTCATCTACAAGGTCAATTGTATTTGGCAGCTTGGACAATATTCCTGCCTCAACTATCAAAGCCTTGTTCCTGAAGGAAGAAAAATATTTTTCAACTCAGTCAAAGTTAGGTCAGAAACAAATACTACTACTCTAAATTTGATAATTTCTCAAAGTCAGCATAAACTGTAACTGGATTGCTGCAATTTGAGTATTAAAGAATAAGAGGGCCAAACCAACTAAATTAAAAACATTATTTATATCGTACCGAAGTCAATTAGAATCTTAAGTTAATATTTGTTCTGGAAAATGATGGTCAAACAGAAAACATAAAATCACCTTAAAGATCATAAAGGAATCTGATCAACCACCCTATATATTATGATAATCTGTAATTTATGAATTTTAGGACAAAAATGTCGCTTCATTTGTCCCCTCTAGCTTATCTAACATCCCAGCAACTCAGTTGACACTTCAGGTTGACTAATTTCTTTCTCATAGTAAGTATAGTTAGTTTGATAACTTTCATCTTCTACAGCCTGTTGGAGGATAAATGTAACTCTAAATGGCTACACCCACCCACATGATGTCTCTGCCTTTGTTGAAATTATATATTTATCTTTTTGTACAAAACAATTTGTTCTTGGTTACTATGGAGTCATGAACCAAACCTGCCAAGGCCAATTGCCACTTTGTGTACATCAATCTTGTCTTCATCACCCAAAAGTCCAAATGAGCGGTTCACAATAACTCCACTCTCACCAATTTCATTATATGATATGATTGCATTTTTGTCCATATCAAACAATATGGCAAAGGAGGAGACAACAAAATGATAAATAATTTTATTTCTAAATCGTGCACCTTGATTTCTAGTTAGTGGACCTTAACCAATGCTACAAACCCTGTGTCCTAATTTCTTTATCATTCCTTCTCACAATTTTTTAACTGTTTAACATTTTAGTCATTCATTTTATCATACTTGGATTGACATGTATTCCGAGTATATGAATATCTATGTCAGCTACACCAAACAATTTAGACTCTTCGAATTAATCTCATGTAAATTCAATTCAACCAATAAAATCTAAAGAACTTACCAACTCAATAACATAGTTTGAAAGTTGAATCAAACACAGAGTTCCACACCAAGTTGAATTACACAGGTTTTATATTGTGGAATTGTTTACTTCTAATCCTTTTGAAATCAAACAAGAAAGTACGACTCTCAAACATTTTTAAACATATTGGTTCATGTGATAATCATTCATAAAAAGAAAGAACATATATGGTAGCAAAACTTACGTGTAAGTTCCATCAGCCAGGTGGACCAACGCCGTCAACCCGGCTCGCCTGCGGCTAGCCACTGGCGACGCCGCCATAGATACCAACACCGGCACCACCCCAAGTTCTGTAATCAACTTTCTGACCTTAACATCTTCCTTGGCTAACTTTTCAATCTCTTTTGCCGCCACTTCCTTCTCTGCCCAGCTTCCAAAGTGAAGCATCTTGACAGTTCTCTGGAACATGATCGCAGAAACTTCCTCCTCCTCCTCTTCAGTCTTCTGCATAACCTGTACTGTTTCAATATTTTCAGCCTTCTTGTGTTCACCACTGCCCTTAGCCACGTCAAACCGATCGGAGGGATCAAAACGCTTTCTGGTTGCTTTGGATTGGAGAAACCGTCTGATGCGGGCAAAGAACTGAAGCTTTATGTTTGACAACACCCAAATAGAAGAAGATGATGAAGGAGTTGACATGTTTAAGAGGAAGGAGAAAACAAAGCAAGATGGTGAAGTTTGAAAAAAGTGCGCGTTTGGGGTTTGGTTCTTGTACAACTTAGTTTCTGTTTCTGACTTTGAGACAGAGAGAGAAAAGTAAACAAGAGTATTAGAAGAGCTCCGCGAACTTAAAAATAAAGGGGAAGCACAGAGCACATGCAGAAAATAGTGCTGTCCCATTTAATGTAATGGTGGATTATGATATTATGATATAAGATCTCAAATTATGCATTTATTAAGTAATAGAATTTATGCATCATTTCTTTCATGAAAAAGATTTCCGTACCTGAACTTCACTAGAGACAAGATGCTAATTTTATGATTTACGCAGTTGTGACTATATTTGTGCTAAAATAATACTGACATAAGTAGCAGTGGTTGATAATTTAATTGTAGTTAAATGTGTACAGTTAAAAGTCCATTGTGTATATATTTTGTGGATAAAGAAAGTATTTGGTACAATATCACTAACACCTAAGTTGGGTCTTTCTTCAGCAGCGTTTCAGAATCTCGGCCTAATTAATTAGTGTAGAAAGTAGTGGAGATGGCATCGATCTATCTTGGTCAAATTCAATTTTGGGGACCTTGTTGGGTGGAAAAATATGGGAACTCTTTGTTCACTGGTCCCAAGTAGCTAGGCTGCATAATATGACTTGGCATTTTATTCATTAAAAGAGACAACGACTAACTAAATTTAGACTTTGGTTTTTGATGTAAGCCCACGTCCATTGCATGTGAGAATCAGGGAGACCTATATCTGTTCCATCATGGAACCATAAAATTTGGGTGCAGTGCACACGCGACAACATTAATGTCACTTAATATATATCTCTTCGTGATCCTTCATTGGCTGCACAATCTGATCTGGATCGGTGCCTGTGATATTCTCACATGCATGGAGATTAATCATCCCAAGTTTCCCTTCCATGAAGGGTGGAGGAAGAAGAGCGTTCATGCATTAATTTTGTGGATTCCCTTCTCCATTATATGATCCTCAAAAAACAATTAACTTGAATAAAACCCCTAATTTTTTATTATTAAAATTCATTTAAAACCATGCAGTTCATGGATGTATCATAGAGATTTGAGCTGAGAGAATATGTACCTATGCTGGTGGAATTCTCCAAGAAATAGCCAGATAGATATGGGTAATCATTCATTAAAGAGCATCTTCATTGACAAGTTAAAAAAAAAAAGAGAGAAAATACTATTCTTTTAGTTTGATGTCGGCATTATGAGGTATTTGAGTTATAAATATAGTTTATGTTATATAGTTGTACCATTAGCCTGCAATTAAGTCATCACCAATTTAGACCCACAAATTATAACAGTGATAAACATTGGTATCATGGTATTGCTTATTTGGGTGGGGAGATAGAGATATATTTGAGACTTTTGATGGCTGTGGCATTTCCATGTTGGAGTCCACTACAATATATGTGAATTGCAGACACTGAAGTTTCCCACGTGTGAAGGAAGCACCCCATTCATCATTACCAGTTACACATTTTCGTTTTGAGTTTGGCTTTGTGACAGTGCTAATATGATGTGTGCCACTCCCAGAACTAGCGTAATACCAAAATCATTTGTTTCTTACTGCCACGGACCGTAAATTGATGTCTCTTTGGACACAATTTGCTTACATTTCCAAATGTATGCAAATGCTCGGAATCTAATGTTATTACTGTGTGCTTGTGCGCAAATGTGTTTTGTACGCAAGGTAAAATGCGCCAATAGCAATTTTATTCATTACATAAGTTGTTTTTTAGCGTTTTTAGTCAAATTCTTATCAACTCACCAATTAAAATTCAAACATCACATAAAAATAATAATATAATCATAAATTAACACAGTTGATTATATTAAATTAAAAATTCAAACATCACATTAACCCCTCAGTTATGTAATTTTCTTATAAAAATTTGAGTTTTATATTCAAATTCGTGTTCTCAACTCGTAAAATCAGTGTTTCCCGAGGATATTTAAAAGTTGAATTTCAAGTAAGAATTTTTTGCGCCCAGAGGAATCTTTTGATCGGAATTGTACGTAAGTTCTTGTGAAGTTAAACAAAAATCTAAAATGTAACGTGTCTGCTTGTAGAGCATGTGAAGACGTATATGTATGGTGACGAAGATGGTGATGCATAATTGCATAGTATTTCTCAATGAAGCTAGTGTTTGAATTGAAGAATTGACGAGATATTTCATCAATAATGACCATTGTCCAAATGATGGAACACAACACTAGTACGAGAGGAACACAAACGTGTCACACTTTAATCTATTTTTAATATTATTTGATTTAAGAGTATAATAATAGACTGACACTCTTTTATATTTATTTAACACATAATATAAAAATAAAATGATTATAAAAGAATAACTTTTTGTATTTTTTTATTTAAAAAATAATATCAAATAAATATAAAAATTTTGTTTGTTTCAAATTATTATTTCTTTTTATTTAAACCGGACTATGAAGAGTCAGATTGTAAAGGTTGAGGATTTTCTTCTCTTCAGAATCATCTCTTTCTACCCGTGACCCAGTAGAGATTAAAACTAACACTATGTTTAGTACTATTTTTGTTAATAATTGGATGCAGTAATTCACAAAACGACAAAGATAAAAAACAATATTGTATTATTAGTTTTTTTTATGATATGTATAGTAGAGATTTTAAAATAAGAGAAATTAGTAGCATAAGTATTAGTGGGTCAAATGGATGCGATTCTATTAAATAAATTATACCCACTTTAATTTTTAATAAAGCCGATATATTTGATAAAATAATTATATATTTAAATAGGTTAATGAGAATTTAATTTTCAATCTTGTATATTTATACAGTTTTTTTTATTATAACTTAATTTTCATTACTTAAAGGAAACTCTTTGATTATTAGTTGAGACTGAACTTGGCGTAATCTCAAGAAGTAAAACTCTCTAGTATAAGTAAAAAAGTGCATTCGAAATCACCCAATAATGAAAAATAGTTGACAGTTTTATCCAAGCTTTTACTATTAAGATTCTTTCAAAAATAGTTTAATATTATTTGTAATTGCTACATTATAAGATATTTGGTAATATTTTTTTTCTTTTGATTAAAATATTGGAATGGATAGACGTCTTAATGATATTCAACAAGAGGTTAATTGGAACTGTTAATAAGAACTTACTTCAAAGATGGCTGCATAGGTTTTGGTATACTTTTAGAAATATCAGTGATAAACTGTAGGGGTGTATTTTTGCAGTATAGAATAAGAAATATCATCATAGAAATAGTATAAAGTTCAATTAAGGATGAAAAGTACAATACCCTAAAAAGGATCACGAGTATAAATATGTGGCTACATTATTCTTTAACCCAATATTTTTAAACTGTTGACACATGTGAATCTTTGTTCTCTTTTCTAGCTCAAAAACAGAGTGCTGATGTGTTAAATTCCTTTTCTGAGCTAATTTATTCGGCCGATCCTTATTGGTTAATGCAACTCACCAACACCAGAAGTTAGATCCATGGATAGAGCTTCACGGATTATAAATATGTGGCTATGAGACCACATGAGTGATATCATGGCAAACTCCGAACAGGGATTTTGTCATCAGTCATCACACGTGGGACTCAAGTTGAGGATAGCATTTTGGATTTGTCCTCACACGTGTGGAATTTGAGAGTCAAAATGGGCGCCCCACTAATGAAATGTGATTAATATAGAAAGTGGGAGGTTTAGCACAAGCTTCACAAGTGCAGTGCCACCAAAGAAGGGATGATAGAGAATTTTATAGGTCGATTATATAAATTTATGGTCATTGTTGCAATTTTATCCAATGATGCCTCTTCACACTCACAAAGACAAAAAGTGTAAAAGACCCACAAGTACAAAATATATTAATTTTGGCACGGCTAGGAGGCATAATGCTTTTTACATTATAATTATTATGATTATTAGCTCTTAAATTGAAAACTTTCGTTTTCCACATTAACATGTACTATTATTTTATAAGACTTTAAAATTTTAATACTTACTTGATTGAACTTGTTTTAATTCTTTTATAAGACTTTCGTTGCTCTAATATCATGTGCCCAATTCACGAAGGTTCTTGTACACTACTGTTATTTTTGCCCAATGCAATGGTGAAGTGATCACGGGTTCTTCAACCAATTCACCAAATTTCTTTTCATTAATTTGGCTGCAGACAACTTACTATGTGCACAGGAAATAATTACAATTTCTTCAAACGTGGAAGAACCTCTTCGATGGTTTGTGCTGAATGCAAGTGAAACAGTAAAACTTGTCGGATGATGACAATTCATTTTTTCAAACCTTTTTGTCTTTATCAGTCAAAAGAACAATCGTTGCATTATAAAAAAAAAATTACGAAAAAACCCAATGCACCAGCCGGGAATCGAACCCGGGTCTGTACCGTGGCAGGGTACTATTCTACCACTAGACCACTGGTGCTGTGTTTTGGGAATGAAATAATTTATTATTTTATATATATTTACGTATATTTAGTTTTACCCAAATAGCGCTTATTCATGCATATGTTGCTTTACTTCAAACGGTCTCTCTTTTCGCGCTCCACACCTTTGGACCCTCCGATTATATTGTTCTCTCTATGCCGATTCAGGCTCCTTCATACATGCAGTCTCCGATCAGGGTTCATGCTCCTCTCTTCATCTCTCTCGCTCTCTTCGTTAAAAGTCTGGCTCGAGGGTTCTTTTCTTTTGCAAAATGATGTGCGAGACAAAAGATTTCAAAAGGAAGTCAATTGCAACTCAGAATGAAACGCTACGTTTCATTAACTTTGGCCCAATTCAGCAACCTAAATCAGCGTAGAGTGCTACTCTCTCGATCACCAGACACAGCTTTCTACATCTTTCTAATTTCTTTTTTATTTCAAAAATATCCTTATTTATTTTACCCTTTACTTTTTTTATATTTTTTCTTAAAATTCTAATTTTTTACTTTCTTATTCACTCAGCAGCACACCATACCCCACCCCCACACTCTTACTTTTTCTCTTCTTTTGTTCTTTCTCTTTTTCGAATTTCTCATCTTTCTCTTTCTTCAGTTTACAATTTTCGTCAAAGTTCTCTTTTAGTTGAAGAGAATGTATTTTAGTTGAAGAGAATGTATTGTACATTTTTTTTATTGGATGGTTTTAAATCGTAGTGGAGGGAATTGGAGGAGTACAAAATGCAAGAAATCGCCGCCATAGAACGCCGCCTGAAGACACAAGAATAACTGCACCAAAACCCAACGAAAACGCATTTTAATCGGTTCAAATGAAAGATAATACATCAAAGAGTGATGTAATCGGAGTAAAATTAATTTAAAACGGTGCAAAAGTGAGAAAACGAACCTGAAAAGCGTAACCCATAGAGAGAAAACGCGACGAAGATGATGAACAATGAGTGCGCGTAACGGCTGTCTCGCGTTCATGGTGTTTTAAATTTCTGGATTTAGGGTTTAGACGTCGGTTCCCCCAATTAACAGACGTCTAAAGTGCTTCAGAAGTCGTAGTGGCAAGATCAGACGTCTAAATGGAGTCAAAAAGTGGCTTTTTAAATTTCTGGGTTTAGGGTTTAGACGTCGGTTCCCCCAATTAACAAACGTCTAAAGTTTAGTTTTGGCATCTAAATAGTTGTTTTATTTACGAAAAATGTCACCGGTCATTTTTTACGTTGGATATTCAAAGGTCACACGTCTAAAGGGTGACGTTAAAGGTCTTTTTTGCACTAGTGAACTATGAATGTGGAGCAGAAGTTTGAGGATCTTGTAGCAGCGGGTGAATCCTCTAAAACAATTAAACACTTTTAGATTTTTTTTATTAAAAGACAATATAGACAAACATCAACTCACATTTTTCATATCCATCCCTTCTTTCAACAACTTATTGACATGAATGTAATAGTGTTTTATGCTCTTGTTTTTGTAACATCCCAACTTCTCACATTAATGTAACATTACATTTACGGTAACATCCCGTAATCTCACCCTTTAAAATTTCCTAGTTGATATAAGTCTATACATGTAAAAAGGTTCTAATTATAGTTCTTCTACTCCTCCCTTTCCTTGGCACTGTTTGAGGCGACATTCCTTCATCTGCTCCCGTATAACGAATTATACGATCATCGCACATACCCAAACAGCACACAACAAACAATGCAAGGGTGAGTTAGATATAAAAAGCATGTTATACATATAGTACAGTTAATTCATGTCATCATACATAGTACATATGAAAGAACACTTAAAGCATACTCATTAAACCACAACTCACACCCTCACATGACTCATCCGGATTTGTATAACTGTCGAACTAACAGTCGTATTTGCACTTGCATAGTTCTGCTGGCACTCTCCAACACTAGCAAGGTAAATCCCCAACCTGCCTATCTCTGTCATTAAAGACTATAAACGAGGACCTCCCTCTACTCTCACCACTCACACTGTTCTTCTCTATGTGAGCATGAACAATGCTTTGAGTGTAGGGATAGACAGACCGCGTCCAAAGTTCACTACAGTTATACAGAACGACAACAACACCCCACACAATCACTTCCAGTCATCTCTCCCTGAGATGTCCAATTCATACTCACATACATCATTATAGTTCACAACCATGTTCAGATCCATAATTCAAATGCAATAAAATCCAATCATTTTAGAAATCATACAAACTAAATATATCACAAAATAAATTAACAGTACATAATCTGTTCAATAGGATTTAAGTTAAAAACTTGTCGAGTAGACTTCCAGGAAAGAGAGGTGCGTCACAATGGACAACTTAAGTACCAAGTCTTTCCTTAGTCAAAGTGTTCCTCAACTAGTTTTTAACAAATTTCTTATTTACAGATTCAAAACAACAACATATAATATTAATGTAAGATCCTTGAAAATATTTGTAAGTTAGATACTAGATAAAAAAAAAGTGAATAGTAAATTGTGAATAGTAAAAAGTGAATAGTAAAAAAAAATATATATATATTTTTGGAAAGGATAAGTGTTCCACGTAGCTTTGAGATCAGAATTTATCAAATTGCAAATAAAAAATTATTTTTGTAATAGTAAAATGAATAAAAAAATGAATAGTTAAAATGAATAGTAAATTTTTTTGCTATAAATAGCCAAGGGGGGGGAGGCTGAAAATTTACACCAAAGAACTTAGAAAATTTTTGAGAGAAGAGAGTTGGAAGAATTTCAAATTTGCAAAGGGGATATTCTAGAAGTTTTCAGAGAGCGAAGGGATTAAGTCTGTAATAGAAGTAAGGGGAGCTAACTTTGAGTATTTCCTTTTGTATTATCTTGAGTCTTGAATATGCTATATTTTGCTTTTGTCTGATCTTAAATCTTGAATATGGAGTATTTTGTTTCTGTATGATCTTAAATTTTAAATGAGAGTATGCTTTTGTGTTGATATCCAAGTGTGATAGTTGTAAAATGTGATGTTGATTATGTTATGCCATTTGTATGTTATTAGTTGTTTATTTTTGTATTTTGGAAGGATTAGAAATTGTCTAACCGGCTCTGCCAGATTCAATTTCTTGTTTCCCCAAACATTTTATTGTTTTCCTTATTTATTTTTATTGTATTTTGGAAGGATTAGAAATTGTCTAACCGGCTCTGCCAGATTCAATTTCTTGTTTCCCCAAACTTTTTATTGCTTTACTTATTTATTTTATTGCATTTTTGGAAGGATTAGAAGTTGTCTAACCGGCTCTGCCAGATTCAACTTCTTGTTTCCCCAAACTATTTATTGCTTTACTTATTTATTTTATTGCATTTTTAGAAGGATTAGAAGTTGTCTAACCGGCTCTGCCAGATTCAACTTCTTATTTCCCCAGACATGTATTGTTCTTGTTATTTAATTATATTGTATTTTTGGATGGATTAGAAGTTGTCTAACCGGCTCTGCCAGATTCAACTTCTTGTTTCCCCATGAATTTTTATATTAAGATTATTTTTATGATTGTCAAATATTGTATTCTTCTATGACCATTTATAGTAATATTTTATTATTGTTAATTGTTTATAATTATCTTGTATGAATTCTATTATGAATGAGTTTCTTGGCTGAAATTGATCTTGTTGGAAGGTTTGGAGTAAGGGTTCTATAATAGCTTGTATATGGGTATTAAATAAATGTAAAGATACTATTTGAGGTTGTTGTGAGAGGAAGTAAAAATATTAAAATTAGGCATTTTAGATTTAGAGCATAAGAGAACAAGGTAGATAATTTAAATAAATAAATTGTTAATTATTGAGGGCCTCTCTTTGTTGGTAGGATAGAGGAACCTTAAAAACCTGAGTTGGCACATCCCTGATCATAGAGCAGCCTTGGCCTGGTCCAGTCAGTTGTGACTAGTCATATGTGTTGGCGTCGAAGGTGAGTTTGATGCGTTCAGACATCTGGGTCCTCTCCGGTGACCAATTGGGGTAAAGAAAGATCTCTACTAGGATGAAAATAAAATAAAACAAGTTGAATGTAGATGCATAAAGTTACCATGGTAAAAACTTCATATATAATTCATTTATCGTTACATTGAGCTCAGACTTTAATATATAGTTGCTAAGATATGTTGAAGTGTTTTGGCTGATCTATGATCTTTGATTGGTGAAAATATGTTGAGTTATACTCGTTATGGTCAAAATGAGTTTATAATATGAAGTATGATATCTAGCAATATATTTAATTTATTGACACTAAAATAGGTTATCGTCAAATTATGATTAGAGAATGAACATGATTGAGTTATGTGGATAAGAGGTTATGAATTGTTGATTTGATGAAATGTTGGAGTGGATAAGAGGGTATGAAATGTTGATTTGATGAAATGTTGGAGTGGATATAAGAAATCATTGCTTATGAAATGATGTTTACTATGAGGAGTAGTATGTTCGGTTTATACCATGAGAGCTTGATATGAGCAAAGTAACACCTGAGATTTATGAGAGTAGGCAGAAAGTGGTCTGACCATAAGGCTTTGACATGAATATATGGTTCATAAGTTTTATAGAAGCAGGCAGAGAGAGGTCTGACCATAAGGCTTCAGAAAGTAAGACATAGTATACAGGTGAGACTTAAGGAAGCAGGGAGCGGTCTGACCATAAGGCTTCGTGAGTAAGCATAGTACACTTGTAAGGTTTATGAAAATGAGGAAGATGATTTTGATAATGATGAATTAATGACATCGGGATAATGATATTTTATAAATTGCAGAAATACATGATTGAAATATTTTTATTACAAGTTTAATGATTTATATGATATGGTTGGCTTACCCTTATTTGTTTGTGCTATGATCATATAACTCATGTTATATGTGAATAGATGATGTTGCAGATGCGGTTGAAAAAGCTTAGAGATGAGAGAGATGCGGGGAAAAACTTTCAGGGATGTTTTGTAAAAAGAATAAATTTGTATTGGAAAAATTATGTTGTGTAAAACTTATAAGTTGAAATTTCGAATTTATGTTAAGTGGTGAAGACTATATTGTTTGAAGTTTGTAAGTTTGGTATTGTA
This sequence comes from Vigna angularis, assembly GCF_016808095.1. NCBI lineage: Eukaryota > Viridiplantae > Streptophyta > Magnoliopsida > Fabales > Fabaceae > Vigna > Vigna angularis. The sequence continues at coordinate 34,414,677 of NC_068975.1, read as the reverse complement.
CTTTAGAAGAATTGAAATAAAGTTTGATTGTTTATAGAAGATATCAAATTAATTTAGTCTCTACTGTTAGTAATACCCTTTAAATTATTAGGGTGTTACAATTAACACTGAAATTCCACATAGATAGATATATAGTAAGCATTAACACTATTCACACAGAATTTCAAGACATGAATAGTAATAAAAACAATACTAAATCATATTATAAAAGCATAGAAAGGTTAGCTCCCCTTACCTCTTCTCTAGAATTATTTTCCTACTAGAAGTTGTTCCCCGAAAACTCTTCAGAACCTCTACTCTTTCTACAACTAAAAATTTCTTCCTAACTCTTTCTTCTCTATTTCTCAAGCTCTCACTTGATTCCTCTTCTCTTGGTGCAAAATGCCCTTCCCTCCCATGGCTATTTATAGGTAAAAAAATTTACTATTCATTAATTTTTTTAATATTATTTTAATATTATTTTATTATATTAATTTCTTAATCACTACTTTACTTAATGGATTCATAATGGATTCCTTAATAATGTCTTCAAATCTGATCTTAATTCCTTCCATGCTAAGAAATTCTTATCTCTTTTTTTTTCACTTTTGTTTTTACTATTCACTATTCACTTTTTACTATTTACTATTCACTTTTTACTATTCAATTTTCTTAAAAAATTTCCTAAATAAGTTATCAAAATTTGAACCTCTCCTTCTAAATTACTATAATTTTATATCCAAAATTTTCATTTTTCTATCCATTAAAATTATTATTACTAATAAAATGCTAAAATTTACTATTATAAAAAATTTTCATGAGTCCTACAAATGAAGCTACCAAAATTTCTTATTAATTTTTCCACATTTTATAAACTTATTATATTTTCCATTCACAAAGAAATTTATTATTACTAGTAATGAAATTATTACTATTAAGGTAAATATTTTTCATGGGTCTTACAGTTTTTATAAAAACATCGTCTTTGGATTTATTGTTTCACTCACGTATGTCATGAATATTAGGGGTTGCAACACAATTGCAACTCTTGTCTCCATATTCACGGTTGACAAGTTTGGGAACAAACTTTTTTCTTGAAAAGAGGAATATAGATGTTTATTTGTCAGGTAACATCTTTTTATAACACTCTTTGAAGGTTTTTTTACTAGTATAAGGTGATTAATTTTTTGTTTTAATTTGGTTTGAAAAAGATTATTAAACTTGATGGAAACCAGGAATGTTGTCAAAGTAGTATACTATGGTGGTTGTGTGTGAATGTTTGTACATGGCATTAATTTCATATTACAATTCTCTAGGATGGTTGGTTCCAAGTGAGATTTTCCCACTTGAAGTGCATTCGGCTGCACAAGTATCAATGTCTCAGTAAACATGATATTTACCTTTGTCATTGTCCAAATTTTCACCAGAATTTGTCACATGAAGTTTAGATTGTTCATTTTCTTTGCATGTTTTGTCATGGTGATGAGCATATTCATTTACAGTCTTCTACCTAAGACTAAAGGAGTTCAATGCATGTTGTATGACAAATTTCATTAACACTAGGATTAACATTGCATTATAATGTGTGTATAAATACACAATGTATCATATAAAAAAGAGATATACATATAGACACAAGGAGATTTTATACACTTATCTTTTTCTTTTCTCATCACCACTCACACGATCACACCTCCTTTTTTACCTCTTTTGAAAAAAAGAAACAAAAATAACTTATACAAGAGACAAGAAAAAAGAGAGAGAAAGGTATGGTAATGCAAAGAATGAAAAAACTTGATAAAGATATGAGAATTTAAAAGTTAGGAAAACTTACATTTTTTTTCTTTACATTTATGCATTTAAATTTTCATTATATTATGTTTTAATATTGTAACCGTTTTTTTTTACACTTAACTTTGATAATTTCTTTTAGAGGCATTAGTTCTACCATTCACAAATATATTGTTCTAAAAATCATAAACAAAATATTTTTTTCTCATTTATTTTGGTATTAGTTTGATCCTAGCATCACCTCACACTCATTTTAAATTTTTTTTTTGTAAAAAAATATAAAAAAATTAAATGAATAATTTGAAAAAATAAAAAATATTTACTTTTTTATTTTTGTGTTTGTTCGATCGTTTACACTCATTATCAAATAATTTAAATAAAGACTAAAAATAAATATAAAACTATTAGAAATCAAAATTTTGAAAAAAAGTCATTCAAAAAATAAGAAATAATGTTTTTTTTTTTTTACATTTTAAAGATATAAGTACTTATGTGACCATCTGCTTTGGCCTAATACTTGCTACTTTATTTTTCTCAATCATGTCAAAAATACAAAAAAAAAAAGCCAAAATTTTCAAAAATTACAACCATTAACATTTTCAAACAAACAATCCTTTATAAAGAATTGCATAACATTGATTTCTCATTTTGAATAAGAATAGTTAAGTGTAAGGTTAATTTTTGTCTGATCCATAAAAAAATATTTTTATTTTTTCATAGTGTTATTTTTCTTACATTTATTTAAAGTACTATCTTTAGGCATGTTTTGCAGTGTGACAAATTTCATTCAGACTAAAATTAACATTGCATTATAATGTGTGTATATAAATACATATATCATAGGAAAAAGAGATATACATATATACACAAGGAGATTCTGTACACTTATCTTTTTTCTTTTCCCATCACTACGCACACAATCACACCTCCTTTTTTATTCCTTTTGTAAAAAAGAAACAAAAAGAGAGAGAAATGTATGGTAATACAAATAACTAAATAGCTTGATAAAGATATGAGAATTTAAAAGTTAGGAAAACTTACATTTTTTTTCTTTTTTACATTTGTGCATTTCAAATTTTCATTATATTATGTTTTAATATTGTATCCCTTTTTCTTTTACACTTAACTTTGATAATTTCTTTTAGAAACATTAGTTCTACCATTCATAAATATATTGTTCCAAAAATCATAAGCAAAATATTTTTTCTCATTTATTTTGGTCTTAGTTTGATCCTACAATCACGTCATACTCATTTTAATTTTTTTTTTGTAAAATAATATAAAAAAATTAAATGAATAATTTTAAAAAATAAAAAATAAAAAATATTTACATTTTTACTTTTGTGTATGTTCTATCGCGTACACTCATTTTCAAATAATTTAAATAAAGACTAAAAATAAATATAAAATTATTAGAAATCAAAATTTGGAAAAAATACATTTAGAAAATAAGAAAAAAAGATTTTTTTTTTACATTTTAAAGATATGAGTACTTATGTGATCATTTGTTTTGGCCTAATACTTGCTTTCATTTTTCTCAATCATGTCAAAAATACAAAAAAAAAATCAAAAATTTTCAAAAATTACAACCATTAACATTTTCAAACAAACAATTTTTTATAAAGAATTGCATAACATTAATTTCTCATTTTGGATAAGAATACTTAAGAGTAAGGTTAATTTTTGTCTAATCCATAAAAAAATATTTTTATTTTTTCATAGTGTTATTTTTCTTACATTTATTTAACGTATTATCTTTAAGCATGTTTTGTAGTGTATTAATACTTTAATCAATCTTCGGACTCAAAATTTGATTCTATTAGACATTATCTTATTTTATAGTTTTTCATAATTTTTTTCAGAATAAATTTCATTCACACGGACAAATATTAATTACTAATACATAAATACCATATAAAATATTATTGTTGTACACAATTTACTTTCAAAAATTTTATTGCACAATTTATACATTATGATATATAGGGTTGGTGTAAATATTAGAAAAGGATATCTTTGACAATCAACATTTTTTCAAACAATGAATAATAACTTGTTAATAAATATTCAAGTGAAATATTTAACTAAAATATAAAAGTAAAAAGTATTAAGATCATTATATGAAAAGTTGAATACTAATTCAATACTATTTTTTTCAGTTAAAATTATATTTTAATTTTTTTAAAATAATTATTTAATAACTCTTTTTATTAATACTAATAAGAAAATATGTACGTGTCTGTGGTTATCATATGATAATAAAAAATAAAAAATAAAAAATAATTTTTATTAAATTTATAAAAATATAATTATTTTATACTAACTATTTTTTAAGATAATTATTAAATTTTAAAAAAATTATAAAATCAGAAAGATAAAAGAATAAAATTAATTTATATTAATAAAAATAAAATTGACAGTAAAATACGTACAAACAATTACAAAAATAAATCATTCTATACTAACTCGTGAAAATGCATGTTTTTAAATTTTTTTTCAAAAACTTTATTAAATTATAAAATAATTTGTAATTGTTGAAATAAAAATATTAATAAACTTTAAAATAATTTTTATAAAAAATATTTGTGCACTTGGTAATTTTACTACTTATTTTGATCCTTGAATGAAAATGGAATTCAATTTAAATGATAACAAATTCAAATTAGAAATTTCAGTAATTCACATAATATTAGTATATGTATACATATTTAACTTAAAATCTTAAAAAATATATAGGTTTTTATTTATTTATTTATTATTTTAGTCATTTTAATCAATATGTAATTTCTAATACCAGATATTTAGGTGTAAGAGTTACAGATGCAAGTTTTATTCAAGAAAAAGAAGGAGCAAAAGCCGGATCAAAACAAGTTTCAACCATAAATAAATATAGGATGAATGAGAATCTCACGTTAAACTCACCCCACAGGTATAAAACGCAATAGTCTCTTCAACATCCTCATCTTCATCTTCATATAATTGTCATCTAAAACAATAAACAGTATTCGCAATGGCAAAGTCTTCAATCATCATCTTTGCCTCCGTCCTATGCTTGTTATCCTTCTTGAACTCGGTTTGTGCCAGTGACCGCTTCTTTGTAGAGGGCACTGTTTACTGTGACACATGTCGTCTTCAGTTTCTGACGAGAATGTCTGAGTTCATGGAAGGTGCGACTGTGCGGGTGATGTGTTCACAAGTTGACAACGCAAACAACGTGACATTCAACAAAGAAACAACTACAAATGCATTGGGAGCTTACAAAATGGAGGTCGATGGAGAACACGAGGAAGATATTTGCGAGGTTACCCTTGTGAAGAGCCCAAGATCATATTGCGACGAGATTGACAGAGAGGCTCACCTGTTACAGGCTGCCAGAATCAGCATCACTAAGAACAATGGAATCGTCTCCAACATTCGCCAGGCCAACCCTCTTGGATTCCTCATAAAGCGCCCTCTCCCTGGCTGCTCGGAACTTATCAAAGAGCTTGGAATCAACGAAGATGGCTCTCCCATCCCCAACTGAACAACCCCTCTAATCCAAACACACCAAAACAAAACCTCATGCGTAGGATATACATCACACATACCTAGGTATCCCTGTTAGGTTTTGTTCCTGCTGCTCGTTTTTTTCATTCCCTTTATATATTTATTTAATAATCAGGATATTTGCTTAGTAATGTATGACTTTGGCCTTGGGATGAGTTTTTCTACTTTGCAAGTCTCTCAGACCATCCTTTGCCTTATACCTCTCATTTCCTAATTCAACTCATTTTATTATATCAACCAACTTCTTTTTATTTCAGCTACATATTTAATAGGGTTTCTAAAACTTTGTGCAAACATGCTTTTTTTTTCATTTATATTGGTTTTATGTAAGTTGAATATTATCTGATACTTTGTAAATCTTACAAAATATTTAGTAGAGTAAAATTTTAAAATAGAAGTAAACCTCAACTCATCTGTACCTTATCATTTACTTTTAATTAGTCTCATTTTATTTTTAATTGAACTGTAATAATTTTTAATGAGTTGCCTTTTTTTAATTTTTTTATTCAAGAAACTAAGATTTCATTTAAGGCGTCCAACACTCTAATTACTGGATGGTTGTATTTTGATTCGAAGACGAATATGAGGAAGTGGATTTCTGAGGAAAAGAAATGAATGTAGGATTGTTTGGATTAAAGAAAATATGATGAGAAATTAAAACATCTGAAAAAAAACTACTGCAGAGTAATAGGAGACAAAAATGTGATAGGTGCAGGACAAGTAAAAAATGTTAAATTAACTCTATTCAAGAGGGTATAGATTATGACTCTATTTAAAATGTTATCTTATATTTTGTTAAAAATTTCAAAAATATCATTATATTTTTACATATATTTTTATATGTTGTATTTTTTTATGATCGTAGGCTATAATGTGTAGTTAAATGCGTCATTTACAATAATGGTTGAAATTTTGAATAAGTTCCTCTGAATCCTTCTTCGATACTACAATTGACTCAATTTTCTTGCTTAAAGATAAATAAATAAGTCAACAACTATATATAATAAATTTTCTTAAATATCATACTTATAATTACATATTTATCAAATATAACTCATGAATTTCCACATATATTTTTCTTAGATATAACATAATATAATAGAAAAAATATAATATCATCATGTTTCAATTTCATGTTTCGGGTGGGTTGAGGTCAACCGTTTTTCAAATTTTAGTTTGTCTAATTTTTTGTGTAGGTTGATGTTTGTCATTAACTTTGTCTAGAAGTTACTTCGTTACTAAAATCAATAAAGATTAAGCACTCAAGCAATAAGTGCTCATTGAATATAACTACCACAATACCTCAAACATGTATTTGTATATTTGATGATAGACTTGGAATTAGTGTTAGTTTAATTATAATCCAACTGAATATTATCATGCTTTAACTTAAGTTAATTATTATAAATCTTACTTTGATGCTAAAGTCAACAAAGATTAACCAGTCAAGCAATAAATGCATATTGAATATAACCACCTCAATACTTCAAACATGATTTATATATTTTACGATAAACTTCAGATTAGTGTTAGCTTAATTACAGTCCAATTGATAATGATCGTGTTTTAGGTTAAGTTAATCATCATTAATCTTAATTCTTGTTTAAAATTGATAGCTCAATTCATGCTACCCAACCGATCGATTCACTATATATTCCTAACTGATGGAACTGTCAACGAATCATCATCCAGCCTAATGCAATTACATACTGTATCGTATGAAATATTGACCGAACGGTAATTGAAAATGGTCGATCGGTCTGACCGCCATTAGGTCAGTATGGTCAAATGGTTTGGGTCGTAATTGGGCCTACAATGCTAATAAGCCACTTCAAATGGTAATTGGGCCAACACTTAAGTTGTTGTTGGGCCAATGATCCAGTGAATAATAAAATAATTCAAGATATCTAGTTAAAAATATTTGATAAACCAAATCCAGAAATATTTGGTTGAAGATATTGGTAAACAGGATTTTTAGGTAATCTCTTTATATCTTATTTTGTTTATATTTTTGGCTTTTATCAGTTCAGATTCATGAGATAAATTATAAATAAAAAGTCAGGGCCATAACTTAAGCATTATACACTCTCCCCTACTCTCCAAATATTCAAACAATGTCAATCAAGTACTGATTGTCTCATTAAAAGTAAACACTCTTCAACTACACGCCTAACTTGAGCGTCGGAGTGCCTTTTGCAAGTACATCCTTCCTCATCAAGAAGGAGACCGATCGGTCAGTGCCAATATCGATTGGCCAATAGCAGGAGTTTGAAAGCAAGCGATCAAGACACGTCAGCAGGTCAGTCTCTCGGTCCCGGAAATATTTGCAGAAACACATACTAAATTTAAACTTCATATTTTAAGAATAAACTAGAAGAACAAATTATATTAGTTTTGACACATTTAGAAGCATAATTCTTTTTAATTATTATTATTAACTCTTAAATTGAAAACTTTCGTTATTCACATTAGCATGTATTTTTTTTTTGGACTTTTAAATCGTAAAACCCAATCAAGTCCAATTCCCGAAGGTTCTTGTACGGTACTGTTAGTTTAAACTTGTTTATACGTGTTTAAAGTGGTTTTTTTTTTCTGAGTAAACACACTTATCTTTTTTTATTTCCTTAAATAACATATTGTTCTTCGTATTTTCTTGCATAGCATATTCTGTATTTTAGGTTACAATTCGATTTTTGAATAGTCAAATTCCAACCTTTAATATGATTTATCGTGGTCGAAGTATCAATAGAAATTTGCTTTTTGAGAACCGAATTCTAAACAGATTTTTTTTTATTTTTTGTGAATTTTATTAAAATAAAGGAGAAAAAGAAATTATATGTTTTTGTAATGAGAAAATATTTATTTATATTTTGAATTTTGTTACATTATATATTTTAAATAAATTTTTATTTTCATTATTAAACAATAGAGATGAAAATAAAAAATAATTTGAAATAAATACAATAAGATTTAAAATAGAGGAGATGGTAAACCCAATACGTCATTTGGAAAAAGTTGTTGTCACATTAGATGAACGCTGGTGTGATTGTTGAAAGTTTAAAAAATTAATTTATCGTGTTCATCTGTCTTAAGAGCTTGCAACCATGTTGATCATGACTTCAACATGGTTCCCACTAAAAGTTAGATGTTTGATAATCTAAAATATGAAAAATATTAGTCACCGTACCAAAGCTCACAATTTAACCACATTTACCACAAGAAGAAACTTAAAGGATAATCCAAATAATCTAGAATCAAGACTCAAATAGACGGAAGGAAGACACCATAAAAAATAGTCATAGATCAAAGTTCAGTATTACAAGAAATTTTGTCTTCATAATCTTAATATTAGTAACTCCAAATCCCACCATTAACTTTATTCAACCTTTATTTTATTTTTCATCCAGTCAATAAAATATATATTCACTTTTACTTTTTTAATTTAATTACGCTTCTCTAAATAACTTAATAACAAAATTTCATAGAAATACTTTAATATTCAAATAGTTTTTTCACTTTAACTAAATAACTCATCTTTTTGTACACAACAATGTTTCATATAATTTATAGAAAGTAATACAATTAAATTATTAACAATTTAATTATTAAACCATAAAATTTTACATTTTCAACTTTTATTATTTAAAAAAATATGAATATAATATTTTATCCATATCTTATTGTTTAATAATTTAAAAACAAATAAAAATACATTTAGGTGTAATTTTAAAAGAAAAATATATTTAGATATAATTAAAAAAATTATAAAAAGAAAAATAGAAGAAAAAAATGTTTATTTAAAATATAATTCTAATTGAATATTTTTTTTCTTCAACAATAAATTTTCACTAAATCAATTGCACATTTGTTTTTAAATTATAAGTTTTAGTAACCTATACATTAAATTTAATTTTGCAAATTTTAAATAAAACTATGAATCAACAATTGCTACATTAACTTACACTTAAATCTTTTTGTTTTTTTTTAATTTAATAAACATATAAGTCTTTTTAAAAATACAATTTAATACTACACAAATTTTAATTAAAAAATTTAGTTGTACATATAATTTCTTTTTACTTTTTTATTCTACAGAATAAACGAAAATTTAGAAAAAAAAAATTCAGTTTTTCAAAATCCGAATTCTAACCTAAAATAAAAATTATACTATACATATAAATATGGAATACAATATCTAGAAAAATAAAAAAGGTAATTGTGCTACTAAAAACAATTCATTCAAATGTGTGTTTGCCTAATGGAATGGTAATGATTCACGGGTTCTTTGTTCCTTGTATTATAAAAATGAAAAAATGCACCAGCCGGGAATCGAACCCGGGTCTGTACCGTGGCAGGGTACTATTCTACCACTAGACCACTGGTGCTTTTTATATATAGTTCAAATAATAACATTTTTCATAAACATTTGTTTTAACTAGTAGAAACTTTCATGCATTTTGCGGATAAAGTTTATCTCACAATTTAAATTGGATTAATAAATCAAATATTACTTGACTGTTAACAGATTTACAACTGAATCCATTGTCCATGGTCGCATAGACAAGATGATACTTAACTTTTTTAAAATAAAAAGTGTCAATCTGCAAAATATTCTTCTAGCTTGCTTGCAGTGAAGATGACTGTATCCAAAACTTTGTAAGGAACAGACAATATCATCATTTTTTCTCAACTTACTCTACCTTTTACTATGGGACCAACATACGTGTGAAGGAAAAGAAACTGACAATACTGGTAGTTTTACTATTTATTTTAATACTTAAATGAAAATGGAATTCAATTTAAATGGTAACAAATTCAAATTAGAAATTTCAGTAATTCACATAATATTAGCTAGTATATGTACATACATATAATTTAACTTAAAATCTTAAAAAATATATAGGCTTTTTTATTTACCATTTTAGTCATTTTAATCAATATGTAATTTCCAATACCAAGAATTTAATCCTTACTTGATGCAAGTTTTATTCAAGAAAAAAAAGGAGCAAAAGCAGGATCAAAACAACTTTTCAACCATGAATAAATATAGGGTGAATGACAATCTCACGTTAAACTCACCACACAGGTATAAAACGCAATAGTCTCTTCTTCTTCTATCATCAACATCTCCATATAATTCTCATCTAAACCAACAAACAGTATTCGCAATGACAAAGTCTTCAATCATCATCCTTGCCTCCGCCCTTTGCTTGTTATCCTTCCTGAGCTCGGCTTGTGCCAAAGAGCGCTTCTTTGTAGAGGGCACGGTTTACTGTGACACATGTCGTCTTCAGTTCCTGACGAGGATGTCTGAGTTCATGGAAGGTGCGACTGTGCGGGTGATGTGCTCACAAGTTGACAACGCAAAGAACGTGACATTCGACAAAGAAGCAACTACAAATGCATTGGGAACTTACAGAACGGAGGTGGACGGAGACCACGAGGAAGACACTTGCGAGGTGACCCTTCTGAAGAGCCCAAGATCAGATTGCAACGAGATTGACAAAGAGGCTCACCTGTTACAGGCTGCCAGAATCAGCATCACTAAGAACAATGGAATCGTCTCCAACGTTCGCCAGGCAAACCCTCTTGGATTTCTCAAGAAGGACCGTCTCCCTGGCTGCGCGGAACTTATCAAAGAGCTTGAAATCAACGACGATGGCACCCCCATCCCCAACTGAACAACCCCTCTAATACAAACATACCAAAACAAAACCTCATGAATAGGATACATCATACATACCTAAGTATCCCTGTTAGGTTTTGTTCCTGCTGCTATTTTTTTGCCATTCCCTTTATATATTTATAAAATAATCAGGATGTTTGCTTAGTAATGTACGACTTTGGCCTTGGGATGAGTTTTTCTACTTTCAAGTCTTTCAGACCATCCTTTGCCTTGTACTACTGTCTCCTTTTCTAATTCCACTGATTTTATTAAATCAGCTCTTTCAATTCATGCACTTTATTCTCCAGCATGCAATCAACTAACTTCTTTTTATTTCGGCCACATATAATAATTTAATAGGGTTTCTAAAAATTTGTGCAAACTTTCCTTTTTTTTCATTTATATTGGTTTTATATATGAAAGTTGTATTATTTGATACTTCATAAATCTTAAAAAATATTTAGTAGAGTAAAATATTTAAATATAAGTAAACCTCAACTCATCTGTATCTTATCATTTAATTTTAATTAGTCTCATTTTACTTTTAATTGAACTGTAATAATTTTTAATGAGTTGTCTTTTTTAATTTTTTTATTCAAGAAATGAAGATTTCGTTTAAGGAGTCCAACACTCAAATAACTGAGTGTTGTATCTTGATTTGAAGATGAATATGAGGAAGTGGATTTGTGAGGAAAAGAAATAAATGTAGGGTTGTTTTTGGATTAAAGAAATATGATGACAAATTAAAAGATTTGAGGAAAAACTATGATAGAGTGATAGGAGGCAAAAATACCACATGCGCAAGTAAAAATTTTAAATTAACTCTATTTATGAGAGAATATTATGATTCTATTTAAAATCGTATCCTATATTTTGTTAGAAATTTTAAGAATGTCACAGAAATTTATATGTTGCGTTTTTTTTTTGTAATTGTAGTTAAATGCGATATTTACAATAATGATTGAAATTTTGTATAAATTCCTTTAGATATGATCATTTTTCAATACTACAACTGACTCAATCCCTTGCTAAAAGATAAATAAACAATTCAACAACTATATATAATAAATCTTCTCAAATATCACACTTATAACTACATATTTATCAAATATATAACTCATCAATTTCTATGTTTATTTTTCTAGATATAATGTAATATAATAGAAAAAGTATAGCATAATCATGTTTCAATTTTATGCATTTACATAAATTTAAACTTCATATTTGTAACAATAACCTAGAAGAACAAATTATATATTAGTTTTGACACAGTTCCTTTTAATTATTACTATTAACTCTTAAATTGAAAACTTTGGTTATTTAAATCAACATGTAATATTTTTTCTAGGACTTTTAAATTTTAGATGTAATACTAAGTTGGTCATTACTTACACCCACATTTACAAGCTGTGTGACTTTTATTGATCATTTTCCAGATAAATTTTTCCAAAAATCTTCCAAAATGAGAGTAACACAAAGCCCTCGAACAATTAGTACTATAAATTCGACATTCAAACATTGACGTTGTTTATATTATTTTTATATTTGGTTTTCTTGGTTGTGTTATTGTTTGCAAACACCGTCACTCGATTTTTTGCAAGATATCTTACCATAGTTGTTGGGGGTGTGATATGTATCATAGGTGCTAAATTGAATGTTTTTTCACAATATATTTGGATAGCATGTTACTTGATTTTGAAATCGAATTCACCAATCAGGTAATATACCTATGTATTTCTATATCTACTATTTTTATTCATTTTTTGATAAATTATAATAAACAATAGGATGAGTATTAAAATTTAGGTTAAATGTTTTTGCTTACTAATTTTCCTTAATCAAGAACTATTTTTAAAACTAAAATAAATATTGAGATGAAATATTTTTAAAATTAATAGATTTATTTATGTTACATATCCTTTATGAATAATAACAATAAATATATGTTCATAGTTCTTCTTTTTGTTTTAAATAATATATGTTGATGAGATGTTTAAGATAATAGATGTTGATTAATTGTTATTTGTTAATTTTAATTTAGTATTTACATTTTTTTTCTCCATCTCACGTTTTTCTTCACCCTAATTTTTCTAAAGACCTTCTATGTCTTTTGACTTTTAAAATCCTAATTTTTATCTTTTCTTATATTTATTATTGAAGCACTCACCCCTTACACTTTCAATCTAGCACATTCTCCATACACCTCTTTCTTTCACACACTTTCCATACACCAACTCTGCACCCCACAACTTGTGTTTCTTGTTTCCTTCACTTTTCACCCCACAACCTCAATCCCCTTTGTTCATGCATCATAGTCCTTTTCATCTCCCCCTACACAATCTTGGTCAAGTAAATTTTTACTTTTTTTTTAATTTCTCATTTAGGAACTTTTGCTATTGAAATCTCTTTTTGATCATGACATTAATTATCAAATTCTATTAAAGAAAGTACAAAATTTTGAAATTTAATGTAAAAAGTAATCTATCAGATTTTGAATTCGATATACTACTTAATTCAAATTCGATATACTACTTAATTGGATTTAGATATCCAATTAAGTAATCTATCAGATTTTGAAATTTGATTAAGTAGTTTAAATCTGGTTAAGTAGTTTAGAATTTCTTTATTATAAGCCTAACTCATCCCCCGTGAGAGTAGAAATTAATGGGGTGGTCCGATAACGGGTTAAATAAAAATGTCCAAAAAACAAGAAATATCATTAGAAAAAGCTCAAACTATGACTCTCATACCAAGTTATAAGTGGACTTTAAGCCTAACTCAATCCCACAAAACCGGCTTGTGGGGTGAAGTTTGCATCCACTTATAAACTATGAATTGGTCTTCTCTTTACGATGTGAGACTTCCAACATGTTATTCACCAAGAAGACAAAGTGATTGGAAATTTTGGAGGTCCATACGACACTTCTTTGTTTACGAGCTATGTTGATCACGTTGGATATACATTATGGAAAGAATGATTTTGTAATGTTTATATTCTTTAATTTTGATGATTGATGACTTATTTAAATTTGATATGCAATTGTTATGTGTAACATCGAGAGGAGACAATTGTTTACATGAAACGAGTTGTTTCTCGTGATGGTCGAACTTATGTATGTAAGGCCGAGTTACCTACTGTGTGTTTTTGAGTCCTACAAAAATTGATCGAGAGCTTATGAATAATTGTCGAGTTATTTACCTTCTCTAGGTATATGTAGTGAGCTGATTGAATGTTTGTGATGAAATTTTCCATTATATATGAGTTAAATATATGTAATTTTCCATACTTCTCTTTAACATATTTACCCATTATAAAAGCAAAAAAAAAATGATAATACATTATAAAAGTCTAACATAGTAGATATTTACTTTTTAAACTCAAACTCTATTCTAACACATGATTCAATATTAAATTCTTCAAAATATTTATAGAATTCTTCAGCATAACTTAACTTCTTTCATATAAGTTGTTGTATTAGTATACATGACTTTTTTTTCTTAAAAAAAAATTGTTACCCACTTGCGATTTCTAGATCTATAAATATAGGAAGTGGGAAATTAGGGGCAACTTCTGACTCTAGAGGGAAAGAAAAAACTAAAAATTTCACTTGGAAAAATTAGAATATATATTTATTCATGTTTTAAAATGTATAATTTTTTCCTTTATACTTCTGCTTTTAAAATTTATATATAGAGAGAGAGAGAAAGGGGGTGAGAGATGCACCATCTTATTTACTTTATGACCTTTTATGGTCTACTTTTTTTTATTAATGAGAGAGGAGAGAAAACTGAATATACTTAGTTTAATTAATCTGATTTATTAGTTTAGAGTTAAAGAAAAGACTCACATTAAAATTAAGTAATTTTTTCTACTCTTAGTAATTTAAAAAATTAAAATAATTTTGTTTCATAATTTTGAGAAACTAAATTTGGCGATAACATTACTTTCATTGACTAACATTTGATGTATTATTCTAAATTTCTCCCTTGGAATTTTAAAATTCAGTTAATGACAATAACTGTAACAATTTTTTTATGTACGGATCTTTGTGAGAAAATAATTGTCTATAGTCACAAATTACAGATTAGTGCATCCGAACCGAAGTTTAAGGAATATTAAAATTACCTATTGATCATGTGCCGTGAGCAGAATCAAATCTATTTTTTTTTCAAAGGACGTTTCATTTACTTTCACAATGATATAATAATTTTAAGCTTTGTTATTCATCTACTGACTAACAGCACATATATGATATGACAAGTGGCAAAAAGAAAATAAAGCGATATAAAAATATGTCTAATAGTATATTAATTAACAAGGGAACGTATAAATTAACATCATATCCCATTTCAAACGGTTTATCTTATATGAATAATATGTTTTGTCGTCATGGATGAAGGAATGTGATTCCAGAAAGATTATTATCACAAGAAAAATATATATAAAATGACGGCTCTAATATTATAAACTCATGCACCTAATCAGATAAAGCATAATAATTAAGCAAATACTATAAAGTAAGTGTATGCTTTTTGAATAAGTAAAGCAAGACGAAAACACTAAGCTAAACGCAACCTATAATTAATCTCTAAGAAGTCGATGGTTAAACATATAGCTTGATTATACAAATGTACTTTATTGGTTGCTGATGTTCATTCAAAGAAAAGAAAAGGACAAATTCAGCCTCAACCACAACATAATTATAACAGTTTTGTAATATACATGATTAGCACAAGCTGTCATTAATCATAAAAAAATATTATTTAATATTTAAAAAATCATGAAAAAAGAAAGATGAAATGCCCTTTTCAATACGATAATTGTTTCAACAAAATATTTCCACTTATAACGTCATAGTTATAAAGCATAAGATTGGAATCTTCGTTTTGCTCTGCGAAATTGGAAATTCTTTCTTCAAAATTTTATTGATTTGGTAAGGTTTATCGCCGGCCTCTAGAACAACCACACTCAAGAGAAAAGGATGAATAAATTAAAAAGCTGAAACGACAAATTGCACTAAAAAATATATAATATATATAATACTTTTCTTGATGTAAACCTTTTCAATCCTATCTCTTTGTCCAGTGAGCAATATTTCAAGAATATCATATGAATATATATACATGAATTTCGTGGATGGAAATGGTGTCAAAGATAGTGTGAAACCCACTTAGCCAATTATGTGAAGTACATTGATGGCTTAAAAGATAAAACCTTCGTAGATATGGACAATGGAGTTTAGCATAGAGGAAAAAACTAATGTGAATGTGTCACGTAGCTTAGCATCATCCATTGATTTAATGTCATGGAATATTTTTGAGGTGTTCACATCTTCACGACACGCTTTTATCCGTAGTTTTTGAATTCTTCTTCTTGTTCCTATATAAGTCCACCATGTTCTGTGCTTTCAATTCGTAGATGATTTTATTGACCTTCATGCTCACCTGCACAAACAAACACTTCCTTTACAATATTTTGGACCGTTCAAAACACATTTTAATGGACAAAATGAAAAAAATAATAATAATCTTATAATTAGTCACATTCCTAATATGTGAATAGGGCAAACCAATAAAGTTTCACTAATTTTACTATTTGAACTGGATAGTGATGTACATATGCCAGAAGCAGAGAAAGAAATGAAAGAAAAACTATGCTAAAAAAAAATCGATGTCATTGTTTATACCCATTGGATCTCTGAATATGATTACTTCTCCAAGTTTTATCTATATGAGATAAAAGAAAAAAATAATTATTATACATATCCAACAGCTTATTTCACCCTTATGAAATAAATAAATAAATAAAAATATTTACACACACACACACACATATATATATACTTGTTGAATTTATATATTTAATTTCTAACTGTGTATGTTTAATTATTTTTAACATGGAAAATATGATGAATTTTAGAGTGAAAAAACTAATTTACATATTTTCTAAATTCATGTACAGGAATGCATAAGAATCTTCCGCCGCTTGGCCGCCGGAGAAAAAGTACAGATAAGATAAGAAGAGCATGAGACAGATAAGCACCCACCTGATGGAGTCCTCCGCCGCTTGGCCGCCGGGAAAATTTGCCGAAAATCATTGTGAACCTCTTCTGAAACCAACCTACTTCCAATCTCAAATTTGTTCTCGTCTTCCGAACTTTCATAGACAGCCCCATCGGGGAACTCAGCGGCACCATGACACGGCGGCTTGCCCTTCCGACGGCCGGCACCGACAGCGACGTTGCGGAGGGCCCCACCAGCAGTCCAATACCTCTGGCAGCTCTTACAAAAATGCCTTGGCTGATTAACGTTGTAGTTATTGAAGTAGCAGAATTTAGTTTCCATGCTCTTGCATCTAGGACACGGTATTATCTTCTCTGTTCTCTTCTCCTCCCTCTTGTATTCCCTTCCTTTTTCTCCCTTCTTGACCTCCTCACTGTTGAGTCTAATCATTGCGCCAAAGAGCTTAATCCCTTGAGATTCCTCAGCCATTTCTAACAGAGAGAAAGAGAGAGAGTTTTTCTTTCTTAACTGAGAAGGTTTTTGTTGTCGCTGAGGGAAGAATTATTATGTAAGTGCTTTTATATATGCTTAGGGTGATATATAAAGCGAAAAGTGTTTGTTAGTTAGTACAATCATAAAACCAGGGCATGAAATCCACGTGGTACGCGCCAAAAACTAAACTTAGGTGGGGTGTAAAGTTCTTTGTCAGAAGAACAACTAAAGAAAAGAGAAGGGTACTATGCAGCAGAAAGCTTAGCACTATCTTTATTTTCTTCCCAAGTTAATGTGACATAAGAGAGGGTGAAACAGTTGCTTCTATAAATAAATAAATAAATAAATAAATAAATAAACTCAACTGCTATAAGTAAATAAAATTATTATTGCGTAATAGACTTAATTACCACATCTGTTGAGAATTGTATATTTAACTGAAAAAGAAGGTGTGGAGGTCAAAGTATTTTTAGGTAAGAAAATACATCTTAGTTTCTCCTTTGAACATAATTACTTAACTCGAAAAGTGTTTTTTATTTATCCCCTGGAGTTAGTCTACATTATGATCATGCAGTGCTAAAATGTCTACAAGGTGGGGCCAGTCCAGATAGATCGCTTGCAAAGTGTCAAAAGGCAGTGGAAAGGGGATGCATGTACTTGCATAATAATATATATATATATATATATATATATATATGTGTGAAAGAAATAAGAAACTTGTTGTAGCGAAATTCTTCAAGTATTCTATTTCAAAAAGTAAGGTAGCTCAAAGATCTTACTAGCTGAAAAGTGTTGCCTTTTCTCTTTCCTATTAGTTTTCCTAAAATAATTCAAGAACAAGATTATAAAGGCATGTCCAATATTAAGTTTGCTTTCAGACATCAATGGTTTAATGCAATGGTACCATTCTACTATTTGCGTACAGTGCCACATGTATGTAGAAAAGTTCCAAAAGGAAATGTCTAGGTGAAGCTTTGAACAAATGGATGTTTGCTGAAAAAGGATATTGCTAATCAACACCATGTTCTTAAAACTAATACACAAATTTTTTCTTTGTTTACATAATTAAGATACTTAGATATGCCATCTGGATGTGACATTTCGGTTGGTTGGTTCTCCTTGCTCCATCACCCTATTCTAATCTTAGTAATAACTGATTTTCACTTAATCTTCTAAAGCTTAGTGTCAATGCCAATATTTCCCTTAGGGTTATGAGACAGACCAATACGACATCGTGTTTATTATCCATTTTGTTTGACATACTATTTGGTTGAAGAATAATGAATTGAAGGAGAGCAGAGAAAACAAAATTTTCAAAAAATTAGGCAAAAATGTATTCAGCCAAAAACTGATTTTCAACATCACCTATATAAAACTAAAATGGAGGGAAATAATTATCGGGAAAAAATAGACAAAAATAGTACGAGTTTAAGTAACTGCATGATTCTACTGTTCTATTAATTTGACTCGACCAGGTGTTAATATTTCTTTCTTTAGCTTTATAATTTAGATCAATGTATTTTGAAAAAACGATCAAGTTATTTCAATATGTTTCAATTTAGGTTAATGACATATATATATTATTAATTATTTTGAAAGGTATGTTGTAAAGTATACCTTAATTTATATTTTGTAATAACTTTTTTTTGCAGTACAATAGATTAGGATTAGCTATTATCACTCAGACTGACATTGACCCTGACTGCATATTAATACTAAATTTGAATTTATGGATTAAACTAAAACAATCCCACTTCAATTCATAAAAGGTTGATATTCTCTAATATAATATTAAGTAGTAATCAAATCGAGATTTTAAATTCGTATAAAAATAAATTATTTTTCAAATGTTTAAATCAAGTAAAAATAGAGATAATTGATCGCAATCGGGTTAAAGATACGATAGTGATTAATATGAAATCTGTAGGAATTGACGTGAGAATCCTGCGTTGCATATCTCATACGATTTTCCTGCCTTTCTTAAAAGTTGAAACCACTTTTATCTGTTAGGTCAATTAAAATTCTTCATATTTTTCAAACAATAGAGATAGTGCATCCTTTTAACTATATTGAAATGGAAGTATTTAGTAATTTTGTCTTTGTTGAAAAATTTGGTTGATAACTCAAATTTTCTATTTCTAAAGTTAAATCTAAAAAATCTTACTTAAAGGATTAAATTCACTTTCACTCAAACGAGTAAGAGAATGGATTTATTGCATGCGAAGAGTATGAAAAATTAAAGTTAAGAAAAAAAGCAATTGTATATAATAAACTATAAATAAATAAATAAATAGAAGTTTGGTAAGGAGAAAGAAAATGACATTTTACAAGGACAATTCACATGGCTTGGTGTGGTGCAATGGGATAAAGATAATGTGTTTATCTATCTCTCATGTGAGTTGGGAAAATAAGTAAGCTAGATAAGACTTTTTGCGGCTTTTGAAAAGGCACAAAACATCATAAGAATCATGCAATTTTCAGTGGATATTGATTGAATGAAGATGCATGCTCCTGATGGTATTTGGTATCTACATATATTACACAGTAACACTGTTACATATCACACCAAACACAACTTTTTCAGGTTCCGACGGGTTTGTTACTCCCTTTTTCCATCAAATACTAATATTTAGTGTGTGTGGGTCAAGTTCCCTTTTGGTACGCAACACTTTTTTTATAATGATTTCTTATGCCCATTTCTTTACTAAAGGAGTCTTTATATTATCAATTCAAAAGTTATCTCATTTCCAACTCATTAATCTGTTTTCTAATTGCAATGCAGACAAAGATGCACCAAGTTGCTTTATTCTAATCAAAATAATGAAACGTACTTTTTCTTTCCGAATGCTTTTCAAGTCTTTCTGTATTTTTTTTGTCCCGTGAGAAAAAGTCTGCTCACAATTTTAAGGGTGTGTTCACTTTAAATGATTGATTTGAGAGAGAGTGATCGGATGAATTTGAGGAAATTTGAGAGTGAATTGATTGTTGTTTATTTGAATATATTTGGAGGAGAGTGAGAGTCAAGTTGAAAGTAAAATTTGAGAAAATTAGTGTAGAATTTGACCGATGTGACAAATAAAAGAATTTAATTAATAAAAATTAAAGATTACCAAAATATCCTTAATAGTAAAAATAATATAAAATTGTAATTGTTAATATTATATATAATTGTAAAAATTATTATAAAAAGAGAAAAAATAAAAATTAATTTTTAAAATAAAAAAAATTATATTATTATTATTATTATTATTATTATTAAAACCATATGGGTAATATAATAAATGTACAACACTTCCCTTCAAATATATGCTAATACAAAAGATGTGAGTTGACGATCCCGTTTTTCCATTCACAGTATCACCTTCATTTCCTTTCAAGTGAACAGAAAAAAATCTTGCTTTTCCATCTTCTTAAATTCCATCTACAGTTCAATACGCTCAAGCAAACAGAACTTTAAAGTTTGATTGCGTTTTCTTCTTCTTACATCAAAGAAACTTTAAAAACCTCGATGCCAAAAACAAAATTTCAAAACCAAATCCTTTATCATTTAATCATGGTAGAAATAGCCTTTTTAAAAAATAATAAAACAAATTTAATTTTTAAAAAAACTAATAGATTTATAAAGAAAGATTTATTGAATAAATACAATATCATTAAGATTTGAATCCAATTCGTATAAAAAATTAACATTACCTTGTGGATCCTTTATCTCGTAACAAGTTCAACTTTTTAGAATTATTAAAAGTGAGACTTAGATTTATTTGAATTTTTCAAAATTATTTTATAAATTTTTTTCACATTGTTACATTTGAAAAGTAAAAATAATATACTTAATTTATATATATTATTTTTAATAATAATAAAAATAATTAGATTATTTGCATCATACTTCAGAATAGGTGAATGAATTTCATCTTCTCATGTGATTTTTCTTTTATCACACAGGTTGGCATATTTAAACAATTTTAATTGTAAGGATTTAGAAAATTAATAAAGAGCATAAGTGGTATACCTGAAATTAAGTATGTATATTATATTATTAAAGCATAAATGTTATAAATACGAAAAGTTAATAATTCAAATTTGATTTAAGAAAAATCATCATCTCTCTTTAAATACTTTTTCTTCTTCTTTTATGATTTTTCTTTGGATTTATGAAAAATTCCCTAATCTTTTGTACATCAGAGTTCATCATAAAAATCCTGGTGAAGAACTAATCGAGTCTGTCTAATTAAAATTTCTTTTTAAGTGTATATTTTTTATTATAATATTGGGTTTTGGGAACTCAAGCTTGAGTAAAAAAGCATCAATAGGTCAAGAACGCTAATTTAGTTTTTTATAGTACTTTAAAGTAGATGATGTAGAAGTGGAAGTTACTTGGTCAACATATTTTTTATTTATGTGTATGTTTTGTGTATTTGTTTATTTTATGTATATTTAGTGATTTGTTTTAGGTTGGGTATTGGAATATCGAAACAAATTAACTGAGTCAAGTTGGTTCATATTGATGCTATTTTTTAATTTAAAATCAAAGAGGTGTAGACATTAAGAAACCAAGTAATTTGTTTCTTTTAAACCTTTAATCAATTACAATTCATGCAAATTTGTTTCTTTTAAACCTTATAAATTAACAACTCTCTCAACACTTGTTTATTTTTCTCATATTTCTTCATCACTCACTCATTTTCTCTTTCCTATTACACAAAGACAACTTTTTCCCCCTATGCTATTTCCATCATCCTAACTTCCTTTTCTCATCTTCAACATTAGTTGTAATTGCTATTTTTAGGCATTTTGTGTTTTTCTCTCTTTCACACACACATAAATGCGTATATACGCATGACCACATTAATTGAAAATTTTAATCCGTATTTTAAAGTAGCAAGAAAAGTAATGGAAGATATACATAAACACTCATGGATAATGCAACGTAATAAATTTAGTGGAAGTGACCATAAACTCGGAAAAGGTACGAAGTCTAAGAAAAATCCATATATATAGTTAAAGTTAGATAAATTGTGTGTGAATGTGGAATGTTTACAAAACATTACTTATTGTATTCACACATAATTGTTATATCTAAACACGTTTACTACAAACATATGCATCAATATGAAATATAAATTTGAACAAGTTTTGAGGGTTTGTGCAAATTATTTGGAGAATGGACCAGTCACAATATTATAGGACCACCATTGTGTCCCAATCCAAAAACATGAAAAAAAATCCATGAATTATTCTAAATCCAGAAAAAATACAAATGAAAAAGGACATAAAAAACAAGGTGGACCAAAATATTTCTATTTTTTTTACACATTTAATCTCACTAAATAAAATAAAATCATAATGATCATTGGGTATCAAGCTGAACCTATTTGTAAAAATAAGTATCTTAGGTCTTTCCGGCACTATTTGATCAATTAAATTATTTCTAATTTTTAAACATCAAGATCTGAAAATGGTACCTTAAATTGATCAACAAAATACAAGATTAAAAAAAAACTATATATGTTTTTAAAAAATAGATTCAAAGATACTATTATAAAAAGATAAAAGTATGTAGATATATTTTTTTTTTCAAATTTATGAGCGATTTTACTTTGAATTTATTTACGACGAAAATAAAAGTATACCCAGCGAGGCAATGAAAGAGAGAAGATTTAGAAGGTTGCGATTGTGATAAGACGGAGCAAGAACTGATTCCAGGTGTCAACAGGGCCAGGCATGCACCAATGAACGCAGTCGTTGATTCTGACATTCGCATCCAAATTATGTCCATACTTATCAGGATGTCCATCGGCTCTCATAAGCATCACTCCAGTTATGTTCATCAAACCAAAACGTAACCCTTTCTCTCTCCCTTCTTTTTCCGCAACCCTAAACTCCTCCACCTGAGTCTCGTAAATCTCCTCAAGACCGTACGGTTTCACCATTGCACTTTCTTCCTTTGTGATGGGCATTGTTCTGTTACAACCCCCACCTTTGTTCCACGCCCCGTTCTCAAAATGGTTCGGCGAATGAGTCACCAAAATCACCATCCCCTTGAACCCTTTTAGGTTCACCACCGTTCTAAAAGCCGTTCGCAATGCGTTCCTGTAACCGTACAAGTTTAGCGGGTCTGTCGTCACGTTATGGCACTTTTGACACCCCACAACCCTGCCCTTTTCGTAGAACGTTAATGGTCGAAAGAACCATTGTCCTCCTGAGAAAATAACGTAGTCGAAATGTGCAATGTGGGTGGTCCAAGCTTCGTCTGCTTCGTCCAAGTAAAGGTTCTCCGCGTTGGAGAAAGAAGTGTCGTTCAGGTATTTTTCACTGGATTTCACCAGAAAGGGGGACCATAGTGTTGCAACAGTGAAGTTATAGTGTGCGTAGAACCACCATTTGAAATATTTTCCATCGTTCAATGTGTATCTGTCTGTAATGTCCTCTGGACGAGCAACCTGAAAGAGTAGCTTCGCCGTTAGTCCCACATCGAGAATAAAGAATTTGGAAAAAATTATAGTTAAGCCATCAAACTAGCCCTACGTGTATATTTTGTACTCACAAAGGTAAATAAAATTGAAGTTTTAGTATTAAAACGTATGACTTCATTTTTAGGTGACTTATTGTAATGTTTTCTGTTCAATTATTATGACGGATAAAAGAAAGCTTTCAAATAAAATACTAAAATTTAAATTTATATCCCGATTATAAAATGATTTGCAACATCAGCCATTAAATTGTAAATGCACGTTTTAAAGGACTTAATCAATGAAATTCGATGATCTTACGAAATCAATAAATAAGTCAAATTTAACATTAACTCGTTGATTAATGTGTAATTATATCTAATAAATGTTAATACTAAACATTAACATGATCTAATAATATTTTAATTAGCTAATAATATAAATTTATAATTACAATGAAAATACATGCTAACTGTCTGTTTTAGAAAAGAAGGAAATCAAACTCATCAAAATTAAATGTTCATTCTTTTTTTTCCCTCTTTCTGATTAAGCACTGAAAATTCATAAAAAGAAAAAAATCCACAACTACTGAATTTTTGCATCGAATTACCAAGTTAGACGACGAAATGTTTCAACCCGAAGGAAGATCATGGAGTAAAGGTTGACAATTTAAAAAGAAAAGTGTAAGAAACATACACTATTTAAGAGGCACAACAATGACTCCATCTGGTTCCTCCCAATGGAGTCTCCAACAAAAGCCATGGACTTTCCGCGAACAAGCTTCAGAAACTTTTTGGCATCAAACAGTGGAAGCTCACATTCGTCAGGTTTCCACCTCCATTTGAGGAAGTCCCTGTCGGGTCTCCCATTCGTGAAGCAGTTTTGCTTGTACGTTATGAAAGGGCAGCTTTCATTGTCATAGTAAGGTCCTCCAGAATAAGCCACCCAGTTTCCCGAAAATAAGTTGCAGGTCAAATTTTCTGTGCTTTCCAAACTGCCATCATAATAAAGATTAGAATACGATTCATGCAAGTTCATGATCAGAGGAATGAACAGCACCACCACTAGCAGGGTCAGTGGTAGTGCCAACGCTCCTTTCGGAATGCCTTTTGCTGCATAATTGCTTTTCAATACCTCCGATACCTCAATTTTCATTCTTCTAATAAAAACTATAGCTGGAAAACTAATAAACTTTTATCAAACTGTTTATATATAGTTGTTAGCATACTGTCGGTCCTTGTTCCTTAAACAATGTTCCTAGCTATTGAAATGGTGCAATTAGAATTAATGTATCATAAGTTGTGACAGCTTGGTTGGAACTGTCTTGGTGATTACATAGCCCTCTGTACCGAACTACTTGGTTAAGAGGGAAAATAATAATAAGATACTTAGACACTTGTATAGGGAGAATCTTGATGATTTTGCTTGTACTTTTTTTATTGCTGTGCTTTATTTTATTAGATTAGGTTCTCTGTCGTGACCGTATATTAAACTCTAATAATATACCCAGCCAACAAAGAATCGACAGAATTTTAATTTTTAAATTTTTTTGTTTCTAAACAATCTTTAAAGTAATTCAATTATTTAATTATTAAATAGTAAACGGGCATCCATCTGATATTGAAATATTTTATTAAAGTTAAGAAATAAATTTACAAATTATTTCAATATTTGAAAACTATTTAGTTTATTTTTATATTTGAATATTATGTATATAATTCGTTTACTTTAGTTATCATATTTAGAGGAACATTAGCAAAACGTGAGGAGTTTAATTATAGTTTGGATTAATTTTTTTTTTCAATTCTGTCTTTAAAGTCAAAATAGCTTATATATGGTTACCTTTTTTTTTTATTATTTCAAATTTTTACGATGTTTTTCACGCAGAAGCCATTCTGTTATCCAAACACTGTCAATGGTTGAGTGTGGGACTCTGGAAAAGGAAATAAATTAGAGGTCAGAATCAGCCCAACAGTTCACGTACTAATGTGATTTAATTAGGCTTAATTTGATGTTAAGTCAATTAAAAAAGCTTTTGGTAGGAAGTCTATTCGGTTGATTAAGAATCTAAGTCATGCTTTGATTTTTTTATCACGATCCTTTCAAAATTATTTCTTAAGAAACAATCTTATAATAAGATTTAATTTTAGCATTGTCCTTTGTCATTATCTAACTATTGCCTCAATTATAAATAAAATGATGGCAAACTTGAAGTGAGTTTGAATTGGAGAAAAGATTTAAGATAGAATAAGTGCATGAATTTCAACGAATAAAAAAAATTTGTGTTGTTGTTTGCATTAAAAATTAATTTTGATGAATTTGAGATAAAATTTTATTGATATGATAGATTAAAAATATATTTTAATAAATAAAATTAAATGATTATTATTTTATCATTGATATAAATATGATATAAATTTAAATGTAAATATTATTATTAATTATTAACTATTAATTATTAATTGTTAACTATTAATTATTGATTATTAACTGTTAACTGTTAACTGTTAATTATTACTGTTAATTATTAATTATTTCTGTCAATTATTAATTACTAACTATTAATTATTAATTATTAACTGTTAATTATTAATTATTTCTGTTAATAATTAATTACTAACTATTAGTTAGTAATTATTAACTATTAATTATTAATCACTACAGCACCGCAACAATGTATAAGATTATAACGGTCACAAACAACAACCCCACCCTACAATATCCCAACACCAGAGGCAGCACCCCTATGACCACACCAACCATACAAGCATAGTAGCAACCAGGAGCAACCCAACTACCACAATGTGCACATCATCAAAGACAAACCACGATTCTCTCCTTATAATCGATTCTCAATCAATACTCTCCTAATGATAATCTATTCTCTCTTCTCTGAAATATATTCGCCCTACCCATACTCCATTTCTTTAACTTCTCATCATAAGCTATGAAAAAAAAATTAAAAAAAAAGAGTTATTCGATAATTACAAGATTCATTTCAACAAATTTTCTTAGTTTAGATTATATCTCTCGTTTTCAAATCCACTTCCTTGTTCACATGAGGGATTGATATCTCTCTCAACCCAAAACTTTACGACAATGTGTTAATGAATCTTCAACCTTATATGATGTTCTACTTTCTCATTTCATTGTACTCGTCACTAAGATAACGGTAGGGTCTATCAAGGAAGATGTTCACTAGAGAGATACAAATACCAATGAGATATGAACTCAACCACATAAAGAATTGACATCACTCTCAACCAAAAACCTTAATGGATTAATAAATCTTCAACCTTATATAGTGTTCTATTTTCTCATTTCTATTTATTATGAAACTTGGACTCACACTTAATTCCTAAATATAAACTCCTTGAGAGAAGCAATGTTTATCTTATTATTATTGATCTAGATCTTAATTAATTAAATTAGATTATATATTTGTTATATAAACCACGTGTAACCTATTTTACCCATAATATCTAACTATATATTAAGTTATTATAAATATTAAAACGAAACTTTTTATTTTATTTTATCCAAACAAGAATCGTATACAAAATTAAATAAAAAACAATAACTCAATCACCCTTTCATACACCTCCTTACAAGTCATCCCCCAATCTTGTATCTTTAATTCTAATTTATTTCTGATATTTTTTTACAAACATGTCATACCAGCTAGATGAAAGCACAATATATAATTTTGGTACAAATTAAGTTTATTTTTATTTTATAACTATATTATTCTTTTTAAGTCAAACTAATTAGTGTTCAATTCACTTTTTTTGTTATGTTCCTTAAGAATGAGAACATATTTGAAGACAGGTATGAAACTTTCACAAATATTAGATATACTTTGATTAGAAAAACAATGATACATATACATATACATTTCTTATTTTTAAATATTCCATCAACGTCTATCATTTTCTTTTATTTATTTTTCTTCCTATTATATCATGACATTTATAAAATGTATAGTTTTTTTTCCTCTAGCAATTATTTAGTATTTTGATGTTTATGTATTTTGGTAAAGTATAATTGTGGAATACCATCCCAGTCCCAATCTATGAGTTGCTTTGAATTTGTTGAAATTTTGATACTTTGCTATTTGAGATTAAAATTTCTTGAGTTCGGTGCAAAATTGTATGGTAAGTTGGTCTGGATAAAAGATATACGGTTTTACTTGGGTTGGAAATTTTATTCTCTTACTCATTGTAAAAATTCGAACATTTACAAGTTAAATAACTAAAATTCCTAAAGTGGCTATTTAATTATTTTAATATTAAGGATGAAATTAAGATAGAGATTTTAAATTTGATTATCTTCCAAATAAAAAAAAAGAATTATGATTAATTACTTGCACTCTTTATGAAGAGCAGGAAAAAGGATTGTTCCGTTCCCTAACAAATTACAAGATGAGATGCACCAAGAAAGGAAGCTACATATGAAATGAGAATAGAATGTTTTTTTTGTCACTCAATTTGTAATAAAAAAATCTATCCCATTATCGGATGAATATCTGTTTAAAAGGTATTTTAAGTTTTAAAAAATAAACGAATATTTATGAATATCAGTATAAATTTAAAACATAAAATTTTTAAATTTTTAAAATATTATGTAGGAACACCTTTTGCCACCCTTCTGTGTATGTATATTCTACAATATTAAAGAAGTATTTATTTTAATTTGATATTTATGAATCAAAATTTAAAATAGTTGCTATATTTTTTATATGAAACATAAATCAACTACTAATTTTCTCGCAAACTTTATAAAGCCTCCATCAAATTTTAAAACTTCTATGCATTAATTAAGAAAAACAAACAATACGTATACAATTATATTAAAACAGTCTCATATTTTTAATATATTTATTAAATAAAATGGGTGAAGAAATATTATATTAATTTATTATAAATAAAAAATAGAATTTCTTTAAAGAAAAATTGAAACGATAAATTTGTGTATAATTTAGAGAAAAATATTCTAAAATAGCATTAAAAATTATTTAGATAATAATCTATTTATAATTTTTATCCAAATAATATTGAGATAAAATTTAGTTACTGAAAAATCAAATTTTAAGTTTTAGTCCACCATAAAAAAAGTTAGAATTTGGTTTCGTGAGAAGTAAACTCTTTCCTAATTTTTCATTTATTAAAAAAAGGGTAAAATTGTATGAAATTTTAAAAATTAAAAATATAATAATTAAAATAGTTACTATTTTACAATTTTGGTATTTAAATATATTTTTAAAAAATTTAAATATTTTTTTAAAGTGTAATTAATATTTAAATTTGGTTAAAAATATCAGAAAGTAAAACTAGAAATTTCAATATTGATTTAAATTAATTTATAGTGGCATGTTACAATTATCTATTTTTAAGGTATATTATTCATTAAAATATCAATTTTTATGTAACGAAACTTTGTGATTTAAATAAGTAACATTTTAAGTTGTTTTATGAATAAAAAGTACTTAATAATAAATGCAAAAATTAAGTCATAATCTAAATTAATGATTTAATGTTAATATGAATATGTATTTAATGTTTCAGTATGTTGGTAATTATATTTAAGGTATTGAAAATAGTTTAAATTCAAATTTTAAATTGAATATTAAAAACACAATATCTTTTATCAAGACGATGAGAAGAAGTCACAAATCTAAATTAGCAAAACGAGTAAAAAATAATACAAACCAAGACATGGAGATTTTATTGAAAAAGAAAAGAAAAAGGAAAGAAAAATATTGGAGATTACGTTAAACTATGATAAAATTAAATGGTTAAAAAATACTTATTCTGAAAAACTTAATGATTTTTTTTATGAAAATAATTTTATGCTCATAGTAATTGGAAATGAGTGATAAAATTCATCTTATCATATTATAAATTATCATATTAATTTTTTTTATTAAATGTATTACAAGCAAAGTACATATATAACCTAATAGAACAAAAGAGAAAAATTGAAAATAATCAAATCAATTATAAATATGTAATATTATAACTAAATTCAATTAACAATGAAAACCAATTTGCTAATAATGTGCTAATACCTATTTTCCTTCTTTTTTTTTCAAAAGGCAGTGAATGTCACAATAACCAAATTTGATACAAAATTATTAAAAGTTGTTTAATGAAAATGTTTAGTAAACACATTTGCAAGTTGATTAAAAAGACGAAACTAAAAGAAGTTAAATGAGACTTTATTAAATTTTCTCACAAATCATATAGAAATTGATCTCGACGTATTTAGTACGTTCACTAAACACATAATAATGAACTAAGTGAATGACACATTAATTGTCACAATCAACTGTAGTAAGTGTCAATAAAACAAGAAGATCACCCAAAAAATAATTTAACCATAGTTAACTAGGGGTTGATATTATGCTTCGGAAGATGAACAATAGATAATAAATTAGTTCTTGAATTTCAAAAAAATTAATAAAGAACTAAAAAAAACATAAAATTTTGTCAGCATAAAAAAAATAGAAAGGCAAATGTCAACAGATGCAAACAAAAGAAAAATCCCTGAACAGGTGAAACTTTTAAGTATCTAAGAACCTAGATTGTAAATTTATAATGAACATCGAATTGGCTAAACCATGAATTTATTAAGTTTTGACAGAAAAGACAATATCAGTTTACCAACTAATATGCAATAAGCAACAATATCTACATAAGATTGTCCATGATTATTTTAGAAGGATCAACATGAGTAATAACAAGTTTAGAACCAAATAAACTACTATCACAAACACCATCATATGCTCTGCCATAGGTTTCACCACACAAAACTAGACATATATATTTATAAATTTATTATTATTAAAATATATTTTATTTTTTTATTTAACTTTAATATTTAAATGGAATTTATGAAAAATAATAATTTAGAAAACTAAAATTTTCTTCAATTTCAGTTATTTAGAAAATTCAGGATAGACCACCGAATTTTAATCTATTTTTTCGACAATAAGAATAAAAAAGCATATGGTGAATAGTATGTTATTTTGGTAAAAGAAAAAATTAAACAGTTTTCCGTTGGAAAAAATTCAGAAACCATCTGTCGGTATTCATTGCCTTGGTAATTGCGTTGCAACACTCTATTCTATGCTCTGTTCTAACAGTGACTCAGTGATCTAACTATTATAATAGAGTTAGCACGTGTTCGACGAAGAATATCGAGGATCTTGTTTAATGATTGATGGACTCGTTTTAATTTCTCATTACAACTTGCATCAATCTTTCCTAATAATCATCGCAAAATGCGCTTCTTTACTTCACCCAGCTCCATTCTTAAAACTTATTGACATAGTTGTCTATTGCAATCTTTAACAAATTACCCAATTCTAAAAGTAGTTCGAACTATACTTGTTTCACCCGATGACGCTCTTTGGGGCAGTTGAGGTTATTAGGTTATCTGTCACTCACAATTTATTCAACTTTCATAATATATTCAGCCAACTAAAAGTTTGAAGGATTAAATTAAGACATCAGGGATTTGGTGGACAGGGTCAAGTATCTGGAAAATGTTCAAAGTTATCTTGGACCGAACAAAAATATATTTTCTAAAAACAAAACCTGAACATTAGACTCTCTCCATTGATAGAAAAAATTAATTAAAATATACAAATACCATTAATCCAAAACAGAGAACATTTTAGACCACTGCTATGAGAAAATGACAAATATTAATTACAATCTTCAATATTTAAATACATTTCTGGTAAATTATATCAAATACAGTATTGTTAGAAATCGTACGCAGCCTGATTTGAGATCAAACAAAAATGGTGCTTCGACAGAATTTAGAATTTAGAATCAGGATTTAGAACTACGATTTAGAATCTTAGTCTAAAAAATTTAGAATCTTAATCTAAAATATTTAGAATTCTAATCCAAAACATTTAGAATTAAAACATTTAGAATTGTCTGTACGAGCGGATAAATGGTATTAACCAGCCAGGCCATGCAACTCTGACCAGTTATAACTTACAAAATTAAACTATCCTTGTTCCTGAACTATTTGGTGATAGTTGAAAATCACCCCCAAAAAATGCAAAACATCGACAAGATCACATGTTATTGCGTTTTTCACCTTCCAACTTCATCAAATACAGCAAAAACTCATTCCAAGTGTCAACAGCACCTGGTAAGCACCAGTGAACACAGTCATTAACCTTCTTATTCCCAGGCTTAAACTTACTGGGGTGTCCATCGGCCCTCATAACCATTGCATCGGTTACATCAATCAAACCAAACCTCAAACCATTTTCTCTTGCTGCATTAAACTCCTCCACTTGTATCTCATGCAAGGCCTTCACAATGTCTCCACTTTCGTACACCCCTCTTTCTTCCGAGCTAAAAGGCTTTGTCCTGTTACAACTTCCTCCCTCATTCCACGCGCCGTTCTCAAAGTGCTCCGGAGAGTGACTCACCAAAAACGCCACCCCTTTGAACCCTTCAACGTTTCTCAGCGTTCTAAAGGCCGTTTGGAACGCCTTCTTGTAACCGTAGAAGTTCAGCTCTGTGGAGTTCTGGCACTTTTGACACCCCACAACTTGTCCTTTTTCGTAGAATGTTAATGGTCGGAAGAACCATTGTCCTGTTGAGAAAACCACATAGTCAAAATTCTTGATTTTTCCGCTCCATGCTTCGTCTGCCTCGTCTAGATAAAGCTTGGTGGCGCTGTAGTAAGCACGACCACTGGGATCGGAGTCATTGAACTTTACTAAAAAGGGCGACCAGAGTGTTGTGACAGTGAAGTTGTAATCAGCCACAAACCACCATCTGAAAAATATGTCATCATATGATGTATGCTTCGCTGTAATATCCTCAGGATGTGCAACCTGGCAGAGTAAGTGAAGAAATAACCACATCTATGAAGCTAGTCCAAACAGGTCAAGTAAAAGTTACCGATAATCACAATCCAAAAAATCAATAAAGCGGAAAAATAATCTAATTGTGATTCAAAGTATAGAATTGCTTACTTACAGTATTTATTAGGCACAGTAAAGACTCGAGTTGATTTCTTCCCATTGAGTCTCCGACAAAGGCGATAGACTTTCCTCGTACTAGCTCCAGGAACTGTGGTGCATCAAATGGTGGAAGCTCACACTCATGAGGTTTCCACCTTAATTTGAGAAAATCTCTGTCCGGTCTTCCATTCTTGATGCAATTAAGCTGGTCTAGTATGAAAGGGCAGGTTTTATTAGAGTAGTAAGGTTGGTGGGGATATGGGACCCAATCTCCGGAAAAAATGTTGCAGTTTTTTGTTTGGTTTGTTTCCAAGTTGGTGGTGGCATAAGTGTTTGAAGATGGTTGCATGAAGTTTCTGAGCAGAGGAAGGAGTAGCACGATGAGAAACAGAGTGAGGGGTAACAAGAACGCACCTTTGGGAATGTTTCCGGAGGCGTACATCTCCGATGTCTCTGTCAAGCTCTTGATTAATGAAGAAACGCTTTGCTAAATAGCTTCTAACCCCTTTCTATCTTTTGGAATGTAGTGATCTACTCTGAAGCTGTTGGTAGTAGTTAACTGCTTATTTTATTGCAGATATTTGTTCTATGTGTCTGTTGATTTGCAGCTGGAACTAACATTGGAAGCTTCACCTTCTTCAAACGCTGGATAATTAAGCTTCTGTGTAGAAGCAAGTTAGCAGTTACATTGGCTTTCTTCTAATCTTTTTAATTACAGAAGAGAAGAGTTTATCAACTGGTAAAGAATTTATTTTATTTTTAAAAAATATATTGATAATAATGACAGTTTTAATAAAATTAAATAAATTTAAGACAAAAAATCTTTATTTTATAGAAAATTATTCGATTTTTAATTTTAGGGTTTAAGTATTTGTTAAAAAAATCAAAACATTCTCTTAATTAAGTGTGTGCATGTAATTCTTCATATGCACTAACCATGAAAACAATTCTTTTAATTAGCTTAATCTATTCCAATGCACTAATTCAATGTGAAATCTCTTAATCATAGAACTCACTTATTTTTCCATTTTTTTTTATTTATTTTCTATCATTGAACAACTTTCTTTGACTTTTTCACCTTACTTTTGGCTCTTTCTTTTCAATTTTTCATGTTGAAAAGAGTCTAAAGGAAAATGTTCAATGATAATATCTCTTAAAATATTATACTAAATTACACAACTTTTACACTACTTTGGCTCTTGCTTTTCAAATTTTCATATATTTTGTTAAAAAAATAGGTAAGAGAAAATGGTCAAATAATACATATCTTTATAACACTATAGTAAATTACAGACATAACGAGATTTTCTTGAATTATCCTGATATTTTAATGTTAAAAAAAATTATTATACACAAATTTTAGTTTTGTTTTAAAAGTATTATATTATCATATTTTGCATTACATATCTGCTCTTTTAATTTTAAAAATATTATACGTGTATATCTTAAGTTTTAAACATATCATACATGTACAATCTATATGTGTGTGTGTGGTTTAAAAATCTAAAATAGTCTAACTTATTCTTTGTACTAGCATATTTGTTAAGACACTCTTTTTGAGTAATTATAAGTGAAAAACAATTTTAAATTAGTTATTACTTTATTTTAAAGCAATTGATGTTTCAGAAATTTAAAATCCCATTAATATTTTATTATTATATCCTTATTATTACCCATCATAAGTGATACAAACGTCAAAAATCAGCTTTCTTTCAAAACTAAGATCAAAACATTTAATAAAGATATTTTTAGTTCAAATATACTAATATTTTAAACGATGAAATATTCTTTCGTATATGTAAGTAAAATTCATTTTAAACATGAATGGCAATAGTAAATAAGTAATGCAAATACATATTTTATTATATTCTTTATCAATAGTAGATAAATTAAAAATGGCAGAATTACGTCGGCTTCATTCTTGATTTAATGATTTTATAATTTTTAACAAATTTAAATTAATAAAAATACGTTACAAAGAGTGCGATAGTAACATTTATGAAAATTTTAAAACGGCTACTTTGACTCATGATTTTTTAGGTATAGTCATGTTAGTTTTTTCATAAAAAAAAACTCTAAAAATGTAGATTGGCAATTGCTTTGATTCAAAATTTAAAAAAAAAAGTGTCATAAGCCATTTTTTATGCCGATAAAAAATAATAATAATAATAATAAGACATTTTTTATATATAAAATGATAATATGTTTAGGAAGGAAATTAACGAGAAATTAAGTGAAAATAAATAATTTTTTTCTTGATAACTGATTATATCAGGGCTCTTATTCAAAACTGTTGTGCAGAAAAAAAAAAGATTAGGAGAGAGATTAATTTTAATAGTATTTATTTCGCACATGACACAACTTACGTGGCCACAAATATTGGATCTTGATTTAGTTGGATTAGGTATTTTCTGGCCGAATCCTTGCATCACTGTACTCAATTCCCTCCTTTATTGTTTTTTAATTTTATATGCAAAATAAGAACATATGATACATTTTTATTTATCTTATTTAAACAGAAATGATTTTTATTTTTATATCATTAAAATTATACATGTCAGTTAATTAAAAGATAGATAAAAAAGGAAGAATATAACAAAGGAAAATAATTAATAATATCTTAAAATTTTAAAAACAGCAGACAAACATAAATACAAATTTTCCAAAGAGAAATGAAAAACAGAAGAAAATAAATGTAAATAAGCATCTCAAGGTATTAACACTAGTTAAGAAATTAAGAGGGCCTTTTTATTTGGATGTATGATAATGTATATTATTTTGTGATTTTTAATGCGTTTTGTTCTCACAAATTTAACAACAAAAAAAGTTTTTTTTTTAATTCCATAGTCAAATTGTTTTTCAAATTGAATGAAAGGATGGGTATTTAACCAAATTGTTTAAGAAATAAAATAAAAATTAATAAGATAATTTTTTTGCATTACTTAATAAATGAAAGGTTTATGCTATTGAACATTTATTGGATCTATACGAGAGAAGGGGAGTCACAAGAAATACACAATACAATACTAAAATGAGATATGAGTTCAACCATACAAGGAACTAACATCACTCTCTACTCAAAACTTTAAGACAATGAGTTAATGAGTTTTTCACATTTATATAGTGTTTTTTCTCATTTCTATCCAATGTGAAACTTTATTCACTTGAATTTCCAACAATATCTCCTTAAGGGTGAGTTATTTCCACATTGATACACTCCTCCAACAACAAAAGCATTCCCAATCACGAGTGTCCCTTCATACTGTTGTTCTTCTTAACGGGACACGCTTATCTGGAATCTTTCGTCAGGAAGGCTTTCGATACAGAAACCATTGTACCCGTCTAAGCCAGTCACCAAGACTAATTATCGGCTCTGATACCACTGTTGGGTCTATCGAAGAAAAGATTCACTAGGGAGACACAATATCAATGAGATATGAGCCTAACCACATAAGGGATTGACACCACTTTCTACCCATATGACAATGGGTTAATGAGTCTTTCACCTTATTTATTAAGATGTGAAGAAAATACACAATAAATAAAAACATTAAAAAAAAGTCAAAATATTTAAATGTGAAACATAAATTATTTTTAATTGACTTACATTTGAACATAATTGCATAAAGATTGTAATAAGAAGAAAAATACTTTGAAGATGTTGATGAATTTCATAATAACCATGACTTCAATCATGACTCTGATATCATATTAGAAAGTGAATTTTAAGCTTAACTCAATCGACTTGTATGGTGAGGTTTGTATCCTCACTTATATATTATAATTTGACGTTATCTCTAATCGATGTGAGACATCCAACACTTGTATTAATAACTTTACATATTTAATTATTTTTTAAGTAAGAAAGTAGTAAATAAAATATTATAAAAATACATATATTTTATCCTTTCAAATCTTAGTTTCAATTCAACATTTGCCTGTTATGCTAAGTGGAAATATACATAGCTTTCTAGTATCATTATAAATTTTAGTTTTCAGTCACATTTTTTTGTGATAGACCATGAGGACGATATTATATAGATATTTTGTGATTGTTGTTAAATTTTTAATCTAAACGTGGATGATAAATATTATGTATGAAATAAAGTTAATTATTTTAGAGAGTGTGCATGCTATGCTATGAAGATGGTATGTTGGATATTTATTAGAATTTTTGAACTTTTTATTGTTGGAATCAGGGAGGATATTCATTAGTTTATCCTTACAAATTTTGTAGCTATGATTTTCATCTAAACGGAAGTAGATGATTACACAGATAATACTAAGAAGTAGTAGCATGATACGAGAATTTATTAATAGGAAGAACCCAAGTATACATTTATATACTACAATATTGTTTCGTTCCTTCTAATTAAAAAAAAAATCATCTACAATTTGAGGAAATGTGAATACATAATATATAAGTCTACTATTCTGTAATTACAATTTTATTTACGCAATAATTTAAATTAGTAATTTTAATCTACTAATTTTGTAAATGATTAATTGTAAAAAAATGAAAAATATTATAATACTTGATATTAGTGATAAAATTTGTGACCAACAGTAGCCAAATTGTAAAATTATTAGAATATAAAATTATAAGAATATAAAATTATGAAATTATGAAATTATAAGATTATAAGAATATAAAATTATGAAATTATAAGATTATAAGAATATAAAATTATAAATTTATAAAATTATAAGATTATAAAATAAGATGTGACAAAATAAAATAACATGCCACTCATCATCCAATTAAAAGTAAAATCAAATAGTAAAAACTTAATTAAGAAGTATAAATTTATTAATATTCAATGGATCATAAAAAATTAATAGAAACTCAACTAAATATATAAAAATTGATCATATATTTAAAACTTAATTAAGTTTAATAGAAAACAGAATAACTTAAAAAAAATGTATTTGAAGGAGTGATATTTGCTATTCCTTTTGTCTAAGGAGACAATTATCTGCAATCAAATTCACATTCAACACCAACTAACACAGTTTTATTAACAATAGAAATGCATCTGAGACATTGAGCCTCTCCATGAAAACATTGCTCATTTACACGTTGCTGCTGCCAAACCACAGAATAATGTTTTGAACAGTGGATTGGTACTGCATCACTGCCTCATTAGCTTCTTCCTTCTTCCACATTCAATCAAACATATTCAAACTTAATCCGCACATCTTTTCATGAGTCCATGCTCTTTCTGAAGCCATGATTTCCTAACAATAAATTCTGCTCTTGTTGGGCCTCTCCCAATCTATAAATTTGATATGGGTCCATTTAGAATATATGGACCTTTCAATTGGGAAGTGGACAACAGATTCAATTGCTCAAGTCCAATAAACAGGAAGTTAGAGCAAATTCACTGCTGCAATAAGTAGGGCCTTGGCTAATTTCCTAATCTGCTTCAAAAACAAGAAACCTACACACCAGTATCAACCAATACTAAGATCAATGTATGTTCTTGTTCATTCTACTCCATAATTGATAGACGTAAACTCAATTACGAACTTTTCTCAGAACTCAAACGCTATGAAGTAATTTTTTCGTCAGATATCCTAGTCACATAACATTAAATCCCTGCACAAATAAATAGTAAGTTTGATATGTGATTACTAACATCAATCTATATATGCATTCACTTTAAACTAGTATTCTAGTAAGCTATGCCAATTCCTAGCCTTTAGAAAACTAGAGACGTTAAAAATGTTTGGAAAGATAACGTGTCAAAACAAGAAAGATATATCTGTAATAGGCAATCAGTTTCAAAACTCGTAGGGTCACTGATTCAGCTTTCAGAAGTGAGACTGTCTACGTTGGTTGGTTGCATGCTTTGGATTTGTAATTACCACGCCATAAGCAGCTACATTTTCTTTTTCAGGATAAACATAGCAGGTAATAGCTATATATATAAATATAGATATATAGAGCGAGATATGGTATGATGATGATGGCAGAAGAGACATTCTTCTGACGCAGATCATCTTTCTCAAAAGACAAAGCATGGCGAGATTTCAGTGACTAGGAGCTTTCCCTTTTCTCTTTTCAAGTTAAAAACGAAAATTAAGGGGGCCATAGAAGGAATCAGTTGAAATTTATTTTTACACATTGACCTTAAACCCTTTTGCTTTTGGCTCATACCCCAGTTGTGTTTTCCGTTTCAATGATTGATGAAAGAATGCAGTAGAGTTTTGAGGTGCTTGAATTATCAGAAGATGGAAAATTGAATGAAGAAATTGAATGAAGAGATATGGTTATTGGAAAAGCTGACCACTTTAGGAAGAATAAAAGAGTGCAGCATAGCATAGCATAGCATAATATTATAGGATAACATGTGGGGTCCCTACAATGCCGGAAATTTCAGCAATTAATTGGAGACAGGTCAGAAGATGGTGGGCCCCAGTTCATGTGGTCTTCCTATTCTCTCAGCAATTAAAAGCATTCTGATAGAGACTGAGGGATTTTCAGCAGCGTCATTTCCCTTTTCCTCAGAATTTGAAATGGTAAAGCAAACTCATATTCAGTGCATCACGCATAACCTAACTTTTATTTTTCCATTTGCATGGCTACACATTACTAAATTAATAGCCCTTAAATATAAAGCACCCTAATCGGCGGCCAGAGATCTACCACCTAAATTAAAGCTCTGATTAAAGTCTCCAATTTTGGTTTATATTGCTTTCAACTAGTCTTGTCTGTCATTTATCTTATTATAACTAAATTCTATACCCTACATTCATTTATATCCTAATCTTTCAACAATTCATTTTTATAATTTTTTAAAACGAATTGACCATGATTAGTGAGACTTTTCCTTCCCATCATATATTAAATCAATATAGTAATGATCAAGATATATGTAAGATTTACAGAGTAATTATATAATAACTAAATAAAACATTTTTAAAAATGACCCAATTAATAAAAGAACTCAAACTATTTCATATTAAAATAATTAAAGTCATACTAATTTATATATATAATATGATTCAAACACTGAAATATTTTTTGTTTTAATAAAAGATATTAAAACTATGCATAATTGAACGAGATATGCCATCTCCCAAGTAAAATAA
Organism: Vigna angularis; assembly: GCF_016808095.1. Classification (NCBI taxonomy): domain Eukaryota; kingdom Viridiplantae; phylum Streptophyta; class Magnoliopsida; order Fabales; family Fabaceae; genus Vigna; species Vigna angularis. Next base: position 34,374,659 of record NC_068975.1, on the reverse strand, counting down.
GTAGGTGACAACATCTAAAGAACTTTATATGATTAAATCTAAACTAAACTATGTCAAATTCAACTTAAAATAAACTTATTTAGTACATTTGAATCTAACACTTTAATCAATTTTAAGAGCAGCATTTCATACCTAGATTAACTTCTTCATTGCAAGAAAAACTATTCAATAAATCTACATGATTCAACATTCTAATCAGATGACAAACATCAAACTATAATGAAACAAATAACCCAAAGTTCAATTATTTCTATAAATTATAACACAATTTCAAAATGTATAAGCTGTTTAACTAATTATCCTGTTTAATTGTTAAAGTTAACTTCTCTTACTAGAGTTAACTTACTCTTCACTGAGTTAAACATTTTAACATATAACAATTTTAACATATAACAGAAACTAATTTAACTAACACAGTTCTTATATCAAGTTAAAAAATAACTTTAAACTTAACTCAATTTTACAAAATTAATTTTTAAGATGAGGTTTATATCTATTTATATATTATAAATTGATCTTATTTCTAGTTGACGTGAGATTTCTAAAATCTAAATATTAAGTTAAAAAAGATAAGTATTGGATTTTATTTTTTGAGGTGAGGAAAACTTATTTGACACAAGTTTAGTGTTAATTATTTTCAGTGTTAAACTCATTAAAATTGATGTCATTTATATCAATATTTTTTAGGGAAAAAATCATTAGCATTCTATGAAAAAAAAAAATCTTCAGTTCTGGTGAGATTTCATATGTTTTTATGAAAATAATGATAGTGATTTCTCATATATGTATTTACGAGAATAGTACTATCTGCAGTGTTTTCTACGCATCTTTGAGATTTGACGAGGCATGAGTTGTTTTATTTATTTCCCCATATATTATTGAATGCCCTTTGCAGAATTATGCAACATGATGCGCTTTTGCTGTCAGAACACTTGATGACACGTTGGAAATTTTATAGGTATCAAAATTATGATATTTTTACAATATTTTTTTTATAACATTTTAATATAATTTATGTATAATTATATTATTATAATTTTGATTCAAAATTACTTCAAATTAATAATAATAATTATAAACATTAACATGAACTAATCACATAATGATATATACATGTATTAAAATATTATCAAAAAAATATTGTCAAAGTATATTTTTTTTTTGTCAAAAAAACAACATAGAAATAAAAATTCAAATACATTTTTAAATTAGATTATTAGTTAGTTTGAACAAGATTAATTCATTGCATTTATGTGGTGTACGTCTTTCAGGACATACGCAAATAACTAATATTTACCAGTAACGATTTGAGTAATAAAGAACGTAAAAAGAAAAGAGAAAACTCAAATATGGAGTTTTTGAATATTAAGATAACACGATACAGGTTTTTTCATACAAAGTTTAAATGTGTATGAAATTAAAAAAACAAATTTAGTGGATAGTTTTAAAATTGTCATTGAAAAAAATACATTTAACACGGGTATATATAAGAGACTTTAATTTGTTTGCTAAGCTCTAAGCAAAATAGACATTATATTAATCATCGTATTTAATATTAAATTTAAAATTGATTTTATATTGTGTAATTTTCGCTACATACGTAAAGCCATTTCTCCCTACATTTTGTTTTGTAATTGTTTTTCCATCTGAATGTTTTGTTTGATGAGGGAGGTACAGAACTTAGTGTTGAGGATAAAGCACCCATGTTATCATCATTAAATATATAGAGAGAGAAAGGGAGAGAGATAGAGAGAGAAAATGTATAGTATATAAAACCGATAGAAAGGATGAGACGCAGTAACAGCAATGAAATTGGTAATGGGACCTGGAGTCACACTTCTCTGTCTATCTACAGACCATCTATAATAATATAATTTAAGAAAAAAAAAATATTATGACACAGATTTTTTTTACAACATTTTAACTTTATATATATATATATATATATCATTTTTTTATTGATTTATAATTTATTTGTTATTATATATTTTAAATTTAATGAAAAAATGATACATTTATTTAAAAATCTATATTAATATATCATTTTCCTATAACTTTATATGTTTATACATTTACAATTTTGCACAACTATAAAATGAGTGTTAAGTTTTGTGAGATACCTTTACATTATTTTTATAAGAAAATTCATAATTTAAAAGATATTTAGATTTATTAAATTTGAATTTAACTTTTTAGATATTTTGTTTAAGGTTAAACACACGTAACATTGGATCTTGTCACCTTATACCAGAGTCAAGTCAAGTCGACTTAAGTTTAAGTTGACTCAATTTGGTTTCGACCTAGCTTAAACTAAGTAAACTCATATCTTAATCAAGTTGTGTTGGTCTGAATCCAAATTGAGTTGAGTTTATTTGAGCGCAAGTTAAGCTAAGTTAATTTAGGTCTAACTCGAATCAAATTATTTCAAACTAAGATCAAGTCTAGTTGATTTGGATTCAATTCGAAACAAGTTAGTTTCACTTTCGGTTCAGCCAAGTCAATTCTAGTCTAGGTCGAACCAATTTGATCCAGACCCAAATTAAGCTTAATTGAGACAAGCCTACATTAAGTTGAATCAAGATGAGTACATGTTTATTTATGGTAGGACTTACCCATGCTCAATCAAGTTAGGTTAGTCCTAGGTTAGTCTTAGTTCAATCAAGACCGGGTTGGGCCAAGCCCGATCAAGACGAAGTCAAGCTAGGTCAAGCCATTGTTACTTGGTCCAAGTTGAGTCGAGCAAGCCTAGGTTCAATCAAGTTGACCCGAGTGAGCCAAGTCAAGTGAAGTCAATCTGAGTCTAAATCAAGCTAAGTCAGTCTAAGTAGAGTTTAGGACGATCTCATTTTAATATGAGGACTAAACAAGACATGTTCAACCATGGTGAGTTAGGTCCAAGTAGAATCTTGTTCGATCAAAACCAGGTTAAAACTAAAGTCAACTTGGATTTAAGTTAAGTCGGATTCACACAAAATCACGTTCAACCGAATTGGATTAGAAGCTCAAATTGGACCAAGACAAATCAAATCAGCTTTGTCTAAATCTACTTGGACCTGTATGAAATCGTGACATTGGTTGGGACCATGTTATACGAAATTAAATTGATTTCACGTCAGACCAAAATATATTTACCTAAGTCGAGCCAGACCGACTTAAATTCAATTAACTCAAATTATAAATATTAAAATATAAATTTTAAAATATATAAATATTCAAATTCTTTTTTTTTCTATTAAATTTGAAATTATTTAATTTTATACAATTCAATTACTAATGAAATTCTAGAATTTTCTTTCAAAATTTCTTACCAAACCATAAAACATTTTAAATCCTCTAAAAATAATTACTTTAAAAATAAATTATTTTTTAATTTTTTATATTAATATTTTTGTTTTGTTTGTTTGGATCTCATTCAAAGAATTTATCCTTGAAATAAATAAAGTCAATACATTGGTCCAGTACTAGTACCACTCAACTCAAACACAAATGACCATAAGATCCAACGTACTGTAACATGTAGGGAACACGATTCTTCTGATTGTGTATTTATTTCATGAGCTATGAAGCATGACGTACACATGATTATATCCTTTTAATGTCAATAAAATGTCTATCCCTTCGGTAGATGGAAACGTATAATCTGTCAAATCATCTTAAATACTTGTCCTGATATCACATTAATGAATATTTGTAACATATAACATAATAATAACTTTTTCTTATACCAATATATGAAATAATTTTACGATATTTTAATTACTTTTATCAAACATGACAAATGAGAAGAAACCATTATAGTCCTCATACCAAGATTAAAACCTAAATAAATTAAATCACAAATATTTATTTTCATATATTTCCCTTGTCTGTAACAATATCACCACAACGTAACAAAATTAACTATTTAATTGTCATTTCTTTATATTCATTCTTCTTCTTTTGTTTTCTTTCTTTCTTTAATTTTTTTATATAGTTTACTTTCTTATATTGAACTTTGACATTGTAACTTGTGTGTTGCAAAAATTTGCTAGGTATCCGTGTTTTTTTATTTCCTTTTCGTCCTTATTTATTTTGCCTAAAGTCATCGATTTAATTCTCATTTACGTACTATTCTACACATTTTAGCCCTTTTTAATTTTAATCTAATTTAAGAGTTAAATTGTTTATTCAGATTTAAGACTCGCAAAAGTTAATAGTAATATGAGTCATTTATTTAGTCATGCTACATCATAAATGAAGAAGTTATGTTTAAAAAACCATAAGTTTGAATGAGTCTAATTAAGTTTCATGTCTATAATAAAGTTAGATATATAATAAAGTTTGGTATTTATAATTTCATAGCCTATTAAAAAAAATAATTTATTAAGAAATATGAAGCTTTTTTGCTTAATATAAAATGTAAAATAATATCATAATTAATATAAATTGATAAATAATTTTTTTTATTTTCATTAAAAATATATTGGACAATAAGGTTGTTGATGTTTCTCTATGGTTTTCAAGTCATTATATTAATAAAAAAATTCACATCTTTTAACCATGATGGAACAGAATAACAGTCAATTCATTTATAAAGAAATTAAACTAATAACTCAATTAAAAAATGTAAAAATTTAAGTACTAAACAAAAAATTGAATAAAATATAAATTAAAGATATCTAAATTTATATTTAAAATTTAAGTCCACTAAATATAAACAAACACTACAAATCATTAAAAAAATTAAACCTTAAATTTTCATATTATTAAAAGCCAGCTTCCATTAGAGCTAACCATGTGAGTAGATTTTGTAGGTCTTTTAATGGTTGTTGAAAAACTCGTAAGGGCATACTGGTTATGATTCATTTCACTCTAAAGGCCAACCATGAAGACTTTTTCCATTGTTTGGTACAACGAAGACACATAATCCTGTAGAAAAAGGTTCACGGACACATTTTGTCCACATAGAAAAGGATCATCTGATTGGACCCTCTTCATACAGACACCTACATATGTGTGGTAAAGGCACATATTTATGTCAGCACATACCCAAAACGATGAACCCCTCACAAAAAGCATCAACGAACCAAAATGATCATAGCATTCAAAAGGAACTAAAGCTGCATCTTGTCATGATCTTTAAATTAGCAAGGAGAGAACAAACACTCCTTCCAAATTAAGAACCATATATCGTATATAAACCAATCTTTCATTGTGTTTTTAAACCTTCCCAGGAAGACTGAATTCCATAGGTCAGAAAACAATTTTACAAATATACTTTTAAGAAAATAAATAAATAATTTTACCCTTAAATTGAAGTTATCTTACCCCCATAACTAATTTATAAAATCCTTACTTTTAACTTGGTCAAAAAAGAACTCTATGAAAATATTTGTGCAAACATAATTTTGTATTCAAATGAATCATTCATAAAAAAGTATTATACAACCAATTATTATTTTGACTAATCTTTAAAAAATAATTATTAGAAAGATACAATATTAATGAAACTGATATCTAATCTATATAAAAGATTGATCCCATTTAAAACTAAAACCTTAATATAATAAAATTTATATGTTTTTTTTCTTATATAATATTAATTTTTTCATATTTGTTTAAGACTTGTACTTTCGACAAAATATAAACATGGTATACCACCAAATCATATGGTTTACTAGCCTAAACCAGCTGATAGGCTAAATACATAATTCATATAAACTTGTTACTTTTTAAGACAATTTTCAGGATTATTATTACGGGCATTTCTTGGGATTCAAAGAATTAGTTTAACCTCAACAATGAAACCTAATTTCTTGAACCATTTTCTACTATAAAAAGACATCATCTTGAAACACACACCTAGTTTTCTCAATTCAAATGACTGCAAACCACATTATTTCTCATTCGAATGTCTTAATTTTCCATTCTCAATAATAATGCTACGGACCAGCCTTGTAGGAAGGTTCATTACATACATAGATCTTCATACTGGAGAGATAAATTATCACGGATTTGTTTTTGGTACCACTCCAAAAGACTTCTTATCAAAGGAAATATCTTATACATATATAAACTCATATTCATTTCTTGTTTTATTCTACGTAGAACTTTGTTTGTATCCTAACAAGCCCGTCCCATATTGTCATTTTACCTCTTTCAAACCCATCAAACTAACTTTATATTTCCTAAATATTAGTAAAAGAGTTTCATAGATAACTTTTCTTACTATCTCTTCCAACTTTATCATCCAATCAACCTTATATGTCCACGCAATATATAGCTTTCATGCACATCCTCCTCTCATATCCATATATATTTGTAAAGATGTATTGAAAATTTCTAACTTAAGGTCTTCTAACACTAATTCTCATCTTCAAAATAAAGTTCACTCTCGTGCCCTTTTATTACCCAAATTCCCATACTGCTAAGATAGTGTGATTGTTGTTTTGAAATTAAAACAACCTTGTAGAGTTTCTCCGTCATTGTTTTTCTCTCTAAACTATTATATTTTATCCATCTCCTATCCTTCCGTGAAGATAATAATATATATATATCTATAGAGAAAGTGTTACAGAACAATAAATAACGTAAATACAACAATATTCAATGAAAGAATCATATTACATAATCTTATTTAAAAAAAAAACTTAATTTCATATTCTGTTCAACTACTGCTTGCTATTTCTTAAAAAGAAAAGTTAAGATTTTTATATAAACTGATAAAATGATGTTATATTGAGTTTTTCTTAAAAAAAAATCTTGATGGGCAACACTTGACAGCATATTAGGTTATAAACCAAATTTCAGAAGAAAAAAAGTTAATCCATAATATGAATTATGTATATTTGATTGATACTGTTGGATACAAACAAAATCACACATAAGATAAAATAAGAGATGAACATGAGTTTATATACACATAAGATATCTCTATTGGTAAGAGGCCTTTTGAAATGATATCAAAAGCAAATCCGTGAGGGCTTGGTTCAAAGCAGACAATATCTTACTTGTACAGTGACCTTATGTATGTGTTTTACCTCCCTTCAAATAGTATCAGACCGGGTTAAGATAAGTAGGTGTTTTTAAGTCATATATGTTTTGGATAATATTTTGCTTTGTACATATTTCTAAACTTTGCTTACATTTCTAAATTCCATTGTTTTATATATTTTTTTCTCTTGTAAAAAAAAGAAAACTCAAAACGGTCGGAAGCTAGGGATTAATTTATAATTTGTTGCCGTATAAAAAATAAGAAAGAAAAATATGAAAGGAAATAAGCTTGAATTTCTGAATGTTTGGAAGGTTAAAAAAGCGATGTCTATATTCTTTGAGTACTCTGGTACTATATATTCTTTCTGTCAATACTAATAAAGAAAAAAGAAGAAAGGGGTCGACATATTCTTTGAGTGCCTCTGGTTTTCTTTGTTCAATGTATTCTTTTTGGTTAAAGAGAGAGAGTGGTGTCTAAGGGTGTATGATGAAGCCAAAATTTGTCAATGCTAATAATTGATTTTACTATGTATATGTGGTGCACGTGGGCCAATTTACAGAATGTTGTGTGCTTTTTCTATTCTTATAGGTGCCTCCTCCTTAAGGTCTAAGTTTTTTAATGTTGTAATTGTAATTTGAATATGGTGACAAGAAGGTTGGGTGGCGGGAATTGAAAATACAGTGGGGTTAGTGGTGATAGGTGAAGATCAATAAAGACAGGGGATGTTTACTTTGATCTCATTATTTGAAAAATAACAGTTTTCCGAAAAGGAATAACAACGTGACAATAATATTTTTATTAGAATTAAATATCATTTAAATTTATATATGAAATTAGAATTTATTTTTGTTTTAAATCTTTGATATATTTTGAATTTTAAATTTTAAAAATAAATAAATTTAGTCTTTTCAATTCAATGACATTAAATGTTTTTTTATGTGTTACATCATATTTCACAATAACATATAAATTAAAACATGTTATAAGATACAAAGAATTCAAATTCTAATCTAAAACGTTGCTGGACACATAAAAAAAAGTTAATATAGTTAATATTAGTGAAAAAAAACTCATTTAACTTTGTTCAATAGGTCTCAGTTTTAATAAAATCAAAACCTATGAAAATATGGTAGTATTTTTTAAATTATTGAGAATATTTAAACTTCGATTCTAATAAAAATCAATGTATATACCCTTTCTAGCTTTGATTGTTTGAAAATTGATGTCTAAAAAGTTCTGATTAATTTAAAAAATGTCACTACTATTTTTTTATTTAAGTTTTGAAAGATGTTTAGATTTTAGTTATTTTTAAAACTAAAAGATGTCATTGCTATTTTTTATTTAAGTTTTGAAAGATATTTAGGTTTTAGTTACTTTTAAAACCAAAGCATAAACTTGTTTAGACTTTAGTTTTACGAATAACTAAAGCATAAATAACTACTTAGAGTTAATTTTTCTAGAATTTTACATTTGCACCAAAGATTTCGTCACTCAGAAGTTGTTTTCCTCTCTCCTTCATCACTGTTGTCTTTTTTCTTCTTCTTTCTTTGTTCTTGAGCACCTTCACCAAACGTCATTGAACTCGAGTCGTCGTTGTTATTCAAAAGTGATCCTAAGTTTTGTAGATTGAAATTTTTTATTGCCTTGATTTTTGCAAACTGAAATTTTTGATTGGATTAAATTTTTATAAATATTTATCTTTTTGAAATGTGAGCTAGGTTCTTAATCTAGAGATGAAGACGATGGAGTTATGCCTCTATTTTTTTTGTATGGATGTGAGAATATGATGAAGAAAACAAAACGTTGCTATTTTTTTATGGATGTGAGAATATGATGAAAAAAACAAAAAGTTGATGATGATAAGGAAGAATATAATGAAAAATGGGAGAAGATGTTCAAAATAATGATATAAAAAAGAGGACTGAAGTCTAAGACAAGAGTTTAGGTTTCAATCCATAAATAAAGTAAAAAAAACTCATTTTTTTTTATTTCATCTATATATACATCGGTTATTAAACTGAAACACAAGGTCTAAAATAATTAGTGTTAAATATCTTTCCTACATTTGTGTAGATTAAGAAACTATATATATTCACTTTTAAAATTTTAAAATCAAAATGTATCAAAATTTAAAATAAAAAGAATTTAATGTTTCTCCAGAAAATTTAAGAATTACAACCGTAATTAACCATATTTATTATTGAACAATTTTAAATTACTTTAACTCTATTATAAGTTAATTGCCTCACTCTCTTTACACTAGCACAAGAAATGGGAGAGAGAGAAATAAGGCAGTGAAAGTCAAGGTGGTACCCGAAAGTCAAGAATTTGCTTAATTTAACCAATATTTAGTGGCAAATGTGGTGGGCCTCGCTTGTTTTATATATTTCTTTTCTCCTCTCAACTATACGCTGATAAGAAATTGGGTGATAGAGGATTCAAAATCTAGATTTCCCCATCTACCCTTCTCGATTCTTAAATGTCTGGTAAAATTAAACAATTTTATAAGAAAAACAGTCATAAAATGACCTAATCTGAAACTATCGTTACAGTAAATTTCCTGATTTATAATAAGTTATGTAGAAAATTTTACTACATTAATAATACTATATCTTATAATTTCAAAATGTTAAATGTTACTTTATATAATATTTTAAATATAATGAATAAAATAAAAGGAAATATTAAATTGATGGATACGGTTAACCACTTTGTTGATGGTTTATGACAAAAAGAAAATAATAATCAGTGTTTGAAATCAGATAAATAGAAAGAAGACAAATAAAAAAAATAAACGAAACAAGAATTTAAGTAGTTCGACTTATAATATATATATTTATATTTATATTATACTAAAAAATATCTTTATTTTGATGTCTCTTTCGAGTCTTACATATATTTATATATATAGCAAAACATCTCACGTTATTAAGAGATGGGAAACTAAATCTAATTACAAATATAGAGGCTCCAACATGACCTATTATATGTCCTCACTAGTGCAGCGAGGGGCTTTTACCGCGGTTATTTTTCACTATACGTCGCGGTTTACGAACCGCGGCATATTCAGCCGCGATAGTAAGTCAGAGACTTTATGCCGCGGTTCTGACCGCGGTATATAAGTTGCAGAATATGTCGCGGTTGTCCAAAGAACCGCGGCCTAAATCCTTTTTTTAAAAAAAAAAAATTGTCCACTATATGCCGCGGTTGGGGTTACAACCGCGGCATATTCCCCTGCATGTGTCAGCACCTACTACCACATAATCTACTTCTCATTCCATCTCTGTGCACAAGTGTTTCTCTTTCTCCCAATCAATCACCGCATCTCAAATTGAAGAGAAAGAACGCTCATTCACGAAAGGAGCACTCCAGGACAGTGCTTCCAGCTCACACGTGACCGTGACCGTGCTTCTCTTCTCCATCATCTCTTCACACTCTGAATCATCACTTTCTCCCTGCTTCCAAGCATAAAGCTTCTCCAGCAAAAATGAAAAGGGTCGTGTGCATCCACACACTTCACCTACCAGCTTGCTTCATTCTCAAAATAAAGTGGCCATGAGTAAATCAGCAAATAGAAGTAAAAATCAGCTCTTAATTCATCATCCAAAAACAGCGTTCCAGTCAAGAAATGAAAGACTTCAATTGAAGTGCATAAAAACTGATTCTCGAAGTTGTTGAGCGTCTGCGCGAACAAGACGATTCTGTTCCAAAGTTTTTATTTTTAACTTTGACCGGGGAATCTACCGCGGTTCACTACTTAACCGCGGTAGAAGATGGCATTTTTAAAATTATTTTTAAACTATATGCCGCGGTTCGGAGGCAACCGCGGTAGAAGATGACATTTTTAAAATTATTTTTAAACTATATGCCGCGGTTCGGCGGCAACCGCGGTAGAAGATGACATTTTTAAAATTATTTTTAAACTATATGCCGCGGTTCGGCGGCAACCGCGGTAGAAGATGGCATTTTTAAAATTATTTTTAAACTATATGCCGCGGTTCGGCGGCAACCGCGGTAGAAGATGGCATTTTTAAAATTATTTTTAAACTATATGCCGCGGTTCGGCGGCAACCGCGGTAGAAGATGGCATTTTTAAAATTATTTTTAAACTATATACCGCGGTTCGGAGGGCAACCACGGTATATTCCTCTAAATATTTCTAATTCATTTTAAATTTATTTCATGTAGGAGAATAGGTTGCGGTTACTCTGAGAACCGCGGCATATAGGCTGTAATTTAATTTTTTTTTTCAGACGTGGCGTCAAAGGGGATGGTTGACTGGCGTATATGCCGCGGTTCCCCTCTGAACCGCGGCATATTCCTTCGATTTATTTACAAAACTGCCACCGCGCACCATTATGCTGCGGTTTCTAGTGAACCGTGGCATAATGTGCGCTGTAAAAAGCCAAATTTTTACTAGTGCCTTTTCACGAATAATCCTTCATCTCAGTGTCTTGAACTTCGCGAGCACTGTTGTTGGTGTAATAGTGTGCTTGTGAGACAAAACAAATACGTAAGAGGAGCTTCTTTGCCAGCAGAACAGTGACATGTATGTGACTTCGACAAGAAGCTATGGAAGTGAAGCCAAAGTTGAAAGAAGAAGGAAAGAGACAATTGATGAGGGAAAAGTGTGTGTCGAAGAGGAAATTCCTATAGCGGCTTCTCCGACAATGCAATTTCTGTGGGTAGAATTTTTAACGATTCCACCTCGCAAGACAGTGATGGTTGTATATAATGCTTTTTGATCAGTCCAAAAAAACCCTAATTCCTAATGAAGACCTTAGGGTTCTGAATAATTCACAATCAAGTTTCAATGTGTGTATGCATTTAACATGCTCACCTCACTTCATGTTTCTCCATAGACGAAAAATGCTTGTTCAACTTTGAAGATGGAAATGGTGGTCTTGGAGACGGAGAGAGACGTCAGAACTTTCTATTAATTCTCGCAGCAACATGTCCCAGGTTAGGTATATTCACATCTTTTATTATATACTAAAACAATATAATTTCAAAAATATATATAATTTTGGATTAAAATGATATTAAAAGTATTAAACTTTTAATAATAATGTTAAAAATATGCATACTTTTTTTTAAAAAAAATATATTTATCTACTAATTTTGTTGAATAAATAAATTATTTTTGTATTTATTCAAAGATAGAATTATTTGTATTTTTTTTATATAATAATATAGATAATGACTAATTGTAACATTATTTGGGATAAACCTATGTTTAATGATATAATATTATTATTTTTAATAAAAGTCAAATCATTTAAAAATATGAGTAATATGTTAAAAATGTTACACATTTATTTTTTTCTCTGTTCTAAAACTTTACGGATATATATTTATTTAAGATATTTTTTTGTATTCAAATAATTATTTTTATTTTTATTTCTCATCTCAAAAAACACATTTTTAAAGAGACATAATTCTCCTGAAACTTTAATGTTTACCTTTATAAAAATTAAAAAGGAAATTTCATGGAGAATTGAACCTCCCTTTTATTTGCTTATTTTAATATTTATTATTAAGTAGGGTAGAACAGGGTGAATTGCATAAATGATAGTGGGAGATAGAAATGAAGGAGAGAAAAGCATTTAAAGCTTATAATTTGATTTTTCATAGTGTCACAGGTGGTCCTAGCTCGGTGGTGATTAATTTTGGCTTACATAATAGAGTTGTGGGCCCTAACCAAACGTGTGAAATCATGCATCGCCATAAAGTCTCACAACAATCGCCCCCACAAAAGATCTCCTCAATATATATATTGACTAAGTGGAAACATTTTTTTTCTTTTATAGAATTTTATATTTTAATTTCAAGGTATAATCAATTGCCTTTGCTCAATTATTCAAAAGCCAAATTAAGTTATTACACCTTCGTACAGTAAAAGAATATATTTTTCTTTCCATTTTTAATAACGCAACTATACTACATTTCATTGTTTAATAAGACACATCTAAAAACGTATTTATTACTTAATATCGTTACCGAGTATGTTTATTCAATCGAATGACTCGTGTAAAAATACGTAGTTACTGTGGGAAGATACGGACAAACAATAGTATTCTATAGATAAAACTGAAAAAGAAAAAAAAGAGTTAGTGTAAAACATGACATCAAACAGTAATAATTATTATATCGTTTTCTTATATTATATCGTTTTCTTATAGCATTAAAAGCTATAGCTGTTAAAACGTCTGGAGCCAATCCAACCTAACTTATTTATTAATAAGTTCAAAAAATTTGAACTCGACCCGATCTACCATAGATTGACTCACTAGCTCACTTAATTATAATTTTTTTAAATAAAAATAATTTTTTAATTCAAATTTAAATAAATTTCACTCTAAAAATGATGTTAAATTCCAAAGATAATTCAAAATAAATAAAAAAATATCATACAATCCAAGCATAATCCAAATACAAGCATAACCCAAAAACAAAAACAAAGGCTAACAAATAAATTTTTAATATTGATAATTTTTCTATCACTTGTTCATTTATAATATTAGAGTAATGAATAAATAAATAAATCTATAATATTTTTTTCTCTTGAAACATTTTTTTTATCCTCATCTACAATATAATAAAAAAAATGCTAACTAATAATATTGAAAACAAAATAATAAATAATTAAATTAAATTAGGTGGGTTGGTGAGTCATTGGCTCACCATGGGTTCAACCTAGATAAGCCGGATTATAAGTGAGCCGGGTTGAAAACTAACCTGTATATAAAAAAATTACATTTATTTTCAAAACCAACCCAGCTCAAACCTGTGGTAGGCCAAATTGACTCGCGGGTTACAATCTATTTTCACACTACTAATAAAAACTGATTATTTAAAATATATATACTATCTTTATAGATGATTTTGTAAAAAGTGATATATTTAATAATTATTATTGTCGGATTATAAAAATATGATAGTGTATAAAATATTTACTCATTTATTAAGCATTTGACTTCAAATAATATCATTAAAGCTCGTGTTTTATAGTACAGTATATATGTTTCAAACAAATTTAAAAACACAATTTTGAGTTTCAAAACGAAACGAGATGGAGGAAAACAAGGGACAAAATGCAGAAGGAAGAAGACCTTTTGTGACAGTAGTGGAGGATAAAAAAACATGATATGTGGTATCTCAACGACGATGGAGGAGAGCTAAAGAAGAGACATACTGAAAGAGATGAATAACAAAAGAAAGATACGTCATAGATTTAAAACATATATTTTATGAATTACATTTTAGAAAACGAAGAGTACTACACCACACATTACAATAACTAATGTAATATCAATACATATAGTATTAATTATCATCCAAAAACTTATATAATATCTTACCATAAATTATATCGATTGTTAGGATAATTGATGTAGTATGTGATACTATATACCTCACAAAGTAGGTTTATTTTATAATACTGCAATAATAAATCTAATAATTCATATAATAAATAAATTTTTATTTATAAAAATGTCATTTATTTCTTTCCACAGCAATTTTTTTTAACTTGAAACAGTATGCGTTAATTAGTTTTAAAATCTTATAATGAAAGTAGATACATAACCAGTTTTTAATTATAATAATGTAAAACTTAATGAAAGACAGTAATTAGATAAGAAAAACGCGCTACTATTTTTAATAAAGTCTCACATAACTTTACGAGATAATAATGTGCTTTTAAAATAATAATAGAAATAATTAACATAAATGAAGACGTCACTCTTATATTGATAATATATATAAGAAAAAAATTAATTAATTATCATATTGACTAGTTTAGAATCAATGAAAATAAGAGACTAATTTAGATTTTAATTCAAAAATCAATTATCATTTTTTATTTATTACAGAAATTATTTTAGATAATATAAATTTTAGTTTATAAATTAATACTTAATTTAATTAATTTATTTAATAATTTTCTTGTGATATATATTAAATCATTTGTAATGGAATTGATGTAATAAAAATCTCTACTGTAAATAATAAAAAATATATTAAATCATATGTGTAAAGAAAAATAAATATTAGATTCGGTTATCAGAAAACCCGATTTAATATATCAATTTTAAATTAAAAAAAAAGTTAGATAACATATTAGATCGGCTATTGTATGCAACCGATTTAATATGTATTTTTTTTCTAAATCTAATGCTAAACTCTTTTATTGTAAGAAGTTAATTGTTGAAGTTTTCATTTTATTTTATTGGATTCTACTGTCGATTGAGTAGTACACGAAAACTCCTCCATTGGATTGTCGTTGCGCTGTGTTGCACACCACTCCAGGTTACACAGTTACAGATTGTGACAGTTTTAAAAGTTCAAAAGTTTGCAAAGCTTGTTCAATGAAATAGAGAGACACATTCAGAGAATGAAGGATATGTCTTATTTAATTTTTCCTAAGCTATGAGTTCTATTGTTTATTGGGATTACTTTTATTATTGTTTCATTATTCTCATCTCATGATTCCACCTTCTAAAACTTTAAATTGAATTAACTAAATTATTAAAGTCATCATATTTAAGTTAGAGTGATGGAGTTATGGTGCTTTGGTGTAACTTTTTAAATTATTACTATTAAAATTGTGGAGAGACAACTTTATTACTATAAAATAAGTGAAAAAAAATTAAATCTGATCCAAATATATCTTTCATATATTAAATCAGTTATACAATTAATCTAATATGTCTTTTGATATATTACACCAGTATATATTAGATTTATATACTCAAGAATCGATCTAATATATTTATTTTAGAATGTGTGTATTTTATTAATGTAATATATATTCGAGAATCCATTTAATATATTTATTTTAGAATGTGTGTTTATTTTATTGATGTAAGTTATATTTAGAATAAACAAAGGTCACAAAATGATAATGCAAAATATAATTATCGAGATGGAAGAAAATATAAATCCTTGCTCTATTTCAATATACATACCAAAAGATACACTTTTGATTAAGTTTGTTAGAACATGTATTGTAATGAAAGGTGGTCTACGATGAGATCCATGTTTGATGTTATGACAATGACATTCTTTTAAGTGTTGTATAGTAGGATTAATTATAATGTTGCTTTTATTTATTTTTACTTTTTTACATATTACTGTGCATATAGATTGGAGTAATCCAGTTATCCTTAATTATTTAATATATTTGTCTTTACTGATAAAAAAAATAGCATTATTGTATAAAAAAATTCAATAATTACGAAGATGTATGACATATCAAGATAAAAAACAAGTTTGAGAGTTAAGATGTCATGATTAAAAAAATAAATTAACATTAATATAATATTTAGTTTATAACAAATTATTTATTAGATTATAAAATATAAAATATAAAATTATTACCATATTTTATTTCTAATATATTTGGAATGTTTTTCTACATTTCTTCATTATAATCATTTTATATGTAGCATGCACGTCTTTATTTATTTTTATTCATGTTACGTATTTGTCTTAAAAATATAGGAGTATGAATAATTTAAAAAATAAGATGTTCGATTTGTTTCAAGAACTATTGATCATATCTTACCCTAGGAAGACTTATATCTTTTATCAAGATATAATAATAAAATGACCATTCTTAAAATTGCATCTTAAAGATTTATCAAAATAAATCTTAAGGGATCAATGTCCATTGTATTGTTATTTAATACTTATTTACATTTATAAAAGTGCGCTATAAAATCATAAATTGTAAAAAAAAATGTAAAATCTTTGGTTTGTAACAACAAAAAGAGTTTTGTAAATTTATATTTTAAACAAAGTTTTATATAATTGTAAGTCAACTGTTAAATTTTATAGCACTCCTTCCTGCGAGTGTCTGCAGGTGTAGGACTTTTCTTGTGGAACCTTTTTAAGAGTTTTTCCCTTTTAAAAAAAGTTAAGCTACGGTTGTCAAATTACCTACCGAGCTTAATTTTTCATTGAGAATTTCACTTTCTTCTAGTTGATTTTCGAGGTTCACTTTGCAACATTGATTCAAATCCAATTCATCACACTTGTTTTGGCCATGTGTCCTTTCAGCTGCAGCGGCAATTTACTGTTGTTGAGGTTAATTTCATGATGAACTTGGATTTAAAGTTTCATTTTCTTCATCATAGGAAGCTCGATGCAAATATGTTGTAACTTTGTGTTTTGGACATTATTTAGTTTATGTGAAATAAATCATTTGAAAAGAAAAACTATGTTTTGATTTGCTATAGATTTCATACAGCTGAGATCTAATAGAAATGGTTTTCTTGTAGAGTAGCAAGGAAAAATTTATTTTGTAATTCATGAAATCTTCCTTTAGCTTTCGAATTTTTTGATAAATCTATCCGTAAAATAAAATTAATAATAATTCATCTACAAAAAATTTATTGATAAATTTTATTAACCAATAGTAACATTAATTGGTAATTACTAATAATTAAAAATTTATTCGTATTTATCCATCAATAATAAAGAAGATCTTTTTGTCAATAAATATAAAAGATCTTTTTTTTCTAACTTTTTTCCCTTTTCTTTTTTTTTCATTTTTCTTTGTTTAAGTAGTAATTTAATCCATATATTTAAGCTTTTGTTTCATTTTGGTCTTTATAATTTTTTAACTTAATTGATCACTATTTTTTTAAATAAAAAAACCTTATTTGAGTTGCTATTTGTGTAGTTTATTTTGTTAATTTGACATTAACATTGTTTGTATGAAAGTGTTAAGGTCTAGATTTGTCACATAAAAATTTAAATCAATTTTTATTAAGAAGTGTCACATGTCAAAATTAGAAGAAGGTAAAAAATAAAACAAATTTTAACAAGTAAACATTTAAATTTTGACATGTGACATTTTCAAATATTAATGTCAAGATAGCAGAAGAAATCATATTGAGTTTTTTTACAAAAATATAAACTAAATTGAGTTGAAAATAAATGTAAGGAGAAAAAAGAATCAAAGTCCTATAAGGATCAAATTAATAATTAAATTTTTTTCTTCATCCTCTTCCGTTGATATTATCACCATAAACATTATTATTACCTTTGTGATTGTCATATTCTCTTTTTTTACAAAAAAAACAATTATTAACAAAATCATAAATTTTTTTATCACGATATAGTCAATGTAAGACCCTGAAAAATTAAAGGAAAATGTGAATCTTGGGTCATTAGTAGAGTAAGAAACCAAAAATGTATCAAGTTGTAACAAAAGTTAAAGTTTATATGCAAAATACAATGCTGTCAACTTTGACATGGTTTGGTATTTTAATTATAATTAATTGTACAAATTAGATATTAAGTTGATTCTTTTTCCATTAGAAAGTAGACTCGAATAGTTTCGATTCGAGTACTTATACGCGTAATTCCGACATCGGGAAGGGGTTCAACCGGACTGGCAAAGTTGTCAAAATCAGACTCACTCGCTGTACGCGTTTTGGACGCGTTTTGGACGCGTTTTGAACGCGTTTTGAACGCGTTTTGACTCAGTAAACGCGTTTTACTATTTAAACACGTTTTTCTGGTTATTTAAGAGCGTTTTGGGGCTGAGAGAATTCCTAAGTTGAATCTGAGAACTGTTACCTAAAAGCATTGGACCAGAGAAGTTTTAGAGCTAAGTTTGGAGCCACGAGAAGGAATTCTAAGGCAGAGGAACGTCGGGGAACCGTTTGAAAGCAAGCTTAGGAGAAAACCGTAAGGGGAGCTAACCTTGAGTCTTTTTGTTTCTGTATGATTTTAAATTTGGTATATGTTTAGGATTTTGATTCTCTTTATGATTTTAGAATGAAATTCTACTTCTATTGTATCTTTTGAATTGATGTACGGTTTGGAATTGGGATATGTTTCTGATTTGATGGTTTTGAAGAGATCTTGTTCATATTAAGCATTTTGAATCGGTGGAAGTTTTTAGGTATACGTATAGATCGAAGATTTTGAATCTGTTTATGGATTTAAAAGGAGACTAGGTCTTGATCGGAAATTTTGGATTGTACTAATTATCCGCTGCCTTTTTAATTATATGTTTAGTTTAGATGTTTATAAGATTTAGATGAATATGGGTTGTTGATGGGAGATAAGTTTTTGGATGTATAGAAAATCTGTATGATGGAAGGAATAGTCGTTATAGTCCGGGAAGTGAATTTTCGTAATTTTGGAATAGTAAATTCGCTTGAGTGAATGAGTTAACTCGCTGAAGCGAGTTATGCGTAACAAATTTAGTGTTTTGATATTTTTGACGTTTTGGGAGTTTTGGATGTCCGTTTTAGACGTTCTTTAGGTCGATATGGGGGTTTTTGACCCTTGCAGAGCCATTGGTGAGGGTATCCAAGCTGTTTGAACTACTTAATAGTTCAAATTAATAGACCATAAAGAGTTATGTGTTAATAAGTGATGTTTCTGTGAGGATGTGGAATGTCTGAGTATGTGAGAATTATTTTCTTGAGATATGACTAAAGATGATAATATGTTGACATGTGTATTTATGAATGGAAAGTGTATACTAGAGTTCCAAGGAGGAACTCCTTATTGATTTTGTGTCAAGTACTGTACGTATGAATATAGGAACTCCGACTTAGGGGTTCATTCTTATGCTCTCAATAGTCTCGATCTCACTTAGAGAGAAAGCTATGTGGTGGAGAGTGGAAAATTCTTACCGAAGATCCACAGTGTGAGTGGACAGAGTAGGAAGGATGTAGCTTCAGTGGTGATATTCATATCCGAAGATCTAGTTTGGAGGACAGAGTAGGATAGAATAATTGAGCTAGCGAATAAGTACATCCATATCCGAAGATCCAGTTTGGGGACAGAGTAGGATAGGATGTAGCTGAGTAAAGCACCACTGCAAGTGTAGAACTAGCTAAGAGTTCAATATTCATACGATTATCCGAATGAGTGGAGTTTACGAATGATAATGGTATGTTTATTATATTATTGAGTAATTTAACTTATAAGATGGAAGTTTGGTTATTAATTTAATTTACCATGATGTTTTGTATTGCATTAGCTCACCCTTGCTTTGTCTGTTGTTTGGTTGTTATTTTGTGTTATGTATTTTGATTGGCGATGATCATCCGGTGGATGGGAGCAGAAGTCGGTGATATGCCGGTGGAGCAAGCCTTAGATGGAGGATCGACTGAAGAATACTTTTAATAATGAAACCTATGTTTATATTTCTGTTTTAAGGTGTGGAGTGTAATTAGTTTGAAATTCAGTGAGGATTTGTAGAATAATGAGGAAAACTCTTATTCTTCCTTCTATCAACTGTTCTATTGTATCAATGATGTAAGAACTCTATTATAGTTTGATGCTATAATTATTGGGATGTTACAGTCAAAGTCTACAAAAATGTCTATTTTATTGATAAAATGTATCGATAAAAATTTATATTATCATCAAAAATTATTTTGACTATAAAATTTATTTTATCGGTAAATTTATTTTTTTATCGAAAAAATATTATCTCAAGACAATTTGATCTTAAATTTCTCAACGTGGCTTTCACTTTATAGCATAAATCTCTTTATCGCAATTTCCCATTCTCACCTTCTCGCATATGAATAAATACAAACAAAAATTACTCTCTCAATTCATATGCATAAACATTATTCGTCCAAATACAAATATAACAATAAAGTAGCTTTTCAATTTCTTCATTTGATATGCATGTTTTTTATTTTTAAATTTGAAAATATTGAAAGAAGTGCTGACTGAGGTTCCCACTATCAGAAGCACGAACCACAAGCAATTAATATTTTATCGAAAATGCTAAAGCACATAAAAAATTAAATTACCATTTTATTTTAAAAAAAATCTTGATCAACAAAATATAGAACGGTTCTGTTATAAAATTACAACAAAATTTTAAATTAATATAAGCTTTAAAAATTATATATTTCTCTATGTAGACTTAAACAAGCATCTTGTAACATCCCAAAATTTATACAGTCATCAATTATATAATAGAATATTAACATATATTAATATGACAAAACTGTTTTACAAATAAAAGGGATCGGGTTCACAATTTGGCCGAACGGCCTTACATAGGTACAGATAAACGTACGCGCGTTCAGTATAATTAAGAACGAACGGTTTACAAAACTAAATACCGAACGTTCAACTACACAACTGTAGCAAAAGGGCGCTCGTTCTAAAACGGCCCGCTAATCCAACTAAGCTAACAGCTCACCGAACGTCTTTCTGTTCGGCCTTCACTTCAACCTCTACAAGATTCTCCTCAGCAATGAATTCTTCTTCAAGTGTTTCCCCCAAAGAAGCATCTCCCTCTGCTCACATCCACACGGATGATCATTGCAAGGACAAGACGAACGTACAGATACAAACAACACAAAGGAAACGCAAGGGTAAGCTTATTGAATTTAATCCAAGCAATATCAAGCATTTCATACATATCAAGCACGTCAAATAATTACAACACATACATTCAACTCATTCATTAACTCAATCAAATTCCTGATACTAGACTGACTGTCCGGACTGTATGAATTCTGTGTAGCTACGACGTCCGTGCACCCAGGTGGGATAGCTGGAATACTCGTCAGCAGCCACCTGAGGTTAGTCCGTTCTGTCCAAGTTACAGTTATGGACTAAGACCTCCTGCCATTCCCACACATGACATACTCCTCTCTACTTGAGAACGAGCACTCACGGAATATCAGGATGACCCGCCAGCTAAGCTTACCACATTCATACTTTACAAATCTCAATTTTCATTCAAGAGTCGTTCCTCCCTGGAACGCTCGTTCAAAATCCACAATCATAGTTTCATCTCTTATACCGTTCGCACATTATAATCTTTCCTCTAAATCACATTTTCATTCTTTGTTCCACTTCCATAAAAGGACGAGCGTTCAATCCTCTTCATAATGAGGACGAACGTCAAGAGCGAGACCGAAAGATCTTCTTTTCCAAAGGGATAAAGCTGACACTTTTAACTTGACGAACGTTATTACAATTTGAATCAGTTAAGTGAACTGACTCTAGAACAATTCGACTTATACTTAGAAAAATTCAATGATCAAGATTTAGAGTCAATCTAACTGAATGAAAATACAAAAGACGAGTGCTAAATGTACTAAGTACAATTTAGTTAGAATAAACCGACTGCCAGTAAATGACCGAACGCGGTACGCGAATTCACTGAAGTTTAGGACGAACGCTATTTACTTTTTGGACGAACGCTATGAAAGTTTTAGGACGAACGTTTATTTATACTCATTTAGTAATTATGGAAAGAGCGAGTGTTCGGTATAAGACCGAGCGCTACTTATCACTTACGCTTTGGGACGAGCGTTCGGTATAATACCGAGTGCCACTTAGGACGTACGTTTTGGGTCGATACCCATTGCTGATTCAAAATCTTAGAAATAGGATTTCATATAAGTTGTAATGATGAAGTTACGTTTTTAACAATATGACTAAGTGTCTGAAGGTGTATTCTCAAGCTTCTCAATTTCTCACACAACACTCATGATGTCTACGTTTGGCCGAACGCTCAAACGTAAAGTTATGTATAAGGGGGCGTTCGTCCTCAAATGGAATCCTTTCCAAATGAAAGGGTTCGACTATTTCAAAGAATTTACTGAGAATACCGAACGGTCAAAGACCGTTTCGATAACGAACGTTCATTATCATAGATTTCATATTCAAATTCAACTTACAGTAACACATTTTTCAGTATAAACTTTCATAAATTAAATTACTCATATCATAGTACAATCCATACTTCTCATACATCAACTCATCATCAAAATCATATGCTAAAATCTGATACCATAGATAATAATTAACAAAATTCATAAAACATGCATCCAACACAGTACAACTTCACAGAACAATCATGCAACACAGTATAACTCAAGAATTAAATTTAATAAGCTTCCCTTACCCGGATTCAGTAGTGATCGTTCTAAGAAGATCTTGACTCGTCCAAATGTGGCTTTCTATTCTCAACTTTTCTCTTAAACTCTTCAACTAGAACTAACCAAAAGAAAACGTAGAGACTTAGTTTTCACCCTTGCATGCAGCTGAATTTGGGTTTGCAGAGAAACTAGAAACGAGCGTCTAGGTTGGGAAACTTACCGGTTACAGAGCTGGAAGTTGTTCGATCTAAAATGAAGCTCACGGTGCAGGGAACGTTCCTACGGTGCTGAAACGTGAACGGAGAAAAGGGTGGTAAGTTGCAGAAGAGAGAAGGAGAAGGGTTATAGAGAGAAGGAGGAGAAATGGAGATTCTGAGTTTGGAAGGGGAGAAGGTGCGCGTGAGAGAGTGGGAGATTTTTCCAGAAAATTCACTTTTGTTCAAATTCCACTGTCAGACGGACGAGCGTCCCTCTCGTCGACACATGCACCCCACCACTGACTTCAGAAGTTTCTAATTTGACAAGTGGCGCGCATGCATGGATCGGTGGAGGATTTTTTTTAATGCACTGAACGCGTGGCACGGTGCATTAATGGAAGCAGAGAGGTGATTCAGCATAGTAATAAATGAGACGTGACACATCTTAATATAATATAAATAATATAATATAATGTGACATAATATAATAAATATAACATCATATAATATAATATAATATAATATACTAAAAACATAATTAATAAAAATAATTAATTTCTAACTAACTGATTGAAAAAGAATTTGATATTCATTGGATGACTTTAGTCATTGAGAACATTTAAAGTACGAAGAAGGTTCTAAAATTCAATATATTTTTAGTTTGATTTGAGTATTTTTCTTAATTAATGTCTATACACATCACTATGTTTGATCTAATCAAACTAGTTACATTAAGTCTATAGTATAAAATAACCTAAATCAGTTCTGAGACCTTTCTGGTAAATTGTCAGATACTAATTTTCGTGCCTCAATATATTTTGTTTCAACCGTGCTAATATGAGTCGCATATACTATATTTATATTAAGATATATGTTTTGTGACTATTAAATGACATTGAAGCTAGTTCGATTAGTTGGCAAATAGAAATATTTATTTTCTCTCGAAATAGAATATTTAATATTCTATATAATGTAAATGCATTAATAAAAATATTTACCTATATACACATAAAATGAAAAATATAGTCTCTTTTTTTTTTTATCATGAGCGATATCATCACAACCTTTTCTTAGCTTTTGATAAAGAAATTCATTAAATTCTTTTAATTTTGGGAGTTCATTTATCTCTTTTTTTTCTTTAACATATTCTTCTCATTAAGACTCTTCCTTAAAGAGAAGGTTCAAAAATTTCCTTTAAACAATAAGGTATACATTCACATGAAACATAGATAAAGTTATAAGTAACTTTTGACTTGTAAGTTTATAGTACATATATTCATTTTAAAAATAAGAGTAGTCAACAAAAGTACATTGCTATGCACATGTAATAAGTTCACTTCCTTAATTTGTAGGGATGTGGACCCAAATAGAGCAACTAAAAATCTTATGGCTCAAGATTTAAGAAATGAAGAATCAATTATAAAGACTGTATGTGATAATAAAAATTGTATCTTTTGTAGACAATTGCATGAACTTAATCAACAAAATACTTAATTAAATGTTCAATTAAAAAGTTAAAACAAACAATCTAAGAAACGTCTTATCTAACTAGTTAGACAGACATCTTAATATAGAAGTTAAAAAAAGATAACTAATAAACATATCCAACTCCTAACTAATTCAAATAGAAAATAGCATAATGCTCATTTAACAACTTTAGCAATTAACTATGTCCAACATTATTACATATATACTAAATATATTACTTGTAAATATTTCTCGAAACACTCAAAACATTACTTATAATATGTGACTCAAAATACTATTAGGATTGCTATAGTCAAAATGTTTATTTTTAATTAATTTTTCAATTACTAAATTGGTTAAGATGAATTAGTTATGAATTTTCAATTGAAACATGTTAGAAATACAGGTACATAAAGTAAATTAAAAAAACTACAATGTTTAAGTAACTTTTTCAAAAACAATTAACTAATATGAAAATTTTGGTTTCACTAAAGGTAAAATTTAACTAAAATTAGTTATGCGATTTGTCTATTAAAAATTGGGTTTTATTTTCTCTAGATAATGACCATGTGAATATGAACTTGACTTAAAAAGTGAAAAAATCTATAAAGTTTATCAGGTTAGATTAAATTTTTTTGAATATAAATCAATTAATTTTTTCCTTAGTCTATTTAATCTAAATATTCATAGATCCAATTCGTCCATACAATTTCAGACAACATTATTTTAGAAAATAATAATTACTTTTGAATAAATTATAAAATATGTTATTAAAACATATCTATGTATTGTAATTTATATATTTAAAATTAAAATTAATTTTATTATTATAACTCAAATTTTAAAAGATATATTTTATTTTTAGTTTTTTTATATGACGTTTAAAAAAATTGTTTTACCTTTTAAAGACTAAATGGTCCTTTATTCACCCAACAAAAGACTAATAAAATGTATCCATTTAATGACATATGATGACCATAGTCACAAATTTATTAGGTGATATTTTGGAGCAAACCATAATAGGCTACTAATTTTATCACAAGTTGTTTGCTAAATAGATTTACATTTGTATTTATATGAATCGCAGAGACATATAATGTAAGATCGTGATCTGATATTTAATTATTTGTTTATATATTTATGGATTGGGATAGTAGAAATCACAGTGCTTATTAATTTCCGTTATTTTTTGTATATAATTTTTTTACTAAAACATCATATTTGTTGCAGTAATATATTTTTTTGCTGATAAAAAAATCTCACAATTCTTTTGAATTGCAGGAAAAAAAACTTAATAATTGGAATGAAAGCAAAGTTGCAATTACTGTGTAAGTGAAAGAAATTCGAAACCAATTAATATTTGAATACTTGAACCATACTATGTAGTTAAATCCCTTCCCCTACATACACGTTCATATGAGTCATAGTAACCTTTGCATACGAGCACAAATAAAAAGAGCAGACCAGAATCTGATAAAAAATAATAGATGTAATCTTATTAGCTCACAAAGCACTGATGATTATGGATAACCAAGTTGATTAGTAGTGGACTAAATCAAATCAGACACACTTGGACTACAAGCACCAAACCACACCGACTACGCGGTAACACACTAATTCTAATTGCCTTCTTTCAATTACACAAAAACAATAAAATAAGTATATAGCCTTTTAATTATTTATAGCATATAACACCTCATTATGCATGCTACAAAATTATCATCAATAAAAAAAATATTATGATCGATGGTATATATATTGGTTTATGGTTAAAAAATGAAGATACATATATAAAAGTTAGTGCAAATAGGTAAAAAGTGGAAATGGAAATATGAGAGGGGGAAGGGGTAGGAAAAGGGGAACAAAAGCACCTTGAAATAGGGCCCATAACATGTCCTCTCAAAAGACCCCAAGATGTGATTTTCATCTTTCTCCACTGCACTAACACATTCTTTTCTTTCACCTCTTCTTCTTCCACCTCTCCTGTCTCATATTTCTCCTTCCACTCATACCTATTCCAATTCTCACCATGTCCACCCAAATGCACAACCAAGCACCCTCATCGTCAAGGGCTGTCGCCGCCGTCGCCTCTGATCAGCGCCATCAGCAGCAGGTCCCCGCCCCTCTCAGCCGCTACGAATCGCAGAAGCGCCGAGACTGGAACACCTTTGGACAGTACCTCAAGAACCAGACACCGCCAGTTTCGCTTTCCCAGTGTAACTTCAACCACGTGCTCGAGTTCCTTCGCTACCTGGACCAGTTCGGAAAAACCAAGGTCCACCTCCACGGTTGCATCTTCTTCGGGCAGCCCGATCCGCCGGCGCCATGCACCTGTCCTCTGAGACAGGCATGGGGGAGTCTGGATGCGCTCATCGGACGGCTTCGGGCCGCCTACGAGGAGCACGGAGGGTCGCCGGAGACCAACCCCTTTGGCAGCGGAGCTATTCGCGTGTACCTTCGTGAGGTGAAGGAGTGTCAAGCAAAGGCAAGAGGCATCCCTTACACCAAGAAAAAGAAGAAGAAGAACCAACTCAAGGGCCCTCATCACCCTCCCAAGTCCCTCAAGCAATTGGCCACTTGAGATCGATATCGATGGTAATTTCTAATATCAATCATTCATCTGTTTCTTGATTTTTGGTATGTTTTCAATTTATATGCCACAAATCCCTTCTCTCTGTAGATAGGACAAACACTCATTACCTGTGGGTCGGTAGGTTGATTAACAAACCTCATCACTATGCATATATATATATATATATATATATATATATATATATATATATATATATATATAAGATAGACTCACACTACAATAATTGCAAAAATTCAAGCTTTTAATAAAAAACTATGTTAGCCATGGAAATACTATGGAGTATACAACTATACATAACACAAACCCTAGAAGCATGACACAAACAAACCCTAAATTCCCATGGTGGATTGAGAAATTGTTTGAGTAGAGTAATATAGCAGCTAAAGACGGAAAAGAATAATAATTAGTCTAGAAAGGATACCCTCTCTCTCTCTCCATTGTATCCTTTTCACTCTCTCTTTCTCTCTCCTATCATTCAAAACACTGTTATTGCAGTTTCCTAATTAAATAATTCTCAGGTAGGCACTTTATGCTGATTTTGGCCCTATTTCTGATTATGCTTGATGTTTTTGCTCCCCATGGCCATGCCAGCTTCACATATACGTTGCATGTTATTCATACAAACCAACGTAGAACCTGAAACGTACTTCAATTTCGGTTTTTTATTTTAATCGAATACGTGCTTTTTAATTAATAAAACCGAATCCTTCTCTAAGACCATCTGTACGGTAGTGTGGTCCATAAAAATATTGTGTCACATTACAAACAAGGTAGACAAAAGTTCATTTTTATCTGTTTGTCTCTCTCAGCATCACACAAACGTTGGTTTGTTCAGTGATGGACATGTGTGTGCTTATTATAATGTGTACTAATTAATGTAGTTGTGAATGTGAAGAGAGATTATACGAAAATGACCTAGGACGTTTCTTTTTGTCTGTCTCTCTACCGTATATACATATTGTCTCTTCACAAGTATATTCACAAATATTCTCTAAAAAGTAGAAAGGAAAGTTAAAATTTGAATCTTTTACTTAGAAATAATAGTAAAAGTACATAATGTATATAAAGAGAAATAGATTAATCATAAACTCAACTTAAAAGATTGTTCTGTCGGAAAGATATCTCCCTGTTTGTCATTACTATGTAAGTGTGCATTAATGTGTCTGCTTCTGAGAGTTTTAAAACTATTAGCACATATACTGACTTAAATTTTCACTGGGACACATTGGTTGGTATAGTGTCTCTCCCTCTCTGCCTCTTTTTATATATGCTACCATGCTCATGTATTGGAACTTCTCTTCGAACATCTTGAAAAACAATGTTTTCTTAATTACCGTTAATTTCAATTTCTAACAAGAACATAGAGGAACTTTTTCTTCAATTTTAATCTTACTATAATTATGACATAGAGTCAGTGAGTGAAGTAATAGAGTATAAAGAAACAAATATTTGCTTGAAATGACCCCCACTTATTCATCGTTGTTGTCCCATCACGTAGTTGAATGTTGGGTTCTTATAAACACTGTCTCATGGTTGGTAGAAAATTGTGTTCATGGCAAAGCATACCAAGACTGATGATGATTGAATGATATTCCATCATGGCTTGATTTTGAGCCTAGGAAGAGACAACATATACATACGTTCATTTTCCTATCTTCTACCTCATTTTTTCTCGTATTCCTTCTTTTCTTCTACCTCACTCATTTGTCATTTCTGTTTCTACTTTTTGTTATTTGTATGAATTGGTCTGAATGCAGTGTAAAACGGAATCTGAACTTATATTTTAACTTATTTTGTTGGAATTACAAGAAAATAGTCAATTTGAAAGAAATAAAAAAAATTAAAACCATAGTTATAAATATTTAATTTTATATTAATGAGGTAAAATATTAATATTAATTAAAGAGGTAAAATATTAATATTTAATCATTTGTTGTTTGTTTCTTTTGATGCTTATCTTTTTATAATTCGTACGTGTCTATGTATATGTATGTATTATATATGTGTGTCATTAATTTATTCACCTAAAATATAAAAATACTTATAATTAAAACCCTTATTAACACTAGATAAGACTATAATAAAATGACTTAAAAAGAAGGATAGGATAAAAGTAGTAAAAAAAAAGTTTTAAAGTCTAAAGTATATTAATCAAAGAGTTAAAAAAAGATCAGGTTGATTGAATTGACTAGATTTTGAAAAATAGTTTATAACAATTATGGTTCCCATTTGAAGTGATTAAAAAGACAAATCAATTTAATGAGTTTATCAAGTCAATCTATTCAAGACATAATGGGAGACTATGTTGATGAGATATATGTTTGTTAATGAAGTAATAGTTCTTATTTATATTTTTTATACTTGATAGGTAAAATTATTTTTTTCTTAGTCGGGAAATAAATATATGTGTGAACTTGTGTCCATACTTATATTTGTATCTGTATCTGTTTAAATATTTATTAATTACTCTCTTTATAAAACATTCAAATAAAAATAAAAAATGTTTAATTAAATACATGTTAATTACTAATAAATAATTATATTATGTAAATTTTAAAATAAAATAGTAAATAAATTAAAAAATGTAGCAAGTTAAATCTAAAATAGATATAAGAAGGAAGATATTTATATATATATATATATATATATATATATATATAATCTAAAAATTTGAATATACTTATATTTAAACTATGTCACTTCAATCTAAACATTTTTTGTCAGTATAAAAATATATTGAAACAACATCTATAAATATAAATTTATTTGTCATTATACCACAACCCTTCTCAAAATAGTGGGATAAATGTTAATGGAGACAATAATTGATTAAAATACTACTGCAAAGTTTAAATTTAATAAGTCAAACAATCTTAAATTGTTATATGATTATTAAAAAACATTAATATTTGTAATATCATAAAAATGTTCTTTTTACCTTTAGATGATAGTAAAAAAAATGTTCTAATAATATATCAACATTAAAGTTTAAATATTTACACATTTTACAATATATACATTTAAGTTTAACAATATTCTAGAAACTAAAGTTTTAGTCTTACTTTTTTCTTACTTGACCCATCATAATCCTTCTGCTATTGCAATGAATTTGGAAGATTTTAAGATTTCTAACTAAGTTAAAATTTTATAATGTTTAAAATTTATATTAATAAGAAATTCTTTTTAGGGAATATTGGTTTTTATTATTTATGACTATGAGAAATTAAAATAATAAAAAAAACACTAAATTGCCATTATCCACATGAATAGTATTTTTAATTATTTCTAAAGGTTTCCCTTCCCATAAATTCTTTTTTCACTTTCAAACGTTAAATATGCTGTGTTTGGAAATTATGTTATTACTATATTGTTTGTTGTTATAATTAAGGCCTTGAATGAACAGTGTGTGTGAGATACTCTAAGTAGATACATTCTTTGTTGGACACTGAACATATTCTAAAAATAAATTATATTTATTAACAGTTTTTCATTTTGGTTAGCCCTTCTTAATAGATGTTAACTGTTGGTTTAACTATTACTATCATATACTTGTAATAAATTGCAGGCTTTAATCTATTTTTAAATATATAAACAATCTTAGTCTATGGATATATCATTTAATTATTATGAATTAAAAACGTTAATATATATAACTTCATGAAAAATTCTTTTATTTAATTTTATTTTAAATATATCTTAGTACTAAGCAATCGTCAGTGCTAATATAGAGTATGCTTTTTATTATTAGAAGATTACATGTTAACAGTTGGGTATAATTGTTTAATCTTAAAAAACTGAGAGACCGGATTCGTTATATATGTATAGAAATTTATAAAGCAGTCGAATTTGGCCTAAATTGTATTGTACTACAATATAATATATTATGTATACATAAATAAATTCCTACACATAAACTATTTACGAATGTGATGCATCATACCATTAATTAGCATCTATAAATATGCTTAGAGTTTATTTATTTTTGGTTGAATGATAAAAACAAACAGTCTCTAGAGACTTAAACACCAATAAGATTTAAAATTAATATCGATTCATATCATTTTTTATCTAAAATCTTAAAATAATGAATGAATCTTTTATTTTTATATATTATTCTACTTTTTCATTTTTATTAAAATGTAAAAGTATAAGAAATTAGAGTCAAAAGTATTCTGAAAACAAACTGCATTGTACAGAATGATGAAACTTCTTTTGGCACCAAACAAGTTGGACGACATGCACCATAATGTCTGACTTCACCTAAACTAAACTACTTTTGCATGTTTGGTGTGCATATTTGCAGAAACAAAGATTTAGTTTTTTCGAAAATGCTTCTATGTATTGCAATCAAATTTTTATAGTGACTTCTCAGTGAGATTATGTATATTATTGTAACAAGTGACTTTGCTAAGCAGTGTTGCATGCAGGGGCCTGACGAAGACTTACTCGAACTGGGGATTTAATACGCGAAAGTGAAAGAGCATGTCCTAAAAGTATCATCATTCTGCTGCTTCGACTAAAAATTATGACAGAAAAATATTGAAATCCCATTACTTAATTAGTACGTAGTTCTGAACATAATAATCCTTTTGGAGCAAGTTTGGTCTGAGTAGGTCTTAAATATATATGCATATATATATGTTCTATCTTGTAAGTTGTTATCACATATTAGACCTCTTCCCCAAAATAGAAACGTTGAGGATCGAATGGATAGATTTACAGATGTTTACTATTTTATACGATCTTATATATATCCTTTCTCACACATGTCCATACACATCTGAAAGCTTCCGTCCAAATATTCAATAATTAAAATCTTCATCACAATCTCATTACAAAACATGCACTTGTCCGTCCCTTATATAATTCTGAAGCAGCAGTCAAAAATGAGATCTCTCATATGTTGCTGCATTTGAGGCATTGCATTGGAAGAATTATAATTACAAGATTAAGGAAAGTTATAGGCACTGAAGTTTTCAACCATTCCCTCCCTCCCCCGTTATTTTTGGCTATTCAATTTGCCTACGAACAAAGTGTATTAAACGGTTCCTCGTTCGTATATGTTAAAATCACTTAATTCCCTTTCGAATCTTATAAGATGATTAAATAATAACAGGGTTTATTAAGTTTCAAGTTTGAATTTTAGTTAAATTGTTGAGGTTGTTATTATCTTATTTCATCGTCGTACTTGTCTCTATATTTTTAAATATATGAAATTATGTAATTGAAGAATCATCATCCTTATCTACACAATAGCAGCAATAGGAAAGACCCATTGTTACTTGTACGCAATGACAGATGTTATTAAAAAGCATGTGTATTTCATTGTCACCAAAATTTCAGTAAGATTTAAAACTTTATTAAACATATTAATTTTTAAATTAAAAGTATGATTTTAGTTATTTGACTTTTACACAAGTTCAACTTTTAACTTATGCAAATCTTTATCCATGGGATAGAAAGATCAATCAATTAATAAATGAAGACGAAAGTTTATCAAGAATCACCTTCAATGAAACACAACTCATATCCTAAGAAACTTAACTAATTATAAATAAGAGGATTTCAAACCCACAAAAAAATTGAAACTAAATATTCTAATTAAAGACTTTTCTACTCTTTTAGCTTGCATGTCTCCCGAAAGGATTAAAAAAGACTATAATCCTTTATACTAATATGCACAAAAAAAAGTCCTTGCATAGTATATGATAGTCATATGCATGTAAGGAGATGTCGTACTTTTGAGTACACGAGATCGGAAATGCAAGCATGCACCAAGGTGTTTATGGCTTGTTTGCATAATTATTTAATTCTTAAGCTTTTGAAAACTATTTAGTTTTTAAAATTTGTAAACTACTAAAATAAAGTAGTGACTAAACACAAATTTCGTACCATTTCCAAGTCGAGTTTTTTGTAACGATGACGAACGAGCTTTTCCAAAATCCAAACCACCCATGTAGTCGAAGAATAAGTGGAATAGTAGATGAACTTTGAGAAACACCAATTTTGACTTGGACTAAGGTAACAAATGGTTATTCAACAATGAATATATACATTGCCTATGTCGGAGTAAGTTTTTGAAATAAGGGCTTATATATCAAACACAAGCAGAACAAATGAGAAATTTTTGGTCGAGTTCGAACAAAGTACACATTTTTTCACGGACCGAGTTTGTTTTTACTAATATTAGCTAGGCGTTTTTAATGTGAGAAACTGGACGACAATGGAAACTATGTTGTTTTGTTAATTACCTGTCTAACTTATCACAGCGCTTTGAAAAAACAAACCAGGTAGTGAAAAGGGAAAAGGGAGGGCATTTGGCATAAGAGTGTTATACATTGGAGCAAATTCTATATCGGAGCCAAATTAGGCCTAGCACAGTCGCTGATTTAATTTATAAGGAAGGACTAATAACAACAAATAAAAGGCTAGCTAAAAGAATCCAAAATTACTCCAGGATAAATTTCTATAGGAGATATTTCCCTCATGACAGTATATCAGCTGAAGATATGTACTTTTCCCACGACTAGACCCAAACCAAGACAGTTTTTCAAGCACCATTATCCAACCATCGCCCACTTCACCAGGCTAGCTATACATATCTGCAGCAATGAACAATTTTGTCAAAATAGTTCAGCAGAGCTGTGAGAAGTGTATATTAAGATATGTTCAATCTGAAATTATAAATACTTCTTTAAATACAAAAGGTTTAGAATAAAAGAATAATTCATAACTACTCTTATGGTATTATTTCACTAGTTAGATCAGATCGTAGATCACCAAGATTCTAACAACCACAACATAATTCCTGTATGTTTCAAGTCAAAAGAAACGGACACATTTACATAATTGTATTGAAACAGCAAAAAATAAATTATTTCTAAAGTGACACCTTATCTAGACCACCTCCATAGTATATATGCATGCAATCAATTGAAATTAAAAAACACGAATGCCTTTAAGTGGTAATATTTATCCACAGGTAATAATCAAAGTGTATAAAATGAGATTGGATAAGAATTCCAGATTTTTGTACCTAAAGATATCTATGAAATGACACTTATTCCTGAATGACTAAAACCAAACAAACTTGGATTGATTAGTAATCTGAAGCAGTTGTCTCGCTGAGCTCAGCAATATAAATATGAAGTGAAGCAAGGTTACAAGTGTTTGGTTTTCTACTGCTGGAAAGGAACCTAACGCACATTTTACCAATATGCAACTAGTTCTTGCTTTTCCATTTACATGCTTAGAAATGAAAATAAAAAACACACTGGTACTCATCCCACCGAAACCACGGAACTAAAACCCCAAAGATCATCTGTAACTCCTTATTTGTTGAGATCGCATTACTACAAATTATGCAAACATTAAAAACGGAACATCTTATTGGCACTTTTCTTAAACCCATAACTCCTAGAAAGCTGACATTTAGTAGCACTGGCCTGAAAACGAATCAAGTGAATTTAAAAAGATAGTAAAACTACCGTTTCTCAAGCAAAAAAAAAATAGTCCTTACATCGTCATATAAGTGATATAAGTTATAATCCTAACACATACAATAAGAAACAGGGTAGAAATAAGACAACCTCGATAATCAAAGGAATCTTTACCATTTTCCTCACTGTCTTGATTTTTATGAATATTACGACTGAAAACAACATCAAAAGAAAAGTATTACTGGTTTCCAGTTCTCTTCTTTTTCTCCTACAACAAAATCAAACTTGCTCAAAACCCCATACCTTCCAAACCAATAACTCACCGTTCTCCTCCTTTCTTCAAGCACATAATGTGTCGTACCTATTCATTGTTTGACAGGAAGATATGTCCAAATTATATATTTAATATAAGAAAACTGGAGTGGTAAAAAGGATAAAATTGGGGAACAACAATTGACCAGAAGCCAATCCAACTGAGGGGGTTCAAAGCCACCAGCAAGCCAGAGCCAGCATCAAATTTTCATCTACACACTTAATGTTCTCAGCATAGGACCTTACTGAGGATCTAGGTCATCATTACTTCAGTACAGGACAAATGGAATCTTGCTGATTTTTAATTCATCGATATTAGAAACTTCTCTAAAATAGTATCCTAACTTTTCTATTATGCAGATTAGCAAGCAATAATCAGAGGACAAAGAAAAGAGCTGCACCATGCAGAAATAAGAAACAAAACAACTAAGCTACAGATTGGATACCTTGATCCTAACCTAGCTTTGCACATCCGTACCAATAGGGATCATGTAGCAACTGGAATCATTAACTCATCATCAATCCATATTTAAATGAAATCTATCAACTTGAACCATACTGGTATCTATCGAACCGAGTAAATGAATTAAAGGACATTTGGTAAATCAACCTCCCGAGCCTTTTATCTGTGTCTCAAGCCCATTCTTTAAAAAATCCGGCTCACTTCACACAGATAGAAAACCTGGGACATGTTACAGTGCTTGTAGTTGCACCTTTGTTGAAGATTTGAACAGAGCAGATAATAGATGCCGCTTCCTGCCAGACTTCACCATTACCTACCTATGTTGAGAACAGATGACAAGTACAAATAACTAGAGAGGACACTGAAGGTTTTCCTTTGAGAATTCAAACCACATGGACAGCTTGGGAGCTGTATGACATCAATCGTAACTCTTAACTGAGTTGAAATGGAACTGGACTGAAATAGGTTTGTGGTGGGCACATAAGAAATATTCAGAGTTCATATCAAGTTCCTCAGTTTCGTAAGATGTACCCAAATACAACATTTAAAATGGCTAATTTTTAAATTAAAATAAGTGACTCTATTAAGCTAGAAAAAAAAAACAAAATAAATTAAGCTAAATTAGGAATGGGTTGTGCCTGCTTCAAGATCGAACAAGTGGCACATTCACTAACCAACATGTTGCTTCTCCCACTACCGCCACATCGTTTTTTTTAGTCAACACAGGCTACATTTCCGAATTCAAACTAGTACCTATATCCATGCATTGCACGGGTATAGGTACTAGTTTGGACACATTCTTAAGCCATTGTCCATAGATGACCAGGCAAACCAGAGAGCAATTTGTACAAGTTCAGCGTTCATTGTCAGTAATAGCAGACAATTACTCCTTAGTTGCTAAAGAATACACAGGAGAAAGTTAAATTCATTATGACATTTGTGCCTCAACTTTGCAAAACCACGAGTTCAAATAACCATATACAACAGATTCAAGAATCCATAAGGGACCTTAAATTTATAAAGTTAACTCATTAAAGTCGTTTTGTAAAAATGGACACAAAATAGGAATCCATTTTTAATAATACTAAACAAGATTAGTAAATAACATTCATAAAGCCTTTCTTGGTATTGAAGGTATGGCATAGACAATATTTCTCAATTTGGCAGAGAAATCATGTGTTACCAATTGTGTTATTTTTAGTCAACATATAACTGCCATCATATTCCTAATATCCATCTACTAAAGCTACTGCATGGTAGCGGTTTCCTATCCACTAAATCAACATCAGTGTGCCACAAAATATCCAGGAGTTCAATCATCAACATGTTTCCCCCGATTTACCTTACATATTAGTACACAACTACCCAAAACCGCATCACATTTATGAAAGTTGAAATATAGCACACATGTACCACACATGGTTCAGCACTGCATTTATAAAAGCAGAAACACAGCATCAATTTACCAAGATTGGCTCTATTTCACTCAGATACAAAAGGAAAGGGAAATATATCATTAACAACAGCCACTGAATGCAGAACTAAGAAACAAAGCTTTGAATGTGAGAATCTTCCACACACTACTACCACAAAGAAAGATAAAAAAAATGTTTGCAGACCTAAACACATCTGTATACAGAAGTTAATGAGCAATACATGTGATTTGTAAGGTTTGAACACCATTTTAGTCCACCAAAACACTAATGAATCCTTGAGTTTATAAAAAATTCAAGCTAACTTAGAGATTAAGATAAGCCATACAAAAAGAATAACGTTGGACCCTTCAATCAAAAGCTTTAATAGACCACCCACATTAATGTCAATGTCACCATAAGCTTAAAAAAGTGATTATAATACTAAACCAACATCAGAACACAGATAAAAATGTATAGCCATGAAGACTACCTCAACTCAATGCCTCAACCATTTATATAGAAAAACAGTTCATAAAAAAATATCTCAACATAAACTATGATACCTGCCAAAACGAAGTACTAAAGTGAACCACTTGCTAGTATATTTAATTGCAGAACTACAAGAAACAACCAATTCAGAGCATTCAGTGAACGCCTAGAGTCTAAAAGCAACACACAAAACCTATTTTTCTTTTCCCAAAAAAAATGTAATTCACCGAAGAATCCCCTGGCGACCCACAACCCTCAAGTTCAAAACATAATTCGTTCGTTGAAAAACCAAACACTAAAAAGTACAACGCGGATCAAATCAAGCCAAAAGGAGGAAAAGGTAGAAAGAAATTGTATCTCACCGTTAGAGCCAGATCGTTTCCCCCGCTTAATTCTCTCGAGCTGAACCTGTGTGTCCATAAACATCTGCATCCTCTGGACTTCAAGATCTTTAGCAAACTGCATCCTCTGTTTCTCCAAATCCACCATCTGCCTCAGCTTCTGACCCTCCACTCTCTCATACACTTCACCAAACCTCTCTATCGCCTTCGCCAATCTCCTCATCCCTTCCCTCTCCTTCTCCCCTTCCTCCACCTCGCTCCCCCTCCCTTCATCTTCGTCCTCCTCCTCCTCCACATCGTCCGCCTCCTCCTCTTCCTCTTCCTCTTCGTCTTCGTCAGCCTCCGCAGCCGCCGCAGCCGCGGCAACAGCGGAGTAATTTCTTCTGAAATAACCCTCGTCCATCGCCGCCGCAGCGGCGGAACGCTTCTGAGGCAGCGCGACGGCCGTCGGTGTCACCGCAATCGCAGGTGAGGAGGAAGGGTTCTTCCGATGCGGAAGCAGCGGAAGAGCCACAGGCGGCGAAGGAGACGGCGAGGAGGAAGGAGGTTTCTTGGCGTTGAAATTAGGGCCAATCAGAGCATCCAATCGTTCGTAGAAAGGCCAGGAGGAAGAGAGAGTACCATTGGAGGACGAAACCCTAGCCTTCTCGATCTTGTACTTCTTCTTTATGGTATCGATGCGGTTCTTGCACTGGACGTCTGTGCGGTGCGTCTTCTTGGTGTGTCCGTGGAGCGCGTTGACAGCATCGGCGACATCCTGCCAATCCTTCTGGCGGAGGTTGCCGCGGTTGAGCTCGAGGTAGCGTCGGCCCCAGGCGTCAACAAGCGTGGAAGAGGCCTCCTCGGACCAGCAGTCCTCGCGAACAGGGACGGGGCGCGACGGCGGCGCGATGGAGTCGTTGAAGTCGGGCATCGGAAAACAGAAATTAGGGTTCGGGGAAGAAGAGAGAGAAAGAGAGAGGGAATGCGGAAAGAGAAAGAAGAGAGAGAAAGCGAAACGGCAAGGCGAAAGAGTGGGAAGGGTGGGGGATAATACGGTACGGTCGCCGGGGAGGGGCGCGTGTTGTTGGGGGAACCCCCAGTGTGTGAGTGGCTCGCGTCATCGGATCGGCTCGGCTTGACCGCTACAACTACTATCGGAAACACCCAATTATTTTTCTGTTTTTTAAATTTCACATTTATTAATTAATCAATCAATTCATATAATCTTATCATGCCATTTCCATTGTCAATGCCACTTGTTTATATTATTATAGATTATAATTTATAAATGTGTGGGCAAATACATATTATTCTAATTTTTCAATGTGTTTTGAATTTTTAGAGGGTGAAGGTTGGAGAGGGAGGCCAACGCGCGTTGTTGCCGACTTGACTTGCGGTGTGTGATGGCTTCAAATTCCGTTTGGTATTTTTCTTCTTTTTTAGATTTTATTTTCATTTTAATAATAATTTTAGGACAAATAATTATAATTAAGGAGAGAGATAGAGTTTGAGATTAAGAAGATAATTAAGATTAAGATCAAGGCCTTAAGCTGCCAGTGGATTGGTGAAGATTGAAGATTAAGATTCAGTGGGTGCAATATATACCTTGCGTTGCCTCTACACTCTCTTTTTCTGTTTTCTTTTCTTAAATAAACATGCCGCGATCCGTGACTACTCCGATTCCACAGTAAGCAATTATTTACTTTTAATTAATAATTTTTATCAAATAAAATTAGTAAGTATTATTTAATTTTATATATTTTTCTTAAAAAATACATGAATTAATTAAGTAATTCATTTTTATTAGTCAAATATTAAATTAGAATAATATCTGTATAGTAGTGCAAAATGTTAAATTTAGTTATGAATGACCATATGTATAATTAGAATTTCTTTTTAAATAAAGTTATACTTGTCCACCAAGTAGAAAGTTAAGACAAAACCCATGTAACTCATTTTTGTTTTATTACTTTGCAATTTCAGCTTAAGGAATTCAAGGTTATTAGGTCATACTCTTATTTTTATATATTTTTTAAATAAAAAATTATTTTAATTTTTAAAGTGAATTTTTGTCTAAAAAATGAAATAATTAGTTATTTTAACTATTTAACAACACAATAATTATAAAAGATATTAATGATAACAAAGACATTTTACTATAATATTAAAAGTATTATTTTAATTAATATTTAAATTATTGATTAATAAAAGTATTTAATTTAATTACTTAATTTTATATAGTTATAAAAAATATTACGTAAAATTATATAATCAAGCCTATGTACTTAAGATTATTTACTTAATTTGTTTTAAAAAAGTGTAAAAGTAAAATTTTATTTACAAACATTTAACTTTGTTTTAAAAGCAGTTAGAAATTATTTTAATTAATTCCAACCATTTAAAATTGTTAAGAGTAATTTATTAAATTTAACATAACAAGTAAAACAAGCCTATTAATAGCTATATGTCATGTCATTGTTTACTATACTCACCACTCTAAAGGTCTCAAATTTCTTGAGTTTCCAACTCAGTTGCGCAAAAGAAAAAATGTGAATTCCAGATCCAAAGGAGTTTTCATAAAAGAAATAGACTATTGGGCATGAGATAAACATAAGTACAATCATGTGCTGTGAGTGACTTCTCATTTTTAAGTTGGAGATATTGCCCATAGTAAGCACCCAAAACAGTTGAAGGAGAGACATTTTTGGAAACAATGGCAATACCTCACACTTTCTTCCCTCAACTTGTCAATTTCAGGGTTAAATCCTCATCAATATGAATCTATGACAAAAAGGCCTGTATGATAAAAAAAATAATATAAAAAAAAGTCTACCTAATTAAAATGCTAACAAAAGTTCTATAAATTAATAATTATGATTAATTCGTGGATAAGTTTCATCCTATTCAAGTAAAGATATTTGAAATGAATATGAATCAATATACTTTAAATTGAATTATGTAAGATTTACAGCCAAATTCATGTCGTGTTGGGTGAAGTTAAATTTATCTTCAAGAAGAGCTAAATTTACAGTGGATTAAGTTCATACTAATCCGAATTAAATTAAATTAATATTTAATAAAATTAAGTTAATTCACATTAAATTATTGTAGAATTAAGTTTAGATTATTTCATGTTTGTTTAAATTAAAATATAATCTACTGAATTCAAACCCACGTCAAACATATTGAGTTGATGCAACTCAAATTAAATTGAATTAATTAACCCAATTTAATAAGTTAGATTAGACCTCAACTTTTTTATTAAATTAAAAATAATATAAATTAAGTGAAACCTAATTTATAATTAACGAAAAATATTTCACAACTAATTTATTATTTAAAAGTTAATTAAATATATATAAGTACTTATTTCGATAGAGGATGAGTTTGATGTTGTGCCTTCACACATGAGTGAAAGATAGGTAAATCATGTAAAAATTTCTTGGTGTTTAAAGAAATGTACTAATTAGGATTTTCTCCACCAAATCTCTTTTTTTTTTTCTTTTTAAGTATAAAAGCTGCATCATACGAAGGAATCATATTCTCTCTCCCACACTTTGTATCTACGCCGAGTATTCCATTTACATTTGCTTGAACAGTACTAATCAACTTCTTCCTTTTAATCTTTCTATTTACATTTAATGCATGCAAAATTATAAAAAGATTCAAGCAGTTCCATGAAAAAGTGAGTATATCTACAATTTCAGTTAATGTCATTGCTTCTTAATATTCAGTTTCTTTATTAAATAGGATCTAAATTCTAAATTAATAATTCAATACCCTATCTTAGTTGTCAATCTCTTTGTAGTTCATATATATAGATGCATACCCAACTTACATTACTTGAAATTAGATACGTGCTGTAAAACTTGTCTCTAACAAAGTAACAAGTTTTTTATAATGTGAATATGTTACCATGACAAGTAATAACATGGATAACTTTTGTACTAAAATTTAGTTGTCTCACTTTTATATAATTTTATTTTGGAAAAAAACTAAAACTAAAATCAAACGGCTATAGGTTTAATGTAATCAATGATGATTTTAATTTTAATAATAAACAAGTACTGGTGTATGTTCAAAACTTTCATAAGAGAAAATTTGAACAATTAACTTTGACATCATGTGAAATTCCAAACTCAACTTATATATACTGAATAAAATGATGTTGGTGCTCGGTAAAAGTGTAGAGAAAAAAAAAATTACTTTGCTTATTTTGTATCTTGTTATATTAGGTTATTGAATTGGATTTAAATGATATTCTTTTTTTAAAATATTGTATTTTTACAAGAATGAAATATTTTTTATAGAACTTTTAATAGACTTCTATTATTAAGCTTTTTGTCACTTGAATTTTAAAAGATTTATAAAATATGAAATGATTAAATGTATTGCAAGAATTTAAAGGATTTTATAAATTAAAAATCATAAAAACTTTGCAAAGTTACATTTTTTGCAATGAAACACATCTTTACGTGCATTAAAATAATTTAAACATGGTTTAGTAACAGCAAGGAACATTTTAAGAGCAACCTGTGAATTTAATCCAATAATTGCACCCACCTATCCATTATCTAACTGCTATTTTATATCTTGAAATACTAAAAACACAAGTTTTACACGTGGCTTTCATTTTGTAAAGTTTAATAAATATATAATAAATTTAAATTACTTTTACATAAATATTAACCTAAATTTTTTTTTTTATAAATAAAAAAATTATAACTGGTACACGAGTTAGAGTTTAAATTGATTTCTAATACTAATTGTTAAAATTTTAACTACAAAAAATAGTGTATAAATTAATTTCTAATTTAACATTAAAAATAATTTAAAACCAGTAATAATAATAATAATAATAATAAGTACTTTTAAAAAAAATGATTTCATTCAAAATTTCAAGCTATTATATTACAAATATTAATAAAAAACTATGGCACCCCGGAAACCTTTTCTCTTTAGTAATCAAAAAAACTTGTTGGATAAATTTACTGATAACTTTTTAGTTTTAAACTAGAAAATATAAATAATTGACATATATTTCTTTAATTGATCATGTGAACCAAACATTGTATTCTTTAAATGTTTTTTTTCCGTTAATTATGTCTAACTAATTATGATTACTTTTAAATTTTACATGTTATAGTAAAAAAAATCAAATATTTTTTAACTTATTTTGTTTTTAAGGTGGCAAGGGTTGGAAATTCAAATATAAGTTTAAGTCCTCGATCCGTTACATGGTTAGATTCAGATTTAAAAAGAAAATATATGAAAAAAAAAGAAGAAATAGATTATGCAAATTGACTTATACAAGTCGACCAGCTTAAAACTCTAACTCTCTCTACGCAACCCACGTCACATTGCCACCCTAATGTTTTTGGAGCTAAACAAAATCTCCTCTCTAAAGTTTATAGGGTTTGCAAATGTCTGTTTTTCAGTTGGTATATATACCCGGTTTTAATAGATAAAAATACTCTTATATATATTATGGATTATAAGTTTTAAGGTTAAGGGTATTTTAATAATTTTCATTCTCAAAACTAAACAAAAACCTCAAACCTTTGCTCACCTCTCTCGTTTGTCTCAACCCTTTCTCTTTCATCTCTCTGATTTCAACATTTTCTCTGTCATTCTAGGGTAGCTTCAACTGAAAAAAAAAATCACAAACACTGGCTGCTAAACAATCTTACATAAAAAGATTTTATAATGAGTTTTCATTTTATAATTTTTGTCTTATCTAATTTTATATAATTTTCACAAGCATAAAAGAATTGGTAATTGACCTGGAAAAAATTAGAAATACTCGCTCTTAAACAATTTCTTACAAAAAATGATTTTATAATGAGTTTTCATTTTATAATTTTTTTCTTATCTAATTTTCACAAACATAACATCAAAGGAATTGGTAATTGGTCTGAAAAAAATCAGAAACACTCGTTGTTAAACAATTTCTTACAAAAAATGATTTTATAATGAGTTTTCATTTTATAATTTTTGTCGTATATAATTTTATCTAATTCTTACCAGCATAATGACATCCAAAGGAATTGGTAATTGGCCTGGAGGGTTTTTTTTACAGATGATGATTCAACATATGCAAATGATGAAATTAGAGAGGTTAGTGAAGATGGTGAAATTCAAGAGATCTTGAATGAACTTCTGCCTGAAGGTGAATATGTAATGACTCAACTCTTTAGAAAGACAAATTGTTTGACGGTAAGTGTTTCTAATGTTTTTAATTGAGGCTATAGTAAGGATGACAAAGAAAATGTTGGAGTGAGAAAGATGAAAGAGAAAGAGAAAAGGTTGAGAGGAATGAGAGAGGTGAGTAAGAGTTTGGTTTTTTTTTTTTAGTTTTGAGAATGAAAATTATTAAAATACCCTTAACTTTAAAAGTTAGAATCCATGATATATAAGGGTATTTTTGTCTACTAAAACCCGATGCACATTACTAAAATGTACCAAATGAAAAACAGACGTATGCGTTAGCAAAACCCATATATATATATATATATATATATATATATATATATATATATATATATATATATATATATATATATATATATATTATTTCTTATCTATTCACTTTTTTTCTTTCCTTTTAAGTTCATTCTCTTCTACTAAACAAAGCACAAATATTTCCTTTGGTACCATGCTCAGAAACATACAAGAATCATAGTATCTAAAAGCAAATTTTAAGGAAGAACTAAGACCAGTTACATATCTTGCGTCAGTTACTTAAGTATCCAAAATAAAGTCAGAAACTAGAAGCCAAGTAATTAACATGAGAAATTGGTTATTAACATAAGAACTTTTGTTAAAAATAAACTCGATTTCACTATATATCTCTTTCTTCCACTTTTACACTGAGAATGAATGATGTGTACCCACACATATATTCCCAACATATATTTGTGTTAATTATTTTTGGTGGGAATAAATTCATAATATTTGTGGCATACAAATGAAATTGCGACAAAGTAACACGTTTGAACTGTAAGGCACTAGTGCGAGACAAGTGTGGGCTATGGTCTGCATTACGCTTACCAATCTCCAACAATATTATAAAGTATGTGTTATATTTGCATAACTATCTCATTAATTATATTATTCTATATTATACATTTCCAACAGGGAGACATGAAAATTTTCATGAAGTTCTAAAATAATAGTATGGTACTATTGTACCATTGCTTTATAATAGTATATAATATTGAAATGAATTCAAGTGAAAGGTGGAGACAGAGAGATCTTTGTAACTCTCAGCTTAATTATGCGCAAGTGTGAGGCGCCGCTAGCACATATGATGATTATACATGATTCCACATTTTCGTATTTCCCATTCTTATATATCATCATCCACCAACAAAAGGAAGAGGGAAGGAAAACTATATATTTTTTTCATAAATGT
This sequence comes from Vigna angularis, assembly GCF_016808095.1. NCBI lineage: Eukaryota > Viridiplantae > Streptophyta > Magnoliopsida > Fabales > Fabaceae > Vigna > Vigna angularis. The sequence continues at coordinate 34,329,687 of NC_068975.1, read as the reverse complement.
AAATGACTTTGGCACCAATGGGCTAACCCACATACCAGAGCTTTCTAATCGTAAAATCAATTTAGTTAAAGAACAACTTTTTACGGTAATTAAGCGTGTTAAACTTAGACATAGGAGCTCATGAATAGTTACTGATATGGTGAGTAAGTGATCACTAATATGATCACAATCATTAACAGTTCATTTCTGTCCTTATCACACTAAATATCATCTTTGATGAAGTTTTAGAATGTGGCCAATAGGAGATGTCCCGTCTATGGATCCCCCATGGAGAAGGTACATAGATACGCAGAGCGGGGGTAGATTTTCAAAATCAACTATTCACGTTGGTGTTCCTAAAATTTATGAAAATAAAGATCACTATATTTTATGTGATTTATGGTTTCTTTTTTATATGGTGGAAGGTGCATAGAAATGAAGTAAAGTAGTAAAGAAGAGACAGAGAGAGGAAGTACAGAGAAGATTCAGACAAGGAGGTTAGTGAGTTCACCTGATCCACTCGCAACACTGACATCCCATGAGACCATCACATTTCAATGATTCATTCATTGTTTCATTGTTACATGGAGCAAACCCTCATTGAGTCGCTTACTCTGTGCCAACTTTTTTGTTGGCCCCAGACATATGGTGGGGCTTCAGAGTAAAAACCGCATATATGCGTTCGAATCAGAAAAAAGAATCTGAAATAAATCAGAATCAGAACCAAACAGAAAACAGAACGCGGAACACAACACAAGCTTCCCTCAAGGCTCAATGATCTGCCGTCCAGTCAATCCACCACCCCAGAACTCCACTGTGTAATCAATCACCTTTACAGGATGCCACACCCACTAACCTTATTGCTAACTCATACTCAAAAACAAAATGCTTAAAGACACACAATACAATACATATATCCACTAATTACTTTACCAACGCAACATTATTAGATATTACAATTTTGGTGGAAAGCACACTCTCAAAGTGATTTCCCAGCATGCTTTGGTCTTTTCATGATCCAACCCACCCTTTTCTTTTTCATTTCTTTTACCCTTAGTTTCTGCCCAAGTACACCGTGGCTTTCTACCTGCTTGCTTACACATCCATGAATCTGAGGGACCCCAAAGATTTTTTTCTCTCTCTCATCAAACATAAAATAAATGAAAAGCTTTCTCCTTGAATTTATTCATTCGCATTATTATACGTTATATATTTATGTTTAGAGGGTGATGCAAGCATTACGTCACCCTCTCGCTAGCGTTGGAGAATGACTGACACCGTCGAACACTACAAAATTGAACGAGGGGAATAAACGTGAATGGATTACTCCGTTGTTAGCAATGGCATAAATTCTACCATACGTCTCAATCACCTTCCATTATGATCTAATACAGAACGACGAATGCCCCGAAAACCAGACACAACAGGAGTGCGATCCTTTTCTCCCGTGTTTCAATCATACACTTGCTGTGTCTACTTTTCCATGTGCAGTACTTCAATTCCAACTCCAACCCTTCATCGTCAACAATTCATCAAAAGCTAAAACAAACTCACAGAATTCCTTCTTATCATCCCTTCCTGAAAATTACAAAATTATAGCACACCTCCATCGCTCATGCACCCTACCAACTAAACACCAACAACACCCCCTTTCAAAATCATGATAAGCTGATAACGAAAGCTTAAAAAAATGGCAATCAGTAAAGTTGAGCACTTGTGATCCCCGACTTTTATTCAAAACGATCTCACTTCTCAAAATCACAACGTATTATCATCTCATTACTTCATATACCAATATCGTCAGCTACTCAGATACAAACTGACCTCTTTCAACAGACACGTATTCCTATATTTTTAACCCTATACGATTAAGAAAAATGAAACGAAATTGTTTAGCTGAATTTAGAAAAAACGGGTTTTTGAAGTTTGGAAGATGGAAAATATATATGTTGTTGGTATAGTATAATATAATACAGGGAGAGGCTTAAGATATTGAACAATTAAGGATGAAGAAGCGTTTACAGTAGTTATATATCAGGCGGTGACTCGGAAATGCTCTCCAAGTGAGGCCTCCAAACGGCGACACGACCTCGTCTTCTGTCTCTCTGCGTAGAAAGCTTCTCGGAGAGTATTTCAGTCAAGTAGCGATCGTTCGAGACGAGCAAGTTGGCCACGGAAATGGCGCCACTGTTGTTGTTGTTGTGATTGCGGTTGTGGTGGATTCTCTCGGCGTGGTGGTCCTTCCTTTTCTTCTTCCCGGAGGAGGGTCTCTGGCGGTGGTTCTTGTCGGAGGGGGGAGAGGGGAGGGGCATGAGGAAGTAAATCTTGCCGCGCTGGAGGTCAGCGTCGGGAGGGACCACGACGATTTTGGGAACGACGCCGTCTTGGGTGGAGGGCGAGGATGGTTTCTTGAGCACGTGTTTGGGGTGCGCCTTCATGATCTCGCTGGCCTTGACGGAGCCGCTGATTTCCTCGACGCGGCCGTTGGAGTGCACTATGCGGATTACGTCCAGTGCTCCGCATGGAAGAATGCAAGAGATGCAACACCGTATGGTGTTTCTCATTATTTCCTGTTCTGCTCTCTCTATTTGCGTTGGTAACGCTACTATCATAGAAAGCAGAGAAGAACAAGAGGCGGAAAGACTAGAGAGTAAGAGGGTGGTGGAGGAAGAGAGGGAGCAAAGAGTAGTGAAGAGAGAGAAAAGTTGTTTTGAGATTGTGTGGTTTTATGTTTTGGTAATGCAGTGGGAATAAGTCACATAAAAGAATTTTGTAGGAGACGATGATGCCTTTTATTTTCGTTATTATCTGAAATATTTTTTTATTGAAAAATATTTGACAAATGTTAACCATCACTTCAAGTGTGTGCTTATTGAAGTTATTTTTTAATTTGATCTGAATATTTATTTTTATCCATGGTAGCTAGGTGCGGGATGAAATTGATGGTGTGAATAATTGCAGAAGAGTGTGGTGTTAGGAGACGAAAGTCCTTGGTTTTGTGTGGTGTTGTGAAATGAATAGTATTAGGTTAGGAATGGAAGTTGGTATAGTGATATGAGTGGACACATGGCACAGTGAATGATGGGACTGCTTCGGAAGCAAAAGCTTAGAAGCTTTTGATGGGGCCGTGGGTGGATGTGCGTGTATCAATCAAAGGTTGACACTTGTCGGCCAATAATGAATATTTACACTAAGTTTAGGTGAGTGTGGGGTCAAGGAGAGAATGGGAAATCAAATGAGTTAACAGGGTAAAAGGGTAAATGAAACCCTTTTAGATTAGTGAGTGAAGTGCTTCTATTACCCAAATCCCTTTCACATATTTCCTAAATATATATATATATATATATATATATATATATATATATATATATATATATATATATATATATATATTTTCCCTTGGTTAATATATTATTATGTTTATTATTTCTACCTGCCACATAATCTATAGTATATTATAAAGGAAAGTCAATTAATTACTCCAACCCCGTTGTTCTGCATCGCTTCTATATGCTCCAACAAATATTCTCCTTCTCCTTACTAGCTCGTCTTTCCTTTCACACCACCAATTGCCAATATTATAATTTTATTTTATTTTAAAGCAGAATATATGTATATGTAATTCATTTAGTATCTGTATAGGTTATACAACAACGATTCATAATTAGATGGCACTGTAAAAACTTTTGAATATCCAATCTAACTTTTATCTACTGTCTATATAATTTAAAGATTATTGATCTGATGAGATACTATGTGAGTTGAATTAAATTATTTAAACTATAAGAACTTGATTAAGACTCTGAAATTAAGATGATGTATACGTTGATTTCACATATGTTTATTATTAAGTGAATTTTGCATGATGATCTCATTAAAACTGAATTCGATTCAGGGTTATTTTACATGAAGTCTACACAATAATAAAATGTGCCAAAAAAATGTCTTTTGACAATATTCTTCTTACATGTGATGAAAAGTGATTCATTTGGTTATAAAATTAAAAATTAATATAGATTTTTTATTAACCAGAAAAGTCAACTAAGATTGCGCATGACCTCAAATCTCACTTTCCAATGTGTTTATAGACATGTTTGGTAGATTATATATATTTGTATATTTGTATACATAACTTAATATAGTCAAACTGCATCTTTGCTTTCAGCCGATTCTTTTCTATTTTCACAACTCTAACCATTTTACAAGCCTTTATGAATGAAGGAAGGAAATGAGATTGTAGATTTCCTGGAAGGTATGAGAATGCTGTTAAATTATCCTCTTCAATAAAGTTTTGTAGATTACATTTTATCAAATCAAAGATTAATAATTTCTTGCTGAGCGATCAGGTTACTTAAAAAGATAAATCTGTACCCTTCATTAATCAATTCAATGTAGTAATCAGTAAAATTATAAGCTATCAAATTAAACGACTGCAAAATGTTCAATTTATTTTAAATTTTCAGTACATTGTCCAAGTAATAAAAAATATTAAATAGTTGGATTAAAGAATTTAGTGTGTTCAAAAAATGATCAAATGAAGTGTTTTCATCAAGAATTATTATACACTGTATGATCTATCCTCGTTCTTGAAGAATTATTTCATAACTGTTTTTTTTGTTCATTTTTTCTATTCATTTGCTTGACTTTTTAAATTTTAAATGACGTTTTCCACCCATTTTATCTCATATTTTTCTTTTAATTATTTCTCCATCCATTTGGATTATTTTTTGTACGATTTTCAGCTCTTTTTGTATGTTTTTTCTCATGAAAATGTTTTCTTCCCTCCATTGTTCTTGGCTATTTTCACTATTTTGTCCTTCTGGTTTGAGAAAATTTTTCCCACTACGTTTTTCTTCAATATTTTATTCTTGAAGCGATATAGGAATGGTGTGAAAATGAGAGCATATTATTCTGACAATATATATAAATAATTCTTTGATTTAAAAATAAAAGATGAGAGGAAATGGGAGTAGAGAAAATAATATCTTTGCTTAGTTTTATTAAAATAAAGGAGAGAAAATGACACCTTATTTAATTTGGACTATGAAAGAGAAGGAAACTACAAATAATTTATAATTTTGATATTATAATTTGTAGAATAAAATATAATTTTAGAAAAAATTAATTTGCGCAAACATAAAAGCTTTTTATAGTTATCCTTTCGTTTGGATGATATGAAAGAAAATAAGGAAGTAAAAAATAAATAAAATTAAAATGAAAAATAAGATTCTTTAAATTAGCCAAGAAAGAATATACATAAATAAAAAACAAGAAAAATTTATTTATTATTAATATAATAGAAAAAACAAAAAATATTGAAAATTCATTATAAATAACACATAGCCCTTCAAAAACACCTATTATCTAAACAATACAATCCACATATCACATCTTCACTTATATGTTACAAATCAACCTAAGTTTTCTCTTACTTCTCATTATCACAAACGCGATGTTAAAAAATGTGGAACTCACAAAACTTTCTCTTCAAATCAATGCATATTACATAATATAATCATGTACTAATTATTTTTTTTTGGTACATTATATCTCGGTCAAGAGCAAATAGCGCGATTATTATTGAAATAGAGACTGTTTTCATATAAAAAAAATACAAGTTAGTTCCACTCTATTTAAGTATAAAACATTTCTACACAAAAAATCATCAAATAGGCAGTTATACTGACTAATTAAACGATGTGATAAAATAATACTAGGCAAGAAAGGTTATATGATTGAGGGTCCATTAAAATAAATTAAGGTGTAATAATAATAATAGAGTGAGTAAACTAATTATGTAATAGCGAACTTTAGTCTTTATCTTTTATGAACAAACGAGTGAGCCCCCAAAAAAGAAAAACAAAACGATCAAATAATAGTGCGTGTGAAGAAATGAAAAGGCAGTGCATGAATTATTGATATTGGGTAATCACAGTTGTTTTCAAATATGGTTCGAAAAGGGTGGAAGAGTGAGTGGATAAGTTGCATAGATAGAGTGTTTGAATTGTGTGAAAGGACATGTTTTAGTGTTTAGCAATTTGGAATGTGGAGCATTATTAATGAGTCTAATTAGAAACACTCCAAATCCAGCCAACTAAATCAATCAAAGTGTTTCAGAAATCATGGGATTGTGCTTAGTGACAGCCCCACAAGCAGCTCCTGACAAATTAACCACTTTTTATTTCATGCTCATCAAATTATACATACGTTCTTTGCTTTCGATGAACAACAAAACTCCCAAGAGAAAAATAGTTAGAAAAATGGACAAAAATGCAACAACTGGAACACAGTGATATAATTGAAGTTAACAGTGACACAAGAGTGTATATCAAAAACCAGTTTTTTCTTTTTGGTGCATTGTTCTCCATTAAACCAATCTGCACTTGCTGATTAAATTCTTCAATTAATTCATGATATTGTCATATTGAGATTTTGGAATTGTTGAGACCCCACGCCAGAAACAATGGGATGAGGGTCATGTCAGTTTGGCCCAATGCTCTTAAATGTTGACCGTTGTTGTTATTATTATTATTCCTTTTAGTACAAATTGGCGGATAATGAAAATTACATGGAAAGAAGAGAAAGGGAGAAATTATATACCTTTTGTTCTCCAAGTAGTTTGGTTTTAATCCAATATTAATTCAGAGTGGTCCTTAAATTAGTTGGACATCATTTTAAGCATTCATTCTGATATTATTTTAACCTTTGTTATTATAAATTCTTCTTCCATTATTGTTCTTTCAATAAAGAAAACCAAGTTGCAAGCACCATAGGAAGGAACATACTTGGTCACGAAAATTGAAGGCTTGATGCGTATGCTGGTATTCAAAGGAACTTAAAAAGAGAAGAGAGATACCCATACGTCTTTTCACTTAGCATAATTATGATACAGGACAAGTTTTTAGAAGGTAACTGAACCCTATGAAAGAGTAATTTTTATTTAAAAATCCATTTAAAACTTTAAAGTTGGCTGTCTTAATTAATTATATGTTATTTGATTTGCTTTTGATCTATCATTGTGATCTTTATTATCGGGTGGATCTTCCGCTTATATAATTGTCTTCACTTAATCATTTCTAACTAATGTGAATCACATTCAAATGATTTTCCATATTTTGACTCGTAAGCCACCTTATCATTATCAAGATGAAAAAGTTATCCGACTCTTTCCATCCAAGATATGAAAAACCTACCCTACTTGGCTACTTCCTCTTCCTTTATTTTACGCAATTCTTAAGCAGAAAATTGGACGTATTTATCAATCTTATTTATGGAGTAAATTATTATTTCAGTTTACTCAACCTAAGTCAAATCATGCCACAGATGAGACCTTCCATGGTGAGCAAGGTGGATGATTTTATTGTTTTTTATTTTTTTATTTTTTATAAATGATGTCCAATTGTTATAAAAAGTTATTACTAATATAATAATTTTACTTTCATTCATAATTACTAATTTGTTTGGAATGTTGTAGATATTAAATTTTTGAAACATTAAACATCACCGTAAGACAAATAACAAATTATAAAAAGGAACAAAATCAGTGACATTTTTAAATAATATTTTATAATTATGAGTTAAATTACTCGGTAACTAAGTTAATTTAGTATTTAATAATAAAAAATTATTCCTAAGTAATTTTGATTTATTTTTGTTGAGAATGATTATTTGGATTGAAAGATTTAAATAGTAGTATTTAAATAAAATTTTGCATGACAGTTGGAAGCTGGTGTTAGAAAGGGAAGCTTGGGGTAGAGGGAGAGAGACGGATTGAAGGTGGGGGTGGTGATAGTTTTACTCGCTTGGGGCGCTAATAGAAACTCTCTTGAATTCATTTGCTAAACAAGACTTCTTCAGTTCAAAACCCTAAACTGAAAGAAAAAACGATGGCCCAAAAGAATTACAAGTCTTCGTTTACAAATACAGGACTTGGGCTTACATCTTCTTCGTCTTTTGATGGCTTCTTCCAGCACTCCACGATTTTCTTCTTGCAACTCAAATTTCATTGTGATATCCATTATAACTCTACATATTACACATATAAATTACTAAAATAATTAAGTGATAATTACTACTTACCCAGCCGTATTATTTTTACTTCCCCAAACATCTCAAGGCATTTTTACGAAACAGACTCTTCAACTGCGTTTTTTGCATTCTTCTTCTTCCTTCAACAGATTTCGTTTTCAACATATTTCATCTTTGTTCGTTTTGGTTGAATTAAAGAAATAAGTATTTACTTCATTCTTATTCATTTATATTATTTCTTCTTGAGTTTTTTTTTTTGCAAGAATTTACCGAATTTCGTAATTATTTTTCGTTTTTAGTCCATGTATTGGATTTCGAAATTCTATTTGCTGAGAGGAAGTAAGTCAGAGAGTATTTATGGATTTTAGAAAAATTTGAAAGAAAAATGAGACAAAGTAAGTCAGAGAGTATTTATGGATTTTAGAAAAAATTGGGAGTGCAGAAAGAAAATATGTAGGTGCAGGAAGAAATCCCCTCCTCCCAAAAATGTAAGTTAAAATGACAAGAAGGATTGATTATATCTTTTTCTTGAAAAGAAATTAGAAAAAATCTGCAAAAAGAGGAAGAAGGAGTCTGAAGGGATGAACCTAGCCAAAACCAGAAGTGGCTCTTCGATCTTGCATTTCACTTCTTTACAAATAACAAAATAGTCAATTCATCGAACAAGTGCAAAATCTCACAAATCCAATTTCCCAAATCACACTCTTACTTGATCAGTTCATTCTCACTTGAACCATGCCGGTTTTCAAAACCCCCTTCAACGGCTACTCCGTCAAGTTCAGCCCCTTCTACGAGAATCGCCTCGCCGTCGCCACCGCCCAGAACTTTGGTATCCTCGGCAACGGCCGCCTCCACGTCCTCGTCCTCTCCCCGGACCCCTCCCTCCCCATCGCGGAACTTGCCTCCTACGACACCGCCGATGGTGTCTACGACGTAGCCTGGTCGGAGTCACACGATTCCATCGTCATCGCTGCCGTGGCCGATGGCTCCGTGAAGCTCTACGACCTGGCCCTGCCCCCCACTTCCAACCCTATCCGTTCCTTCCAGGAACACACCCGTGAGGTCCACTCTGCCGACTACAACCCCGTCCGCCGCGACTCTTTCCTTTCCTCCTCCTGGGATGACACCATCAAGCTCTGGACCCTCGACCGACCCACCAGCGTCCGCACCTTCAAGGAGCACGCCTACTGCGTCTACTCCGCCGTCTGGAACCCCCGTCACGCTGACGTCTTTGCTTCTGCCTCTGGCGACTGTACCGTCCGCATCTGGGACGTCCGCGAGCCAGGGTCCACCATGATCCTCCCCGCCCACGACTACGAGGTCCTCGCCTGCGACTGGAACAAGTACGACGAGTGTGTCATCGCCACCGCATCCGTGGACAAGAGCCTGAAGGTCTGGGATGTCAGGAACTATAGGGTTCCGGTGAGTGTGCTTAATGGGCACGGGTATGCCGTGAGGAAGGTGAAGTTCTCACCGCACGTGCGGAATTTGTTGGTGTCTTGCTCGTATGATATGACGGTGTGCGTTTGGGACTTCATGGTGGAGGATGCGCTTGTGAGTAGATATGATCACCATACGGAATTTGCGGTTGGGGTGGACATGAGTGTGCTAGTGGAGGGGCTCATGGCTAGCACTGGCTGGGATGAGCTTGTTTATGTGTGGCCGCATGGCACTGACCCTAGGGCACCTTAACACTATAGGTACTTTTCTTCTTCTATCAGGAGCAGCATATTTCACAGTTAGTTTTAAAAACTTTGATTTTCTGATGTTATTCTTTGATTTCAACTTTCATGTGACTTGAATTGTCTTACTGTTTTTACCATGGTCCATAGTGTGTAGGCTGGAATTTTATATTTGTCCTTTTTAGTAATTTCGTTATTTTTGTATTATATCTTAGTTAAAGTCCTCCACCCCTTTGTTTTACAGAGTGGAAAATGAATAGAGTGTTGGATAGGCACATTCAAACGAGCTACAAGTCACAGAGTACGCACGATTCACCACATTGAGGTGCTCTGAAAGGTGGAATAGTCTGGTCCAGTGGTGAATTACGGATGCCAACAGGTGGATATGCAACTTTGTTACTATCTATATTCTTTTTAAAATCTTTGATAAAATTCTGTTTCGTATCATATTTGAAAGAAAAATGTAAACTCCACATATCCATGTCAAGCCTCCTATCTGAAACATCAAACAACCAAGATTTCTAAATAATGGGTATTGTTATGAAAATGTTGGTATACGATTGAAATATAAGGCGAATCTTTAAAGAAAAAAAAACATAAAGCTAAGAGATTTTTCATCTGACTTTATATAGACTAACATGCTGGCTTGCCAATAGTTTGTGGAAACATGTAATACGTTCAACCATTGAGGATGACAATTTATCTGATCACATTGATAATAGTATTATCTTATTTTAGAAATATCAGTATAGGAGGAAAATTGTAATAAAATTATCAAATAGGTAATTGTATATAAGGGATTTAGGATTCTTGATTAGGTCTTCTTATTAGAGTTGATGAGAAGATTTCAAATGTATATTCAATTGAAAAGTTATTTCTCATAAAGGAGAATGTATTTACCAGGCAATTAAGTTTTCTCTGGGGTGCATACTCGGGTTAGCATATTTTCTCTCAAAAATAATTTATAATATAGAGAACTGTTGTAGGTCTCTAATATATTCTTTTTAACATGTACTCCATCATCGGTGAAAGTTTAATGCAAAATACCAAACCCGGATTAAGACCCTAAAAGAGAAGTAAGAGTTATCAAAATTTGTAGGTTTTAATAAATTTTAATCAATAGTTGAGAATGTGTTAAAAAAAAAAGGTGTATTAACAAGTGTTTAATGATTTGTCTATGATCAAAATCTTTCTGAGAGAGCTTTTGAAAAATAGGAACTTTTCTTCCTAAATGATGTTATTAAGTAGGTCTAAAGTATGCTTTAAAAAATCTATCATCAGTCTTTTTTGCTTAGAAACAAACGCTTCAAGTATCAGCTGAATGATGAAAGATATCTGCTTTATTACAATAAGAGAAGGAAAAAGGACCATGCAGAAGCTTTTAATCATGAGCTGTCCAAATTTCAGGTAATTAGTTATCAAAATTCAAAATACGAATATTCTCTTTGTTATAGTTGCTATATTACCCACAAGGGTAATATACTTATGTGAGTTGTCAAACATGATCAGCATGCTATAGAGGATTGGTAAATGGCAACTCACTTTGGCTACTGGAACCCTTGATAAAGGAGAGATGGGTACTATTGAGTTGTCAAACATGATCAGCATGCTATAGAGGTTTGGTAAATGGCAACTCACTTTGGCTACTGGAACCCTTGATAAAGGAGAGATGGGTACTATACTAACCTCCATAAACTTATGATTGGTTGGCTTTTGAATTTTCAAATCTCAAATATTACATAAGAGATTGTGATTCTGCATAATTGGAAGTTAAAAGTTGAAAACAAGACATTTAATAAAGAAATATTTATGTTTAAGAGATTAGGAATATTTTAATATTGTGTAGTGTAATAGTGGCCCCAGAAAAAAAAAAGACTATTGGTGGTGAAAATAATCGATCCTCCATATATTGGGAAATAAACAAATTTAGCCCTCGACTTTCGGCTTCTATTACTTACTGATAGTTTATCTGCTTTTTGTTACTACTAAACTTTGCTTGATTGTTGTTTCGCCATTCTCATTGATTCCTCACTCCTCAGTGAAGACTTTGTGCTTAGAAGCCTAAATTGGCTAAACTAGCCACCCAAGGTTAACAAACAGTTTACCCTCATGTATTAGTGATTTGTCACAATTGTGACTAGAAGACCCTCCTATCAATTGCTTCTCCAGTTTGAACTTTGGTTCTCCTTATGATACTTTGGCTTGCTTACACAACCCTGGGTAATAAAGGCAATCTAAGTTACAGACTAAAGAGACCATTTGACAAAAATATTTTGTGATTTCATTTCAGTTACATAATCAAGAATGTTCCACTCTCTAAAGAACATATTAATCCTGAAGTACACTTAAGGTGGGGGCAACATTTTTCTGTGCCTTCACCTCTTGATTCTTTGATGTAATCTTGCATTAATTTTTGCAATGTCCAGTCTTTCAATAATTCCAAGACTCAATAGTCTTCGAGATGATTGTTGGAGTTAGACCTTGTATCTTTTGAATTGCCATGTCTTTATCCTCTGGTTGAATTCCTCTTGGTTTTGTATGCAAAATTATAGACGTTGCCAATTCACATGACTCTCGCTGTTGTATTTCTTCGTTAAGAACTAGATCAATGACATCGTTATTACTTCCCAACAAGTTACTCAGTACTGAACTCAATTAGTGATTTTATTACTTCGTTAAGAACTAGATCATGACTTTATTGATTTAGATGTTGCGATGTTGATGCACCTTGAAACAGCTGTCTCATCAGATAAACTTTGTTTGAGATTGACAACTTTTCGTACATACTTTATATCATTAGATAAACTTTGTTTGAGATTGACAACTTTTCGTACATACTTTATAGAGTTTCGATAAGACCTGTCGTAGTAGTTTCTCTCCCAATATTGGAAGCAACTGTGCAATGTCAAATGATTTCTTGTTTAATAAGAAAAGTCCAATCTTCATCGGCATGTCCTGTAGTTTCTTTCCTGATAGAGGCGGATACATTTTTGTACGCAAATAATGAAATCTTTTATTTCAATATTCCAAAAACTTTTCTAAATTTTCACATTTTCATTTATAGTCATTATTCCTATTCAAATCTGACTTAATTATTATAGTTAACGTAAATGACCAAAGCTCTTATACTAGTGGTAAAGAAATTACACAAATTTGCTATAGTCATATTTTTAAAAAATAAAATAAATGTTAAATAATAACATAAAAATTAACGACAAAGTTTAGTTAATTTTGCTTACATGTCCAAGCTGTTGTAAGTCTTTCACTGAAGAAAGAAACGTGTACCCGTATATAAGAGAAATAAACACATTTGTGAAAATTGATAAATAAGCATTCTATTATTAATTTTATGGGAAATAAATTCTGGTAATTTCTTTATTTCTCTTTTTTAAGAGAAACTTAAGAATTGAAGTTACCTTATGTGATTTAAGATTGTAGTTGCAACAATCTATTAATTATGTAATCTATATTAATGATGAAGTTAGCACATAGTGCATTTGTCAATTCTGGACTCCTTAGCATTGTGCGTGCCCTAAGTAATGTTCACACAGTGCAAGTCTAAACTAAGTTGTGTGGAATGTCCGATCCAGTACTACTTCCTTGAACTTCTATATTTTTCTATTGTGTCTATGGTGAAAACTTCTTTACTGAGGAAAATGAAAATGTTGATGAGTAGATATTTTCCAAATTCACACAAGACTTTCCTTGTGGCTTTTATACTTGTTGTCATGCTTTCATCTATTATAGAAGAATAAATTATGGTTGTGATAGTTGACGTGCTAATTGTTTATGGAAACTTTTGTTACCTTCACTATTGATGTAATAGTGTACTGCCTTGTTTTGAAAATCTCATTTATGGCAAAATTTTGTCATATGATTAGTTTTTGTAAGAGATTTAGGGTGCTTGATTAGTTCTTCTGTTGGAGTTAAGGTGAGATAGACAATTTCAGAACTGAAAAGTTACTTCTGACGAGAATACGGCCACCAACGAACGGAAATCATTTCGAGATTTCGAAAAGGATAAATATACTTTGAGAATATTTTTTTGACAATATTTTATCATCATCTACGTGTCATTATGTGATTGTTTCAAAATTACTCCGCAATCAATAATAATAATCATAAACATTAACATGAACTAATTACATAATAACACGTAGATGATATTAAAATGTTGTCAAAAAAATGTCAAAATATCATCATCTTTTGAAAATAGTTGCTTTTTTCCTAATCCTCTCAATACAAAACTTGGTTTTTGACAGTTCATTAAATCCAAAGAGTTAACTTCAGAATACCAGCAAGTAATTTATTGATTTTGATGTCTTCTTCATAAAATGGGGTTTCCTTGTCACTGCATAGATTTGCAGCTTACAAGAGAATGAGCGATTACCCGTAGCATGCATAGCTTGTTGGATTGAGATGCTATCCATCATTATTATTTTTTCTTGGAAACAAATACTTCAACCATCAACCCAGTGACAAAGCTATTAAGCAAGTGTTTTGTTGCTATTTTGCGTAGTTGTCAAAATTCAAAGTACGAACGAATATAGGAGTTGGTATAGTATTTAGTACCCACAAGGTTAATGTACCAGCAAGTGTATTGACAAACAGCACTTTCTTTCAGTTCAGTTATGAAAAAAGAGAAATTCTTGCCAGAGTAATTCCCATAAACTTATGGTTGTGCTGCTTTTGATTCTCACTTCGAAATCTTTTGGTAAAAGATTGTGAATTTATGTGTCACTGTAATTAAAAGTTGGGGACAAGTAAGCATATTTAGTAAATATTGGAAAACATTGTGAATTTTTTTATTATTTGCAGCGTATACAACAAATAATAGCTCTGAAAAAAATCTTTGGGGAGGAATTCAATGAACATTCACTCCTTGAGATATTAGGGTTTAAACAAACGTACCACAGCTGGCACTGTCAAATGGGTTGACCTAACCCACTTAATAAAAAACAGAAAATAATCTACTCTGATGGGACCTAAACGACTTGACCAAATAGAGTAACTCACCTAAATTTAAAAATGCAGAAACACTGTTCCAAAGATCATGAGTTGAGTTCTTTATATTGGAACATATAAAATCACAATATCAAAAACCAAAGATAGTGAACATGTACAACCATCAATGATTCGAAACATGTATAACCTACCAGCCATCAGTTTTAATCACTTATAGATATTTCACCAAAATTAGTGGCCCTAATAATAATAATAATAATGAAATCAATGTACTTCAACGAAGATCTTGTTATGGAACCATGGGGAGAAGGAAAGGTTGTCGCAGACAAAACTCATCTTGTCGCAGACATGTTTAGGATTTTTTGAAGGATATTTAGGAAAATTTTAACACAGTACCCCCCGTTAATATAAAATTTTAAAATGATAATTTGTGCGTTTTTTTTTATATAATTTATCCAACTTTCTTAATGTTATTCAATAAAAATAATACTCGCACGTAGTTTCTAATATCAGAATGTTTGCGTTGGGGTTCATCTTCTTCACGACGTGAGAGAGTGACCTTGCGTGACTGATCGATGCAAGAAAAAAAATGGTTTAACATTAAATATTTCTTGGATATTGTTTATCTTCTCATATTCAATATACATTGCCAATTTCTCATATGACGTATACAGTTTTCTTCAAAATTAATCTTAAATATAATTATTTCTTTACATATATAAAACACGGCTAATTTCCCAAGTACAGTTTCAATTAACTTTTATTTTAATACCATTGTACAAATAAAAAACAATTTTTAATTACAAGATGTAATATTTTTAAAAGATTTTAAAACTACGACCACGAAAGTGTGTTTTCTCCAATATGTATGATGTAGATTATGGAATTGATATGTTTAATCTATTGGTGAAAGTAAATGATTGTGTAGACAAGTATTTTTAAGCACATTGTTTGAGTCTAAACTATGGGCTCTTTTGGAATGGCCTCCAAACCCAGTACAGAACTTTAGAACATGCTGCTCCTTTTTTAATCACAAAATCAAATCATCCGAATAAAGATAAAACCAACCACCTTAAGCTTATCTCATCACACCTTACATCACCTGAATAATGTCATCTTCTGTCTGCAATTCTAAGCACAAACCTTTCTGTTAGTTCCTATCTCATTTTTTTCACAGAAACTACACATTTCAGGATGAAGTAGTCAGGCTTTATTATAGAAACGAGAAATAATGAAGTTGTGGATTTTCCTTATCTACAATAGGTGTTGCAGTAATAGGCTTTGTTTATAGATTCTTAAATAACTTTAAAGACATTATCCAAGGGGCAATTGAAAGGAAGAGTGATTTAAATTTAATGATGATAAATGAAGATAAATGACAGTATTCTATTCCTAACCGACAGGCAGAACAAAGGATAACTATCACCAAAATATCTACTCCAAAGCACTTATCAGTAAAAGCACCCAACCGACCACACCGCAGAACAATCCAAGCCTCGATCTTAGAACCTTCAACTTACTCAAGAATAAAGAGTTAAAACTCCTCCTTACTCAGCTAAAAACCTAAAGTTTCGTCATTTAGTGACGTCACAATCTGCAAACAGATATATAAATGCGCACACGCAAAGGGTCTTTCAGAAAACCCCAAAGAAAATCAAAAGCTACTTCTTTTGCAGTGAGAACCGTGGATGTAGATGCTTTGCAAGCCAGATTTAGAGACTCCAACGATAAAAGCTATGCTTGACACTTACCATACCTCCAAACTCTGTTCGAACCAGTGTGGTTCTAGCCTTGTGCAAACAATTGACGCACCTTTACCTCTGGTATGGTCCCTTATCAGGCGCTTTGAGAACCCACAAGGCTACAAACTTTTTGTGAAGAAGTGCACCATGGTTGCCGGAGATGGTGGCATTGGAAGTGTACGTGAGGTGATGGTCACATCCGGGTTACCGGCTGGTGTCAGTGTGGAGAGGTTAGACAAGCTTGATGATGACAAACATGTGTTAAAGTTTAGCATCATTGGCGGTGATCACAGGCTTGTGAATTACAGTTCCACGATTAGTTTGCATGAAGAAGAAGAGAAATATGGGGGGAAGACGGTGGCGATTGAGTCGTACGTGGTTGATGTTCCGGCAGGAAGTAGTGATGAAGACACCTGCTGCTTTGCCAATACCATCATAGCTTGCAATCTTAGATCCTTGGCTAAGATCACAGAACAAATGGTTCGAAAGGCTAAGTAAATTAAGTCCGTAGCTACCTCCCTTAGTTTCTCTTCAGATTATTACCTTTATTTGTTGTGTTGTTATGTTGAGTGTTGTTGTTAATGATGTTAGTCTATTTATGGATTTATCAGTTCTTATGTAGGCTAAGGTTACTAATAGATGCTTAATTGTATATATATATATATATATATATATATATATATGTTAACTCAAATGAAATAAACATTTGATTTTGTTTCGGATTATAAATTCTAATTCATTTTGTCTGTTACAATGTATTTTTAATTCATGTTGAATCATTCAGAATTACTTTAAAATACTAACTAGGTAAATATTTATATCTTCGATTCCATATCAAAGAAATAATTATGAATTTTGAATTCAAACAACTTGATTTAATTTTTAGTTGAAAAAAATAATAATTATGAAGTGGTATTACTGATGCAAACTGAACATTTGTGAAATCAACCCTGCACTTCTTTTTTTTCCGGTCAATGTTACTTTCGGTCCACGCTTTCTCTCAATCAAGCCGATCATAGTAGTAGCCCAGCACGATTCCAAGAGCTTTTTAAATTGTTTTCCAATGACTAGTAAACTATACAATAACTCCTCTCTAAATACCATTACCTTATCCTATACATACTCTCTTTAGTTTCAAATACGCACTCTATTTTCAATTAAAAAATATTCTTGTTCATCTCATTTCTTATTTAATAAAATGTCAAGAATTTTTTCAATAAATATTAATAATGAAAATATTACTGACACTACTCAATAAAATAACACTTAAATACCATTTTGGTCCTAATTTTTGTTTTTTGATAAATTTTCTTCATTTTTTATGATATCATTTAAATTATTAACAGAATGATTTAAATTGTTAACAGAATAGCATAAAACTATTTGCTTGATCGATTGAGAAGCTTGGCTAATATAAGAGAAGTTTGATTATGAAGTTTGAAAGTTTAATCAGCAAAGGAGAAGCTCGACTAAAAAGCTCAGTCTGCATAGGAGAAGCTCTTCCTTTTACCATGTACTAATGACTGCATCTCCCGCGCCACCAGCAACGTCAACCACCAAAGCTTCGTCGGTATCGCCTATCACCGTCTACCTCAATCTCCTTCAACTCTATTTTTGCCAAAACTCACAAGATCATTTCGTTTGCTATGGGCTTCACTATTGCAACTATAGATTTAGAAGATTGAACTTTCGTAAAAGAGAAGGAAGAAAGAGAAAACATTATAAAGTGTCAGCTGGCTATGGCTACATTTGCGAGGGTCTCAGCAAGTGGTGGCAATCCGCGATGAGTGATCAACAGTTCTAATTAGGTAACAAAGTTACAGAAAAAGTTGACAAACACTAACTTGCTGGCCGAGCTTTTCAGCCAAGCTTCTCTACTAACAAATCATGTAAGCAAAAACAACACACCTCATGCAAACAGTATCACCACAAACAGTATCACAATGTACACTTTTCCATTAATAATTTAAAAGCTGTCATGAAAAAGGATTAAATTAAATAAAATTTATCAAAATAAAAACCTAATTAAACACGTAAAACAAATGAGAACCACATTTGTTAACTATAATTAAATAAACATATTTGAGGGCAAATAAAAACACGAAAAGAAATTTAAAAGAACAAGCAGGCAAGCCATATTTTTGCTAAAAAATTATGTTTCATAGGTAAGATTGTATCCGTCATGTCACCATAATGCATGCGAAAATGTAAACGAAAACCCCATCATATGCCCAATAAACCAGATAAGCCTGATAAACTGGGAATTTCAGTCATTCACACTACACTGTGTTTGACATGCACAATTGCACATAGGCTTAGTATCTAACACTAATGCAACACTTAGCCACAAATGCATGCATGTAAGAAGAATTTATAAGATTCTGAAAGACAATTCACGGTTGGGATTCACGGCCTTCCTTTTAGAGACCATGTCTATTAGTTACAACACCAGAGGCCCATTCAATGGTTTATCTACCTCATCACAGACCAATAAATGTTAAAGACCAATCTTGGATTTGAATGCAAAATATTGAGTATTCCGCAAATACATGCCTAACACGATAGGTAATTCGACAGCCTTTAAATTGACCCATCCAACTCACCATAATTTTAGCAGAATGCAGACATGGATTCATTATCTAAGACTGACAAAAAGCTAACCATCGAAACCCAAGAAAACATATCTAACCAATAAACCCTATTTGAAAATATAAAGTAATGACTACATATCAAAGGATTTCATTTAACCTCAGTTAGCTACTATAACGGATCATCTGGTGAGACGCAATATCTCAAACAAAATAATGTTCGGACAACAACGCTTTACATGGCTTCGAGGAAGTATGGAAACCTACCAAATACATTGGGGATAGAAATTATTGAACTAAACAATCAAAATCCAACTAGATGAACATCATCAACTCTGGCCTACAGTATACATTGTTGTGCTCATCCTCCAAGGCAGGGTATGATGCTACAAGAGCATCTTGAGCTCCAATATATAAAGAGTTGTAAATCTTCCAATATACCTCCCTAACTTTCCGGGCAGGATGGAACAGCCCTTGCAGACAATAATTCAGAACTACGGCCGCTCCCAAGGCTACTCTCATTCCTTCAATTGCTTCCATCACGGCATTAATCACATGCGGAGATGTTTCAAAAATGTTTGGCCACACATAATTCAGCAAATGCACCAGTGCATCCTCACAACCCAAACCAGCCACTCCCAATGCCATGTGCTTCACAGCAGATGCAGCAGTCTGCCTGTGAACCAAATCCCTGTCCATAAGAGCATCCTCAAGCAACGGAGTAACAGCATAGATGTAGTCTTTTCCCATTTCACCAATGTACTCAAATAGGAAAGACAGGGACTTCAGCACACCGTTTTGCACATTAAGTTCTGGGACACGATACTCATTCATCAAAGCCGGTAAAACTGTGAAGGGTGAACATGTTTCTGCAACAATTGCAATAGCTACAGTAGTGCAGACACGGTTCTGCCTCTCCTGAACCTTGAGGTTATTTAACAGAGTTGCTAGGACATCTTGTGGACCAATGGCCTTTGCTATATAACCAAAAGTGTTCACTGTAGCTCTACGGATTCCCTTCTTGTGTGCTTTAAGCATCTCAAGCAGCTCAAAACAAATTCTCATCCATTCTCTTGCAGGTACAAACTCAGCACCACGATCAGCAATTCTTCCCACAAGGTCAATACAATTCTCCTGGACTTTCTCATGTCTATTCTTCAAAATCGGGGTCAACCTTGGAAGTAAATCCTTAATAGGTGGAGTCATCTTTGTCATACCGATAACATTGACAATAGACTTGAGAGCTCCCAGAATTGATCCCAAAACCTCGGGATACTCTTCTCCCAAATACTCATATAAGACAACACCAAGATGACCCATCAAATTTTCCTCGTGGCACTGCTTCATGACAACAGCAATCCTTGAAATGAGATCTGCTGCTTGCTGCCTCACCTTTGCACTCTTGTTGTTCAATCTCCACTTGATGGTACCACAAATCTGTGGAAGATATGACTTCACTCTCTGCCCAAGTGAGTTTACAACTGCACCAAACCCATTGAGCATCACATTGGCATCATCACTGGTCTGCTCTTGGAAGGCATAAAGAATACCATCAATCAGAAGCTCTTCCAGCCGTGCATCGATATCTGAAGCCCCTAAGTTAGTTACCACCTTCTCAATAGTTTCCATAACCATTCGCCTATATGGTT
The DNA here is from genome assembly GCF_016808095.1 of Vigna angularis. Taxonomy (NCBI): domain Eukaryota; kingdom Viridiplantae; phylum Streptophyta; class Magnoliopsida; order Fabales; family Fabaceae; genus Vigna; species Vigna angularis. The sequence continues at coordinate 34,309,054 of NC_068975.1, read as the reverse complement.
CACTCTCATCTTTAAGATCCTCAACAATTCTACCAACAATATCGGCAACGCCGACCTTGTTTGCTATCTCTACAGTAGTCTCCACCAGTTGCTTATAGTTTCTTCTATCCAAAGCCATCCTCCTAACCCAGAAATTCCTGAAAAATTCAGGGAGGATATCATTTCTAATATATTCAGCTTCCACACCCTCAGTACTCACACATTGCTTCACCACTTTCAAAACAATTTTCTTCATTTCTTCATCGGGTGACTGGAATTCACGAATCAGAATGAGCATGACTTCCTTAGTATAGTAACTGGCATACAGAGCTTCCATCAATGGAATAATAAATCCAATTGCTTTCAAAAACGCAGCCAACACCTTCCCACGGTGTTGCCTAATACCTTTCCACAGCGGTTTCAAGACAGAGTCAAAACTTTCAATACCATAAGGAGCCGCTGCCTCAGCAAGGGCGGCAAGAGACAATGCAGTGATTGTTCTCACCTTCTGATTCTCATCATTCAGACCATGTTCAATAATTTCCACCAGAGATCTAAGATGCGGCAACACAGCGCAACCAATTAAAATGGCAATCTGCTGCACAATTTTAATCCCTGTGTGCCTAGCTTGCCATGATTTCTTACTCTGACAAACTGCCTTCAAGAATGGCAACAGTGCAGGTATACCCAGAGCAGATGCAACAACACTAAAAGCCCTAGCAGTAGTGTTCCTAACATATTCATCAATGTTATCTATATCAGGCCGCATGGCAGCAATCATTGTAGCCAGCCCAGCAGCTTTACTGAGATTAGATATTATTTCTCTCCCCTCAACACGGGCATAGTAGTCCTCATCAATCAACAAGGGTTCAATAACAACAAGAATCTTATGCACAAAAGGCCGAACCAATTCATCTAATTTATACAAAACCCTGTCTATCACCTTAACCAAAAGATGTCTCTCCTGATCCTCAAGTGTAGGCTGCATCAGCAACGGCAGGATCCGGTTAAACAAAGGTCCGGCACCAAACTCACGAGCCTTATCAGTAAGCTGCCTTAATGCTGTCTTCCTCTGCGGTGGTGTCCCATTCTTTACTTTAAGCAGAAGCTTCATAATCTTCCTTTCCTTCTGCTCATCTGGGGACAACTCCTCCTCGTTCTCTTCATTCAACAGTGCCCCAAAGTACTGATAATCTTCAGGCTTCATAAAGGGCAATCCACCAGGCACCTCCTTTGGAACATCAAACTGTTGCCCACGATTCTCTTCAGGAATTTGATAGAGAGGGGTCCCCAACGGAGTAGGAGTGGCAAGAAGCTTCCTAGCAGGCGTCCTAATGGGCACATACGAAGCAGGGGGCTCCAAAATCTTATACCCCTCTTGGGGAAACATAGCGTCAAGCTCCTCATCCGTCAAGGGACGATTCCTCTCCTCAATATCCCTCTCCCACCTCAACAAATTGTACTGCTCCGGCGTGATGGAGCCTTGTAAAGCCCCAGGGGTTGGAGTAGCAAGTTCAATACCACCAACAGGGGTAACACCAGGAGTATAAGCAACAGCAGGAGTAGCACCAGGCAATGGAGTAGCGCTTCCCATAGTAGCAGGGGTTTCATCCCATCTTGATCTTTGCCTCTTAGGAGTTGGGGTAGCCATCCCAGAAAGCTTAGGAGTAGCATCCCAAGTCATACCAGAAGGTGTAGCACCAGGTGTAACACCACCTGCAAAGGGACGAAACCAGAAAAAAATTATGGGTCAAAAATTTAACACGTAATAAAAGAGAACATAAGAGGGTTGTAAACCAACCTGCAGGTGTTGCATCAGAATCCCCAACTCTACCAGGGGTAGGAGTCTCATCCCATCGGTTCCTCCTCCCAGGGGTCGCATCTGAAACCCTTCCTGGCGTCGGGGTAGCATCCCACCGCCCCGGGGTTGTGTCCGGCATATCCCAATCAGAAGTTTTCGCTTTCTTCACAGGGGCAGCACCAGCACCAGCACCATCCTGAGACTGGTCCCACCGGTTCCTCCTCTTCTGCTGCTGCTGCTGCGGCGGAGCAGCCTTGGCAGCCTCCTCCTCTTCCTTCTTCTTCTTGGAGATGGCCTTCAGAGTTTCCTCCTTCTCCCTCTTGAGGGCCTCCTCGCGCATGATATCACCGTAGGTCCTCACCGAGGGGTCGGGGGTCTTCTCCCCGGCGGCGAAGGGGTCGTGGCGCTCAGGGGAAATGATCTGGTTGAGGCGACGGCGGCGGTAATCGTCTTCACGGTCGATAATTCGCTGAGGCTTTCGGAACCCGATATCGGCGTCAGATTCGGGGGCGGAGGGCATGTCCTTAAGGAGAGACTTAGGGGCGGTGTAGGAAGCGAGCTTGCGCGCAACCTCGTTGTCCATGGCGTCGAGATTCTCGTCATCCTCGTTCGCGGGGATGGAAGTGAGGTATGAGTCCTTATCGCTTCCGCCGTAGAGATCGGTATCGAAGGTGACAGAGTTGAGAGACGCCAGCTGCTGTTCCATTCGCTTGCGTTCTTCCTGCGTTTTCGCGATCTCGGGGTCCACGGAAGCCATGGTTATGCTTGGAACTCCTAAAGCCCTAACCCTAACAGAGGAGGTAGATAGAGAGCGAGAGAAGATAGGGTTGAAGATGGATGGATTTAGATTCGCGAAATGGATAGGAATTGAAGGTGAAAGAAACCCTATGCAGGTTGATTAGTGAGTGAAGGTTGAAGAAACACATTCAGATACAACATAAGTGGAACCGACATAGCCTGTTGGGCCAAGACCGGCCCAATTCAGTTATATCTACCAGGGCCTTTTCCTTCCTGCACTCTATTTTTCAAAGTTCCAATTTTGTCCTTAACTTTTTTGACATGGCAAAAATATCAGTCCAGAATATATTTAATTTTGAAATGTTTTATCAGAAATTGTAATAGTGGTGATTTTTTTGAAAATTTTAATTTTCCAATATGTCAAAATGTATAATCTGGAATATTCTGGAATATACTATATATTCTGGAATATATTCTGGAATATGAAAGTTTAATTTTCCAATATGTCAAAATAGTTAATTTATACTATATATTCTGGAATATCTCTCACCTTCTTATTGATTATCCGGAATGTAATTACAAAAGTGTTTTAATATAACCTGTATAACATTTTGAAAGGTGTCAAAAAGTTTAAAACGCGAGGTGCAAGAAAATAAATGAGAAGTACATGAAGAAAATGAAGCCCAACTTTGGTCTGAGCCCTTAGAAAAACCTGTATTTTGTTAGACAAAACTGCAACTTGGTGAAAAAAAACTGAAGAGTGGGAGCATTCTTTATGCAGTATTGCTATAACACCTTTGGAGAGTACTGGCTAGGAATTACTTTAATACAAATATTAATTCTCAACTACCATATCTATCACTATGGAAAACTTTAAGTTGAAGGAAAATTAGGTTTCAATTTGAACCTTGTTTTACAGCCTGGTCATACGTACATTCTTATTGCAATGTTTTGTTTTTTTTATAGTACATGAAGTACTGGTTTTGTTACATACATTCTTTTTGCAATGATTATTAAATGTTAAATATTAAAGTAATGATTCCTTTTTCAGTGCGTGTTGTTTTTCTGTTATATTCCATTAGGATTAATAGAGTAGTTTTACCCCCACACACATATATATATATATATATATATATATATATATATATATATATATATATATATATATATATATATATATATATATATATTAAAATGACTTATATTTATACATATATTATATACAATATTTTATTTTTGATGTATCCAACTATTAAAGAAAACATCATATGTTTAATATGAAAAAAATAGATAACTCAAATAAATATATAGATAATGTTATTATAGTTATTTCAAATAAAAAAAATTACGACTAAAAGTAATATTACATTAATTTAAAAAATATAACAGTCTTTTTACAAAATAACATGAAACAAATATTCCAAGTTTATACTTCAGTACCACTCTTGGTTCTACACTAAATCTATTGGAGAATATTAATTTGTTTATACTATAAAAGTGATAATTGCAAACAAGAAGAAACATAGACAAAGATATTAATTTTATTGCTCTATAGAATCACTGTGAGTGAATTTTACCCTATCACACACAAGGTGAGTCCCTTAATATTTTTGACCAAGGTAAAACCCTTAAACTAAGATTTATTGCTCCTCTCACCATATATCTCACCCTTCTCTACTTGAGATTGGATGTTAATACGTTAAGATAACACCAAATACAAAATTCATATATTAATACACACATTACTTTAACCACCACTAATCCTCCTTGGATTAGTACCAATCACTCACATATCATATTATAAACCAATAATTGTTTTAACATTCAGATAATCACACACATTAAACACATCACAAGATATATACACAAATTTAGTTAAAATCATTATATGTTCACTCAAGCACTAAATATGCTTGTTCAACGAATAGTGTCTCACAGTATACTCGCTTAACCACCAGATCTGCTCGCTCAGTGAGTAGTGCCTAACATCACACTCGCCCAACGACCAAATAGCTCGCTCAACGAGAATACCAATAGAACTTACAGATTTAAATTCTTCCAAAAGTTAGCCAACGAGTATATTCTCACCCAAAGACTATCAAGTCAGTGGACTCTTTGAATTTGGTCTCGCTTAATGACTACACAGTCAGTAGCTATTTGATTTTGACTTCCCCCAACGAGTACATACTCGCCCAACAAGTCTTCATAACATAATTATGCAGATTTATGTCATTCCAATCCTGAAAAATCAGTTTAACTCTAACCATAAATGTCAAACCAACCAACCATCAGATAATACATAATTCAATGACTTAATTTACCTCAAATACAATCTCAACTATACAATATATCAACATTTCAACCTAGGATCACTAAAGATGATTCAAAATTCCTACTTCAATTCAACAAGTTATAATTGATCAGACAACTCAATTTCACAAACCAATTATCATACAAGCCTAGAACCAGTAATTACAAGTTATCTATTAGTTAAAATTAACATAATTTGTTTTTCTTACCTGACAGATAATCAAACAATTATAGAATCCTCAAAACATCTTTAGTCACACAAGAAGTCTTATATGCCTTATAAACAACATAAACACAATCAGGACACACCATTAGGACCACTACTAAGCAAATACTTTTAAAGATGACTCAAGTAATGCAAACTAGAACGATATACATACACAAAAACGTACAAACTAAGGAAAAAAAGACAAAAACTAACTTACTCTATTATAGAAATTAATCAGACAAAATTGAAGATCTTGTCAAAAAGATTATTCTAACGGTCTTTGATAGACAAAGGGATTATTAGTAAATTTAGGAAGATGGAATAAATCTAGAGAGAGGGATTTTTTTGAGAGATGATGTAATATAGAATCATGAAACTTATTTATAAAAACTCTATTTATATTTTAAATTTTTATTATTAAAATAATTGAATTTTCTCATTCTATATACACCATTGATTCTAGAACACGAATTTATAAACTCTTACCTTATACCTTTGCCAAATATTTATATAAGTTTCTACATTATTTAATATATTTTAAATTTCTTTTATTGTCTAAAAGTTTCCATTATAAAATATTAAAATCAAGAATAAGGATAAGGTAATACACATTTATATTCATTTTTGACACCTACTATAAAAAAAATGGTCATTAAAAAAAATGATCATAAAAAAAAGTAAAAATTTGTATTTTTAAGAAAGAAAAAAAAAATAAAAAATAAAGAAGGCGCTCTCAAATAAATTGAAGAAATTTTGAACGTGTCAAAATATCATTTTTCTAAAATCAATTATAGAGTGGTTTCAAATAATCACTTTGACAGTAAAAAAAGAAGAAGAAATAAGATAATATGATATTGAAAAAAAAAAGCAAATCTTTGAGCACATGTTTATATTTCAGTTCCGATAAATCTTACTCAATTTTTTTTAAAAAAAAAGAAGAAGCAACGTTTCTTTATAAAAAAATATTAATTTTACTTTTGAAAAAAGTTCTTCAGTTACATTTAAGCTAAATACAAAGATGCACTAGATTTGATAGTAAATTAATATGAACAAAAGGCACGGGTACGGGGAAGTAGTAGTATAAGCAAGATAGTCACTGTTCACTCGGCTTGACTCTCTCGTCCATGCCATGTGCTTGTGCCCTGCCTCAGCAACCAGTCTAATAGCCTAGTCACAACACGTACACATTTGAATGTTAGATTACCCAACCCTTTTTTCTTAGTACAATCCCAAAATTTTTCACTAGTTTTTTAGGTAGAAAAAAATCCAACTACTAAAACAAATATTTCACACTCATTACCAATTACAAACGTGAAGTTGACAGTGCTGGAATTCATTCATACATTACTACCAAATCACCCCTTTACTTTACACTGCTATTTGATCTTCTTTTCTTTTCTTTTTTACCTTTCTGATTTTCTATCTAAGCCAAAGAAGTAAAAGTGCAAAGGACCAAGATGCTGACTGGCAGATTGGTAATGTTGTATATATATGGAATACAAAGATGATGGTATCAAATCATCAAATAAACAAGGAAGAAAATGGGCTACCAACTCAAAACTCAACTGGTTTTTCTCTTCCTTGTCTGGGGTTCATGGGCGTTTCTGTGCTATGGTCTCCCTAGTGAGTACTCCATATTGGCCCTCGACCTTGACAAGTTTCCTTCAGAGGAAGGGGTGGTGGAGCTGTTTCAACGATGGAAGGAGGAGCACCGAAAGTTTTATGAACACCCTGAAGAAGCAAAGTTAAGGTTGGAGAATTTCAAGAGGAACTTGAAATACATCGTAGAGAAGAATGCAAAGCGAAATTATCCTTACGGGCACAGTGTAGGATTGAACAGGTTTGCTGACATGAGCAATGAAGAGTTCAAGCATAGGTTTATTTCAAAGGTAAAGAAGCCATTTGGCAAAAGACATGGCTTGTCTAATAAGGATGATTCATGCGAAGATGCACCTTACACTTTGGATTGGAGGAAGAAGGGTGTTGTGACTGGTGTCAAGGACCAAGGACACTGTGGTAAGCTTCTATACAGTCTATACACACCTATAGATTTATTTCGAAACATTGATGATTATCTATATATATTGTTCTATCATGGTTGTGACTTATGTAAAAACCCTGCTGCTGTCAAAACTCACTGCTGTAAAAACCCTTCGTTTTTTTTTATCATCGTTTTTGCACATAGTAAATGTATTTCTCACTGTATTTTTAGGTAGCTGTTGGGCATTCTCTTCTACTGGAGCCATGGAAGGAATAAATGCAATTGCGACAGGGGACCTTGTTAGCCTTTCAGAACAGGAACTTGTGGACTGTGATAGTACTAATGATGGATGTTATGGAGGCTACATGGACTATGCTTTTGAATGGGTTATGCACAATGGTGGAATCGACTCAGAAACTGAATATCCATACACTGGTGTAGAGGGTAGATGCAATGTCACCAAGGTCTTCTTACCTAAACCCTGCATTTTCCTTCTCATGCTGTTCTAAATATCTAATTTACAGATTTTTTTTTTTGTTCAGGAGAAAACAAAGGTTGTTAGCATTGATGGCTACTCCGATGTGGGACAATCGGATAATTCCCTGTTGTGTGCTACAGTGAAGCAACCTATCAGTGTTGCTATAGATGGTTCTTCACGGGATTTCCAACTATACACTGGTGTAAGTGTTATTTGACCTTTCACTATTGCAGAAGAAAAATCCAGAAAATGGAATTTGCATTCGTAAACTAGGCATTTTCACTTTTCTTGAACAGGGTATCTATGATGGACATTGCTCAAGTGACCCAGATGATATTGATCATGCCGTTTTAATTGTTGGTTATGGCTCAGAGGATGATGAAGATTACTGGATTGTAAAGAATTCATGGGGAACCTCATGGGGAATGGAAGGGTACATTTATATCAAAAGGAATACTCACTTAAAATACGGAGTGTGTGCAATCAATTACATGGCCTCTTACCCTACCAAAGACCCTACTGCTCCATCCCCAAGTAGCCCTCCATCACCGACTTCACCATCGCCACCGCAACCACTACCACCTCCGCCGCCACCTCCGCCGCCACCTCCACCACCACCACCACCTCCACCGATCAGATGTGGAGATTTCTCATATTGTTCAGCTCATGAGACATGTTGTTGCCTTCATAAGCTTTTTGATTTCTGCTTCGTTTATGGTTGCTGTGAATATGAGAATGGTGTGTGTTGCCGTGGAACCGAGTATTGCTGTCCCAGTGATTTCCCCATATGTGTTACTGAACACGGACTCTGTCTCAAGGTATGAGATATCATATCTATGTTCTAGCACTCTTTCTGAATGCAATCAAGAGTTTTCAAATTTCTGAATATACTCGTAAATTTGTGTTATGTAGCACCACGGAGATTTGATCGGAGTTGCTGCAAAGAAGAAGAAGTTTGGAAGTCACAAGTTACCATGGACTAAATTAGAACAAACAGAAAACACATTTCAACCCCTTCGGATGAGGAATGTTTTCGCTGCAATGCTTTGAATTTACTTCTTTCCCTCTTTTTGTGTTTGGATTTGCTCAAGAAAAATAATATGTTAACACCGCCATTCATTAAATATGTCCATTATATAATTACTTTACTTAATAAAATATTATATTTGAAGCACATATATTAAGTTCCCACGTGTCGTTCGTCTCAAATCAACAACAAAATATGCTTCAAATGCTTTCATTTGTTATATGGATAAGTATTATCGTAAGTTAGTTGAGTTTTACTATGAATACTTATCTACATCCAACTATATTTTTCTTTAGGCAACAGGAAAAGTTCCCAAATGGCATTTTATTGTAGGGTCTCCAATTATTCATACATGCCATTTTTTTAACTTTAGATAAGTCAATGCATCTTGCAAACTACTAGGATATAGATACAGTGGATAAACTATTAATTAACTATAAGTGCATATGACAAATGATTACTAGGAAAAACAATTTAATCTTTGAAAATTTTCTAATTTGATCTTTGTGCTATATGAATGTGTGTTTGATGATAATTGTCCCAAAATAGAATTTGAGATTAGCTATAGAAGGTCATTTGTTGTTGATTCCACGATTGGTGACATTGGTTGGGCAACTTCAAGGGCATAGGCTATGATTAATATGTGCACTTGACACATTTTCTGGAGATGCCAAAAAATGACCTTAACTTTGTTAAAATTCTCATAACCTCTTTCAGTTCTTTGATCAAAAAATTTATTCAATTATTTCAATTTCTTTGTCCTTTTCCTTTCACATATCATTTTCATTATGGCTTTCTCCATGAAGAGAATTTCCCGTTGAATACCATTAAGGTTCAGATTCATAGAAAGATGCATCAAGAGTTACATGTAATGTTGAGTTATAAGATCACAAAACCTAATTGTTTTTGTAAAATCGACGTAGCCAACAAAAGATACCTTGTTTTTATACATAGATCATTTTTATTTAGCTAATTTTTAGGAATTCGAACATAATCAATACAACTGAAGATTCGTGTTTCAAGATTTGAAAGATAAACAATCAACAATAAGAATTTTATATTTGTATAGATAAGTCTCAAGGTTTAGCACTCAAGAAGGGAGTTGATTCATAAGATAGGCAACTATTTTCACCATTATTTTCACCATTTCTCCCCAATAAAATTAAAAAAGTAACTATAGATATGAGAACTTTGATAACGTCGTACTAAAAGTATTGTGCTCACGTTATATTATATAACTCATGAAACAGTGTAATAAAAATTTGAATTTAAGGTGACAATAATTTTTAAAAAAACTAAAAAAGTTTTAAAAACTAAAAAGAATAGACTCTTGAACACACACATAATAATGAACACTCAATTTTATCATTTTCATCTTTAATTTACATATATAATATGAATAGTTTAAATTAATACTTTTAAATACTTTTTCCTTTTTTTCTATACTAATATTAATTTAAAGAGAAAAATATGTTTTTTTTTCCAAATTATCATGAGAAATTATTAAACATCATTTTCAACCAATAACGCGTAGAGATTATATTTTAGTTCAATGTAAAACTCCGTTTATCTCTAAAATACACTCTACATATCTTCTATTAAAAATAATGTTTTACATTGACATTTATAAATTATAATACTAATATTTTATAATTTAGTTTAAAAATGGAACACACTTTTTTATAATAGTTTCAGATAAAAGTATATATTTAACTCTAATTTGAAATGCTATATTTCCTTTTATTTTATTTAAGTTTGTTTGCTATAATTAAGATTTTTTTTCCTAATTATCTAAAAATGAATTAAAAGCTCTTTTAAAAAGAAATTTGTTTTTATGTTATTAAAAACAAACATTTTAAATTAAAGAAAAACAAAAGTTATATTGCTTATTGGAATTATGGGCCAATGCTAGCCCATTTGGTTTTCTCACCAAGGCAGTTGCTCCCTCCACCACCACCGAATGCTCCCTGCACCATCCCATACCAATTTTGTCCTTCTCTAAAACGGATGTCAACATCCGTTTCACCTTCAACGGATGTTGACATCCGTCCGTTCATGTATTTTATATTTTAATTTATTTATTTTATTTAAAAAGAAAAAAAAATCTTTAACGGATGTGGCGACATTCGTTAACAGATTACCACATCCGTTTTAATAATGTTTTTAAAACTATTTGATTATTATTTAAATATTAATATATAAAATAAATTAATAATTATTATTTTATTAAATAAAATAAAATTAATTCATAAATAATTAAGTAATAATTTTAAATTAATTAAATAATATTTATATATTAATTTAAAATATAATAAATTAAAAACTAAAAATTTAAAAAGAAAAAACTTCATGTTACGATATCCGTTTTAATAAATTTTTAAAAACTATTTTATTATTTAAATAATAATACATAAATTAAATTAATAATAATTATTTTATTAAATAAAATGAAATTAATTTATAATTAATTAAATAATAATTTTAACAAAATTAAATAATATTTATATATTAATTTAAAATATAATAAAATAAAAAACTAAAAACTTTAAAAAGAAAAAAACTTCACAGATTTAATAAATTTTTAAAAAGTATTTTAATTATTATTTAAAATAATAATATATAAATTAAATTAATAATTATTATTTTATTAAATAAAATAAAATTAATTTATAAATAATTAAGTAATAATTTTAATAAAATAAAATAAAATTAATTTATAAATAATTAAGTAATAATTTAAAAAAATTAAATAAAATTTATATATTAATTTAAAAACTTAAAAAAAAAAAACTAAACGGATGTGGCACATCCGTTGAAGAATTTTTTTTTCAACGGATGTCGACATCCGTTCAAGAGAAAAGGAGGAGGTGTAGAATATTTTAAAATATAAAGGATAGTTTTGGAATTTAAAAAAAGTGTGGTGGTGTAGGAAGCAATGTGTGGTGGTGTAGGGAGTAACCCCCTCTCACCAAGTCTTGTATTCTCTTTTAGTGTTTTTTTTTTACATATAAAAAGTAAAGAGGGTTACTCCCTACACCACTACATATTGCTTCCTGTATCACCACAATTTTTTTAAATTCCAAAACTATCCTTTATATTTTAAAATATTCTACACCTCCTCCTTTTCTCTTGAACGGATGTCGACATCCGTTGAAGAAAAAATTCTTCAACGGATGTGTCACATCCGTTTAGTTTTTTTTTTTTTTTTTTTTTTTTAAGTTTTTAGTTTTTTTAAGTTTTTAAATTAATATATAAATATTATTTAATTTTTTTAAAAATTATTACTTAATTATTTATAAATTAATTTTACTTTATTTAATAAAATAATTATAATTAATTTAATTTATGTATTATTATTTTAAATAATAATTAAAATACATTTTAAAAATTTATTAAAACAGATACGGATGTGGTGATATCCGTAAAGTCTTTTTCTTTTTAAAGTTTTTAGTTTTTTATTTTATTATATTTTAAATTAATATGTAAATATTATTTAATTTTTTTAAAATTATTATTTAATTAATTATAAATTAATTTTATTTTATTTAATAAAATAATTATTATTAATTTAATTTATGTATTATTATTTAAATAATAAAATAGTTTTTAAATATTTATTAAAACGGATCTATGAAGTTTTTTTTTTTAAATTATTAGTTTTTAATTTATTATATTTTAAATTAATATATAAATATTATTTAATTAATTTAAAATTATTACTTAATTATTTATGAATTAATTTTATTTTATTTAATAAAATAATTATTATTAATTTAATTTATATATTATTATTTAAATAATAATCAAAATAGTTTTAAAAGTTTTATTAAAACGGATGTGGCAATCCGTTAACGGATGTCACCACATCCGTTGAAGATTTTTTTTTTTTAATAAAAATAATAAGTTAATATATAAAATATGTGAACGGACGGATGTCAACATCCGTTGAAGGTGAAACGGATGTTGACATCCGTTTTAGAGAAGGACAAAATTAGTAAAGAGTAGTGCAGGAAGTATTCGGTGGTGGTGGTGGAGGGAGCAACTGCCAAAAGTAAATAGTAAGGATACATACTATATGGGCACTGATTACTGTATCTTCCTTTTTCCATTCCTCTATATCCCTGTACATTAATATTTTATTATAATATAATATTTTATTAGAAAAAATAGTTATGTAGTAAATGTTATTTAGAAAAGGTGATGTCAAAATACTTTTTCTCATAGTTTTTTTCACAATTTCTCTTTTATTCTTCCCAGACAGTTGTTTCTCAATCAATAAACGAAACACGACCCACCATGTTGTAAAATGCATTCTCTGTTAGTCTCTACAAAAAATTATGACTCTTTCCCACGATCCACAATCTTAAAACTTGTTTTTGATTAAGTTATTGAATTTGTATTTGTTAATTGTTGCAAAGGAAAGAACATTAGCTAAGGATTCCCCCAAGCTTGTCAACATTAGACCTGCACATATTAAATATGGAGAAAACCACACACTTTAGCTTTTTGACTAAAGAGCAAGATTTCCTAAATTTATGCTCAAATAGTGTATAAAATATTTAGATTTCGTATTTTTATATCCAACACTCATTCATAGGTTTCTCTATAATGCTAGAAACACTTTCAGAAGGACGGAAGGAAATTTCTTCAAAGTTCAGTGAGGCCTAACGCGTGTTTTTTTCTTCTGCTAGAATATGATTTTACTTTTACATGCTTCCATTTTTTTGTGTAGTTGGAAAGAGTTAAACTTATTTTATGGAGGTGCTTATGGAGCCATTTGGCTGAAAAAATGTTTTAACTATTTTCAAGTTTATATATCTATTTATTGTCTGTGTTTTGTAAATTTTAATTTCATATTAATATAAAGTGAAAAATATTTTTATTTTTTACTGACTGTTATTTATTTGTTAATGTTTAGACTTTAAAAAACTATCCTCCTTAATTGTATGCCTCCTTATTATTTTCTTAATATATAGGATACCAAACCTATCCGAATGATATAAATTTAACTTTCCAGCCTTTGGTGAAAATATGTTTTAATAGCTATTTGTGATTCAGAGTATTTTCTACAAAATATTTTTGTTGAAACAATAGTTTTAAGAGTCATCCACTTTGAATCACATACATTAAATTATATATTGAAAATTTATTTTTATTTTTAATAGTTAATCCTTTCAATTATATGTCTTACTTTTAATTTTAAACTTAATTTGATTGAGCAATTAATAAAAAGAAATTCAATCATCTCATGCCATTATTGTTTTTATTTTATCTGAATCCTTATTTTTGTTTACTAGTTATTTCTTTAAACCTGTCCTTTTAGCATTTATGTCTAAATTAAATTTTAAAATGCTAAAACATTAAAAAAAAATATGAGATCACAATATAAATTATTCATCATAAATTCAAAAATAATTTTCATAATAAAAAAAGGAAGATTGAAAATAAACAAAGGAATATAAGTAAAAGAAAATCTTAATCTTGATTATTAAAGGTGTAAAAGAAAATCTTAATCTTGATTATTAAAGGTGTAAAACACACAAAGTTTAATTAAATTATACCTAAGAAGTGATTTACACAAACAAATCTTAAAATGAAAGAAGATCTTAAATTGATTTATTTATTTTTTAAAATAAATATAGTAAATGAATAAATTCTAATTATTTTTGTTCAAAACCTGAAACAAAAATAATAATCAAATTAACCCAAAAAAAATTATACTATATTATATGATTTATGGGATTACCATTGATGCTGCATGGGTTTTATTTTGATTTTTAAAGAAGACTATTTGCTCTATCACGTAAGAGTACAGAAAACTCCTTTTGTGCTACCTCTTTCATCTGCCCCTTTTACATCTCACGTGGTGGTTGGCTTACCATCGTATAATAAAGAAAAATAAAATTATTAATAAAATATATAAAAATATTTAATAATTTTCAGCCAACATTGATTTGATATTTGAGGGAGCTTAATTTCTTATTTCTTCTGAATGGATAATTCTTTCTATGGTTGCTAAATTAGTCTGTAATTGTCAGGGCATTATCGGCATCTTGCTACATAAGTTTAGAATAACGAAAAATTAAACTCAAAATTTCGCATCTTATTAAAAGTCTTAGCCGTAAGTTACGATTGTACTAATTGTCAACTTATTAATGAAAGACAGCCAACAAAAATTGAATGGTTAGATATTGTAGTTAATGTATTTTGCAACTCGCCCAACGGAAATTTGACATGTTTAAATAGTGTCATAAATATACTTAACAGAATTAAAGTTGTCATTAATATATTTGACAAAATTCAACTTTTTTTTCTTACGAAATTCTGTTCATGAGAAGTAATATCTATGGACAATCAATATAAATGCGAACTCTTACTTCAACCGAAATTTAAACCACATGTTATTATTTAATACCATTTTTAAAATAACTTCAATATAAAACAAATAAGTAAATTTAATTAAGAATTGGAGATTAATATACGTGCTTTAAACGTGAGGTTTAAAATTGACAGGGACATATTGCAGTGAACAGTATTTGAAATAGCGGAATTGAAGGAAATGTAGAATAAGAAGGTAATTAAGCGGTAATTAGGGACATAATTGGATTTAAATTCCAGAATGTGTGCATTGTAGAATTTAAAATGTTTGGCATGTGTGGTGGACTGCACATGGGTGAGTCAATCGTTTTCTTGACTGCCTTATTTTGATTAAAAAGGGGAAAGTGGTTGGATTAAAGAAGAAAGAGAGGCGTGAGGCACGTGCTAAGTCAAGAATGGCAGACAGAAACCCTAAAATGACCCCATCTTCGTGGGACGCAAGAACCCTTTTTCTAACATATTCATGTTACAACCCAATCTGTGTCCCGTGATCTAAGGACTCTCACCACTCTTTTCTTTTTCTTTATAATAAATGCCTCTACTATAGTCAATGTGAGGGATTTAATTTCACACACTCTGCTACTTACACCCCATTCTGGAATTTCGGGGTGTAAATATTCCATCGACTTTACGTTACTATAAGTCAACGTGTTACTTTCTCATACTATACCCCGCAACTCATTCTTTCATCTTGTACTAAAACCACAGATTCAATCAACAATTCTGCTGGTAGTTTATGCAGGATTTTCATGAGATTAACTTATCAATTCTTTCATATCGTACTAAAACCGGGGTATATTGAAAAACAAAATCAACACAGGAAAAACCATCAAAGACCAAAGAATACATTATATATTTTTTTTTTACATTTTTTTAGAGAAACAATTTGATTGCAATGAAAAAAACCATTGATTTTAATTTTATATTTACTATCCTACCCTTTAAGAAAACAGAAAATGGCCTAACCTTTCAATGGCCGTCATGTGATTGTAAGATCAACCCCAACCAATGCGTTTCCACTGAAGAGAGAACAATATATTACTTTGGTTAATTTAAGATTTCTCAGCACTATGATAATTGATAAATGTGTTCACATAATTACACATCAATTTACTTCAACATTTCATTGCATTAAATTTTTCTTACACTACAACCATTCACTGTTTCAGCCTCAAATTGATATCAAAGTCTGACACCTGCAATTCATGAAAATATTTTACATTCAGTTACTAGCACAGAGAAAGTTAAAAAATGAATAAGATAAAACTAGGTTGTGGCTTTATGTTTTTGAGTTTTAATAGGGAAAGAACTTAGTTACAGTACTCATTTGATCGGTGCTTGGGTTGTGATGGGGAAGAGGAAGATGTTGTTAGGGCGAAAAACGAAATGATTGAAACTGATATAATGATTAAAAGGAACGTGGACTCAGACACTCAGAGAGGAGTTGTCTACTTTAAATATGGTCGGTCCACAACCTACTTTATTAGAGTTACCACTCTTTCTTCTTACTGCTAACTGTTCTTCGCCATGCATCCGTGACCCATCACTTTTCATTTAAACTTTCCCATTGCCATGGCAAAATGTGCACTGTGAAATTAGTCACTTCGATTAAAGTAAAAAAGCCATATACAGATACGAGGATTCTACAGATATTGAAGCAATCGATGGGTATTACCAAGTCATTTGGGAGTTGAGTCAATAACTATCCACTATTTTCGCTAATGTTTCACGGGTCAGACACAGACACACCGTTAACTGATGAAATACTATGAAACAAAAGCAATAGAAGAAATACTAAAAGCTCGTGTCTCTATCTATCACCTTCAATCTTCTCTGATTTCTCTTACGTCCTACTCATTTCACCATTTCCACAATTTTGCAACCAACCATTATTATTGCCTTTCATCTTTCTCACCTCCTCATTCTCACTCCTTCCCCCTTTCACTATTTTCTCACTTTCTGCATCGCCATCTTCACAAAACCTTATCCTACTTGCCGAGTAGTGCTGAAGGGAAACCACTACTTCCTTTTTTTGGTTGCTTCTGTCACCATATCCACTATCTTGTTGAAGAGGTTTCTTCTTTAGTTTGTTGTCACTTTAACTTAATTATTTTCTCTTTTCAGTACTATTATTAGGGTCATTAAATTTGACGGATAAAGGAACTTCCCGCTGTTCTTGCGCCGTTAAATTCATTCATTATGATACTATTGTTTCTGCAATTATTAACTGTTTGGATCATAGAGGAGACAAAATGGGCCTTTTCGTGATCTCTTGTCTTCCATCTGAATTTTCCTGTAATCGTGTGTGTGTGTGTGTGTGACGGTTCTCTTTTCTCATTTGAAGTCCTGTTGAGTTGAAGTGTGTATACTTATTCTAAACTGATCACAATCGGTATCTGTGACTTGTTTTCAGGTTTTCATGATTGCTAGAAGGGTTTATTATCTAATCGTTTTGGTCTGCTGTTGAAGATTAGTGTATGATATTCGTCCTGAATCGTGAACTTGTGATCGAGAGGGTCTGAACTGTTGTTCAATTCTGGAACAAAATGGCTGAAAGGAAATTGAATATTAATGCCCCTCTCATGTCTGTGAGACGTGCTTCTGCCACATCACCGTCCTTGACGGAAGCAAGGAAAAAGATTCTAGAGAAACGTCACAGTCTTCCATACCACAAATCAGACACGACCTTGGATCAGGTAACAAAACCAGTTGCAGTTCCTTTCAATTGGGAGCATATCCCTGGAAGACGCAAGGGCAATGGTGGATCTGAGCCTCATCCTCCCAAGGCCACTTCAATCACTCCAAGCCCAAGGCTTCCTCCAGGAAATTCAAACAATGCTACCAAACAACCGTCGGAAAGGGAAAATAAAGCTGCGAATAAATTCAAGTCCTCAAATAAGTCCAAGTCGTTCAACGTCAGTGTGGCAAAAGTAGACACTGAGAAAGAGAGAAAAACAGAGAAGACAGAGAAAATAGTTGAGAACAGAAGGTCCAATGTGAAGTACGATGAGGATGATGACAATGATGCCTTTTCAGATGCTCTTGAAACACTGTCGCATACAGAATCATTCTCTATGAACTGTAGTGTGAGTGGTGTAAGCGGGTTAGAGAGTATGGGCGCAAACAAGTCTGGAACCTTTTCCACAGATCAACAAACTATAGACTTCATGATGAGCCGATTCTTGCCTGCTGCAAAGGCTATGACTCTACAGCCTTCTCAATATTCTTCAAAAAAGCAATCTGTACTAGTAGAACAACAACCTAGAGATATTAGCAAATTGATTCGCGAGGAAAAGAAGCAATTGTCTAATAAGCACAGCACTGCTATTATACCATACACTGGCCAAGATCAAGAGGAAGAAAGTGAAGACGAAGGTGATGGTAACGAATATGACAACTCTTCTAATATTGCAGTTAAAGGCTGTGGGTTGTTACCTCAATTACATATCAGGAATTCATTGTGCTTAATGAATCCTGTGGCTGCCATGAAAATGAAAAACCAGGTTTCCTTGCCTCCAGCCAGTGAGGTTGTGAAACCTAACAAAACTTCTCATATTAGATCTTTTAGCCCAATTCCAGCTGTAAAGAAGGTGAGAAAAATGGACCAATTTTTCACCCTTCAACCCTGAATAAGCAAGCTCAAGTGGTTTTTTTTGACATATTTACTTACAATCATGAATATTTTCTGCAGGCTTGGGATGCAATTCACAGGAACAAATCAAGCTCCAGGGCACCGTCACCTGACAAGCAAGAGGGTAAAAAGAAATTGGCTAGTGAATCAAATAGATTTACCTATTCTGGTGAATTACTTCCAGGTAGACTCTCTCCCTTCCGTCGCTCAAGAGCAGCTGCTACTGGTATATCTCCCTCTCGAAGACCTCAATCTCCCTTTCGTGGCGTCAAGTTGCTTGGTGATTCTAGGGAAGCTGAAAATTACAAGTTTGGCAAGGTTAAATTCCACAGCGGTGTGCTTGGAAATGTTCAAGATGTGCAGTCCCTAGGAAACAAAAAAACTTCCTATTCAGGTAGTCTCACACTTGAAAAGACATTGTACATAGATATAGTCAGCACAGCGAATTTACCATCTTCAAATGTAAGTTCTTTGGATAACAAACGGAGGGTAGATACCATGGTTGCAGACTTAGAGAGAAGAAGGGGGAAAGAAAGTAATTCCTCCATAGGATCTTCTGGAGATATAAAACAAGTACAAGATGCTGTGGAAGAAAAGGTCACGTTTGATACCGAAGTGTTAAACTCTTTAGATTCCATTCCACCGAGTTTGTATAGAATTTTGAATCTTACACCCAAAGAAGGAAAAACTGAAGGATTGACAACTGATGAAAATATTAACCAAGAACCCGAGTCCTTGCCACTTTGGCAAGGGACATTAGTTGAAGATTCAAAGATCAATGGCCAGCAAATTGTTTTAGTTAATGATTCAGGAAAGCATAGTTCTGATTCTGTCGTGTCTCCTCTTCCCCCACCATTACCAAAATCACCTTCCGAGTCCTGGCTTTGGCGTGCCCTGCCTTTAGTTTCTGTGAAGAATTCTTTCCTGCACTCGAGTCAAGGTACTCAATCCCAAGCTAAGAGGGATGATTCTAATGCAACATCTAGTAATCTCAAGTGGGAAACAATAGTGAAAACTTCAAATTTGCATCACGATCATGTACGCTATTCTCAGGTAACCTTGTAAATCACTTTGACCAAATTTGTGTACCTCGACTCTGGCAGCGCAAAGATGAAAAGTTCACATTTAACTTTCTCTGCAGGAACTTCCGACGCATAAATCTAAGCACTAAACTTTGACATGAAACTCATTATCATGTTATAGTTCAAGCTCTAGGCGCCTTGATTTTTCAGCTATGCCTGTGGTATGATGTTATCATCTTATGTATGGCATTACAGCGTTAGTAAAACATTTGGGGTGTTTTATATTTTCACCTAGGCCAATGTTTTCATCCCAAAAGGGTGGATTTACATCAGTTTAGACCTTCGAACTTCTTTAGGTCAATTGATCACGTCAACCTTTTAATTTCACTCTTTATATTTACATCAATCCCTCAAAAAGAGTACATTCGCATCAATTTTTGAAAGATTATGTTTAGTTCTTGGTTGAACCAAATATAAATTACTAAAGTCAAGAACTGGTGTAGGTTTCATTTACAGGACTAGAAACAATGTAAACACAATGCTGAAGACCCAAACATCAGTTCTCTTTTTTGCTTTCTATAAGTTATCCTGTCTTTATTATTTATTTATTTTTCCTTTCTATTGAATTTTATTTCCAGCTGTTGGCTTGAAGTCCTGCACCCTGTTGATTTTGGTGATACTGTATTGATTAGAGAGAAATCAAAGTCATTTTTTGTGATCAATAAAAGTAAAGCCTCTTCTGCATTAGTGGCGCTTTCGGTGGAATCAAGATTTCCTAACCTGCCCAACAGAAGTGTATATCGGCTACTACTGTGTGTCTGTCTTTCTTCATGTTGGTAGTCTTTGCAACTTTTTTCCGCTGGATCCGAGGAAATGATCCTCATGGTATCAGCATTTATTTTTTATGTTAACTGGCACAAGTGATTACTATTATCCATGATCTAGTGATCTTTCTTAATACTCATAGAAAAGAATCCTTCAAATATTTTAGTTTCGTATTCCTCAGTACTTTGAGGACAAGTATGTACATCAGAAGAATTCTGGATTGAGATAAATTTCAGACTTTCCTTTTTGTTTGGATTATTTCTTATGTAATGCTGTTTGCCAATCTGGCACGGCAACAGGACAAAGATATTTTAATCAATTGCAACATTGATGTATTCATGTAAATTGTGAACTATATAGATACTATGAAATTTGAACCGTTTAACATAGTTCAGGTTTTCACTGCCACATATATTTATTGATTAGAGTTACTTCGGAAGCATAATCATTCGAAAGATGGATGAGTCAGTGTCTTTTTTATCTATCACTATCCTAATGTTTGTCCTTACAGTTTTGGATTGATGTTCAGTAGTAACCTGACATACACGGACATTCCGAAATTACATGAGAAGGGACAGAGTAAAAACAAGGTATCTTGTAAAATGATGTACGAACACGCAAGAGTGATCTCTGTTAAATTTTTTAAATACTTTTTATTTTATTTTATTAAAGAATCTAAAAAAGCTACCCCTGATATCCAATTATTCTTGAACAATTACACCAACCGTATTTTAACATTGAACAAAGGTTTTGGCATACGTCTAATCAATCCACTTGGTTCAATAGGACTGGGTCACTTTCCATTGCAAGTAGTCACAGATGCTTGTGTTGTTACTGTTGCATACATATGGCAAAGTAAGAATTTCCGCCACGTTAGTATATATGGTGTTATAGTGTCGTTTATATGGTCAATCAAATTTCAAGATTTAATTTAATCTAATTGTAATCTCATTTAAACATTTTTGTGGATGTGCCCTAAATCCAACTTTGAATATAACAATTTAATCATGCCCTTAGCAGTTAAAGTCTAATTCACTGTCACCAAATCTATCATGAAAGTAAGAAAGTAAAACCTTTGATCAATTGCAGTGGAGTCTAACTTTTTCCAAACAGGGGAAAAAAGTTCTGATATTTCCTCATTAAAATTTGACCTCTATTCAAAATTTCAAGCTCCAGCTCCTTCTCTGCAAATGAACTTGAGAAGTTCTTCCAGATAGCTCAATGATTTTTGAGAATAGTGAAGCCGTGAAGAATAGGTTGTTGAGGATGGATTTGAATTTGAATTGGGGACAGGCATCTTGGAATGCTACATATTAATAATAGTAATGAATATGCTCAAAGTGAAACATCTACCCTACATTTGTCACACGTGGTTGGTCCAAAAAACAGGATGATAAGAATTGATTAAAAAAGAAGAAGAAAGAATTGAGTCCACATGTGGTAATGTGAAATGTGATATGAGTGATTCTGGTAAGAGAACAAAAATTAAAATTGAGTAATTCTGCGCCAGGTAATTAATGTGAAATGTGATATGGTTGAGAACTTAAGATGTAGACATGAGAGATAATGAGTATGGTAGTGAAGATGATGAAGTTTACTATTTCTGCCAGCCCAAGACATTCCGGCCTCATGCTGTTCTCCACCTGCTTATCCAAAAGAGCCACCTTTAAAAGTTGTAGTTTGAAATTTAATGGCTCCTTATGAGGAGATTTAAGGAAAATTTAACAACAATGAAAAAATTGAGTAAAATATTAAAAAAATATTATTTTTAATTCAAAATTTTAAAATAAGAAATGTATCAGTTTTTGTTTTATATATATATATATATATATATATATATATATATATATATATATATATTAATTATTCAACTTTTTTTTACCTGTGTACACCTTAAAACTTAGATTTAAATTCTCAACAATCCCAAATAAAAGGAAATAGAATATTAGTTTCATAAAGTCAATTTGGAAAAAGATAAGAAATAGAATGGAGAGGGTTAATTTGTTAATGGAATTAAATTATAGTGAAATTAACATTTTAAAGCATTATAAAAACATAAAAGATTTAAATAATTTATTTTTAAAGATAAAAAGTTAAACCATCATATTCTTACTGTTTGTTCCATCCTTTTTTGATGCAGCTTCACACTCTAAGCAATCATTTGCACACAAAAATGGATAATTCTAACTCATGGTCAATCCTGAAACAATTCCTTTCACAAGCAGATGCTATGTAGATTCAAATTAAAAAGCACTAACATGTCGCCCATGTCTTGTACAGACATTGGTCGATCTTGTGAATCTATTCTTTTTTTAATATATGGTCTCTCTATTTATATAATTAGCTAGCTAGGCTATCTGGGTTATTAACATTAAGAAAGTGAAAGCTTGGTGCTGATTTCTTGGGTTTCTTTATAATGATCCATCTTGTCACCATCGCTTGCAATTGTGTAACTCAAACCCAGTTGCAAATTAGGTAATTCTTGTTCGTCTTTCTGCATAACAAATCAAATAATTTCGCGTTATGTTGAAGAAACAAAGTGCACAATGTTCTTATTCTTGTTAAAACCTTGTTAATTAATTTACCTTAATCCGAAATGGTGGATCAAATTGTAGCTTTAAACTGTTGGAATAGTTGCGAGGTTCATTGGATTTGTTCGATAAATATTCTGTGACGCTTGTTTTGTTCACGAAGCTCCATTCAGCTAGCTGAACTGCTTGTGATCCATAATTTTTTGGAGCTACAGTGGCAGGTAACTTCTGGAACTTGGATTGATGATTGCTTATAATTTCTAACGGAAGCCAGCTTTTCTCTTCAAGCAATTTGCTTGGTCTCGTAGTTGTATCCTTTGCCTGAATATGGCCAGAAGCTATTGATTTTCTA
Source organism: Vigna angularis (assembly GCF_016808095.1). Taxonomy (NCBI): domain Eukaryota; kingdom Viridiplantae; phylum Streptophyta; class Magnoliopsida; order Fabales; family Fabaceae; genus Vigna; species Vigna angularis. Next base: position 34,285,793 of record NC_068975.1, on the reverse strand, counting down.
AAAGTTTGATGATTGATGTACCATTGCTGCTGCCTAGAGAGAATTGCAGACAAGGGTTACTATAAAATAATTTTGTTAAATTTTCTGTTTTGTAAAATCGTGAAAGCAACAAGACCAAGAACTTGAACATGAATTGCAATTATCTGACCACGTTTTTTTTGTAGTAACTTTTTGAAAGGGTCCCCCATCTTAAATTTAAAGTTAGTGCAAATAAATTAATAAATATTTAACTATTATCATATATTTTTTACTAAAATAACCGTAACAATATAAACTAATAATAGTTTATAAAGAGAGAATATTAATTAATAGAAGTGAAGAGTTAAACTAAAGATAATAATAAAAATTAAATTTTAAAATAGCAAAATTTGTAGGGAAAGAGTATTAATTTTAAGACGTAATTTACAAGAATTGGTGAGAAAAGGGTAAATACAACATTGTTATTAAATTGTATTTAATTATAAAAACTAACAGCTTGTACATAAATTATAATCGAACGAAAAAACGAAAAATATTTTATAATGTAGATATATAATATAACCCTTTTGTCTTGAACAAATCCGATGATGCAAATGAAGAAGTTATTTAAAAGTTTGTTCTGTTACCTTGAATCAGTGTCGTTTGTATGGGATGGTGACAAGGGAAAGGGTGTGTCCACGAGACTTGGAAAATGACAATTGTTGAATTGAGTTGCCAGAATGATTCCACCATTCCCCATCTTAAGATGTTGTTGAGGATTCATGGACTCATGCAGTATCACAGACCTACGTAACTTTTGGTTTTGATTCCACTTATACGTTTGACTTAGTACTGCAAAGTAAACATAACTGAATTGTAAAATGTTCAAGGTAATGTGTTTTTCACTAACACAAAGAAACCCTAACCCTAAATCCTTACTAGCTACATCATTTTCGTTAATTCAGTATTCGTTATTGGAAAAACCCCTTCCGTCGATATCCCTTGTTTAGTTTAAGTTTAGCAAAACTAAATAGCAAGTTAGAACTCATTACCATTACAAATTACAAGGAATTAGTATAGTATAGTAGTACCTTGCCCAGCCTCGTCAAGTTTCTTGCTTCGATACATCTGAAAAAAAGTTGAATATTGATTATATATGCATCAACAACAGATGCTTTTGAATAAACAAACATTTAATTTAGTAACTTTGTTTTGAAAGAATCTTACGAAAGTAGCCCATAGTTTAACTCACGATGATTTTTAGTTCATCTAAATAAACCCTACTAAAGAAAAATAGTTCAATAAAGAACTGTCATGATATGATAAAATAGGCTTGAAGAACATTTTCAAATACTCGCTAAATCAACTGAAATGAACAAATTTTGACGAGCGAGTTTATCAGCCTGCGCATTTATTACTTGTAAAAACGCACTTTAAGAGAAAAGATAATTCAAAAGAGCATTTATCTGAAACTTGAATTTGGGCTACCTGCAAGTGGCTCTTGACGTGAGCAATGCTGAGTCCTTGCACATTCATTAGCTGAAGCACCAACTTGGGTGTTGCTCCTGCACCAAGTAAATGCAGAGTTCAATGAAACGTGTTAACTCTTTCATAAGAGAGGCTTCATTTCACAAAACAATTCGTAGAACTCGTCGGATAAATATATATATATATATATATATATATATATATATATATATATATATATATATATATATATATATATATATATATATATATATATATATATATATATATATATATATATATATATATATGCGCAGTGATGCTTTGGAAGATACAGAAAGTAACAAGTACTTACTCTCTTGACCACCAAGTCTTTCAACAACATGCACAAATGAATGATGAAGTTCAGGAGTCCACCGAAGCCGAGGCATCTTGGATCTAACATATTGTCTCACAGTTCCTCTTCTGGCATTTCCTTCTCTTGAAATGCTACTTCCATTTCCTGAAGTTCCCTCGTCGTTGACTTTCTCAACATTATTCTCGTTTGTTGTGAGCTCATACCCATCTTCTGTATTACCATTAGTGTTATCGTCACTGCAAGCTTCTGCATTCAAGTCAAATGAAGAGCACTTCTGGGAACATCCAGATGAACTTTCCTCATTGTTATGAATCTCATGTCCTTCTGACATGTTTACTTGTTGTTGCACGGGTTTTTGCGTCCAACCAATCGACTTTTCTCGTTCTTTACAAAGTTGGAATTTCAGGTCTGAAACAAACAGGAAATATTTTAATGTGCAGCATATTAAAGTAACGTGAACAAGAATGTGTGAGCCTGTGAGGACAGGCTGTAATTTCTCAACAACAATTACTATGCTTTAAATCTGTTCAAGTAACTGCACGGAAATGCTATGAATTGATGGTAAAGTAACTAAAGTGACAAATTTATGGCAAAAAACATTTATTATACTGAATGGATCCCCATTACAGACAAATATTACATGCATGTGTATGTACTGTTGATTAAATCGAAGTGGTTCGAAAATCAGGACTCTAGTAAATAATGCAACCAAACTTAGGTGAGAAAGAAAATCTAATGAATGCCAGGTTTAGATGAACATATTTAAAGAATTTTATCTTGTAAGTGCCCTTTATATGAAAATAAAAAATTTACCAAGTTATGGAATACTCAAGACTCGTGTAGAAAGGGGTTAGAAATTAATTTAAGGCTTGAAGAAGAAATCCGAACAACAAGACAGATGAAAATTGTGTGGGAATACGAATTCGTTTACGTATCATTTAACTTTTTAAGTCAATAAACTCAATGATTTTCATTTAACCACTGATAACACCAAGTTCAGATGATTTGAAAAATAGCAAGTTCATAAACCAAAGCAAGTTCTTAGTTGTCAACTATGTATGTGCTTTTTGTGAAATGGACAGTCTGGATAAGAACAAGGTGTCCATAACACACAACCCTTGTATATAACAGCAAGATATATGATCACACAAAATGATGAGTAAATCAGAGATTTTCAAAGTACAGTCGCACTCATCATACACAAAACGCATGTTGCATGATTAGATAAAAAGCTCTATAAGAAAAGAAAACGAAAAATTATCTTTGGGGCAGAAGTTGGCAAGTGATTATGAAATCTTCAACAACCTGCAGCGAGTGGAGGACAAGAAGAGCTATGGCAAGAAAAGAAAAAGAAATTAAGGAACATCCATGGTCCTAAGAATATCCTTAAAGGGAGATGGGAAGAATTTATAGATTAAATCACTACTAACAGGATAAAGAAACAAAAATAACCAAAAAGCATAGCAAACTGCATAATCTTTAGGTGTTTATCCAAATTTTCTCCCCTAAATTGTAATACTAACCATCTAAGAAGACGATGTCTTTCTCTCCCAAGTCTAAGAAGAAGATGATGCATATCCAAACATATCTTGAAATCAGTCATCTCCAGAAAGCTCCATCGCCCAGATAGACTAAGGAATAATTCATGAAGGGATTGAAGTGGATTAGTCCTGAATCATATGGGTGTAGGGTGTGAAAGAAAGGGATAGGAAATGAAAATTGATGCCTGGTTTTTGCTAGGGATGTCTTTGTGGTAAATCATTGATTCAACAACATAATTAATTAAGACTGAACAAATTGAAGATGGTAGAAAGAAAGACTAATTGGTTTGGAAAGGAAAAATGTGGAAATATTGAGAATAACAAAATTCAGACAGACTACTTGTTCCCTTTAAATTGCAATAAACCTACATAATGGATGCAGACGCGGCTGGTCCCTTTTGAACTGTTGGAAATCATGTGACAACTACCACCTTCTCTCTATCTCTCTCTGCTTCAGACTCTTTTCCTTGACAGTTGTTACAATCTACCACCCTTCTCTCTTCTGGCTCGTGATTATCTTAATTGTTTGACCTGTGCTAAAGACCTTGCTTTGTTAGCTAGGTGAAATATTTTGTCAAACATTCACCATGATAGCTATAACATCAATATTCGTGCAAGTATCGTGGGGCCCAATCTTCACCAACATATTTCAATTTTTTTCTCACCTAAACTTAGACTTTTCCCTTATTTCAGAACCACTGTTTTATTTTTCTTCAAATATAACACATGTTTCCACAGGCCCCTTCCAATGTATGTGTAACTATGACGTCCGACTTTTGGCAAGGAATTAGCAATTGAACAGCCAAAATAATGCAGTGCTTTGGGGATGCGTGGATTATAAAACAGAAAATTTTGATGGGAAATGTGCATAAACAAGGACGTGTAAAATTTAGTGTTTTGTAGCACTTTCAACCACAGCTGATGATTGCAATATAATATCATTGATGCACATTCGACAATTTAATATCAGTGCATGAGCTATGACTAGAATCTTGACTCTACAACTTTTAGACTTCCATGCACGGAGAGGGAACATGAGAGATTATTATATCAACTCATCCAATAATGAAGAAAATTATTCCTATATATACACGCATTATCGGTCAAAATATACCTTTCTTTACGTAACTTGGTAACCAATTATATGATTTATCCACGTCATATCACTTCGCTTTTTAACCTATTGTAGTAAGAAGGATGAATTATAGAAGGGAGAGAAATAGGATTCGTTAACAATTGTTTGACAATTGAATTAACTTTGTTCCAAAAGCAATCTAAAAAAGGGTAGAAAGTTGAAATTTTCATCCTCTTTATTGACTTCTGATAATGCACTCGACTCTTTCAATCGTTATTACACACCCTCGACTATGTATGGTTTAATCTATCACTGTCTCTGTCAATCTCAGATTCCATACACGCCCTGTTAAAGGTGAGAATTAATGTTTAAAAGCTTCAGAAAGGACACCACCCATCACAATAACAGAGAGTAAACAGTACTAGTTCTTATTTGCCTATTGTGTGATGTCCATATTTGAGCCCAGCAACAAAGTATATGTAGCATATCATTTGATTCAGATACGTTATAAGGCACAGTGTTACCAAAGTGAGGTAAACATTTACGCATACAAGTTGGGTAATTCAAAATGAAGATGTATATTATATAAAGAAAGAAGGAAAAGTTGTCTCTCTGGTAACATGTGGTGATGAAATAGGGCATATTTTGATGGTTTTTCCCTCCAACTCAAAAGCTTCCAAGGTTCTTTCCCTTTGACTCATTATCACTAAGAGGACCTGTATACTGCTCTTAGATTTTGGCACAGCATAAACAACACTACCAAACTCCACAAATTTGCTTCTGAAGTGTATGGTTGTGCTAAGGATGAGACTTAAATGATGACAGATATGGGAAGATATAAAGTAAAAAGGGACGAAAATATATAATGGCCTATTATTAAAGAACTGAAAAACAGAAGTTTTGTTTTCTCTTTCATGTGCAACAGAGTTGACATTCTTCATTATATTATACTATCACTCCTTCCTAGCGCATGGCAATTGTCTAAAAATACATAGCCATTTACTCTTCGTCTATTTATTTTGTTTTTTACAAAGTTTAAAACGTCTTACCATTAAATGTTAAATAATCATTTTTTGAATTTTCACTCTATTTTTTTTATTTCTTTTATGATGGTTGGAAATTTCACGTTATCTAAAAAAATACGATGAATTTATAATGTGAGTAAATTTTACTTTATAAATTAATTTTATATAATTAAATTATGTTTAAAATTACTTTTTAAGATGATGCTAAAATTTAAAAAAACTAATTTTAATAAAATTTATCACTTGTTGTTATTATATTATTTGTTATTGAAATATAATTAATATCTAGTATCATGTACAATCATCAAATATTTATGTAGTTTTAGTTTCATATTTCTCACACACAAAATAATATATTACTAATGATTCAAAATTCACAAATGAAAATTACATTTTTACACACAGTTCATCCCATCTTACTGGTTCTTAACCTGAACAATCTCCCTCCGCTAACATAAAAAAAAAATACAAAAGGACTATCATTAATTTTTTTAAAGTACTATTAATGTTAGCAATTAAATATATCAAATTATAGAGTTGTTGGTAAGTAACTATAGTCACAGTTGTACATCAATAATGCTTAAGATTCAAGGACTGGGGCTAAGTATAACTAGTCAACAACAAATAAAAAATATCAGTTTTCTTTAAGCATATGTAACTATTTTTAAATTTAAATAAATTAATGAATATATCATTAAAGCGAATTTTTTTATTGTTAGTAATATTTAATTCAATAAAAATAAGTTTAAAATAAAAGAATTTGAAAATGTTATATTTGAATCATAATATTAAGGATGTTATTTTTATTGGTAAGAGAAGATTTAAATTCAACGTCAGGTTAGGACGGTGTAAATATAAAGTTAGTTTAGGACTTATTCTAACATTCAAATTTTCCTTATTAAAATCTATAATTAACAAAAATTACATCATTTAAAATAAAATTTAATTCCTATTTTATTGAAAATTTCAATAAAAAAAAGATATTGTTTTAAAATTATGAACTTTGTTAAAAAGAAAATTTTTAAGACTAAAATATTACCTTAAACGTCTTTCATTGATTATTGTTCTTAGTATCATGCATATTTCTCGATATTTTATGATCATCTATTCTTGTATAAAATGATTATAACAAGTGTGAACTAACCTACAAACATTCAAACATTATAACAAAATACAGAGTCATCATAATATAACAACTCACTTAAACATTACATATTTAATACAAAATCCCTCCACTCAACCCCATCAGTTATTCAAATTTTATAATTTTGTATGCTTGTATTACTTTATATTAATATTAATATTGATGGAGTTTTAGAGAAATACATTTGACGTTTCCAACTTACCTGATCTTCCTGTGACATTTTGTGGACGAAAAGATAAGTGGATAGGAGTTTAAGGAAATCCTTAAATGAAGACTTTTATGGTTGTCATGTTTGAATATTTAAAATCTTATAAATGGTGAATCGATGTCCTTTGAATGTAGTCAATCAATTATATCTTAAAAAAGGTAATCACAGTTTGATCCACCACATAAAAAAGAAATAACAAATTCTAGAAGTATCTAAAGAACACAACAATGTCATAATTTAAGCATTACAAGATAGGGATAAAAATGTAAAATATGATTAGTGAAGAAAACATATTTTTTAAGTAGTGAAGAGAATAGCTGTGTTTATGGATTTAAAAAAAAAATAAAAAATACACAAGAAATGCAAGAAAAGAAATAAAGCATCAAAGTTCGTCTTCTTTGTTACTTTAAACCTCTATTTTTAATGTAACATGATGATGATATTATTAATTTTATAATAATTATTAGTAAAACATGTTCTTATATTATTATATCGTAACAAAATCATTACTATAATTATAATAATTTCTTATTAATTAATTACGTTAATAGTTTAACATAGTTAAACTCGTTTTCATGTTTTAAATGTGATTAACATGTAGGTGTCAAAAGGAATGAAATTCTTTTTCTATCACTACCAGAAGAATCTGGATCTGTGACCTGTAATTACATAAAAATAACTAATACCCTTTGCTATTTATACTTTCCAATTTATTAAGTATACCTCCTTTAACTATCCTTTCTTTCTTATTTGTTTATTTATTTGTCTGGCTAGTTCATACTTGTTCAAACTTTTTTTCTTCTGTAAACACTATCTTCATTTACGAACTTTTTTTATGAATGTGATTCTTTTGTCTTCCAATTCGTCTATTTGTCAAACATTTTAAAAAAAAATTATTTCTCAAAATTTCTTCTTGTTTTTGGAAATTCTATCAATTATGTACTATTTTAGAAAAGGATTTTCATATTAGTATTTTTTTAAAAGTCATGCATACATGTGACTGTCGAATATGCATTATTAATATCGAATTTAAAACACTGTAATCAAGGAATAGAATAAGATTTTGAAAATATACAAACAAGTACGGAAAAATATTATTATATTTATATGGAAAAATATTATTATATTTATATAAAAACATATTTTTATAATAAAAACAAAAAGGATACGAAAACGTATTTGATGAATTGAAATGGGTAAATTGAAAAAGTCTAACAAATATATCATCAATCCAGAGTAAAAAGGCCCAGTAGCACATGCGTTCCTGCATCCCCATCCAACATCTCTCAAACACTAAAAAAATAATCTGATTATTAACAAGGTTTATTTTATAATCATCACTGCAAATTCTCAGCTGAAGTTTGTAACATAACTTTAACTTGTAATGAGACAAACTCTCCTCTTAATTTTTCACTTACTAAGATCTTAATTTCATTGTCCTTGCCTCTTCATTTTCAGTCTTATCCAATAATGAAGATGAAAATCATAATATGTAACGAGATTATTAGTTCTATCCTTGTATATTAATTCTTAATGACAAGTATTTATCCCTTGTTGGTGAGAGGGTTTAGTTGATAGAATCTCTTCACACAGGCTAAAGAAAGGTTGGAAACTGTTTTCAATCTCTTAAAGTATGTCTAAGCAAGTTCGTATTTTCACCAATGATTCTCATGTTGGTGCTATTCCTCTAATCCAAAAAAAGTAAGTTATAACAAGGATACATAGGTTTAGCCAACATTAACTGCCACCGTTTATCATAGTATGTACAGTTATCAACCATACAGATGAGATGGTTAATTATTTCCAAGATGTACCATCTGCAATTTATATCCCCATCATATTTAGTTTCTAGTCATGCCTGACTGACTAAAGTTATATAAATACTAATTAGTTATATCCTTCATCGTCTGATAGTAGGGCCTCTGTACAGACCTCTCCTGACAACCAGGTTTTCAGGTGCTTGAATCTCTTCTAACCAGGTCACTTCAGATGCTTTTACCCCACAACACTCATCCAGGTCAACACCTTTAACAGTAACACAAATGCTTCAGAAATTATTGCAAGATTGAAACATGGGGTGGGAAGAAGAAGATAATAGAAGGAAGACAAGTACCTGGAAGTTCTTTCCTAGGTGACTTCCTGAAATATGAGCAGTGTCTTCCATCTTCTGATGAATAAGGAGGAGAAAGAATGTCAAAGAGAGCACATGGGGTTAAAGCTTTAAAGCAATGAATGTTGCCACCCTTGTTTGGATGTAGAATTGTTGTGTTACAGGGTGCACTCATCTGACAATCTTTCACTAGTTTTGCTGGTCTTGCTGCAAAAGTACAGAAATCTTGAATCTCTTTTCTAGTTTAGCAAATACTTTAAAAACAGGAATCGAGCAAAAAATAATTGTTTCTTGAACTAACATAATGGGTATCTTGGGATTAAAGACATCACCCATCAAACCATCTAAGCAGCAGCAAAGTAAACGAAACATCTATATTAAATTAGCATGCATCAATATGGAAATTCATAATTCACTATGGTAGCATGCATCTTTACATGCCAACCAAATAACTCAGTCACAGCATTTTTACTGAAAACATCAAAATAACATCCACCAATGGAACTCTGAAAGCAGGTTTCCTAGATAAAATTATCTTGTGGTCATTCAAACACCATGCATCGGTCTCTCATCCACCTACTAAACCTTAAGAGCCCAAACCAATCTATGGTGCTTACATACCCATGCCCACGGGTATGCACCCGACCCACTCTTAGAGCTCCTGGGGGTTTGACTACCTATATAAGCACTGAAAAAGGTTTAACTCCAAGTATGTTCTCTTTTTTCTGTTTACACTCCTATCCCCGTCATTGCTCTTATAGATTAACAAGAATGTCAGAATGTTCTTAGGGTATCCTGTTCTGATCCAGTCTATGACTAGTGTCCACTATTGCATATCAGCATGAAGCTATCCAATCTCATTCAGAAGTCTCAAGATCATCCCATCAAATATACAAAGTCAGGAAAACTTGTAATTTTAAAAAATTTTAGAAGCTCTATGTTCAACTCTAAAAGCCAAAATCAAATCCATCAAAAGATGCAGCAAAATGAAAAAATATATCAGAAACAAAGTTTGAGCATGACATTTATATAACATTTATATAGTCCACTCGAACCATGCCACGTGATGTCTCCTAATATATAGGAATTTCAGGGAAAATTACAGAGTTGATAATCTGCTACAGTGTTAATGACAATACTAGCCTTCAATTGCCATAAAAAAGTGAAAGGTTTACAGCTGTCTTCAACAGTTTGTCTGGTAGGGACACCTTAAACAACTGAAATTATGACTAAGAAAAACTTTCATCCTTAGAGAATAACAAATTCCAATCAAATAAATTCACCATAGATTAACAAAGACAGTTTTATAATAATTCAGAAAAAGATGTTCTAAACCTTGATCAACCTAATGGTGGCTCAAATGCAACGCCTACGCTCTTACGTATCTTTAATTCACACTATAAATCATAAAAAACATGTTATTATGTCACCAGATCTGAACGGGGAGAATATTATAAAATAGAAACAATAGTAATGTGATTGAGAATTGTAATATAGAAAAGGGTCCAGAGAGTGAAATCAAATTTCATTGCACACAGTTATACCTCATTCTTTAGCCCAAGGATATTCACAATGCACACAGTTACAGATAACATTTATCCTTAGGTTATGCACAATTTTATAATGCAATATTGCCAAACAATTTCAAATAAATATATATATAGGAAAAACTACATAAAAAAAAACACCATATATTTACCTTCTAATGCTTACAATTATAAATACTTTTATTAAAATTATGAAATCATAGTTAGACTACAATTAATGTGTGCTTCAACATTTCAGAGATTAACTTCACCAAAAGGATAGGCCAAATTTATAAACGATGTAAGTTGAAAGCATAGTAGACACTGGAAAAAGAAATAAGGAAATAGATTACAGATAAAAGGTCTATAATCAACTTCAAATGAAAACTAACATTTTTTTAATCAAAACATATATTCATTTGAAGAATAGAAGTTTGAGTATCAAAAGTTGCAAGACTTGGTTTTTATTTAAATATAGCCAACCTCTTAAGCAACACTTTGACACTCATGGTGTCATTGAACCATCTTCTCAGATGATATTGATGGTAGTAATGAATGACTAGTGGGAGAAATGGGAGGAGATGGCAAGGATACCAAAGAGGTTTTGATTTTTTGATGATGACATGACAACAATTGGACTTGTCAAGATATTGCCAATTTAGCCGATGTGCATGAGTCTTTGGTTTAGAGTAGGCAGGGAGAAAGACAAGGGATAGGTGCTGCTGCACTTTCAAGCCAAGCATTGTAAGTTGATGAAACTGTCCAAAGCGAGAAAGAGGAAACGATCTACAGATGTCACAGTAGTTATGATGTTAATGAAGAAGATTTGGATTTAGAAGATGATTGACAATTTCTATTTCTCGTCTAGTGTCTAGGAGACTCGGAAACTTGTATTTGGTTGATATTTACTTCTATGTTCTATTTAAGACATCTATCATGTATGGACGGACACCTATGACTTTTTCCTGATATACATTGGCTAAAATAGAGTTGCTGAATTGCTGCTTTATATGTGTAATTATGTATGATTCTATTTCTGTTAAGGGAGTTTTGCTGACTGTCAGTCTCATATCTATGATTCTGTTTCTGTTAAAGGGAGTTGCTGACTTGCTGTGATATTTGTATGATTCTGTGAATAAAGTTGTTACACATTTGATTCATCCAATGTGTGACTATATGAAGATTCCCTGCTATATAGGACTATATTAAAAGAATTAAGAATAGACAATTGGTGTCCCGCTATATATATTGCACAGCTTTAGCTATTTCAGGGTCTGCTGTTATATAGAATTTAAAGCATTGGGTTGAACACATAACAGATGGCAAAACTTATTCAGCCAAATAATTGAAAGATGATATTTAAGCAAAACTTTTCTAATGCAACTACATCTTAGGCCAATAATTGTTATTGCTTTATAAAAGTCTGAAGCATGTGTTCATCACCTTGAGATGGATCATCTGACCCAGGTAAATCCAGCCAGTCATATGACCTTACATGTAAAGAACCATAAAGAAGCTTGCTCAAAACAGTCATTCCAGGATGATTATGAAGCGGGATAATAGAACCTGGAGCCATACAAAATATTCCCATCTGCAAAAGAAAAACTACACCCTTATTATCCAACCTCCACATCTAAATTCAGAAAGGAAGACTCCAAACAAATTAATAAGAAGACTGTCAAAAGATCTAAATAAAAAGCTTACAGAGAATTTGTCACATTCATGCAAGTGGATGTACTTGATAGGAGGTGGATACGGATAACTAACGTTACGCCCCTTTTTGCCATTAGTACCATTCAAAGAACCTTTCCATCCACGCACCAGTTGTGCCTCTTGTTCAAGACCCACATTAGAAGGCTTCAAGTCATCTGGCATGGAAGTGAAATTAACGATAAAGATTAAACAAGGACACACTCTTCACTGTGAAACAGATAGCAATTTAACAAGCATCTAAAATCAGGCGCTGCATTATACATTTCACAGAAAATTATAGTGGAACATTATCTAGGGTAGATAGTCATTGTACCTAAAAGGGCTCGAACTTTTTCGAGAGCTTCTTCTGAGATGGGTCCCTCAGGAGACAAAGATGCCTTGCAAGTATCATATAATTTCTGAACAATTGGCATTATGTAGCAACCAAGTGCCAGCCAATGCTTCTAAACCAATCTGAATATGCAGTGTTTGATGAATTTTAAGAATCTAATGAAGCAAGATGAGGTGGATGTAATGTTAACTTGGATCCAAAACGGCACTTGGTCACTTGACTTTATATCGAAAAAGTAAAAGAAACAGCTTCCTTTCTACGCAACAAAAATACATTTGCGTAACTGATCAGCTCAACTCCATTCCCAAGCACCTTGACAAGGGAAAAATTTACCACAAAATCAGAATAAAACGAGTTCAAAGCATATCATATAACGCCTGTGATGAAGTGCAAGGGGGGAATGTAAAGAGGTACAATACATCGTAGAAAGAGAGAAAACCCATTTTGGAAAGATGAGTTTGATGAGGAAATAAAGATGGGAGAAGAAGGTTTGAATGAATGTCATACATGAAACAGCTCTCCCTCGGCCTGACTGACGACAACATGGGGGTGGGCACTGAAGAGGGACCAGAACAGAACAGAGCAGACAACAAAAGACACTTGCACAAAACCAGATGTCGCTTTTAGAATACCACCAGCTATGTTTTGATGGTTTTCCTTTTTTTCAAGAAAAAAGATAAAATGATAGAAAGTGAAAGAACTATATAAGGTGATAGAACAAAAAACATTATTATTAATATTGTAAGCAAAATGACTTTTTTTTTAAATCTTACAGCTAATTATTTGAAATATAATAATGTAAAATTAAGGTGAGACTAAATCGAAAATCACAATAAGAATATATTATTTTATGTAAAAATTATTCTTTTAATTGTTTATTGATAGCGGTTAACTTTTTGTAAAAGATGTTAAAGAAGGATGTATTTTTTTAGGGTATTTTATTTTTTAACAGGTATTATTGATTTTATTAGTAGATGCATTAAAATTAATGAAAGAGTGTATTATTTCACTTTTCAATAAAAAATAACTTCTATTTCTGTGTCATAATTCGTTTTATCCACCGCAATTAAGGAATATAATAAATTGATCTTATTATAAATGTAATTTTTTGCTATACCCTTTATTTCTCATGTTATTCGCTCAAACATACATATTATAGGGAATAAAAAAAAATCATTTTAGTATACACATTTTTTTTCAAGTTTATTTTTATTAAGTAACACGTGTTTTCACTGGTATTTATTAATAATGAACAGTGAATAATTTGCATTGAAGATAAGTAAAGAAGTAGGTTTTAAATTAGAATAATTGCTTATCTTGGATTTGATTTGTAGAAAATACTAGCAAGACATTAGAAACAATATAAGATGCCCTTATAAAAGAAAAATAGAAAATTTGTCTGTACAGTGTCTAACTCCAATAACTGAATCATGTTGGAAGTTAAAAAATGACGATTTTGAAGTCAGGTTTTGCAAATTGAACCATCACTTTAGTCAGCATTGGAAACATTGTATGGACACTGCTTTGCACGGCCTTCCAAAATTATTTAATTTAAGTTTCAAAACTATTGAACAAATAAATTTTATTTTATTTTGTTATAATTTGAAAAAAAAAAAGAGTTATCATCATTTTTATTTTATTTTTTACATCTTTTCTTTTTGTTATATTTTGTTTAATCTATAAATAAATTTTATAGAAATCCTACTTATTTTATAGAAACAAGTTTTTTCAATGCAAATTATTCATAAATCCTCCTTATGTTTTCATTAACGGGTCATTGATAAACAAATTATAAGTTGTTCACTTGATGAAATATAACATGTTTACAGTGAATGAGTGGTTGCTTTGGATTAAAATAAATTTAGCACCAGTTATAATGTAAAAAAGAAAATAATTAATGTGTCTTATGCAATAGTTCATTTTTGTGAGATTTACATCCAACTTTTTAATTTACTTATTTAAATGGTATGCATTTTTTTAATATATATCATTTCTAGTATCTCTTCATGATTTAACACTTAGAAGAAGAAAAAGGAAAGAATTTATGTTTTATCTATCATATTTATTATTATTAACATTTGACACATAAAATATATTATAAAAACTACTTAAAAAAATTTAGTTGACTACTTAGATGGGACAACTTTTAAATAATTTCATGATATCATTTTTCTTATATTTTCAAGATTATATTTAGATTCAATCTCACAAAACATCTAAACGAGAAAAAAAAAAGTAAAACTGAGAATAAGAATGTAACAGAGTGCGAATGAAAGAAAAACTATACAATACTCTGATTGATATACCACTTTGAAAATAGTGTTGAGATCTTTTTTATAAGTAATTAGTTTGATATAATATCCCTTTTTTTAAAAAAATTAGGGTCAACTTAAAAAAAATCTCATTGAAGGCTAAAACTAAATAATTGGTGAACATATCTCATCATGTGTGTCTTGTTTTCCATTTGAAGGTTATTGCATGGTACAAATTGGGGACATATCCTGCATTATCTTTAATTGCTTAAATTTTGAAATAATCAGTGCGCCTGTTACTTTATCTTTTAAAGATGTGTTGAAACTTTTGTAATAAAATACTTGTAAAAGAAAATATCCCAATAATAGTAAGAAAGAGTGACATTAGATTCTTGTCACTTACAGTATTATCGAAAATGATTTTTGGCAGTGTTTAAGATTTTGGTTCATGAACTGAACATGTTTGGTCATTTAATGAGGCAGGTTCATGAACACAGCAGAAATAAGCGAATGACTATGTACTGGACTGCAATAATGAATGGGGATAGAAAAATACCACTAACCAATGCCACTATTACTTTATATTTTATCTTGGGTGTGCAAGTAACCTTTTCAGATGTTACAATTCTCAGTGTAAATCTTTATGGTGAGATTTGTTTTAGGACACAAGAAAGACATGTGTTCCTAACTGTATTTTCTCCACATTTTAATTGCTCGAGAATTCCGTAGTAATAATTAATTTAATCAAGTATTATTTGATAGAATCCATTCCTATATATATATATATATATATATATATATATATATATATATATATATATATATATATATATATATATATATATATATATATATATATATATATATATATATATAAATATTTTTTTATATAATTTGTATTCTTATTTTATCTTTTATAATATAATTCTTAACTGATTTCTTTTAAAATATATTTTTTAACTAATTTTTTTTAAAATAACCACTTTGAAATATTTTATATAAAATTGTAATTTTTATTTTATTTTTTCTTTTTATATATTTTTATTATATTTATAGTTTTTACATTTAATATGCAATTACTTTTTCTTATTTTCATTATTTTTCTCTTATATATTACCTTAATTATTTTGCATATATTATTAAGTTATTACTTATAATAAAATATAAATATTTAAAAATACAGAGAAAAATGATAACACCTATATTTATATTTATGCCAGTATAAGAATAATGTTCTTTTAAAAGTTTAGATTCATAAATCATGAATTTATACTTCTACAAAGTTAATTTGAAACGTTAATTTAAATTTAGTTAGATTATATAGTGTATGTATTAAACTACGTGTTAAACCGCTAGTCAATTTTTATTTATTGTGTTTTCTATGATCATATCAATTCAATAGATTTTGTAAAGTTAATAATTACTAAATTACATAAACCTGGGTCATGCATTATTATAATTGAGATACTAGTTACTTTTCTATTGATCTCTTATCCTTACGTCAAATGGTTTACAAATTATAAAATTTTAAATAATAAACAATCCAAATAATTGTAAAATAATATAGTTATTATTGTATGTATCTTAAACTTTACTAAAAGTTATAAATTCACATATAATTGAACATTATGACTAATAATCGATTATTTAGATCTGTAAAATTTCTCACACACAAAAAATAAGTAATTTTTAGTGGATAATTCAATAATCATATATTTAATAATGATAATTATTTAATCAATCATTTCCGTTTCAAAAGTTTTATAAAGTTGATTTTTGAAATATATCACACATCATTATTGTAAAATCAAATTTTACTCCTTCAACTTCCATAACAATAAAAAATACTTTGTCATGAAATAAAAAAAAAATTATTTTTTATTAATCTATATTAATAGCTATAATTTTTCGTAAATTATATCCATAATATAAACTTTAATTATAGTTATTATACTAAAAACTCTTTAAAAGAGTTTTAATTATATAAAGTAAAATATTTTATTTTTGAAAATAATTATATTATATATTTAAAATTAAAAGTGACTATTATGATTTAGTTGTGATATTGTGATTGCATATATGTTGACAATTATCCACTCAATTAACACATTTATGCCATACAAACATAGACATAACAAAGTATAACATGAAGAAACTACACATATTTGAAAGAAAAAAACAGTTGGAAGTTGAGATTTTCTTTTATAATAGGTGTTGAGACATGTCAATCTTCACGGACCTGTCTAGTAACAAAATAAAACCGTATCCTATTTTATTCAATGTGGGAACCAACAGGACCTAAAGCTCTTCAAAGATAATTTTAGAAACATCGAAATATTAATAATAAGAATATAATATAATGATAAGAAAAACAATAATAATTTGGAGAAAGAAGAAAATTTGGATGGGAGGTTGGTGGTGGGGATGATGAGAGAGGGACCAGAGGTGAAAGAGAGAGAAACTAAGAAACGAGACAGAAAAAAAGAAAAATTCTGACATCGAGAGAAGAGAGAGAAAGGAAAAAAGCGTCTCAACGAAGAAGATGGTCGAAGAGAGGGTCCTCTGAGATCATCCGGAAAAGGCAGCAATAGAAGAACAATAGAAGAAAAAAAAAAGAAAAAAAGAGGAAAACACAATAAGAACTTCAAATTTTAATTTGTTTTGAACTTTTGCTGCCTTTTTATCTGTGTCTCAATTTGCCCCTACCTGTCACCCCTTCTCAACCAACATTATATTTCCTTCCTATGCACAACAAAATTATCGCAAGAAGGAGTGTTCTTTTCTTGCACCTTTTTGTCTCTTTTGCATGGTAATTCGCTTTCTCTGTTAATGCTTCATTAATGCTACCTTTTTCTTTATATTTTATTGTTCGATAACCCCAGAAAAGTTCGCTTGCTAGTGGTATAATTCCTTTTTTTTATTGCTGGGACGTATAGTAATCTTTTTGAAATTCTGATCATTCTATTAATTTTCACATTGATAAAATTTCTTTCAGCTCCACCCAGAGATATTGAGTTAAGCGGGTTATGTATTATGTGGAGAAGGAGACTTGTAACAAAGAGATAGCATCACAAAAGAAATGAGAGATCCTGATCTGATATTCAGACCCAAACCTTAGTTTTTCATGACTTCACCTTAACGTAAAACTTTCCCTAGTTAGTGAGTTTCTTTTGCTTCATCCCAATCCTTGCAGATCGAAGGGTTTCTCTGCATAAAATACCTGGAAATTTTGGATATTATATAATATAGCGTCCTGGCTACCGTGGAATATAGATACTACCTTAATCAGATTTTGGCATCGGCTTCACCAAGAAATGGAACTAAGATGGAACACATTTGGATTTTGTCTAAGAATTTATATTTTCTTGTTTTCACTGTGGGGAATCCGAGATTGTTGGTCCGTTAACGATGAAGGTTTTTTCTTGAATTGTTCTTTTCAAGTTTTCATTCTGTACAAAAGCGTGTGTCTTTCCTCGTATCTTGATTCTGTTTTGTTGGTTTTATTGCGAATGGAAAATTCAGGACTGGCTTTGTTAGCGTTTCAAGCGAGAATAACCAGTGATCCCTTTAATGCTTTGGTGAATTGGAATCCCAATGATTGTGACCCTTGCGGGTGGTTGGGTGTTCATTGTGTAGATGGTAAAGTGCAAGTCTTGTAAGTTATTCCTTTTCATTTCCTTTCAATTATTGTAATAGTCCATTTTTCTCATTTTTATCTGCAAATATTTTTTTATTGCCCCGTGTTAAATAAATCAAAACTCTATTAAGTCAATGTGCTGCATAATTTTGTTTTGAAATTTATGCCTTTCTATTTTTATAGGGACTTAAAAGGGTTATCATTGGAAGGGACGTTGGCTCCTGAGCTTGGCAGACTTAATCATCTAAATTCTATGTAATGGATCTTCACAATCTCTCTAATGTATTTTTTTTATCGTAACTCTTGGTATTTTCTTTCCCTTTTTCATCAGGTGTCCAATAAATCTTCTTATTTAAACAAAAGTTATTACATTTGACTCTGTTACACTTTCGAAAAGATTTAATATTCTTTGCAACCGGAATCTATTTACATTAACTAAAAGTTGATCTTTTTTGCTGGTGAATAGCTATTTTATAATACAAGTTACCATTAGTATTGACAAGATGATGAAAGGATGAGTTTTGCATGATCCACTGAGTTATAATCACCAAATGTTCGATACCTGCTAGTGTTTACTGTGTTTTATCCTAATCTATCTTATTAAAGTGTTTGTATCATTTTCCCAATCCTTGATCAGGTTTTGTCTTCTTATTTCTTAATGTCAAAACATAGATGCCTTTTGTAGTGCAATAATTTTACGCATTGGGTTGGCGAAGATTGGTTATAATTGTTTTGTATTTGTCCTCTTCAATCTTCTATAGGTGATGTCGTTTTTCAAACTTGCACATAGCATCTTTTATCTCATCAAACAAGCCAAAATTTAATTAAAAGGCAATAATTTAAATCTTTTAAATCAAAATGAAGGCCTACAAGGTTACTTTGTTTTTAATGACATTATTGTGAAGCATTTCTATTTGGTTAGTTTAATTCCTTACTTGATTTCACTTCATTTTGATGTTGATTACCTAATAAAATATGTCTAACTTTGCATTTTATTATCTTTCTGATACGGATAAGCTTACTTTGTTCCTTTAAAATAGTGTATTATGCAAGAATAACTTTTCTGGTGCCATTCCCAAAGAACTTGGAGATTTACCCAAGCTAGAGTTATTAGATTTAAGGGAAAATAATTTGTCAGGAAACATCCCAGCAGAAATTGGCAACATGTCGTTATTAAAACACTTGTAAGTTAATTCTCTATTTTGTGTACATATTTTATTAGGTTTATAGTATTCTTCAATGAATATTTATTTTACCCTAGGTTGCTTTGTGACAATAAAATCGAAGGCGATGGTGAAGATTGGGGAAAATTCAAATTTCCTTCGAAATCTCTACTTGTTGAAAGTTGTTCATCACATCTGACAACTTTATTTTCCTGCATCAATAGGAAATTTGGACACTGGCAAGCATTTCTCCAAGATGTTTTTTTTTTTCTAACCAGTGGCCTTAGTAGTTTCATTGCATGTTTTCCTTCCATCTGTATCAATAATCTAGAGCAGTCAATGAGAGACAACAAGTGTTCTTCTCTCTTTTAAATCTTGTCCTTTTGTAGAACCAAAATTTTTTACATTCTCATTTAACTGAGTAACATAAGTCCCAATTACTTAAATTTTGTTCGTTAAGAAATTCTGTAGATGGTTTTAATTTATAACTCTGTATGTTTTTTATGGATGACATGCAGTGTGTGGCAACGTAACTTCAGCCAATGTTACAAATCAGATTCATTGATTATTCTAACCAAAGCAAAACTTAAGAAATTCGCCAATGCCTTTGCTTGGCCACTGTACGTAGATAACTTATGGCAACATCTTAACCTTAGTAAACACACCTTCTGTTCTGTTATCATGTTCGACTCACTAATTAAATATTTTTCTTTTCTTTGTAGATTCAAACTAGGGAAGAGTGGCTCTCATGGCAATGAAAAAGATTATTGTGACATTCTGCCCAGTGAGTGGAGAACCTTCCAAATTTATGCCAATGTTAAGAATTTGAAAATGCTACTTATTGACATTCAAAGTATGTCTCGAACAATGTAGGTTCTGATGTGCCAAAGATAGCCCAAAATGTACCAGAAATTGTTAGTTCTACACGTCGTAAGTTACTTCAGTCTAGTGGTAATAACCTTGCAGCTGTACCTTTCGATGACAAAACACCAATAGAGTTTAGCACTGCTCCAACTACCTTCAGTACTGGAGCTATTCCTGCTGTTCCAGATGCCACTGAGAAACAAAATCAGCCTGCACCCTCAGATCCTAATGCTCCTGACGATGCTTCTGATGAAAATCAATCACAAGATGCTTCCGATGGAAATCAAGAAAGTCAACATGTAAATAATGGTGCTTCTATCTGGAAGTGGATAATTATTATTCTTCTTCTGCTGGCCATTATTATCATAATTCTTTTATACATTATGCGAAAACGAGCCGCAAAAGTAATAGGCCCCTGGAAGACAGGAATAAGTGGACAGTTGCGGAAAGCGTTTATAACAGGTAAATAGTTTTTTTCTTTTAATTCAAAGTATAACTCTTACTTGAATAATTACCTTCTTCTTCTTTTGTATATCATAACCTTCATGATTTAAAAAGTAGCAATTTGTATTATGCCGTATGAAGTTTTTTTCCATAAAAAAAAAAATTGAACTTTCTTAAGTGAGTTATTAGTTCAATCAAGGACTGACAACATTGTAATGTCTTGTCATGAAATGTAGGGGTGCCCAAGTTGAATAGAGCAGAATTAGAGACAGCCTGTGAAGATTTTAGCAATATTGTTATTGATTCTTATGCCGAGTGCACCATCTACAAAGGAACATTGTCTAGTGGAGTTGAGATTGCTGTAGTTTCTACTCTAATTACTTCTTCTAAGAATTGGTCAAAGAGCATGGAGATAAGATACCGCAAAAAGGTTTTCTACTTATCGAGTCCATAAAAATAAATGGGTTGCATTAACAATTCCATTGCAACGTTAAGAGGAATTTTGTTTTCATTTTTTTGCTATTTTTTTTCTTATGTGCTCCAGATTGATAATTTGTCTCGCATAAATCATAAGAACTTTATTAATCTTATTGGCTACTGCGAAGAAGAAGAACCATTCACTAGGATGTTGGTGTTTGAGTATGCTCCAAATGGAAACTTATTTGAGCATTTACATGGTACAACTATTTGTTTTAGTTTTGCTAGAGAAAAATGGATTTCATCCGTGTTGTTACAACTAAAAGTTATGTATGTTTTATGTGTTGTTATTTTTAGTTTCGCATTTGGAACGTATTGATTGGAGTGCAAGGGTAAAGATTATCATGGGGGTTGCGTATTGCCTCCAATACATGCACCATGACTTAAATCCGCCTATGGCACAGAGCAAGCTAGCTTCAAATATGATATTTTTAACAGATGATTTTTCTGCTAAGGTGCAAAGACATGATCTTCTCTTCTTTTGTTTGTTTTCATTACACGCTAACATCCAAGTAACACAGTTCTCCATTCCATTGTTCATTCAGATTGCAGAGGTTACTTTTAGACATATTGTGTCACCAGAGAGCTTGGGTGATTCAAATAAATCTGATGATGGGCCATCCGACAAGAATATTGAAACCAATGTTTACAAATTTGGAGAGTTATTGCTGGAAATCATCTCAGGGAAATTACCTTACTCGGAAGAACATGGCAACCTAGTGGACTGGGTAAGTTTGGAAATTGATATGTCTGCTAACAGTTTAAACTGTAACATTGTTAATATTGATGCATTGTGATAAATATTATAGGCTGCTAAGTACATAAACGAGAAAACAAACCTCAAAGATTTGGTGGATCCCAGCCTCGAATGTTTCAAGGAGAACGAACTTCATTGCATTTGTGATGTGATCCAAGACTGTATCAAACCTGATGTAAAGTCAAGACCAACAATGAGGGACGTGACTTCCAAATTAAGGGAAGTGCTTGGTTTGTCACCTGAGCAAGTGGTCCCAAGACTTTCTCCACTCTGGTGGGCTGAATTGGAGATCCTGTCAGTGGAGACGACTTAAGTTTCATTTTACTCTCTTTTATGTGCTTCAAGTCTCTCTCTTTGACCTCCATCACCAACCAGAGTGGAAAGTTAAGATATCTACTCAAACAATTTTTTACTTCCTTCACATCGTTCTTGTTCTTTTCTAAGTCTTCATCATTAACACCTTAGATACTTATGTCCAAAGGAAACTGTATTATGTTGTTTTGCAAGAAAGGTATAATAGATTGTATTTTTGTTGAAGGAGTTAATGTAAGGTGTAAAACTTCCAACATGTGTTGGCATAGTAGCCCCCAATGAACATACAAGTTTATATATTAATGTTTATTCAGAAAGGAAAATAATATTTCACACGTACATGATCTTGTGCTAATTATTATAAAAAAATTATCCATATTCACCAAAAAAGTTAACAATCTCTTATACTATACATTTACACAGAAAATAAAATTGATAGATTTATAGGATGTATGATAAAATCAAGAGATGTCTATCATTACTTTTATTACAATATATAAATTTTGTAATAATAAAAGAACAAAGATAAGAAGTGTGTAAGATAAAAATTATAATGCCAAAAGATCAAAATTGTTAATAAAAATAAATTGTGTAAGATAAAAAGTAAAAATCACATGAAAAGGCCAAATTTGTTAATGAAACACTTACTATACAATACACACACTCAGTGTACATCTACTCACTACTCTACACCTAGATATAAGATATACTCATTTTTATACAAAATATATATATATATATATATATATATATATATATATATATATATATATATATATATATATTTTAATATAATTTTTTTTAACATAATTTACATATTTTTTTCCTGATTTATTATTTACTTATTATTGTATTAACATACTTCAAATCTAATAAAAAGTAATAAGTGTAATGATAAAAAGTATATGTTAACATATAATTTTCTTTTCAACAACAAGCTCACCTTTATCCATGAACAGTGACAATCAGCAAACGTTGTTGTTTGTTGTATGAAGATGGTATATCTGCAAAATGAACTTAATAATCCTCAATCTTCCTCACTCCCTGCAAGCTACTCCACATAAACTACTTCTAATTCAATAACACGTGTTCCTATGACTCACGTTTCTCTCTAACTCTCAACAACACTTATATGTCACTTTTAATCCTTCATGTTTTTACACTTTATTACATTTATATATCAATCCGAATATTATAATTTTTATATATTCCTATTCGACAAGAAGTAAAAACTAAATTTGAAAAAATAAATATTCACTGTATACACCAATAAAATATGAATCTATTATACTTGTTTAAGCCTAACCTGGTTCACTTGTTAGGTTTAGAAGAACAGGTTAGGCTTAAAAAAAAGATTAACATTAAGAAAATTTGAGTTCAATTAGATAAAGAATTAACGCACCACTTTCTAATTAATTTTAAAAACAATAAATTAATAAGTTTTGGTCTTTATGATGTTTCACTTTCTTATTTCTTATTTCTGTACAAGGTTATTTCTCTATAAGTTGGGATTTAAAGTTACCCTTAAATTTTTATTTTTATATAAAGTGGTATTTAAAATCACTCTTAAATTTTCAACATAATGATTAGTGGTTTGTAATAAAAATTATCAATAAATCAGTAGCATGATTATCACATTTAACGTTACTAAGTGAAGTAATTTAATTAAATTGAAAGATATTTAATTTAAATGAAAAATTGTTAGTATAAACTATTTATTTGATTAAAGAAATAAAGATTAATAGATTATTTTTAATGTAATGATAAAATTGTTTTAAGTATATTTTTTAAATATAACTATTTTATAATTAAAAAAATTAGTTAAAAACTGAAAATAAATTATTTCTTAAAAGATATTAATAATTTAAAAATATTATTATTAATTTCAAATAATAATTATTAAAAAATCTAACAAGTAAAATATTTTAAAAACCAAATATAAGATATAAAGAAAAATTGGTAATTTATCAGATAACTAACACAAACCTACTCCTTTCTTGAGGTTTCATATTCAATCTTTATTTTAAAACTTTCGTTGTAGATCATTACAAATAATCAAATACACACAATTTTTATAAATCTCTCAAATCAAACCCTATATATAGCTACAAATTTATCTATTCCAAACAATGCATAAATTTCCTGATATATTATATGTATTCTAATAGATACATTTTATAACTTTAATATATTATTTGGGGTAAAAGAATTGAGAAAAGTGAAAAAGAAAAATCGAAATCTTCTACCGTAGCCAGAATGGTTGCGAAACGATCGAGAAAAAGAAAACAAAAAATCCCAATCTTCTATGTGAAAAATAACATATCTAACCATTTAGATTTGTCATGCACTTCAACATAACCTTTGTTTTCCTACTAATACATGTTAATAACTTTTTTTAATAATTTTTTTTAATAATTTTTTTTAATAATTTTTTTACAGTAAATTATGTTATTATTTTATTGATTCATATATTTAAAAATGAAGATATTGAGTCTCTGAAAAGTGTATGAATAAGGTTTTGTATGTTAAGTTGGGTTAACATACAATTGTTGTTTGTTGTATGAAGATGGTATATCTGCAAAATGAACTTAATAATCCTCAATCTTCCTCACTCCCTGCAAGCTACTCCACATAAACTACTTCTAATTCAATAACACGTGTTCCTATGACTCACGTTTCTCTCTAACTCTCAACAACACTTATATGTCACTTTTAATCCTTCATGTTTTTACACTTTATTACATTTATATATCAATCCGAATATTATAATTTTTATATATTCCTATTCGACAAGAAATAAAAGGTGTGGTGACATCACGTCGAGACGTCACTTTCTCGGGATGCTCTTTTCAACGTCAGTTTCTCGTGAAGGTAAGCATTACAGGGACTTATTTTTAGTGTAGAAACTGAAGAACACTTGTTTTGTTCTATCCTGTTTCAGAATGTTTATGTTTGCGTAGCTAGGCGTGGTTCCTCAGTCACGCACCACCTTGCACCGCCGCTCAAGCCATTTCCGTTTGTTGTGCTGCTCATGCACCCACCGACATTTCACAACGCAAACAAATGTAATAAAAAAATGCCTCTACCACTCTCTCCCTTGAACTCCTCTCTCACATCTTCAGCACTAACCATCCTACGCATCACTACGCTACCATGTGACAACCTAAGGTGCTGTGTTGCGGTTGACTTTGCCTTTTCGTACCACATTCTTAAGAGGCACAGTCCATTATGAGTTCTCTAAGGATGTCTTTCATCTGAGATTCTGTTTAATTATCAATTATTAATTATAAAAAAGAAAAAAAAAACGTATAAACAGCAACCATATTTTCTGTTTTTTGGAACAGAAATAATATAATGATATATATTCATCAATCATTTCTCCTCCTTTTTCTTACAACATTGAAAAGAAAAGAAAACAACTTTGCTGCAAGTACAAGAGTACTAGCAAGCACAAACTAAACAACAACATTTTTTTGTTTCAACGAAGAGGAAATTAACTAACTAACCAACCCTAAAGGAGATGCCCACTTTAGTCTTATTCTTTCTTCGGCTAGCTAGTTCCATGGATAACACTTCACTTGTCTTGATTCACACTGGGCACGGCCCCAGCGGTGTCCTTCTTCTTCGCCCCCCAGTGCCTGAATCGCAGCTGCGTAGTTATATTCGCCGCCAGGAAGTCCACACTCTGCATTGGACTAAGCAAATCCAACACCCCTTTGAGTGTCTTGAGCCTCACGCAATCGGAAGCCTTCATGACCGTCTCCAACCCTTCAAAAACCTCCTTCACTGCCACTTCGGCAACAGCATCCGCCGAACCATTGGCACTTGCGCGGCCCGTGATTTTGGCCAACTGCACCATCTTGCGGTCCGCCATGGCCACCTGCTGCCTCTCCATCTCCCTCTCCACCTTCTCCTCCTCCATCTTTACCCTCATCTTCAGCTCCTCTATCTTCTTATTCTGCTCCTCCGTCAACACCAAAACATTCCTGTTCTTCAGATTCTCCACCTGCCTGAACACCGTGGACGGCTTCCACCCCGACAACCAAAGCTGAGCATGCTCCAAAGGGTTCAGCCAGGGTGGAGAAAAGAAAATCAGAACGTTTCCATGTGCAGCAGCCCATTTGGTAGTGTAGTATAACTTCAAATGGGTTGTGACTGTTGACACCAAAGCTTGCAGCTCTTGTTGAGTCTTGACCACCTCGGTTCTCTGGTTGGACACCTGCATAAGCTGTTGGAGAATATCCTCAAGCTTCCCATTCCACCTCTGGAAGAAGTCAGGGAATCTTTCCACCCCAGGGTTGGCCATTAGAAAGAAAAGTGAGTGAGTGAAGAGGTGAATAGAGAAAGAGTGTATGTGTGTATGTAAGGAGGGGAGAAGGGGTGTTTATAAGGAGGGGGAGGATGGGTGAGGTGACCAGATGGAAAGAGGAGAGGAGGACACGCAGGGAAAGAGTGTGGAGGGGTAATTGGGTGCATGGCTTACGCGCAGCAATTGCCTACTAGTGGTATCAAGGAGAGTTTGACGCTTTGCGAGGAGGGAGAGGGAAGGTATAAGGGTGTGGCGCAGCTTTCTGAGCCTCGGGTCTTTGACCGTCTTGGAGAGCCGTGGTTAAAGTTTAACCCACCTCAAGGATAGTCGACGTGTCTTTTTGGGAGGAAATCCAAATTCAACGTGGAAGCTCAAGGCTGATCGGATTCTCTTTCTCTTCAAATTCATCCAGAGCTACTGTTGCATATGTTGGCCACATCCTTCACCATGCTACTTCTCTACTATGTAACTTTTCTGTTTTTCTTTTCTTTTTTACTTAGAACTTATAACTTGGTTGGAAGTTTCACGTTGATTATAAATAAAATGAAAACTTTATGTACAAATTGATTCTGTGAGAATGAATTAAACTTAAAAACTACTTTCTAAAACCTTATTATTAAAGCCGGATTCTCACAAATATTTACAAGGAGATGATATATATTTTAATGTAAATTGTGAACACACACTATAATAAATAAATAAATAATCAATAAAAAATAATACATGTGCTGGTCTATGTTTTTGGGTGAGCTGGTATGGTAAGACTGATCAATTTCTTCCTTCTTAAAGTTAAGACATGATATCTATGTTTTTATTGTTTCTTTCATTGTTCCATCTTGCAAACTTATTTTTTATTCTATGAAAAATTGTTTTTTTTTATTTCTAATTATGTTACATGAATGACTAGGGCTAATAATTCTCAAATTTTAAGTTTGTATAAGTTATAACATTATATATTAGGTCACTTAAATTTTAAGATTGTTTCACATACTATGAATGTGTTATGTTTATATTTTTAAGAATTCTATTTTCAAGCTCTACAAGACATCTTATTATAAAAAAAAACTTATAATCTATCTTTTCTTTTCCTTTAAATATATAGATACCTTCTCCAATCCCGTTGACATATATTCTAAAATATACATAAATATATCTAATATAGTATAAATCTCATGCTCTATATAGAATTTGAGAAAATGGTTGAACATATTACAAACTAGTGGTAAATAGTTTACTATCTTTTATAATTTGTTTAAAGGTCATGACATCATTAATAGGCTTAATTACCTATATATTTAGGAGAAAGAGAGGAAGGAAACATATGCATATCACTTGGGTAGGTCTTTTAAAGTTAGCCAATGCTTCTGTACCTCTCAAATTCTAAGCAGCGACCTTTTGTTATGAAAGTTTAATATATTCATCCCTATAAAAACCCTTTGTCTAAAACATCTACATCTTTTAATAGATAGGAAGAGTTGCATTACTATCATCTTAACATATGTCATTTTCTGGTTTGCAAAGTAAGGAGGTGAGAAAATTCACCATGAAGATATACTAATTAACTTCTCTATCACATTGGGAGTTGAAGAAACCTACTGCTAGCGTGGGCAAATATAATTAGTATACATATACAGATGATTCAATATGATCCAAAGCTTAGGACCATGCAATTGATGCTCTTCCTTTCAACTCAATAACTCAAACTCCCGCATCTCAAAGTGAAAATGACTTTTTCGGTTTGTTCCAAATCTATGAAGGAAATTAGACTGTGAAGGAAATTAGACTGTAGGGAAAATGACCATATTCTCTGCACCTATAACATATAAAACCACAGACGCACCACCTCTTCCTCCAATGCTATGAAAAAGCTTAACGAGTCTCGTGAAAAGAAAAAACAAAAAAAGAAGGAGAGGAGGAAGCGTGGCAGAGTGATTGGATGCATGGCTTACGCGCAGCAATTGCTTACTAGTGGTTTCAAGGAGGGTTTGACGCTTTGCGAAGAGGGAAGAGAAGGGTGTGGCTCAGCTTTCTGAGCTTGAGCCTTTGACAGTGTTAGAGAGGTGTGATTAAAATTCAGACGTGTCCTTCTACTGGCAACTCAGATTCAACGTGGAAGCTCAAGTCTGATTGAGATGCTCTCTTTCAAATGGATTCAGGAACACTCTTCAATACACTGCCCACATCCTTCACCAACCTTTATACAAAGGACCAAATGCTTTTATAGATGTATTTAGTAAAACTAATTATCCCTTTAATAATTGATGTTGTTTCCATAAAATAATCTATATTAAAATAATATTTTTATTTATAAAAAGCTGATCTAAAAACAACTCCAATTATACTAAAATTCTTTCAAATACATTGTGAAGCAAACGACACACGCTCTGAAGCAAACGACACGATCATGCACAACAATGTTTAAATCACAGAAAACTTTAGGAATCTCGTGAAAAGAAAAAACAAAATAGTGATGTCTCGTGAAAAGAAAAACAAAAAAGGGAGAGGTGCTGATTGAGATTTCTCGCTTCAAATGGATCCAAGGAACACTGTTACATATGCAGGTCACCTCCTTCGCTAAGCTAGCTATCTAGTCCTCTCTGCAATACAATCTTTTTACTTCGATCCTATCGAAAGCTTATGTATTAAAAATTATGGAGTTAAGATGATTTTTTATATTTAATGTATAAGATTTATATTAAAACACTTTTTTTTATTTGTTAAATACTCCCATTCATAACAATTTTATTAAATTTACTTCTTAATATTGATTGTATGTGTGTTTAGTTTCAGTTAAAAAGAAATTAAATCCACCTTTGCTTCTAAATTTTGATGTTTTGGAACTGTTGAACTGTTATATAAACTGGTTGGTTTCAAACATCTGCAGGTGGTTAGGATAGGGAACACATTTCTTCTTTTTATAGCTAGGGTTGGAAACCCTATTGTTTATTTAGTGAGAAATATTTTCTGAAACCATTAGATATGTACAAATATATTAAGAGTATTAATCACTATGTTTTTATAAATTACAATTTCAAAATATTTCTTGACAAAAATAAATTTATTAAATATTTTATTTTGCATTTTTTTAATGATAAAAATATTTTTCAAATAAATATGATTTATTGTTGTTTTCTTTTCTTAAAAGTTTGTGACTTATATAATCTTATAGGCATTTTGGCACACCAATACAAATAGAATTCAATAAATGAACTGGGAAAAACACCACTGCCTAATATGAAATCAGAAATAATTGAAAAACAACAACATTTTATGTTACTGCATTCTAAAATGTTTCTAAACATTCCATCTTATATCCATTTATGCAGTAAAGAAGTATGAAGGATGAAGTGTGAAATTATAAAATAATAAGAATAATTAAAAAGAGGAAAGGTGAAAATATTAGTCCCTCCACATCATGAGCAGAAAAGAGGAGGGAAAATTTACAAAAATCAACCCTACCTCTATAATAAACATACATGGAATAGGATTTAATTTTGTTGGTACATGCATCAAAGTGAAAGTTATACATAGTTGTTAAATTAATGTTACAATTATAATTTGAATGTATATAATATGATTTAATTTTATAGATGGGAGGTGAGTGTAATTTGATACAATATAATTTATAGATTTACACAAAAGTCCTATTCAACCATTCATTAGATATGATCTAAAAATAAAATCTAATGAAAAAATGACACATAAAAGTATTTATATATATATATATATATATATATATATATATATATATATATATATATATATATATATATATATATATATATATATATATATATTATATCAAAATCATTATTATTTTTAGTCAGAAAGTTTATTCACTTTCAGTTCTTTTATTTTAATTGAAATACAGTTATTTTTATTGAAATATTAATTATTTTTATTTCTTAAAAATAAATATTTATAAAAAACTAAATTTATATATAGAAGTATAAAATTATATTTAAAAATTATTTTTTCTTTAAATTTATATAATGCTATAAAATGTGATTAATAAAATAATTTTTTAAAATAAATTACTATGTTTTATTATAATGCACATTATTGAAATTTTATCCCATTTAGCAAAACAATATATGGAGCAATTTATTGTAATGAATAATGTAACTCTCCAATTTGAACTGAATACATGTAAACTGAAATTAAAATTTAAAGAATTTTATATAATTACTTGAGTTTAATTACAGTAAATTTGGTGTTGCAATTTATAATTTCATAATTGTGGAAGGAAGTGCATAAAATATATATGATTATGGAATAAAAAAATAGTTTTCTTTATTAGTGTATCTTAAAAAATAAATTAGGTAAATTTGAAATACTAAATATGTTTTTGTATATTATTTGTAGTTAAGTGTCTAAATACTTTTGTGTTCACTTAAAAAAAATTAAATAAAAATATTTGTTTATGCTTACTTTTAATTTAAATAATAAAATATTATAACAGTAATATAAAAATTATATATAATAGAAAAAATATGACAAAAAAGTTATTTTAGGATAACTTCTTTTCCATTGCTAATTTAATAAACTGATGTATTAATATTAAGAAGTACAAAAATAATATGTGCAAAAGAAGGTATATTGTAAAAAAAAAAGTTAGGTAAAAAAAAAAAAACTAGTATCAGTGATGACTAGCAAGATGGATTAATCAAGGGAAGAGACATGACTTAGAAGAAAAAATGTATTATGGTCTTTCACATTTGATGGTCACGTCCCATATAGAATACTTTCAATCCATGACAAAACAAAAGAAAATTTTGACATATTTTAAGAAAGATATAAATTTTATGTGATGCATGATCACTAGACATGTTTTCGAGATTAGATTTTTTTTTTCTTTAAATCCGGTTTTTAATTGAAAGTGTAAAATTATCATGTTCAAAATTAATCTCTCTCTGTAATCAGTTAATTCTAATGTATCCAATCCCATTTCCAAATAAATAGTTACATTTTTATTGAGTATCTCCTTCTTCTAGTAAGAAAATGACAATTTTGTTGTTATTATTTTTCTTAATTATATTTAATTTAATTCTTTTTAATCGACATTACTGCAAAATTGTTTGCGTACCAATCTTCTTTCTTTCCCAAAATATCTATATTTTTTCTTTTTCTAAAAACAACTCACATAATAAAAATAATTATAAATTGTATATGTATATAAATTTAATTTAATATTTGATATGCATCATTCCTTGCACAAGACATCTTAAATAACTTTTTTTAAGCCTATAATTTCATCAAGAATAAAATTAATATATTAATCAACTTCTCTAAAGTACTTTTTATTTAAAATTACACAGGTTTCTCAGGAGTTATAGAGTTATAGAGTTTCAGCTAACTAATTTTATATTCTGAATTTTTTCAAATACACCAGTTTTTTCCAATAAAGTAGAGTTCGGTAATAAGATAAAATCAATATAATAAAAGAGAAAAGAAAGAAATATATAAATTTTAAACAGTTAATATAAAGAAGATACACAATGTATAAGAGAGGATGCATAGTCCATAAGTCCTATACATAATGTTGTTATATTCAATCACCTCATGACTGAAAAACACCACTCAATTCATCAACTAAAGAAAACTTCATTTAATTCATGAGAAAAAAAAGTACATATTTTGAGAAAACTATACATTTTATGTTATCCACACATATGAAAGAAATTCAAAATACTTTTAATTTTTTTTAATAGAATGTACAAAATTATTAAATGATCTGATTGATCTTCAAAATAAATCTCTCTGGATAACCAATAAATTTAGGTTTTAAAAAATTATTTTAAATAACTTATGTATTAGAAAATAGAGAAATAAAAAAATGAATAACTAACCTAATGTTATTTTACATTCCATTTCCTATAAATCTAACCTTATTACTCATTTGTTTTGAAATATTATATAAAAAATTGTAATGAGAAAATTAGGTGAAAGATAAATATTTTCAATGTACAAAAAAAAATAAAGAAGGACTAAGAATTTATCGGTCAGATATTCAAAGTTATGGTATATGTACGTTTGATTAAAATTCCTACATCGAGAAAAGGACCAAGTGAAATGTTGTCTTTAATATAAAATGGTAGAAGTGTGTTGGTACAAAGGAGCCATGTATTAAGTACAGTGCAAATTATTCTTTAGCCTTAAATAATATAATGTACTCTATATTTGAAGTGGTATATGCTTATTTTTTTTCATAGGATTCAAATTATTGGGTCTCTTAAATTTTAGGTGAAGTTTTCATTGTGACTCTCTTTTATAGGAAGAGATTAATTATTTTATTGATAGTAAAATTCTTAAATTCATAAGATAATAAAAATTTAAAAAGGAAAAAACTAAACAATAATGAGTCTTAATTTAATTTGAGGGGTTCCATCACCAACTCATCTTCTTTGGTCTTCCAACATTGTTGGCCCAATGCTAAATGCTTGAGTGTGAATTAATGAAGCTTCTCCATGCACATTTTTCTGTTCTTGCAAAGCTAATGTAATTCTTTTTGCACCTCTAAAGTAATACTTTTACCCTTTGGAAAAAAAAACATAAAAGGGAATTAAATGTTACTAAATATATTAAATTTTTACCAACTAAATTTAATACATGTAAATGCTATATTTACCTCTTATAGTTACTTCTACATATTTTTCTTCTTTTTCATTGTCTTTTTTATTGGTATTCATTTCTTTTTGGTTCCTTTGTTAACTCTGATGGTCCTCTTGTTTTGTTCACTCTAGTGATCCTTGTTTTCCTTTGTTGGTTCTTGTGTTTGTGTTATTTATTCATGTTGAGACCTGTCATTCTTGATTATGTGGTGGTATTTTGTCTAATTATTGTTTGTGGTGTTCGTCGATTACGTTTGTGAGTTGCATGATACGTGAGATGCAAGTAAGTTCACTCAAAACTCTTTTATATTATGTTACTACAAATTTAAAAAATCGTGAACTCTTAACCGATTTTTGAAATCCAGTTCGAAGCTCATCGACTTTCAAAAATTGATTAAAATTTTAATGGTTTTTTAAAATCGTTTAATCCTTGTCCAACATTTGAAAGTTCGTGAATTCTTAACTAGATTTCAAAAACTGGTTAAGGATTTAACGATTTTCAAAAATCATTAAAACCTTAACAGACTTTAAAAAGTCGACGAGCTTTTAACAAGATTTTTAAAGTCGATTAAGAGTTCAACTGTTTTTGAAAATTATTAAAACCTTAATGAAATAGCTCGCTAGCTCTTAATTGGATCTCAAAATCTAGTTATGAATTTAACAAATTTCAAAATATGTTAAAATGAAAATAAATATTTTGTAATGTATGAAGAAAAATAAATGAGGACTAAGAATTTATCGTCATAGATTCAAATGTATGGTATATGCATGTTTTAAAGTTTCCACATCGGAAAAACGACCCGATGAAATGTTAAAGAGTGCAGTGTACTTTATATCTGAAGTGGCATATGTTAATTTTTTTTTCATAGGTTCTAATTATTGGGTCCCATAAATTTTTGTTGAA
This sequence comes from Vigna angularis, assembly GCF_016808095.1. Classification (NCBI taxonomy): domain Eukaryota; kingdom Viridiplantae; phylum Streptophyta; class Magnoliopsida; order Fabales; family Fabaceae; genus Vigna; species Vigna angularis. The sequence continues at coordinate 34,251,607 of NC_068975.1, read as the reverse complement.
GTTTCCATTGTGGCTATCTTTTATAGGAGAAGATTAGCTATTTTATTCATTGTATAGTTCTTAAACTCATTTTATGAACCGTGAGATAATAAAAATTTAAGGGAATAACTGAACAATAATGAGTCTTAATTTGCAGGGTTCCATCACCAGTTCATCTCCCTTGGTCTTCCAACATTGTTGGCCCAATGCTTGAGCGTGAATTAAGGAAGCTTCTACTTGCACCTTTTCCTCTTCTTTCTGAACCTCCAAAGTAATAGTTTTACCCTTTAAATAAAATGAAAAAAAGAAACACGGAAAAGTTAATTAAATGTTACCCAATATATTAAATTTTGACCAACTAAATTTAATGCACGTAAATGTTATATTTATTTGTATCTCCTATAGTTACTTCAAGTATTCTTTTGCCTTTCTTTGTTGGTCTTCATTTCTTCCTAAGTCTTTCATTAATTAATTGTGATGGTTCTTTTGCTTCTTTTACTTTGTTGGTCCCTACTTTTCCTTGTTGGTTTTTGTGTTTGTGTTATTTGTTTGTGTTGAGATTTGTCATTGTTGATTATGTGGCGGTCTTTTATCTAATTATTATTTATGGTGTTCGTCAAGTACATTTATGAATTGCGGTGACACATGAGATAAAAGTAACTTCATTCAAAACCCCTTATATTATGTTATTACACATTTTAAAAATCGTTGAACTCTTAACAAACTTTTGAAATCATGTTCAAAGCACGAGCTCTTAACCAGATTTCAAAAGTCGACTAAGAGTTCAACACTTTTTGAAAACTCTTAAAACCTTAATCGATTTTCTAAAGATGGCGAAGTCTTAATTGAATTTCAAAATCTAATTAAGAGTTTAATAAATTTCAAAATTCGTCAAACCCTTAACTGGATTTTGAAATTGGGTTAAGAGTTCATCGAATTTCGAAAATTGTTTAAAAGATTAACCGTTTCAAAAATCATTCCCTTGTTAACTAGGGGCATTAGACCATAATTTGACTGATAGCGTAGGTCTTTTTCTCCTTTCACCTTGTGTTGAGCTTTCACCATGATAGTAGATGCATATCATGTTTTAACCATACATGGGGCAACCAAAATATACAAACAACAAAATACATTAAAAAAATTTAGGGTTAAATATGTTTTTTGTCCCTTAACTTTTCAGTAAAAATTGAAATAAGTTAATCTTTGAAACCTTGACCTAATTTAGTCCCTCATCTATTAAAAAGTAAAATAGGTTGATTTAGTCATTTTAATCAAATTTTGTCTAGTTTATTTAAAGTTTCAAATGCGTTTCTAAATTAACAATGAAGTGAAAATGCGTCAAATGGTGTAAACAACTCAAATGTTATCATAAAACACGTTTGAAATATCAAATAAATTTAACAAAATTTGGTTAAAATGACTAAATTCATACATTTATAAGATTTGAGGATTAAATTGGGCCAAAAATTTTAAGAGAAACTAATTTCAATTTTGACTAAAAGTTAAAGGACAAAAATATATTGAGTGATGCTCCCTCCACCACCCCATCTTCTCCCTCCACCTTCCCATTTTTTTTTAAATTCCAAATTTACATTTTTTACTTTTTACTTTTACCAATTTTACTTTTTATTTTTTAAAACTCTAATCTCAGTCCTTTCTCACTTTCACTTCCCCTTTCACTCTTGGCAACAAGCCCCCACACCCCACTGTCACTTTATCTCTTTTTCTTAATTTTCACTTCCATTAACACAATATTTTCCATTTTCGTTTCTTCTTTCTTTCCATCATTAGAGAGCCAGAGACATTGAAACAGTGCTCGTGTAGTTGCAGTCATTTATAACAAGGAGCTTTCAGATAATGCAACAGTTAGTATAATCAAAACCTGTTATAATAATATTAATGTGATTACAAGAAACTAGGTAGTAGCAACATTGTTGTGTTCCCCATTTTAAGAGATCACACGGAGGCCCATGTGGGAAAGGAATTTAGACTTTAGCAAACACAACCAATGAAAACTCAACTAAGAGAATATTTATTTTATAGTTTAATTAAGTGCATATTGTTGATTATTGAGATGATTTGGAAAAGAAATAATAAGTTATGTCGGGAGAAGAAAGAAAGAAGAAGAAAATGTTGTGTTAACGGAAGTAGAAGAGAGAAGGTGACAATGGGGTGGGAGTGAGGGGCTTGCTGCTAAGAGTAAAAAAGAAAGTGAAAGTGAGATGAGATTGAGATTAGGGTTTTAAAAAATAAAAAGTAAAATTGGTAAAAATAAAAAGTAAAAAAAGGTAAATTTGGAATTTAAAAAAATTGGAGAGGTGTAAGGAGAAGATGGGGTGGTGAAGGGAGCATCACTCAAATATATTTAATCCAAAAATTAAATATACAAACAACAAAAATAATAAAATATTTTAATATTTCAACCAATATATAAACAAGTAAATATAATAAAAAGTTAAAATTATTTTTTAAAACAAAAAAATATAACAAAATTAATTAATAAACCTAAAAAAAATTCGAAACACACATTCAAAATTAAAAAAGAAAAAAACTAGATTTTGGAAACTGTAAGGGTGTGTTCTTTTGAAGGTATTTGAGGGAGATGATTTGGAGGAGATGATTTGAGTGGATTTGAGGGTAATTTTTTTGTTGTTTTTTTGAGTGGATTTGAGGTTAATTGAGAGTGGATTTGGAAGGAAAGTTTGTGAGAATTAGTGTAGGATTTGATTGATGTGATAGATTTTAAAAATTAGTTTAATTGGTAGAAAATATAGATTACCAAATTGCCCTTACTTATAAAAGTATTATAAAATGTTATTTTGTAATGTAATATTTAATTGTAAAAATGTTTATAAAGAAAAAAATTATGAATAATTTATAAAATTAATATTTAAAAATTATAAAAACTAAATAATCAACTTAATTTTAATAAATTAAAAAATATAATATACCTAATTTTATTAAGATGTAGATCTTTTTAAATTATAATATTAAAATAATTATAAAAGAAACTGAAAAATAAAATAAAGAGGTATTAGTTTGGAAAAGGAAATGACTTTGTGTAACGTCCCAAATATATACATCATGCATATATAATAAGGACGTCATCATGCATAATACAGGAAAGCAGTCAAGAGTAATTAAGGATTACAGTCATCCTTAATAAATAGTGCGGAATTGACAATACGATTATTGGAATCTCCCATGGAAATTACGGAAAATTTAAAACTTAAATTACACCAAATGTAATTAATCGAGTTCACGAAATAAAAACTAGTAACTCTACGCTGCAGCACTGCCGTCTCCTTCAAGAGCTGCTCCCAAAGTTTCCTCTCCACCATCTGCTCCCATCCAAGTGGATGATCATCGCCAAAGAAACATACCCAAACAGCACACAACACAAAACAATGCAAGGGTGAGCTAGATATAAAAGCATGTTATACATACAGCACAGTTAATTCATGCAATCATTTATATTTCACACACTCCCATGACATGTAAACATTCATCCAAACATGTTAAACTGACATCACAAGACTTGTTACTTGATACCCTGACTCGTTGCTTTATAGATCGACTCGTCCGGACTAGAATGATTACCGAGCTATGGCGGGTCTTGCACTCGTAGTGGTTTTATGGAACTTGAGCACTACCGCTCTGGCACTACCGCCTGGTGAAACTTTGGGCACTCCCGCCCGGCCACAATCACGAGGTTAATCCGTTATCACTCACCTTGGGTCATGTGGAAGCACCCAAGACTAGGACCTCCTGCTACTCCTCACCACATGGTTCAATCCTCTCTATATGAGAAGAAAGACCATTGGAGCTTCAGGATGACCCCCAAAACTGAGCTACCATGTAATCATTCTATACAACCCCCCAAAACACCACCATGTATCCTCTCCTTGAAGATCATGGAATTACGTCCATGAATCATATTGTTACTTTGAAACTTAACCACAATTATGAATATTCAGATACCACCATATTATCACAACAAATCCAACATATTTCATACATTCACATATTTTCAAATAAATCACGTCACAGACAATATTCCAACCATTGGTACACATAATTCAACCCAAGAGCAAAGGAACTTGGAATCCAACTTATTTGTAAAATACTATTTGGACGAGCACTATTCACCACCCAGGACGAACGCTATTAAGTGAACACCACGGACGAACGCTAATTGCCAAATGGACGAACGCTAATTGCCAAACATCGGACGAACGCTAATAACCAATCAATAGGCCGAACGCTATTTGGACGGACGATATCAAACCCTATACTATCAGGCCGAACGCTATTTACTAACAGGCCGAACGCTATTTCACTGATCACACCATTAGGTCGAACGCTGGGATTGATACTTAGGCCGAACGCTATTTTATCGAACACCATATTGGACGAACGCTAAATCCGAATCCTAAAAGAACGAACGCTACAATTTCTAGTACACTAAGACCGAACGTTCATGATCCAACCTTACGAATATCAATTTACAACCGAACGTTCCAGATCTAAATTAAGGATTCTGAATTTAAAACCGAACGCACACTAATACATCAAAACCGAACGTTCAAGATTAAATCTTAAGAATACTACTTAAGATCGAACACTGAAATAGAGAACTTAGACCGAACGCTGAGATCTAGTACTTGGGCCGAACGCTATGAGATTAAACGCTACAGGGTCGAACACCATATGGACGAACGTTTAAGATTGGAAATCGAATTAAGACCGAACGCTCACAATCAGATTGAAACCAAGACCGAACACTCAAAATGAGAATTTAAACTACAACCGAATGCTCAACAGAACAAGACCGAACGCTGACTATTTACACATACAGAAACAAAATCTACTAAGACCGAACCCTAATATCATTAAAACTCAACAAGGACGAACGCTAACTAACTCCTACAAACCGAACGCTCAAACGGAACACTTTGGACGAACGCTTAAGCCGAACACTTCTTTGGACGAACGTTCAGCAACAGGCCGAAGACGAACGCTGAACACTCGGACGAACGCGCAAACCGAGCTACGAGGACGAACGTTCAGAACAAAAACCGAACGTTCTGAATTTGGTGCGAACGTTCAGAAAAATACCGAACGTTCATAATTTGGCCGACCCCTAAATGGTCGAACCCCATTTTTGGACGAACGTGTTTCTGCAGAATTCTGCAGAATCACATCTGGTTTTCCAGAAACCCAGTAACTCCAATTTCATCTCTAAATCCTCATATTTGCATCAAATACAATCTATTACAACAATTAAACAAAAGATCTAGCTCCCCTTACCTCTTGAAGATCTCCTTGAATCACTTCCAACTCCCAAAATTTCTCCTCTTCTTCTCTTCCAGAACTTCCAGCAACTCTTCAACTCTTCCAAATGCACCACCAAAGTCTCCTTGCAGCTTCAACAGCAGCTCACCTCACCTTTCTCTCAGTTTTGCAGCAAGGAATCCCCTTCCCAAAACTGAATCCCGACCCTACTCTTTATTCTCCCAGTTGCCTCCCCTTCTCTCCCCTTCTTCTTCTCTTTCCTTTCTTGTTTTTCTTTCTTTTGTTTTTAAGGGGAAGCAACGTTTGCTGTCCCTTGTGGCAGCGCTCGTTGCTTCCTCCCTTGTCTTCTATTTTTTTTTTTTTTTTTTTTTTAAACGATTCTTTACACTTTGCTTTGGAAAAATGTATAACTTACGCATTAAAGAAAATATAACTAAAAATGTCCTTATTAATAATAATTATACTAATTATAATAATAATAATAACATTACTAATAATAAAAATAATAATTATGAGATTAATAATCTACAGTGAAACGATATTGTTATAATTAAAATTCACAATTAAACTTTTGAGTTGTATATTATATTAAAATGGAATATATATAAATATTAGAGTAAAATAGTGAAACGATTTTGGTGCAGAATTTTTGAAGTGCTTTTCCACTTGGGAGTTCACGGTTTTGAGAAGAGAGATATGCAGCAAGCTACATAATGTCACGGCCTTACACCATCATCCAGGGGCTAGAACGTTTGGAATTGATCATTAAATCAAGCTTTTGAGGAAACAACACAACAGCAAGGGACGGTCCAGCACCAACACTTTAAGCGTTCATGGCAGCAGCAAAATGAAGAAGGAAGTCCAGCAAAGAGAAGTCAATATATGGCCTTGGAAGAAGGGGAAGCATCCATAGAAGAGAACCATCTAGCAGCCATGAGTAAAGGGCTGGAATGAGGACGTGTTGAAGCAGCCGTGGAGGAAAAGATTTGATCCATTGTCTTGGCCTTGGAGAGGGAGACGTCATGTGCACAAGGAAGAAAGCATAAATGTTGGCTGGAAGAATCAAGGAGATGGAGTTGGACGTGTGAAACCTGGAATGGAGAAGGAGAAGCAGTGATGAGTTGAGCGAAGCAGAAGAAGCCGTTTCCAGGAAGCAGTGTAATCGGTTACAAGCCTCGTAACCGGTTACAGCTATGCACACTTTCTTTCACATTAGTGTAACCGCAAAGCCAAACCTGTAACCGGTTACGCCTGCATCATCCACTGTTCATCATCTTCTCAAAGACGCCCATCCCCTTTCTTCATCTTCAACATCCACCTGTTGCATTCCACCAACACGCACAACCTCCTTCTTCCTCCTCCTCTACAACCCTGCAAATCAAAACCAACAATACGCCCATCCCCTTTCCTGTTCAATGGCTGTTTCAAGCACCGTATCACCAGCTATCCGTAGCTCAGGAATATACCCTTCGTAATCGGTTACCCTTCACCATAATCGGTTATCTGGTGCAGAATTGATAGGATGCACTGGAATTTAATATAAAGTTACGGGGCACACACGACATTTTACATAAAATCACTGCAAATCTTCTCACTTCCGCGGGTGATGAATATTGGATGTATCCCGCAAATCGGTCCGCGCTTTTCTTCGCCAATCCTCTCAAACGAACACCACCTCACTTTCAATTCATCGCCCTGTAATTCACACGAACAGTAAATTCTGTTAATGCGAACACAGTCTAAAACACTTAAATGGATTTCAAGATTCGATGCAGAGTTAACCGGCTTTCTGTCAGAAGAATATATTTAGAAAACATTGGAATTACATAAAGAAAGTATTTTAGAAATTTAGAAAAAGTTGGAATTACATAAAGAAAGGTGTGAGGTAGAGGGAGAACGAGTCTTGAATTAATAGTCTGTAAATCTGAAATTGTGATAAGAAACAGATATATCAGAACAGGTACTGCACTTTATCCAAAAGGGTAATGAGATATTCAAACTTAACAATGATAATTGAACAATAATTAATATGTTTTGGTTACCTGCCACCTTCCAAATTCTGTTTCTCTCCTCCCCGGTTTACATTTCCCTGAAAAAGGTCAGGTGATTACTGAGTAAAAATAAACAATGGGCTCCACATCGATCATGTGTGTCTCATTAATTTGAGGTTGTTCTATATATTGATACAGAATACCCTGTAACAACCATCTTTGCGCTTGGGGCAATGACGCAGCTAATGAGGTACTAACCGAGGCGCGTCTATTGCTGGTTGAAAACTATTTCCAAACCCCCTCGCCTGGGCTTGTCTTGGGCCTTTGAGAATTTCTGGAAGGGCTCCCTCTGGGATAAAGCCCTGTAAGCTTAGTGAAAAGTAATTTTCATGTTGGAGAATCAATTTAAAATGTTGATGTGATGACCTTTGAAGGATATTTTATAGTTTGTTCCATGTTAACTTATTGCATGAATTCCTTCTAAAAGAATTAAACATTTTAATTTTGTATTAAAATAGAAGAAAACTCACTTTTTCTGTTCTTAAGAAATGAATCACGAATTTTATAAATAAGTTCATACATAAATTATTTTAGCTTATATAAAATTTAGATTTTATTTATTTTTTGTTTCTTTTAAGTGTCTATCCAGAATTCTCCAATCGGGTCTATATAGTTCAGTCGTATTGGTAAATGTATAAAAACAAATTAAAAATGGAAACAAATTAAAAAGCAAACATTTATTTACAATACCTGAGATGGTGCATTGGGAGGAGCTGGTGTTTTGATGGTATATACTGAAATTAGAGTTTAAAATTCAGGTTGTAGAATTTGAAATAACGACTGAAAAGTAAGCTTTAGTCTCAACTGATGTGAATGTCAGCAATCTTGGTAAATACTGTCATGTCCCTGAAGTGCAGATGCAGCTAAAACAATACCACAAACAAACCATTCCCGTATATTTTTGTTCATTTCACTATTTTTATACATTGCCACTACTGGTTGGGTCTTGATTTGGTGTTTTGTTAGCTTAAATTCCTCTCTAACCATTTTGTCAGATCTTCATCTCTTTGCACCAAGAGGAACACCCCTCACGCTGCCAAAGGTGATTCCTCCACACAGCCTCCTAAGCCTTCACGTTTTCCCTACACCAGTCTTGGTTTTTCCAAGTGTTCCACATTGACAAAATGGAGAGTGGGGACCGTAAGAGCAAGACAATCTTATGTGTTACTTCTTCTTGATCTCACTCCTTTTTCAGATCATTCCTTTTGTTCCTCAACTTTCAGGAATCAGGAGGAATGGAGAAAAAAATTGTGATGCAAAAGTACGAGATTGGACGCTTCCTTGGACAAGGCAATTTCGCCAAAGTTTACCATGCAAGGAACTTGAAGACAGGCCAGAGCGTGGCCGTGAAAGTTATCAACAAAGAGATGATGATGATGAAGGAGGGTATGAAGGATCAAATCAAGCGCGAAATCTCAGTGATGCGCCTTGTGAGGCACCCCAACATTGTGCAGCTGTACGAGGTCATGGCAACCAAGACAAAGATATATTTTGCAATGGAATTGGTGAAAGGTGGCGAACTTTTTCATAAAGTGTCCCGAGGAAGGTTGAAGGAGGATGTAGCAAGAAAATATTTTCAGCAGCTGATTGATGCTGTTGATTACTGCCACAGCTTAGGGGTGTGTCATCGTGATCTCAAGCCAGAGAATCTTCTTCTTGATGAAAATGGGGATCTCAAAATTACGGATTTTGGTTTGAGCGCATTGGTTGAATCCAAAAAGAAGGATGGCCTACTTCACACAATATGTGGAACTCCAGCCTATGTTGCTCCTGAGGTTATAAAGAATAAAGGATATGATGGAGCCAAGACAGATATATGGTCTTGTGGAGTGATTCTCTATGTTCTTTTGGCAGGTTTTGCTCCTTTCAACGACAGGAATTTGATGGAGATGTATAAGAAGATTATCAAAGCAGATTGCCAATTCCCAAAATGGTTCTCTATAGATGTGAAAAGACTTATTTATAGGATCCTTGATCCCAATCCAACGAGTAGAATTAGTGTTGCTAAGATTGTGCAAAGTCGTTGGTTTAGAAAGGGGTACGTGCAGATTGTTCCCCAGAAATGGAGATGATATCTTGGATGTTCAGGTTGTATTTGATTCATCAGATTCAGATGGCAGTCCAATGTCAACCAAAAAAGAAAGCCCCTTGAAGCTATATCAGTTCAATGCATTTGATTTGATATCACTTTCATCAGGTCTTGATCTTTCTGGTTTGTTTGAAAATGATCATAATGAAAGACAGCTAACGAGATTTACTACCAGAGAAAGACCTTCTACTGTTGTATCAATGCTTGAAGAGATAGCACAGATAGATGATAAATTTAAAGTCTTGAAGAAAGATGGGATTGTTAGATTGGAGGGATGCAAATCAGGAATAAAAGGCCAACTCATCCTACATGCAGAAATTTTTGAAGTTACATCTTCCTTGCATGTTGTTGAGGTGACAAAAGTAGCTGGAAACACATTGGAATATTCAAAATTCAGGGAACAGTACCTCAAACCTTCTTTCAAAGAAATTATTTAAGTCTGTCAAGGATATAAGCGGTGGCAATGGTAGCACCACAAATGTTTGTTGAGAGACCTTTTTGATTGGATAGAAGGTGTTCTTTCACGCATTTTTGCATGAGATTAATTTGGCAAGATATCAATGTTTTTGTTTATAGAAATATGGTTTCTACTGCTACCAGAATTATTTGAATTGCTACCATGGTAGTTATATATTCAATGGGTATTGCAATTGACAACCTAGTTGATTGCTTTGAACATGATCAACAGACAAACAAAATTCAGAAAACAGAAAACAAGAACTAAGCACTGTATATCTAGGCTGGCCACAACTCCTCTTGGGCTAAGAAAACGTTAAAGATAAAAAGGATTTTTAGCATAACCCAGCAATAATATTTTTTTTAATGTACCAAGGAAGTCTTTCAGAGTGGTTAGATTTTGATATCTGGGCTTTCACTCCACATGGTTATTTTTTTTAAGTCCAAAGCAAATTATATGAAGACTTTCCTACTATAAACCTGAAGAAGCTTCCTTTACATCTATTCCTTATAATTTTGTAAATGTCCCACATTGCATATTTTATAAAACCAAAACATATAACATCAATGGTAACTTAATATTTCTCGGACTTATTTAAGAAAAAAAATATTTTTATAAACATAATATATATATATTATTTTTTATTAATTTATTTTTTTATTATGCTTACGAATTTTAGATTTAATAAAAAAAATAACATATATATTATATTAAAATGTTGTAAAAAAAATATGTATTAAGATATGATTAACCTTATCTAGGGAAGATGATGTTTTGTGAAGGTTTTTTGGGACTTCCTTAACATTACATAGTTTCAATCAATTTTATAATGCCTTATTTTATTTTAAAAGTTTAATTCAGTTTATTAATGAATTGATCCTTTCAATTATATTCTATCCTTGCCTGAAGTTCTTATTTTTTATAATAATTAAATTTTCTCTTCCTAACTTTGTGTACTTACATGACATTAAGAGGTCATATTTGGTATAAATTCTCTTCAATAAAACAGGATATATCTACATTTAATGGATATGGATAATAAAGTCATCTTTCCAGTTTGATTATGCAATTTCATGCTAGTGTGAACACCAAAACATGTCTTTGCTTTCTCAAACTATTTTGTTCATGTAACTACTTAATATGGTTTAGTCTCTGTTTCTACTAAGAGTAGTGTGATTTTAATTTTTCTGTTAAATATATTTTTAGTGGTTTAGTCTCTGTTTCTAACAAGAGTAATGTGATTTTAATTTTTCTGTTAAATATATTTTTAGTATCATGTTTTTTTTGTGTTTCATTTCTCTTTAAAAGATTTGTTCATTTTAATTAGAAAACTTGTATTTTTAGTTTTGAAAATGTAACATTAAATCTTCTATGGAATGACTAACTATGTGTCATGATCTCAGCATTTATATGAAATCAGATTAGATGTGTGTCACGTTTTTTTTTTTTTTCTGAAATCAAATTAGAAATTTTTTTTATTTGAAAATAATCAGGATTCTTTAGTTATCTTTCATCAATTAAAAATAATCAGTTTTCCTTTCCTTCTGCTCATCTTGGGACAACTCCTCCACCAGGCACCTCCTTTGGAACATCAAAGTGTTGCCTACGATTTTCTTCAGGAATTTGATAGAGAGGGGTCACCAACGGAGTAGGAGTAATAAGAAACTTCCTAGCAGGCGTCCTAATGGGCACATAGGAAGCAGGGGGCTCCAAAATCTCATACCCCTCTTGGGGAAACATAGCATCAAGCTCCTCATCCGTCCCTTGACGATTCCTCTCCTCAATATCCTTCTCTCACCTCAACAAATTGTACTATTCAATACCACCAACATGGGTAACACCAGGAGTATAAGCAACAGCAGGAGTAGCACCAGGCAATGGAGTAGCGCTTCCCATAATAGCAGGGGTTTCATCCCATCTTGATCTTTGCCTCTTAGGAGTTGGGGTGGCCATCCCAGAAAGCTTAGGAGTAGCATCCCAAGTCATACCAGCAGGTGTAGCACCGCCTGCAAAGGGACAAAACCAGAAAAAAATTATAGATATCAATTAGAATGTTTCTTTCACAGCCACAGCAGCGACGACCTTACTTGCTTCCTTGTTTCAAGTAAAGCTAATCTTTTTTCAAAATAACTCAAGAACCCTAATTATTTTCAAGGAAAATAATCCCAATATGATTTCAGAAAAAACAACGTCGCACACCCCTAATCTTATTTCAAAATAAAAAAACGTGTCAATCACTTTTAACGTAAAAGCTGAGATCAAATAACTCACGAAAAAAATCTAAAGTCGTTATATTTTAAAGACTAAAAATATGAATTTTTTTATATAAGAAGATAAAAATGAATAAATTTTTTAAAAAGGATGAAACTTAAAATGATATTTTAGTGATTAAAAATATATTTAACTCTTAATTTTTTCGTCAAAAACATAAAAATCGATTTTTAAGATAAATAGGGACTAAAACTTCTTTTAGAAAATTAAAATCATCATTCTGAAATATTTTGAATAGCGAAAATATATTTTATCCAAAATGTGAAGTATCAGATAAGTAACCTAATAGGGATTACATTTAGCAATGTGTATATGAAGTTGTGGCTGGACTCCAGATATGATATTAGTAAACTTCTGTTGGGCCGAGAGACACTATATTATATAGAGTGATGCTCCCTCAGTTACCCTTATTTTCTTCCTCCATTTTTTCAATTTTTTTTAAATTCTAAATTTATCCTTTTTACTTTTATCAATTTTACTTTTTATTTTTTAAAATTTTAATTCCAATTCCCTTTCGTTTTCATTTTTTCTTTCACTCTCAGCAACAAGTTCTCACTTCTCATTACCACTTTTTCTCTTTCTCTTAATTTTCATTTCCGTTAACACAAAATTTGATAAAAAAAATAAATTCTGCATGGTACAAATTTAAAACATTTATAACTTCTGATGAGTGATGAAGTATCATGATTCCATAATATAGTCTGCTAAAAAAAATTTCCCCACTTCCTTGTCTTTGAATACCCAAACTTGAAAATATATGCTTAAAATTATATCTGTGCTTACAATGGTACAATAAAAGAGAAGTATGTTTGTTGAGTACAAAATAAAAAGTGAATAAAAGAAAAAATAGTTAGTTCAATTTATCTTCTTCTCTTTCTGTCAAATTTTGTGTTAACCGAAATGGAAATTAAGAGAAAGAGAGAAAGTGAAAGTGACATAGAGGATGGGAGCTTGCTGTTAAGAGTAAAAGGAAAAGTGAGAGTGAAAGAAGATTGAAATTAGAATTTTAAAAAATAAAAAGTAAAATTAGTAAAAGTAAAAAGTAAAAAGAATAAATTTAGAATTTAAAAAAAATTGAGGAAGTGGAAAAGAAAATGGAATGGTGGAGGAAGCGTCACTTTATTCTATATGATCCAGAAATTTAATATACTATTTATTATTGAGCCTTCTTATCTCAATAAAATTTCTGAACACATTTTTTTTATTATAATAAACTTTTTCTGAATGCACTTTTTATATTCTGAAAAACCCATTCTAAAGGAGGAAGATGCTAAAAAATTTCATAGATGTTGAAAAAACAATCTTATTGTTGATGAATTGATAGATGACACATTTCATTTCAACCAAGTTCTTTTTGTTTTGGGAAAATACAAAATAAAAGCAAAAAATAATTAACTTCAAGGCACAATCCTTGTAAAAAAGTTGAATGTGTTTTAGTGAGTTATTAATGAGATAGAATATCTTAATTTTACATGTGATCAATATTGAAGATATAATAGAAAAATATCACAGTTGGTATGTTTAATCATGAAAAATAAAATTTTTGAGTTGTTATCGCAGTGTGTATGCAATAACAGTTTTTTTTTTCTTAAATATTAATTAGGTTTTTTTAAATGTGTGTCCTATACCAAGGATCAAGCAATTAAGTTTAAAATAATTTAAATCATAAAACCATTTATATTTTGTATTAAATTGGATTTTTACATAAATGATAGTTGTAAATTTAAATAATAATAAAAAAGTACATTTGAATATGAGTTGAGTATATAATTGAAAGTGTGCAACATTAGCAGGAGGTGACATTAGTAGGTTGCACGCCAAAGACTCTTTATGTGTGATTCATGATATGATTGACATTGTAAATACTTGCTTATTTTTTATTCACTTCAAAATCATCGCCTCTGATTTGTGGTTGAATATTTGAATCCACGGTTACATCCCAACCACATACAACACAAAATAAACCCAATAATATAAACACGCTAACCAGTTCTTCTAAACATTCTTGGTAGACCATTTTGTCGGCAAATAATATTATTAATATTAATTTATTCCTTAGAAAACATTATTTCCTCCTCTAAAAACATATTTCAGTCAAATAACTCGTTTTACCATCATTGTTTAATATTATATTTCTAGAACATAATATATTTTGATTATTGGTGTAAAATATTGGGAAACAAATAATGATAATGATGATGATATAATTATAACATGTATGAAAAATATTATGTATAATTTTAAAGTTAGATAGTGATTGTTGCTTCCTACAATGGATCTTATGAGTGATGTCACAGTCACACAACACCTGTAGGCCTCAACTCCAACAATCCAACGAATTTGAAGATGCTACCTAGGAGACACTTTTTTAAGGTGAGATTTATCTTGAAAGAAAGTAATAATGTATTTTATTTCTTGTCGTGTTTCATGATGTTCTGCTTCTCTTTTCAAACTGGTGTAACCTAGATGGATTATGAGTAAGATGAATTGGTGTTCTCTGGCTTCTAACTACTCAATTAAGAAACGTAATTAGGGCAACGTGGAGGGTAAATATGTAAGTGGAAGATTTGTTTAAGGTAATTTATTAGCGTCTTCATGACTTTGGAAGAAACGCAGAAACAGAAAATGACTGATTAAAATTAGGCAAGATATGAACAAATGATAGGAAGACAGGTTTAGGTGAATCGAAGATAGCTTATCTGCTTATAAAGTTGAAATTTGATTGGTGGTTTGTGTTATGATAACCACTTCTTTTTCCACACTTTAACAAGTTATGTGATTTTTATAATGGAGACATTCAACACCTGTTTTCACACCATATGCTCCAAAAATCAAATCACCATCACAACTCAAACCACCACATCCCAATTATCCCATCTAAATACATATCCTTCAAACAAAATATTTAATATTATTATTATTATTATTATGAGACGTGTCTATTTATTATTTAGTCACAAATATTAAATACACTGTGTTTTGTTTTAGTACATCAATTTTTTTTTTATTTTGAATAAGACTGTGTAAAGGTAATTCTTTAAAATATGAAGTTCAATAAATGATTAATCTCAAAGGATAATTTAAATAAAATTACATCGTAATATATTAATACAAATAAAACTAATATTTCTAAAAAAGAATTTAAAAAAATTGTACTACTAACTGGAAGTTTAAAAAAAATTAATCTATTTTAAAAAAAATTTAATTATTCACTGTGATAATAAAACAAATGCTAATAAACCCACTTTATTTGTAAACGTGTTATTAAAATAATTAAATCGATTACAAATAACTATTCATTAAAAAAACTTATTTAGCATTTATTAAATTTTATCCATAAATTTATATTAGTACGTATATTTCTGTCCTTCTTATCTTTAACTTATTCCAAACAAAACTCCAATGGCAACAAAAATATTAACAACAATACAATTAGCATGTCGTTATGCCAATGTATGAAAACATTACAAATTAAAATAATATAATTATTGTATTCAAATTCTAAAACATTATCTTGTTTTAACGTCTGAAACTCTTATTATTGTTTTATTTATAAAATATATTTTGAAAGATTTTAAAAATATATATTTAAATTATCTTAATATCTACTTAAAAAGTTTACACTTATATGTTTTGAATTATTTAGTAAATATTTTATTTTATTTCCTATTTTAATATATTTTGAATTATTTATTATTGTAAGAATTAAAAATGATAAAACCAATTAAGTAATACAAAATTATATATATTTTAGATACATAATTGATTATCTAACTTAAATATATATATATATATATATATATATATATATATATATATATATATATATATATATATATATATATATATATATATATATATATGTTTACCTTACAAATGAATTGTGTCGATTTCAAACACAAATTTCCTAATATTAGTGTGAAAATAAGCGGTTTGAAAAGTTGCTTTAAATTTTCTTTCCACACACGTCGACAAAGGCAAACAAGAGAGGGGAGCAACTTTCTTCCAACATCCATACTCTTTTTCTTTCTAAGATCTAGATTTAAACTTTGTAAATTAAAAAATAAAATAAAGTGTTAAATTATTTTGGTTAAGTAATTGTTACCCAATTAAAATATTAGGTTACATGTAACATCTGATTTTTTTTTAAATAGTATTAAATATGTTTCTAAATTTGAACATAACATTAGAATTAGTTTACATTTTATTTTTCAAACTTTAAAAAACTGATTATTTTAAGTTAATGATGTTTTTTTTTCCAGTTTGTTAAATAATGTTTTAGACTAACATTTGAGTTAAAATGTATTAAAATGACGTAAATAATTCAAATATCATCTTAAAATTTGTTTGACACATAAAAAAATCAACTTAGTTTAGTTAAAAGTATTATATTAATTATTTTTTAAAGTTTGAGAACTAAACTATATCAAATTTATACAAATTTTAATTTTTTTTATCAAAGTTTAAAAATTAAAAACATATTTAACCTATAAAAATATTATCACACTTTCACCTAATATTATTTGGATAAAATAACTAAAAAGTATTATTCAATATTTATTGGAAGTCATCAATCTATTAGATATAAAATCAATTTGCAATATATAAATATATATAAACTTTACTTTACAATTTAAATTTGTAAAATTAAATTAGATTTAAAATTCATTTCTTAACATAAAAATAATGGATTAGAATCTGTCTTAACAAACTTTGACAATATAAAAGAATTTATATATATATATATATATATATATATATATATATATATATATATATATGATAACAAGAAAATAATAAAATTATAATTATAAAAAGAAATATTAATAACATTTATAATTTTATTATAAATAATATTTATTTATCTTGTAAGTAATTTTTTTTATTGTATATAATTATTTTAGATAAAAAAAGTAGTTAAATGTAGAAAAGCAAACCGTCAACCAAAAAGTAGTTAAATTTAAAAGATCGGTTAGTTAAAAAATAAAATTAGTGAGATAATTATTTTAATTTAAAAAATAAAAATTATAAAAAAGTGTGTACATAAAAAGATGAATTTCGTTTACATAATGGTATAAATATTATAAAATGAAATGTGCAATTGATAATAAAATGGAATTTTATAAGGTTTAATTTAAACCTAACTAAAGTATAAAATTTTATGAAGCTATAGTTTATCTTATGGTGGGCTTATATGGAAGAAGGATTTTATTATTGAGAAAAGGGGAGTAATTTAAATCTCTTGGGATTTTTCTTTTGTGTAGAGGACTTAGAAAATAACAAATGAGAGTGAGGGAGGACACATAAATAAATTATTTTGAGGGCACCTGCTCCTGTTGGTTCCTTTAATTTGCCACTCTGCAATTCAATAAATGCTCCAACCTGTGGTCTGTGGGCCATATAAACCCACCACCACAGAGAGGAGCAAGCAAGGAAGATGATACGTGTTACAATTTTGTTGGTCAAAAATTAAAAATTATTTTATTAATAATGATAAATATCTCTCCATCAATAATAAAATATCTTAAATCATTAACATGACACTTATTTACCGTTTGATTTGTCAAGATGAATAAATTTTTCAATATTAAAAAAATAAAAATAATAATGGGAGAAATATATTGGTTTGAATCAATTATTATTATCTTGTCTTAATTCTCGTACAAAAAATGTAAGCGGAAAATTCAAAAAATACTTTATTTACAAAATTAGTTAATCAATTATAATATGTTTTTATTGAATAAAAAGAGTACGTAACTAAATCATATATATATATATCCATTGTTAAAAGTAAAATTAATATTAATTCATAAAATATTTAAAGAGGTTTGGTGATTCCAAAAAGACACTTGAAGCATGGTAAGCCTATTAATTTCAAAGATAAAAACTGGAATGAAAAAAAAAAGAAGCTAAAAGGGAAGATGACCTAATAAAAAAAAAGGTGAAAGTTCCAAAATATTTATTTTAGATAATTAATTATTTGATTCTCAAATAACTTTATGTATTTAAAATTGTTAAAAAGATGATGCAAGTTATTTATTATATCATCGTAATGATTTATCATAAATATGATATTTATTCGCAAAACAAATTTATAATGGTTTATAAAATAAATTATAACAATAATATTGTCGAATCATGCATAAATTTAGCATTACATAAAATAGATCGGGAATGTGTTTAGTTAAAGTGTATAATTTAACATCTATAACAAACTTGTGCTTTATCATAGAAAAAAAAATAGATTCAACAATCATATATAAAGATAACAGTTAATTAAAAATGTGATGTAGAGATCCAAAAGATTCATTTATGTGAAAATTTTGATAGATTTATTTACAAAGTCTTTACCAAGTAAAACTTTTTAACAATTGGTTTATAAGATTGGACTTAGCTATCTTAATAATGTAGAATTTATATGAGAGAAAAAATAGAAAATGTGACGAACATTATTGTATTAAAGAATAAAAAAATGTATACTCTTTATCTTTAACCTGTGTTCTTATCCAAAATATTTGTACTATTAAGGTTTTAACAAGACATATTATATAATTAATGGTGTTATGAATTACTTTTATTGTTAGAGTTACTCATGTGACTATTTGTCATAGGTAATCAAAATTGATTAACCTTTATGATATTTTAATATTTGTACTAATTATTTGATTTGTAGTTGAGTTACATTTTGTATTTATATATACAAACTTTTTTTATGAGTATAATGCACACAATTTTGCATGTTTTATTTTTTCTTTTCCTCCTACAATTAGCTTTATTTTATCTTAAATGTATTTAATTTTTATAACATAATGAAAAGATTTGTAAAAAATAGGATTAAATATAGTTTTAGCTTCTTAACTTTCAATAAAATTTGAAATTAGTTTCTTTTCAAAATTTTAACCCAAATTAGTCTTTCAATGAAATATATGAATTTAATTTTTTTAATTAAATTTTGTTAAGTTTATTTAACATTTCAAATATATTTAATGATAATATCTAAATTGTTTGTACTGTTTGACATTTTTTTAAATGTTAACTCAAAAACACATTTAAAATCTCAAATAAAATTAACAAAATTTGATTAAAAGAATTAAAGTCATACAATTCTAAAACAAAAACTAAATTAATCCAAAACTTAAAAAAAAACTAATTCTAATTTTTTAAAAATTAAAAAACCAAATATATATTTAACTCTAAAAAGAATATTAAATATTTTTTTGTTGTTGATCAAAACTAAATCTGATTTATCATGTTGAAACATTAAAGTAAATATTTTCTTTTTATTTCTTAGTATCCACGTTTACAAATTTTGTCGTAAGGTGTGAAGAATTTTGAATGAGAACTAAGAAAAATGGATTTTGATGACGTCATGCAACTTGAACAGAGAACCAAACATGGATGATGTCATGCAATGTTTCTTTCAGAACTGATAAGTAATCAGTATCAGTCCCATCTCCAAGATTAATAGTCAATGCTTCCTATTTATTGCCTCTGTCCTACAGAACCGTTTTGTGCCAAACTTGTGTATGAGATTTTAAATAGCATTATAGTGGATTCTATTTTTAGATAAATTTTGGAAATTTATTGTGCCACTACAAAGATAACACATGTAGAAGAAAAGCCATCCATTTAGATAATAATCTCTGCTTAATTTCTCTCTTTTTTTATGGACTTTGACTATGTAAGTACGCTTTTTTTCTCTTCAATTTGCTTAACTTGTTACTTTTATAACATAATAAGCGTCTGTGTATTTATGTTTTCAAAGACTAAACATCAACTTATAAAGGGAAACTGAACACACATTTGAGAGGAGTCTTAATAATACTTTGCGTTAACTAGTTGAAATTTACAACAATTACTTTACAGGGTTAAAGCCCAACTTTGTTCTCAAGTAAATGGGAGCTTCTTTGTGCATGGTTAAGAAATAAGAAACTTCAATAATACTTTATAATACCTGCAGCTTAACCATACCCTAGCTTTTAGATTGGACAAAACGATACTTATTTTTTAAGTATGAAACCTTTGACAAATACAACATGTTAACTTAGTGTGCAACCAAACCAGGTTTCCATCCATCTTCTTCAGCATGCTATGCACTGAAATTGCCAGAATTTGATCGAGCAAAAACAAAGTAACAATTTGTAGCAGGAGGAATATTCTTAGTTACTGGTGTTTTTTAATATTGTAATGGTTTCGTTAGTTGGATTCTTAGGTGCTCCTGGACCATTGAATGTGTTCATCAGTTACACCTTCAAACACGAAAGGATATGTTCCTCTTCCAAATGAAAAGATATGCTCGTTTATATTATAGGCCATTAGCCCATGGACACGTTCTACGTCAATCTCTCTCACCAGTCCCCCACTTATTTAACATCTATCAAGAGATACATCTCTAATTTCAAAGGAATTTCTGAAGAGACAAAGAGCCAGTGGATTGCCACCTGGACTAGCACTAAACCGTTTTGCTATTTCTGATTAGTTGATGTACAAAGCCAAAGTAATGTACAGTTTAGCAACAACGAATGAAGAAAAGTAGAAATACATACACATATACACATTCACTATATTCAATTAGCCATTTGTTTCTCGTATATAATTTAAGCATACCAACACAGTAGGCACCTAGCGCTTTAGTCAATAAGCAAACCTAAAAGCAGGAGAATTCTGTGGGCAAAATTTTTTACCGATTTTCATACACCATCTATAAAAAAATAAATAAAGCAAAAGAGAAAGTGAGAGACGGAGAGAAGGTTTTAGTTTTACCCTTTTCTCTTCTCTACCTCACTAAACGGAAGGCATATAGCATGGGCTTCCGATTTCAGAAGAAATATCCGAAACAGGTTCAGAAAGTCCACGTAGCAAGGAAGGTTGAGGTGTAGACAATCCTGAAGAAGTTGAAGACTCCTCCACCATCAAATTCTGCAGTCCTGGCTTCAATTCATTGTTACAAAACCTCTCATATTCAGCTCTATCTCCTCCCTTTTTCTTCACCTCCACCACAACCAAACTAGGTGTCAACTCAAAAATCTCAGCAGCAATGGTCAAAGGCCCTTTCACCCCCTCTCGGGTACCCTCCAAACTCACCCTGCAATCCTTCTTCCTCACTGTAAACCTCACCAACTGAGCAATCTCCTCCAACTTGGAAATAATCCTGTTAACTGGTGCAGCAGTCACGAACCTGGTTTCATCTTCCTTCTCCTCAAACAACCCAGAGAGATCAAACCCAGGGGAAAACGATATAATGTCGAAAGCATTCAAACTAGGTGGTCTAGGCAAAGGAGCATTCTTTCTCCTAACTTCAACCTCGGAATCAGACTCCGAAATCGAGTAATCCGAAAAAGAAGCAACAGAAGCAACATCGTCATCATTGTCCAAAAGCACGTCATCATCCACATTGCAAAGCCTGTCATCCTCAACATAAAACTTGATCTGCTTGAACCCTTTCTTGAACCACTTGTTCTCCATAATATCGGGAATCGCAATCCGGGTTTCGGGCTTGGTGTCAAGAAGCCTTGTGAGAAGCCTGGACAAATCAGGAGAAAACCACCTGGGACACCGAAACTCCCCTCTGTAAATCTTCTTATACATTGCCATAACATTCTGGTCGTGGAAGGGTAAATACCCCGCCATCAACACAAACAACACGACCCCACAAGACCAGAGATCCACCTTGGCACCATCGTATCCTTTCCTCGCCAAGACTTCGGGAGCAACATACGCAGGTGTCCCACAAAAAGTGTGGAACAACCCATCCTGTCGGATTTGATCAGAAACCGCACTCAACCCGAAATCCGAGACCTTAAGATTACCATTCTCATCAAGCAAGAGATTTTCAGGTTTGAGATCTCTATGGTACACCCCTCTGGCGTGGCAGAACCCCACCGCGGAGATTAACTGCTGAAAGTACTTCCTGGCAACCTCTTCTTTGAGCCTTCCTTTCGCGACCTTGTTGAAAAGCTCGCCCCCGCGAACGTATTCCATTACGAAATAGATCTTGCTCTTGGTGGCCATTACTTCGAAGAGTTGGACAATGTTGGGGTGGCGCACGCGGCGGAGGATGGAGATCTCGCGCTTTATATGTGCCACCAAACCTCCCTTCAGAATCTTCTCCTTGTCGATTACCTTGATGGCCACGCCTTCGCCGGTTTTGAGGTTCCGCGCGTAGTAGACCTTTGCGAAGGTTCCATGTCCAAGGAGTTTCCCAATCTCGAAACGACCCAATAGAAGGTTCGATGGCTCCCTCTTGTGATGGCTCGTGGGGGTGGCGGCGGCCATGGATGGCCCTTGGATTTGAAATTTGGAGGCTAAGTTTTGTTTTGTTTTGGTTGAAGGAAGAGAATAATGAAGGTGGTTGGTGGTGATTGGTGTCTGGATTGGCCTGTATTGAAGGTTGTTGAAAAGAGTGAACGGATGGAGGAAGGAACAAGGTTGTGGTTTTGATTTGTTTGAGGTTTCCAATGTGTGAGAGAGAGTGTGATGATGTGTGTAAATAAATTTATCGTATTTGGTTCAAATTCAAACAACAGGTGAGGGAATGAACGAGAGAGAAGAGATGCTTATATAAGGAAGAGTATATACCACCATTAATTCGTTTCTATTTTTCTTTTGCTTTTTTATCTTTTCCTTTTTATTTATTTATTTGCTTTCGCAATTTGTACTGTTAATACTTTCGCTTTTCTTATTGTTTTATTTCACATTAGCCAATTGTTGTGCCACAAAAATCGAACCAGCAAAATTGAACACCTTTTCCGGTGCCAAAATATCCTAAACTACCAAAACTTACACCCATTAGGGTTTTTGTGTTTTTAGTCAAAGGAAAAAAGTGAAAGATTGAAGCATTTTTATGGTTTTATTGTTATGTTTTTTAAATTAAATAAACATTTGTATTATTAAATTTGATTTAAAATGGTAATCACATAATTATTAAAAAATTTATTTCAAACTTATTTTTATAATAGTTATTTGTGACAAATTAGAAATGGACGTTAATTCCATAAGTTTATAAGTTTAATTTAAAAAAAATTAAAATTGGGTTGATTCAATTTTTATTTTAAATTTTGATATTGCAGTACCACGTAGAACCCCAGACTCTTTAAATTATATTATCCAAAAAAAACAAATATTCTATGAATAACTTATATATACAAAACTTATATTTACCAGATAGAGACTACAATAATTATATATATATATATATATATATATATATATATATATATATATATATATATATATCTATAATTATTTCACTAATAACATTTTAATATCATAATAACATTAATAACCAATGACTAATAAATAAAATTATTACTCTTGGTATATGTATTTTTAAAAAGTTATCGCTAAGCATATTTTAATAAATATATTTAAAACAAAGTAAACATTTCAATTCAACTTACCTCTACTCCAATTTCTAAATGGAAGATTCAAAAGTCAAATTAAGTTAAACAATTATACTATTTTATTTTATAAAAGCAACCTTTAAGATATATGTAATTGTATACATATATGATATATTATTATTTTGTGTTATTGTATAACTATTAATTATTATGACATTTTGTGTTATTATTAATTAATTATTAGTAAATTGGTTTATATAATTTGAGTTTGGTCTGTCGATTAAAATGATTATTATTTTTTATTGAGAAAAATGAAGATTTATTGGACTTTTAGGTCTCAACATGTGTTTTTGTGGTCTTCCAAGCTTATGGGTACTTACTTCCCTCTTCATTGGCACTCACACATGTAGTGGTGGCTGCTAGTGCAACCACCTTTTCACCAACACGTGTATCTGTCACTGCTCACCTGTAATTTCGTATAATATATTGCTAACCAATTCAAGTCGGTTGCAAATTTTCAATTCAAAGATAACATAAATAATAATCGTATTTATACTATTAAAGGATATGGATAATAATTAAAATAGTACTATATAAAATATTATAAATTACTTGTAAGAGTTTAACAAGTATTAAATTTGTTATATTGAATTTTACTGTATGATTCGCGAAAACACTATGCTGCATTCTTTTTAAATTACCGAAAGAAATTGATAAATTTTAAAAAATTATAACTATGAGTAAACTGTGTAATATTTTTAAATGTATAAATTTTTAAACTAAAATCATATAAAAAATAATATTATTTTAATTTAATTTTGATAAAAATAATAATTATATCAAGATAACACTCTTTCAGTTAAAAGTGTTTTAGTTAAATTTTAACACGATTTTAATTTTAAAAATTTGAATTAATATCGCGTTATTTTAATATGACTATTTTACAATAAAATTATATATTATCGTGACACAATTTATTTATAATATTTTTTTAATTTTTCTAAAAAGTTGCACTTGTTTTTGTCTGTTGGTGTTATTAGCCTACTATAATCATTTAACAAACACACGTAACATATGAATTTTGTTACATGCCATGCTCTGGGATTAATCTTATTATAGAACATGGGTTTCGTTGTTATTTATGTTTTGTGTTGGACCAGAATTCCATGAAAAGAAACCGAGACTTAGTGGGTGGTAGTTTCGGAACTCAAAGAAGAAGGCTTGCAAGAAACTGAGGCTGTCACGTAGCATGGTCTGAAGGATAACAACTTTTCAAGAATTATATTATTTCTTCACGCAACAATGTACTGTACGTGTTTCCTCTGATTTAAGCTTCTGCCTATATTTTTATGCACCATAACTTTCCTTTCCTTTTCAGTTTTCTATTTGGTCGGTCACAATAAAAAATTTCATCGTTTCGAGGATAAAATCGTCTATAAACATTTCTTTTACTTTATTGAAATTATTTTTGGAATAAATTTGTGATGGAATATTTGAAATTCAAACATTCACATAAAAAAAAACTTTATTTTAAGGGTTAATTGTATTTTTAATTTTTAAATTCTAATATGAAATTGATTTTTTTTTAATTTTGATATATTTACTTATTTTAAAATATGAAAATCAAAATTTATAAAAGTTCATATTATTTATTTATTTTCGCAAGTTTTCTATAATTATTGTAGAATATATTATAAGTTTTATATTTATTTATATTGTTTTTTCTATTGCATATTATGGGTACATGTGTTTTGTCTTAATAAATAATGAGAAGAGAATTTTGGAAATGATTAATTTTGTGAAGTGAATGGAGAAAGAAAGAATAGAATAAAGCAGGAGTTGAAAAGTCAACTCTGTGTGGGTGGTAGAAATGGTTATGACACGCAATGGGCAAGCTTATAATATAATGAATGAAGTTTTGAAATTAATTAGTTAAGTAGTTGATTTTGCCTCCAATTTCTTTTCGCTGATATTGTAGGTTACTGTCGGTTTCGGATTCATATATTTTTTCATGTCATGTTTAGCTTAGTTAGAGCAACATTAAATTTACACATCAAATTCAGTATAAAAAAGATTATATTAAACAGTGAACGGCTTTTATGTAAAACCTTATTGCAACAAAATCATATGCTTCAATTAACATAATCATGATACTTGTTCTGAAAAATATTTATATCACTTTTGCACTCTGTTTGTTTAAGCAATTTAAATTAAGCTACATGCTGCTAAAAAAATATTGAGAATCTTTCGATTCTCTTAACTGTTTTGGGTTGGACAGTTTTTCACTGTTCTGTTTGAACAGTGGGTTGTTTCTCATTCTCCCTCTTTGGAACTCTATATATACAGAGATCCTTTCCCCTTTTCCCAAGCTAAGAATGTATACACTTTGTATATTTGAATGTACTCACAAATAATAAAAGAAGAGGTTTTTCTTACTCACCGTTTCAAGATCTTCAACTTTGTCTTCTGTACCGAGAGCAATCGCCGCCGTATCGGAGCTCCTCCGGCCACCGACGTCCGCCTCTTTCTCTTCTTTTCATCAGAGAAAGTCTCTAACGTTTCTCTCTCCATTTTCACCTTACTTTATGCAAATGCCATGCAGACATTCACTTTCAGCTTATCTTCCAATCTGATGGGCCGAATGCAGATTGGGCTTCTAAGTGCACAGTGCCTGACCCAAATTAATATGGTATCAGAGCAGGTCTAGTACCTGCTCTGCTTCCGTTGCCACCGCTGCTGTTTCTTGGGTCTTCTTGGGCTGGTTTCTTGGGTCTTCTTTTTGCTGGGTTCTTGGAGCCACTGTACTGCCATGGAT
Organism: Vigna angularis; assembly: GCF_016808095.1. NCBI lineage: Eukaryota > Viridiplantae > Streptophyta > Magnoliopsida > Fabales > Fabaceae > Vigna > Vigna angularis. The sequence goes on along the minus strand of NC_068975.1, from coordinate 34,225,308 downwards.
CAATCTGATCACTCTTCCAATCCCGCCAGCCCATTCTATCTACACCCGGGAGAAAACCCAGGTTTGACTTTGATTACACAAACTCTCAACGAGAATAACTACTCGTCCTGGAGCAGAGCCATGAGGAGGGCTCTGCTTTCGAAAAACAAAATTAAATTCATAGACGGGTCCATAAAGAGACCCCAGAAAACTGATGCTGCCTATGACACCTGGGAAAGGTGTAATGTGATGATCCTGTCATGGATGACAAAGACCTTATCTCCGCATATCGCAGAGAGCGTCATTTACGTCGAGGAAGCAAAGAAGCTATGGGATGAGCTTAAGGAGAGGTTTTCCAAAGGAGATTATTTCAAAATCTCAGATTTACTACAAGACATACACTCGATTAAGCAAGGGGAATGGGGAGTCAGTCAATTTTTCACTGATCTGAAGATATTATGGGAAGAATTAGAGTCTTTAAGACCCATTCCTGTTTGCACTTGTGAGACTCCATGCAACTGTGACATGTCCAAGGTTATGTTGAAATATAGGGAAATGGAGCATGTAATTTGCTTCTTGAAAGGATTGAATGATTCTTACAATACTGTTAGAACGCAGATCTTCTTAATGGATCCTTTACCCAATGTTAACCGTGTTTTCTCTTTGATTATTCAACAAGAAAGACAAGAAAAGCAATGTATTACAGAAACCAGAATTCTGGCGAATGTTGCCGATAAAAACAATCACTGGAAACCAGAACAAAACTGGAGGAATCAAGGACGTTTTGCTGGAACTCGTGCACAAGGCAGAGGTAGGGGCAGAAACCCGAATTATGGAAGGCAATGCTCTTATTGTAATAAGATGAATCACACTGTTGATGAGTGTTATTCTAAGCACGGATACCCCCCATGGTACAAGAAAGAAGAAAGGAAGAGTGATTGAAACTCTGTTAATGTTAGTCAAAGCAACACTGACTCTGAAGACAATTTGAAGATACAACAACAGACCAGCAGTAGCAATAATACCAATCCTTTCACGCCAGAACAGATGCAGAGACTTCTAAAAATGATTGATAAGGCTGAAGACTCATCCATTCACAAAGTTAATCAAGTTCAGAGGAAAGAGACTAAGAATAAACCAGGTAATTCTTCCTGGATTATCGACACGGGAGCTACTGATCATGTTACACATGACAAATCCAATTTTATTGTTTTTCACAAAATTAAACCCATTTCCATAAAACTACCAAATAAAACTACCATCACTGCTGAATATGCTGGAACTGTCCAGTTTGCTGAGAATTTTATCATTTTCAATGTCCTTTACATACCTAATTTTTGTTTCAATCTAATCTTTGTTCAAAGTCTTATCAAAAGACTTGGATTGCAATCTAACTTTTTCCTATGAGAATTGTCAGATAAGGAAGAATCGTTCATTGAAGACGATTGGATGTGCTAAACCATGGAATGGTCTCTATTACTTACAAGATTTCTCTAAACCAGAACAAAGAGATATTGCCAAGACTGCTTTCTCTTTTAAAAAGACTGATGTTAATCTGTGGCATCTTAGACTAGGACACCCTGGACATCATGTTGTAAAACACATATGTGAAATGTTTCCTTATGTTAAGACTAATACTGATATTGTTTGTGACACTTGCCATTATGCAAAACAACACAAGTTGCCTTTTACAAAAAGCTTATCTGTTACTACTGAATGTTTTGAGGTTATTCATTGTGATATTTGGGGGCCGTTGAATACTGTTTCTGTTCATGGGCATAGGTATTTTCTTAGTATAGTTGATGATTACAGCAGACACACATGGGTTTTTCTAATGAGTAATAAACGACAAACCAAAGACTTATTACAAAATTTTGTCATTAAAATCAAGAATCAGTTTAACAAGATGATAAAAATCATTAGGTCCGACAATGGGCCAGAATTTAACTGTGTCAGTTTTTATGATATGCATGGAATTATTCATCAGAAGAGTTGTGTTGAGACACCAGAACAGAATTCTGTAGTTGAAAGAAAACATCAGCATATACTTAACGTGACACGAAGTCTTCTTTTTCATTCCAACATACCTAAAGTTTACTGGTCTTATGCTATTGGACATGCTGTTTACTTGATAAATAGATTGCCTTCTTTTAGTCTAGGACATAAGACTCCCTATGATATGCTTTACAATCTACCACCTACTTACTTAGACCTCAAAGTCTTTGGATGTTTATGTTTTGCTTCTACACTTGAAAATAATAGAAACAAGTTGGATCCTAGGGCTAGAAAAGGAGTATTCCTAGGGTATAAAAGTGGTGTCAAAGGCTATATTGTATTAGACATAAATACAAAAGAGCTCTTTGTTAGCAGAAATGTCATGTTTCATGAAGAAGTGTTGCCCTATAAGAACTTTCAAGGTAATCAGCAAAGCATAGACAATGAGAAGGATGAAAATGAGTTCTTAACTGATTTCTCCAAAGACTACTATCCTACTAATGAAGACCGTTTTGATGAGCAAGAAGAAATTAATCAGGAGGAAGAACTGCAGAATCCTACTGTCACAAATAACAGTCAAGAAAACTACAGACACAGAAGACCAGAAAGGGTTAGAAGGACTCCTGCCTATCTAGAAGATTACATCCACCAAGTGAATCAATCCTTGACTGTTAAAAACAATTTCAAAACTCCCTATCCGATAACTAATCTACTATGTTGTGATAATTTGTCAGAGAAACACTCCAAATATATCATGGCTGTCACTGAAAATAAGGAGCCTCGGACTTACAATGAAGCTAAAGACAAAAGGGAATGGATAGAAGCAATGCAGAGAGAAATTAAAGCCTTGCAGGACAACAATACTTGGTTTTTAACTCAACTGCCATCAGGAAAAACTCCTATAGGGTGCAAGTGGGTATATAAAACAAAATTTAGAGCTGATGGAAGCATTGAAAGGCATAAGGCTAGGTTAGTGGCAAAAGGATATACACAACAAGAAGGGATAGATTACTTAGACACATTTTCCCCTGTTGCGAAACTCACCATTGTTAGACTTTTGATAGCACTAGCTGCTTCAAATAATTGGTTCTTACACCAGTTAGATGTGGACAATGTGTTTCTTCACGGTGACCTCAATGAAGAGATTTATATGCAACCTCCTCCAGGACTAAGTATTCATACAAAGGGACATGTTTGCAAATTAACTAAATCCTTATATGGCTTGAAGCAAGCAAGCAAACAATGGTTTGAAAAATTGTCCTCTTATCTAATCTCTGTTAAATATAAACAATCTAAGTCTGATCACTCATTGTTCACCAAAAGAACTGGTGCATATTTCACTGCATTACTTGTATATGTGGATGACATTGTGTTAGCAGGAAATTCCTTGGAAGAAATCAATTGCATCAAAGAGCTCCTACATAATAAATTTCGCATAAAGAATCTTGGAGAACTCAAGTACTTTCTCGGACTTGAAGTGGCTAGGTCTAAAAAGGGAATTCACTTGTGTCAAAGAAAATATGCATTAGACATACTTGAGGAAACAGGAATGGAGGGATGCAAACCCTCTACTACACCCTTTCTCAGAGACACAAGTCCATTATACAAATTGGACAGCCAACTTGATGATCCTGGACCCTACAGAAGATTGATAGGGAAGTTACTCTATCTTACAAACACTAGACCTGACCTATGTTATACTATAAATTTACTTAGCCAGTTTATGCAATTTCCTACAGAACACCATTATAGGGCTGCTCAGCATGTGCTCAGATACATCAAATCTACCCCTAATGAAGGATTGTTTTTCGCTGCTGACTCTCCTATGCACCTGAAAGGTTTTAGTGATTCTGATTGGGCTAGTTGTCCTAACACTAGAAGGTCAACTACAGGATTTTGTGTCTTTATCGGGACATCACTTGTTTCCTGGAAGTCTAAGAAACAGAAGACCGTTTCCAGATCATCTACTGAGGCTGAATACAGAGCCCTTGCTGCCACTGTATGTGAAATACAGTGGCTCCACTATTTACTTAAAGATCTTCAAATTGAAGAATCTGGAGTGCCTATCCTATACTGTGACAACAAGTCTGCTCGCCACATTGCTCATAACCAGAGTTTTCACGAACGGACCAAGCACATTGAGCTTGACTGTCACGTTGTTCGTGAAAAGATCCAGGAAGGGCTACTACATCTTCTTCCTGTGCGATCCGATGAACAGCTGGCCGACGTCTTCACCAAATTTCCGCATCGCGTCAGCTTCAAACATATCATTCCCAAGCTTGGACTGGTCAATATACATAGTCCAGCTTGAGGGGAGGGTATTGAGAATCTTTCGATTCTCTTAACTGTTTTTGGTTGGACAGTTCTTCACTGTTCTGTTTGAACAGTGGGTTGTTTCTCGTTCTCCCTCTTTGGAACTCTATATATACAGAGTTCCTTTCCCCTTTTCCCAAGCTAAGAATGTATACACTTTGTATATTTGAATGTACTCACAAATAATAAAAGAAGAGGTTTTTCTTACTCACCGTTTCAAGATCTTCAACTTTGTCTTCTGTACCGAGAGCAACCGCCGCCGTATCGGAGCTCCTCCGGCCACCGACGTCCGCCTCTTTCTCTTCTTTTCATCAGAGAAAGTCTCTAACGTTTCTCTCTCCATTTTCACCTTACTTTACGCAAATGCCACGCAAACATTCACTTTCAGCTTATCTTCCAATCTGATGGGCCGAATACAGATTGGGCTTCTAAGTGCACAGTGCCTGACCCAAATTAATAAATATGTATGTATACTGCAAAGTTATTAATCTTTTATGAGATTATGGAAGACGCTCAAATGGTAATAAGAGTTTTAATTTTTAATTTTTTTAATAAACTTTTTAAATGTCAATAAAGTGATTAATTACAAATACAATAATTTGGTGTATCCTTTATCACTTTATCTTTTGATTATTTTCACGTAATTTTATCATTTTCTTTGCTTGAACAATAGTTCAGTTTATAGTTTTCATATGTAGATATATCGGCCATGTTTTACGTTTTGAATCTGTAAAAAGGGAATTAAAAACGGTGTCTTAAAATAAAAAGCAATTACTATTTTAGATGGTAATAGTAGTGGGAGAAAGAAAAGGTCATAAAAGATAGTGAATTTATTTGAAATAATTAATGATATACATAATCATATTTTGAAAAGGAAAAGTACAATTTCGATTTTGTTTTTTCAAGGAAGATTAAAATGGATATTTGGTAGGAAATTAAAATAATAATAATAATAATAATAATAATAATAATAATGATAATAATAATAATAATAATAATAATGATAATAATAATAATAATAATAATAATAATGATAATGATGATGCAATCAATAGTGTACAACTTCCTTATTTGTTGCTCATCAAGAAAAGACCATGGGCCTCTATTTTGGATCCGCTGGGCTAGTCTCCTTTTAAAGTCCAAAAATTAATTGGACACAAAAAAAGTGATGGTTACTCTCTACACTACCCCAGTTGCATCACACATTTTTTAAAAATTTGAAAATTATCATTTATATTTTAAAAAATCTTTCACTTCCGTTTCTTTTTTTCAACAATGTCCGTAAAAAAGAAATTCTTCAACATTAACTGACGTGACCACATCGGTTCAAGCTTTATATTTTATTTTAGTTTTTACTTTAAATTGATTAAATAAAATAAAAGTCAATTTAATTAAATTAATAGTAATTATTTCATTAAAAAAAAATAAAATTAATTTATGTAATATATTATAAAAAAAGATTTAAATAACCTATAAATTAATTTAAAATATAATATTTTAATAAACTAAAAGCTAAAACAAAAAAGCAAAACTTGAATAGATGTGATTATAATTAATTAAAAAATAATATAATATAATTAAATTAATAATTATTATTTCATTAAATAAAATAAAATTAATTTATATATAATTATGTAACAAATTTAAAAGAGATTTAAATAATATCTATATATTAATTTAAAATATAATAAATTAATAAACTAAAAACTAAAAAAATGATAAATAAAAAAACATAAATTTTGAGCGGATGTAGCATATCTATTGAAGAATTTTTTCTTCAACAGATGTGGTATATCCGTTGAAGAATTTTTTTTTTCAACAGATGTCGACAAAAGAAGTGGGAGTGTATGATTAGTTGACTATTCCGTACCAATATTTTCTTTAGGAAACAATTTGGGGTGAAGGAATAACCTAAAAGAAGTGGGAGTGTATAAATGATAGTTTTGAAATTTTAAAAAAATGTGGTGGTATAGGAAACTTTTTGGGGCGAAGGAATAACCTAAAAGTAAATTAATTAGTTGACTGTTCCATACCAATATTTTCTTTAGGAATTAGAAAATCTGTTGGAAACTAATACAATAACCAGTGGCAAACTTAACAAACATCTGATTCCCAGACCTGGCATGGAACTCATACTCACTCCCCTTGCATATTATTATATATTTAAATTTTCAGTCATCATTTAATACATGTAATTGCATGAAGAGTATTTATTTTTATATAGATGATAAAAGTTGATTATAATTGTTTTTATGTTTATATTTTTGTAAATAAATCAATTTCTTCATATAGTTTTTGTTTTGTCTTTAAATAGAGTGTTTTTTTTTATGTTTTTTGTGCTTTAATTAGTATGTTTATTTATCTCTAATTTACATTTCGACTGGATAAAATAAGTTAATAGAAAATAATTTTGATGAAAGAAAACAAGTTGAAAATTAATTAAGCATGTTTGTAAAAAAAATATTATGTTGTCAAATTATTTGGAACTGAAACATACAATGAGCGCCACCAGCACTTATATACAGTGCAGACAATAAAAAAAGTTACCTTCAATGCTCAATGCTAGTTAATGTGAAAGGAATAACACATCTTGTTCTAAACTTTATTTTTTTATATAAATTTTTAATTGATCTCAATTCTTAAGCTATTCAGGACTATTGGATACATAACACCGGTTATAACTTTATAAACTAAGATATTTAATTAAAAAAAAGAAAATTCTTTTGAAATAAAAATCATGTACCGCAATATAATTAATCTTGATCTGAACTTTATTTATTTTTTATAAATTCTTACTTAAAAAATAAATCTGTTGTGAGAGATTGGTAAAATTAAAGAAAAACTCTTTCATAATTTATTATAACTTTTCCTTTTTTTTTTCATCGTACACATTCGATACGATACTATGACCGTGGTCGCTGTAAATACAACTCCACCCAGAAGATTTTAAGTATCTGTGTAACAATCATGTGAAATGAAAATACTAAAAGAATATGGTTAAAATTAACTCTCAACCATTCCCACTCATGAATTATGTCACCTTAGTCTTCTGTTTTGCAAAATTATATGACCTTAATTATGATACAGTGGAAGCTATTGTCCCTTAGACTAATTTTAGGGTGTAGAAACCCTCCATTATGCCCATAAAGTCTTCAACTCAACGTGTATATTCATCATATCCGCTCTCAGAAATTATTCAAGTTTTTACCTTTTTTTTATTCTCTTACTTTCAGTTCTTAACCCAAACAAAAGGAAGTTTTGGGAGCATGCCAAGATGCTGATACAAACATAGATTCATAAGTGAATTCTTAATTTTGAGACCCACTATGATGAATCAGATTTCAGGTAGGAGTGTAAGTTGTTATAGTAATTTATAATAACCCAAAATCTCAGTCTCTGAATTTAATATTATATTCTAAGTCTGAGTTGTCATTCTCTTGGAATTCTGATTTGGATGGTTGTGGATTAGGTGATACCATCCACTTAACTTGTTTACCATAACCGATCCAAGCACAGTTTATTAACATAAAATTAATCTGCATATATATAATGGTAACAGAGAAAAGCCAAAAACCAGGTGCCAGAGCAGGTGAGGTAACCACTAGCATCTGGAATTTGTGGAGCAAGCTCCTTGCCAACTTCCAAATCCACTACAAGGCAATTTTGAACTACTTTACATCTTTTACTTTGTCCTACTTTCACAAGTGGATCATGGGCATCAAATTTGTCATTTTCTGAAAAAATCATGCTTTCTATCTATTCGTTTTATTCTGTATTATGTTTATTTTTTCAATTCCTATTTAATATTTTTTACCAAATTGGTATGAATTCTTGAAATAAGTGTCATTTTGTAGTTCTCTTTCCAACTTAGGTTTCAGTTTTGAAAGGTAGGAAATTTAGAAAATTTAAAATTTGAATTAGTTTGTCTACAAGGTGGTCCTAAAAAACTAATTTAACCTTTGTCTTTTTCTTTGTTGAAGGTAACTTCAAGGGTGTCTATTTTTCTTCTATTCTGTACATATTTGATTTTCTATATTGAAAATTGACTATCAGAATTAATTGAGTAGAAAACATCTCACCAAATGTTACTCACCCTAACGACCCAACATGCTTAGGTCAAATTGTTATTTTTGTTTATTTTTTCCTTGAATAGATAGGGTAGGAACAGTGTATTAATTTGTGGTTGGTGCTTTTTGCTTTTCTCTTACTTGAAGACATAGTTATTTCTGCATATAACATGTGCAAATAAATTGTGGAAGTAATTTCTACCAATCAAGGGAGGCATAAAAAACAACCTTGTTGACATATGATAGCAAGTTAATAGAAGACTGGGCATTGTTGTGACAAGGGTTTAGTAATTTGCATGTGGTTTGTTTTTCTTCCAAGTAAATAGTTAGATGATGGAAGTAATATCTCAAACTGTGCTGGGCTCTTCCGCAAATTTGCCAATACTATTTTGTACCACTTTCTCAGTCATAGCAATCAATTGGGTTTCTATCTGTTTTTGTCTTATAGCTATGACAATCAGATTGATTAGGCATGGTTTAAACCAGAAAAACTAGCTTGGTCAAAAGGTAAATGAAGCATTCATGACTGCAATAGTTCATGCAATCAAACAATAATTGTTCTCTTATGGTTATTGTATTTTCTTCAACCATGACTAATCCAAGAGTCACTCTATCAACCGCTTCTTAGATAAATGTAACCTTTTTATTTATGGGGGAATTGTATGCTGCAGGAAGTTAATTGCGACTGCTATAATTTATTTCTTAGTAAAAAGGAACCCTCAGGATTGAAGACTTGGCTCTTGTTGATTATTGAGCACCTGCTGAAGTAGGAATGGTTGTCAAAAACATAAATAGAATGAAAACGATCAAACTAAATTTCTTCTGCTTCTGCCATCACAACAACTTATTTTTAACCCCAATAAGGATTGTAGCCCATTCCTTTAAGTCTGGACTCACTCTGCAACTCTTGCTAAATTTGAGTGGTCAATTTCCTACACTTAGCATTGGACTAGTAAACAACTGCTATCAAACAAAATTGAATTGTATGTTACGCAAAAGAACCAAACATACTACAACCTTAAAATCCTTCAGAAGACTCGGTATGTCTACTACTAATTACTAATTTACAACAGTTTTAGTTATGGCTCATCCTTCGCTTCTTTATACACCTGAACTATCTGTTATTCTGTTAAGGTGTGTAGTATAGCAGCGTTCCCTTCATGTTTTTCCCATCATATTCAGTAATAAGAAACATTAGACATTAGATAAGTAATGTACACAAATTATTTTAAAATTACATTGTGAAATATATTCAAATTAACCTTAAACTTTAGAGAGGTAGAGTCTCAAGGAGGGGCCAGGCCCTGGCAGTGATAGGTGTTGTCAACTGTGTGGTTTGAGATTGGATAATTTATTGCATGGCCATGGGAGCATGTTTAGCATTACATCATCTTCCCTGTTGATCTTTCTAACCTTCTGAATCAGAAATTAAAGATCTGGGACCCTATCCCTTTCAGTCACCTTCAATGTATTTGAATTAAGGGCTATTGTATTTTTTTATACACCACAGACTCACTGTTTCTGCATATCTGAACCCTCCACTTTTTATTACAACGCACTCATTAGTCTCCATGGCAGCATTGGTGTCACAGAAATTCACCGTGAGAAATTATGTCAGAGAGCAAAACATTTGAAAGTAAAACAAAAAGCGACATTGACTGGCATGCGGTGATCTCAAACCCCTTCAGCAGTCAACACCTATGGTACATTTTCCATTTAATGGTTTTTCACCATCCACAAATAACCACGCTCACGTGCCCGTTAACTCCTCCGTCAAAAACACTTGACGCCGTTGCTCCCACTTCACTACCACTATAACCACCAACTGTCCCACTTGGCTTGGCCAACAACTATAGCCCACCCTCGGTCCCCTTTCTCCATTCCTTTTATCTCTTTCACACCAACCATCAGGGTATAATAGGGACGCGACATTGAGACGGTGGAGCTAAGAAAATGAAGCAGTTTTCCACGTTCTTCATTCTCCTTTCACTGGTTGCGCTCGTGGACTCTAAATATTATTCATGCAAAAATGAAGACCAGGAGCTTGTGTCAAAGGCGTTTCAATCTGTGTCTGGATTCAACTCTTCCTGGTTCCAAAGCCCTTCTAATTGTTCAAATGCTGATTTTATTAAAGGACTAAATCTTTCGTTCAGGAACCTAAGGGGAAGCATTTCGTGGAAGTATCTGAGGAACATGTCCAAGTTGGAGGTTCTAGATCTGTCTGGGAATTTCTTACAAGGGCAGGTACCAAACTGGTTGTGGACAAGCTCATCCTTATTGGTAGTGAACCTTTCCCAGAACAGCTTCGGAGGGAGCATTAACCCCACTTACCAAAACGGTTCCTTTTCATCGCTGAAAAATCTCAATCTCTCATACAACAGGTTCACCAACCAGCTTCACCTCTCTGTTTTTTCAAACCTTGAAAGCCTCGACCTTTCACACAATAACCTCAGAACTTTACCTTTGGGATTCCAAAACCTCACCAATCTACACCACCTTAATCTCTCCAACTGCAACATCAAAGGCAGCGTAAAACCCATTTCCACCCTAACCTCACTATCCTTCTTGGACCTTTCGAACAACTCTTTGAACGGTAGCTTCCCCTCGGATTTCCCTCCCTTGAAGACCATCAAATTCTTGAACATCTCTCACAACAACTTCAAAACATCCACCGCATTAGACAGATTCAAAAAGTTCGGCAAATCGGCGTTCATTCACGCTGGTAACAACTTCAGCTTCACCGCATCCAAAACCCCAAAGCTAGGTGCAACCTCGACATCAGCTTCAACTTCAACCCCACCACACCAACAGTCCCACCACATCCAGGCGGAGAAGAAGAGGCCAAGAGAAAAGCAAAAGTCAAAACAGAAACCAAGAAGCATGATTGCGGCCCTGTCGTGTGCCTCGGCACTCGTGGTTGTCGGATTGTGCATGTGCGTTGTGTGGCGTTGCAGAAGGAAGAGGCAACTGGCAAAAAGGAACAAGTGGGCGATCTCTAAACCGGTCCCAGTGAACGTGAAAATGGAGAAATCGGGACCCTTCGCATTCGAGACAGAATCAGGGACATCCTGGGTGGCTGACCTGAAGGAACCCTCTTCCGCACCCGTGGTCATGTTCGAAAAGCCTCTCATGAACCTCACCTTCGTGGACCTCATCGCTGCCACGTCACACTTTGGCAAAGACTCTCTCCTGGCTGAGGGCAGGTGTGGGCCCGTGTACCGCGCTGTCTTAACCGGAGACATCCACGTGGCAATCAAAGTCATCGAAAACGCCAGAGACGTCCATCATGATGACGCTGTCGCTCTCTTCGTTGACCTTTCCCAACTCAAACACCCCAATCTTTTGCCCCTCTCCGGTTACTGTATTGCAGGTAGCGACCCTACTTTCACGAATTGGGCCAAAGTTTTTACTTTTCTGATACAGTTCCAAAATTCTGATCTATAACTGCGCACACCAGTGTCCTTTGACTTAACCTACTCACATTAAATGCCTCACGGGTTTTAATTTTTTGTAACGTCAGCACTCGTTAAGTTAAGCTATTCAGTAACTATTTCCACCTAATTCTACCACTCGCTATCATTACGTGTAGAAATTCATGCATGCAATTTTTACAATTTGAAAATTTGAAATATTGTTACTGTTATTATCAGGGAAGGAGAAGCTCGTGCTGTACGAGTTTATGTCCAACGGAGATTTGGGTAGGTGGTTGCAGGAACTACCGGCAGGGGAGACTAACGTCGAGGATTGGAGCGGTGACACATGGGAGATTATTCAAAACGGCGCCGTTTCTCGAGCCTCGCCGCCGGAAAAGATGGGCTGGCCAATACGCCACCGTATTGCGGTGGGCGTGGCGCGTGGGTTGGCGTTTCTGCACCACGCGGGGTCAAGGCCCGTTGTGCACGGCCATCTCGTGACCTCCAATGTCCTTCTCGGCGACGACTTCGAGCCGCGAATCGCGGATTTCGGGTTCCGGAAGTTTGGAAGGGAGGGTGCTGCCGCCGCGACGAACTGTTCGACGGAGACGGATGTTTACTGCTTTGGTGTGGTGCTTATGGAGCTTCTGACGGGGAGGGGCGGCACTGCGGAGACGGTGGTTTGGGTGAGGAAGGCGGTAAGGGAGGGACACGCTGTGAAGGCGCTGGATGAGAGGCTTAAACTCGGCAGCGGCGGCGACTCGGAGAGTGAGATGGTGGAGAGCCTCCGAGTAGCGTATTTGTGTACGGCCGAGTCACCCGGGAAGAGGCCCAGCATGCAGCAGGTATTGGGCCTGCTGAAAGATATTCACCCGAGTCACGGACTGGACTGAGTTCACTCGGGCAACGAATTGGTTTTCCATTTTCCACGCTAAACCTGGATGAGCAACTCGATTCCTGGTTGCATGCCATCTGGCAATGAGTTTTGGAGCATGTAATAGTTGTTTTTGGAAATTGCTTTGAATGAAATATATCATAAGGTATATTTATGGCTATGATTGCAATGTATATACGAAAAAGTTGGGAAGAAAAGAAAAAGGTAAAAGGGAGAAAGGTGGAGAAAAAGAAGTGTGTGAGTGAGCATGCATAAACATTACATGTTGCACAGGGCAGAGAATCCCACTTATTAATTGTCTATTATAAGAGGGACTTTTATCCCTTTTATTTATGTTTGCTTTTACTTTATTCTAGTGTTAATTTATTTCTCTTTAGTTTAGGATAGAACATCTTCTGAAAGAAACAAACAGGGTAGATGAGATAGATGCACCTATGCTTTTGCATCTCCACTTGCTACAGATAACGTGTTTGTTTTATTGAAACTAAGGGGCGACCAACATGGGTTCCTCCCTTCTCATTTTCACTCTTTTTATCTCATTAGGTAACACAATCTTTATTGTCAACATTCTACGCTAATTACCACTATTTCGATAGAACATGGAATCATTCAAAACTAATACTTTGAAAATTCCTATATTTAATCATTTCAGGTGCTTACAAGGCTATCACGCCTTAGAATTACAAATGATCAATTATTTGAAAAAAGTGGAATGCTTCAGTTTTTGAGCTCTTTTTAGCTTTTGCTTTACAACCAACCACATCTGTTTCCAAATATGCTACAAATTCAGCCATTCTGGGCACTTCAGTATTTTTCTGAAACTTATTCATGGGTTGCAGTTTACTTTTGACCTTCAGCAAATGAATAACTCAGTGGCTGGATTCCACTAAAGTTGGTTACAGAGGTCAGGTAAGATTTCAAATATTATATACTATACTGGAAACATGGGCATATACGCGTTTATTTATACATTTTCTTCTAGGATAAAAAATATAACTACATGTTAATTTTAAGGATGAATCAGAATAAAATTAAAGTTTAAGATGTCTATCTATAAAGAAAATAAATTTCAAGTATTAATTAAAATAAATCTAACGTTTATAATACCTATTTTAAAAACGATAAAATTTACGAGGGTTAAATATTCTTTCCCAAGTGTGAAAATTTTGAAACTCTTCATTTATAGGGCTTAAGAATCACAAGGCTATCACGCCTTAAAGAATCACAAATCATCAATTATTTAAAAATACTAAAGATTGTTTTTTTTTTCTATTTCAAATGTAAAATGTTTTCAGTTAACCTTTCGGTTTATTTACACCACTACTGTCTTTTTGGGAAGGGTGGGAGATGCACCCATCTGAGAAATACAAAATTTATGCATTTTGCTGTCAGGGAAGATTTTGTACCAAATGTTTATATGATTCTATCATATTTTCCTTTTTCCAATTCAATAAAAGCGGAAGAAAAAAGAAAAGAAACAAAGACGAACCATGACTCTGCCCCAAGTTTTCATTGTGAGGTCATTAATGAAGTTTCTCTATAACATGCTCAAGCTCCATAACTAAGGGGAACTAAATACATTATCATGTGTTCAATTTCAATCACTTCATTGTTTTCTTATTTTCTTATTTTATGCATTTGGATCGTATTTTGTTTATTAAAATTTGTCGAGCTTGATATGTTCTTTTCAACATTAGTACAATAATGCTGATAGAATCTATTATTTGAAAAAAGAAGGCAATTTATAGGATCGAGGGTAAGATACTATACATGGGGAAAAAATCAATGGCTAAAGAAATTCAATCTAACAAGGAAGTGTTTTTTTATTAACAAGTGTTGATGTAAAGACTAGCTAGTAGCTAAAGGTGTTTGCACATGCACTCAGCGCACCCGGGATTTCTATAAATGCTTCGGCCATAACTCCTAATGCCAGCCTTCTGACCTTCCAGAATCATCTTCTTTACTCTGACTTCAAACCTGTTCCATTTTATGGTGTTGTTCTCCCTCAAAATTGCGGCCAGCCTTGTCTTGTTTGGCCGCAAAGTAGGAGCATGATCGCCACCATAGTAGGTTCTGAATCCAGAAACCAATGATGAAAGTTGGCTACCAGAGTCAGTCATAGCAAATACATCAGCACTTGCACATGCAATGAAATCCAAAGCCGCCAACTGCATTCACATCAAGTTGATGTTATTAGTAACTATAATTATTTAGTATTGTGAAAATATTTAGTTGACATTAACAGTATTGACAATGCTATCCCAGATAAAATTTCTTGTCTGATTCTGAACCTTAAAATGTACTTGGGTAAACTTCATATTTCATTAAAATCTTACATATATTTTCAAGAACATCATGAACAGTGAAGTAATCTGAGTGGATACTAAAAAAAATGGTAGAGTGAGACCATTATTGTCAAAGATAATGGAGAGAATACGAAATTACCTGCGACGAAAAATTCCTGAAAGGTGCCAGTTCACTGTCTGTAAGCAGGTTTTCCTTTGTGATCACATTAGGATAGAGGCTAGTGAAGGGTTCCATTCTTGAGTTTCCTCCATAAATGTGTGAACCAGCCAAGTAAATATAAGTTTCGGGTTTGAAACCAAGACCTGCTAGAACAAGTGCTGCTTCTTCTGGTGTCAACGGACATCTTCCCAATTTTCTCAAATTCATTGGAGAAATAGAGCTATAAACATCAACAGAAAGTGCATCAAACAGATTAGATAAACGACAAGGATATTTACCATTCAAAACATTATATAGCAAAGCATATGGTAGAAACATGCATACGTTGAATTCTTCTTCAAGCGTTCAAGAAACAGAGGGAAATGTCTTTCTCTATAGGCATGAAGTTCCTTCCTCTCTTCTTCCCCGCCTCCAAATTCGCATAAGGAATAGGCTACCATGTCTATTTCAAATCTCAAGTGCAAAGCTAGATATTTTGCCGAGCCCCTTTTACCTTCATGATATTTGTTGTTGTGGATGAACTTTCCCAGCAATTGAGTGTCTAACATGCTTCGTCGAGCACCATATTTCCTAATCCTTTGGATCAATATCGAGCCAAGTTGTTGAATTTTTGGCGCGAATTTCAAAGCGTGGAAATTGCATTTGCATCTTAACCTCTGCAAATGGAATTGTTGCAAACATATAAAAACTCATTCTAAATTTGAACCTTAAAAGTACACTAAACGAGTGCAGATCTGATGCAAATAACACTTAGTTATTCAAGTGGCCAGATCTGATAACTGCGTAATGAAAATGAAGAAAAACTCTTCAAATGATAAAGGTTGGTGGAAAAGAACTTGTGAAATAAGTAGAAATAATCAATCAGATCATGGAAAACAGATAGCAAATCTTACTCATCAGGTGGTAAAGGAAAGAACAGAAGTACATATTTTTTCTCTGTTGGAATTTGAAGCTTCTATTAAAAAGTACCTGTGTGAAAAGATATTGCCAATGCACAAGCAAAATGTTTTGTTTGCAATCTTAAAAATGTTTTGGACCATGATTATATATCTGATAGTAGCAAAAGGGGTACATATTTTTGTTTAAATTGTATACGGTAAGCCAGTGGCAGTCCTATTGACAACACAGTATTGTAGATAAAGGCAAACTTCCAACAGAGTAGTAAGCTGTTTAAAACTAGACAACCAAAGTAAAACTGTATGACCTGAATATCAGAAGGCAATGGATCAAAACCTAGTCGATTTCCATATCCCAGGAAGTGAACAACTCCATTTCTCAAAAGAATAGGAAGCACAACTTTGATATAGTCAGCAGGTGTGGCTTCCTTGGTAAGATCTGCGTCTGTAATCTAAAAAGCAAGGTGTTTATTGAAGTTGTTGTTATAACGGGTTTAGTCTGTCTTCTTAAGTACATCAGACGAAAGATTACAAACCTGGCTACCAATCGCTTCTACATCCAGGGATTTCATATGAGGTGGAAGTTCCTTCTCAATATTGATATCATCCTTCAAGCTATTCATGAAATACTCCTCCTGGTATATGTCACCAAACTGGCTGCAATTTTTAATTAATTATTACATAAATTGTTGAGTCATTTAATTGAAATCAAATACTGTAAGTGCAGGTGTATGACACCAAATCGTGCTGTAATCAAGTAAACAAAACATTACAAGTGAAAAGTTCAGTTTTTACTTTACTACCGAACACATCTACCTTGGATCCTTCCATACGTTACTGTAAAGAAATTCTGGAATGACTAAAGTTGCATTAAGGAGAGATGCCACAGCAACAGCATTGCAAATCTGTAATCACTACGGTAGTCTCATTACTTCCATTATTGGTATGCCAACAGCATGTCAAAAGGAAAGGATAAAAGATCGTATTTGATCACAAGTATAGCAATTAACTACGTGCTTGAAAGTTGATAGCCATTAACTAAAATGGTTGTATGCGTCCAGTATGTGAAGGACCGAAAAGATATGAATTAACTTCTTGTACTTACAGCAACTCGTTGTTGGTTAAGACCACCATTTGCGCTGATTAATATGTAGCCATTACTTTGCACAGGCTTCCCTGTCACAGATTATAAACTAGTTACAGAGTAGTATACCAGGCAAATAATTTTCTGATAATAAGTTACAATTTAAACTTCAAGTTGTTGATATAAAAGCATAAGAATAAAAACACGTCGTAAAAGTTTTCTGCACGTTTTTATTACATACCCGAATTGGATTGAACTTTTCTTTCTGCACAAGGTTTCCATGAAGATGCCTGGCGAAATGGTTCCACCCATAAATTTGACGACTCTTGCTTGAACTCCTTCTGTGGTAACAAAAGACAGAAATAAACTTCAAATATTGAAAAGAAAAAGTATCTAAACACATGCACATCAATCTGTAAGTTTGATCCTAACCTCTGCAAGAGCACTGGAAGCCAAGTTTAGAAGCCGTTCATACATATATACTGGCGATTGTTTTCTGTAGATGTAGGAATCTCTACCCTTTTCATTAAAACATGCATTAGTTATATGTGCCAATCAGCAAAATATCACATAAATTTTAAGTACAAGGCAACTTCAATTATATAGACTTGAGACGTGCACCCCTAGTTAACATAATTTACGCTCAAATATTCTGAAACATCACATTTAAAATGTAGAAAACAATTTTACTCAAGAATAAATGAGTTCGAGGAGGGTGCTTGCACGCAATAGACTCTGTACTTGTTGTACCTGAAACGCACTTGAGTTATTTGGAGCTGTACCGGGTTGAAGATTGGTAAACTCAAAAAATGAGATGATAAGAGAGTCAAGAAGAAAAAGGCAACCCAACAATCCAAACATGACAACAATGGCCCTGATGTGCTTTTTCCCTACATAGAGCCCCCTACAAGAATTGCATTTTGAAGAATCACTTTTCAGCCCCTGAAGCAACAAGGTTTTGGAATGCCAACCCTGAAACTCAGAACGCAGACTTTTATGAGACCCTTGTTTCCCCATTACACCACCACCTATCAGCTTAATTTAAAGTAGCTAAAGTTTACGACTTTAACTATTCACATAAGCCTCATCCCCTCCCTTTTCCCCATACAAAGATAAATGGTCACTGAAACAAGAAGAAAGAACTCTAAGAGGCATGGAAAAATGTATGTTTATGGTGTCTTGCTGACTATTATGGATTCCAACACCGAACCACCAATCCATTAGAATTCAAGTTTGGTGGGGCAATAGGGAATTAAGCAAAAGAGTGGAGCTTTCTGGTATGTTTCCAAGTGAAGCGAAGAAGTAGGTGATGGAGATATGCAGCTGAGAAAGTTGTAGATGAATGAGTGAAATCCAAGCGAAAGATGGAAACTCAACTGTGCATTGAAAACATACCTTATGGAATAAGAATGAGAATTAATGTATATGAAACAACAACTTCCCACCAAACACAACACTGACAGCAGGTGTTGGGAAGCATTTTCAGCTTTCTCACTTCCAAATTCCATCTTTGACAAGCAAAGAAGTGACGCTACCAACAACAATAACAACAAACATTTCATCAACTTTTCTTAATCCTTTTCATTTCTTCTCTGAATAGTTTTTCCTTTCAACAACATTGGCTTGTTTACGCTACTTGCAGTTTTTGGTTTGGCGGGCTTTTAATATTTATACAATGCACGTTCCAATGATAAAATTAATAATGAAATAAACAAAGACTTATTAAAATTTTAAAGAATGTATACTAAAATAATTACGTCACATATTTTTTTGAGGATTAAAATAAATCTATGTATGACAACAAAGTTGCTTTTATTTAGGCTTTCTTCATTTGGAGGAGGTGATTTGGAGAAGTGATTGGGGGAAGATTTGAGGATACATTTCTTTTGTTGTTTATTTGAATAGATTTTGAAGGAAGTGAAAGTAGATTTAGAAATAAGGTTTGTGAAAATTAGTGTAAAATTTGATTGATCTGATAGATATATATATTTTTTTTTAATTGGTAAAAATTGAAAATTACTAAAATATCTTTAATTATAAAAATAATATAAAATGATAATTTTTAATGTTATATTTAATTATAAAAGTATTTATAAAAAAAATTAAAATTAATTTTAAAAATGTAAAATAATTATAATTTAATAAATTGAAATTATTTTTTTTAATAAATTGTAATTTAGTAAATGTAAAAAAATTCATCATTACCACAACCACATGTATACGTATTCATTCTCTTCCGCGACCTCAATTCTTCATTTCAACACATGTCAAGCATATGCGTGTCATCCTATGCTCAAATGTCCATGCATGTTCTAAGGACCTACCCCTCACATCCCTCACATCCCTCACTTCATTCATCATTCATCAGGAGTACTACTACAATATTCTATCCAATACACCATGGCCACGAAAAAGTGGAATTGAATACAAAGGATTCATAACCGAATACAAACTAGTGTTATATTTGGAATGCAATGGAACCGAATAAAAAAAGCTGAGAACCAAATACAATGCTGTTATTTTTTCTTTAATGCAGGGAACCAGATATATCAAATCTGGAATTGGATACTCGACCCTCAGAAGGGCAAACATGATATTGCAAACCAATTCACTCCAAAGCTCATGGTATCAGCGAGTGATAAAAAAAATACCTATCCCACAAATCAGTACAATTACTTCTTCCGCATATCACAGAAACGAACACATTTAGTCTCGTAAATTTGCCTTCTTATTCTCTCGTAAATAGTTAAATCAGCTAAAGTGAACATAAATTAATGTCAGAAAGAAGTCAAACTTAAATCTACATAAGTCATACTTGAAATTATTTACATTGATCATACGAAAAAAAACAAACTGGAGTTATCCAGGTGGACTTGATAAAAGAAAAGTTTAATTAGTAAATTATTTCATACATTTTAAAATTGGTTAAATATTTCATACATTTTGAAGCCCCGTTTGGTCCGAACACGTGGACAAGTTGCAGACAAGTTTTTTAACCGGGGTTTCTTCCTGCACCCCGTTATTGTCTTTTTGCACCTCCAACTTTTGTTTCAATTTCCATTTTACTCTTACAAAATATATATTAAATAAGTAAATAAACAATCTTCACCTTTCATCTTTCTTTCTTTGAACACTTTGAAACATTAAAGTTGTGCAAAACCCTTATTTTCTCATTCTATTATCTCCAATTTCTCTCACCATCAAAGGTGTGTGAAAGTTGTTTGCAGTTGTTCGAACAAGATATTCAAAGTGAATTGAATTTTAATATTTTATTTTACTATAATAATAAAACATAAATATTATATCTTCCATTTTAATTACAAATATATAATAAAATTAATTTAAAATTTTAGTAATTTAATTAAAATTTCTAAATAATATTTTCCCTTCAAATTTTCTTAACATTGCAACGAAAGTTCAAAGAGTAAAAGTATTATGGCTTTCTATGTTTTAATATTTCTTTTAATCCTCAATTCTCACACTTTCAAAACATTTATTTCCCTATTTTTTTTTCGTCCGGAAATAAACATACGGTTAGGTTTTTAAAACTATTCTACATAAACAAAACAACATAAATAATAAATATAAACTGAAACCAATAATATATATTTTTTAATAGAATATTTCTACATGAACTAAAAATATATAAAATATAACTAAAATGGTATACACTACCCCAAATTAAAGAATGAATCGGTGATGTGTTAGAGTAGACCTAATTATATGATTAAATGACATAATCATTGAGAGGCTCTGCCGACGTTAAAACAATAAAGCCAAAAACAGGAAACTCGAGCATCATGGTGGTTATTAATTACGTACCTTTTAATTTTTTACTTTAATTTGTTTATATTTTTATTATCATTATCATTTCAGTTAAGCACATCTAATGATTGTGATTAACAGCCAGGTCTTCCTAATCTGCAAAGATAGTCAATAAAAGCGGGAAAAATCCAAAACAAATAAATAAAAAATGACAGGAAGACAGGAAAGAAAAGAGTGGAAAAGGGAGAGCTGTGATCTGTCTTTCCCTTACTGGCTCCTTCATTCTACCTTTTCTTTCATACCCTCTCTTTCTCTCTTTCCATTCTCTTCTTCTTCTTCTTCTTCTTCTTTTTCCTAGATTCTTCCTCTTTTCTCTCTACCCTCTGCCATGGCTGAGGATAAGGTACTTTTCCAGCTCAAAAAATTCTCTTTATAGTCTTGTTATTGTATGGTTGGTGAGAAAGCGTAGTGACCCAGAAATGGGAGAGTTGAAAATGTCTCTTGGGATTTTCTCGTTGGTTAGTGGATGAAACGGAAATCATGTGGGATGCATAATTTTTGTTTTTATATTTATTTAGTTTTTGTTTATTCCTTTTCAGTTGGAAAAAGGGGATGTTGGGGTTTGTTATTTGGGGATAAAAATTCTTTTTTTCTTTTGGCTGAAAGTTTTGTCTTTGAGCTTAAGGCTGAAAGCCATGTTTTGCTATTTTTGGAGTTGATCTATGGTTTTCTGTGAAGTTTCAATTTTTTTTTCTTGAAAGAGGTCCTGAACTGGGTTTTATACTTAGTTGAGATTTGTTTGTTTCCGACCCCTGTATCGTACTCTGATCTTATATATTATAATCTTATGTCATTGTCGCACTCTTAGCTATTTGTGTTTTTCTTGTTTGTCCTGAACTTATGATAGTTTCCTTTTCTAGTTGTTCACGAGATTTTCTTTTATTTCTGACTCTGTTATCCAGTTTTCTGTTATCTGCATTAGCCGTTACTTTATTTTTATTTATTTTAGTTACATTACTGGTTGTGTTCCCTTCTGTTCTTACTTTCAACGACTTCAATTGGAGTTTGTACTCTTAACATAGTACTGTTATAGTTCTTGGTTCCATGTCTATAATTTTCTTAGCAGAATATTTCCACCACTGAAGTTTCCAAAATATCATTCTGAAGTTGCTCTCACCTGGTGTTTTTTTTCTCATGTTATGTCTCAAACTTGAGTTATTAAATGTGATGTTCTAATTGGGTATTTTTTTATCATCATAACCTCCAACTAGTGTTTTTTATATGGCTTCCAGTTGGTTAAATGCATTCTTCCAACTTTTACATGCTGTTTATCATCGTAGTCTCCACCTAGTTTTTTAATATGTCTGCCTATTGTTTAAGTGTATTCTTCCAACTTTTAGCTTCCTTCTGAAACCATTAGCAGATGATTCAAAAATATTTTGTGAAGAAGGTTAGGATTCTAATATTTTATATACCTTTACAATTTAAAGGAGATGTCCTCCTCGGTCGTCAATGACAATGATTCCCTCACTGGTCACATCATATCCACAACTATCGGAGGCAAAAACGGGGAGCCCAAACAGGTATCATCTTTGTAAATTCCTTTCTGCTAATAATATTAGGCTTATGTTGATTTGTTGCTTGGTTGTTAAAAATTCCGTATGACATTTATCTTGGACTGCAAATTTAATGTCTTTCTACAATCATCATTGTAGACTATTAGTTACAAGGCCGAACGAGTTGTAGGAACTGGCTCGTTTGGAATTGTTTTCCAGGTATGCTAATTGTTTAATACTTGGTTTATTACTCTTGCTATCTTCGTCACATATGTTGATAATTCTTTGTCTTGTAGGCAAAATGCTTGGAAACTGGGGAAGCAGTGGCCATTAAAAAGGTTTTACAGGACAGAAGATACAAGAACCGTGAACTACAGTTAATGCGAGTCTTGGATCATCCAAATGTGATCTCACTGAAGCATTGTTTCTTCTCAACTACAAGTAGAGATGAACTTTTTCTAAATTTGGTGATGGAATATGTTCCAGAGTCCATGTATAGAGTCTTAAAGCACTATAGCAATGCTAATCAAAGAATGCCGATCATCTATGTGAAACTTTACATGTACCAGGTATGCCTAATACTTTTTGGTGATTTATTAATATCTCTGATTTATTAAAGCGGTGTCTGATAAAAGTTTGTGGCATGCTAGCAGATTTTCAGGGGATTGGCTTATATTCACACTGTTCCCAAAGTTTGCCACAGAGACTTGAAGCCTCAAAATATTCTGGTTTGTTCACATGTTTTTTAATATGTATATATTGTGAGAGAACTTCTTTATACGTGAGAATGAGAGAAGTAAAAATGGTCAAGATTTATACGCAAGTAATTTGAGTTTTTAAATCAGGCAGCTTTAATAAACTTTTAATCTTAACAATCCATGTAGGATTATATGACTCAGATTTGTTTCTCCCCCCCTCATATATATATATATATATATTTGTCTGATTCATTCTTACAAAAATAGTCAATATTTCTGACTTTAATGTGTTTCTATGAATATTTCAGGTGGATCCTCTTACACACCAAGTAAAGCTATGTGATTTTGGAAGTGCCAAAGTTCTAGTAGGTCTTATTTTGCTTTGGTATGCTTAGTTTTTGTCCATCTTTTTCACACACCATTATCTTTTATATTGACTAAGTAATAGCTTAGAATGTCAACCAATAACCTATCCACGGCCCAAAAAAATTGTACTTTATATGAAACAGTTTCAATTTTTCGATGTTTTGATTTCAGTATCTTGTGTTGATGTCTTGCTGTGCTCGACACCAAAACGTGGGACTTTTTGTTGACTTGTGGTGTAGCACAACATATTTTATTTTTTTGGAGGCTTTTATGATGACTTGTATTCATTCAACTTGTGTTTTTGTGGGAGTGGGGGACTACTACTCATCTTACAATATCCAGGATTGCTTTTTCTCTCTAATATTGATTTTTCCAATGAAGTGTTTCTTGTTCTGACCTTCTCTTTTGTCTCGTCAGGTGAAAGGCGAAGCTAATATATCATACATATGTTCACGATTCTATCGTGCTCCAGAACTTATATTTGGTGCCACAGAGTATACGACTTCTATTGATATTTGGTCAGCTGGCTGTGTTCTTGCTGAACTTCTTCTGGGCCAGGTTCATCTCATTGATTATTAATTATTATTACTAGAATAATATTATTATATGAATTTGAATTAGCTACTAAATGAAGTAAATGCAATACACCTATCTGTTATCTGAAACAATTTAAACTTTTGCAGCCATTATTCCCAGGAGAAAATGCAGTAGACCAGCTTGTACATATTATAAAGGTACAATTGGTGTCAACATGTATTTTATGTTCCTTAGTCATGCCTTCCTTGTTAGAAGTCATCTTTGTAAAAATTGTTTTGTAGGTGCTTGGCACACCAACTCGAGAGGAAGTACGCTGCATGAATCCCAATTACAATGACTTTAGATTTCCACAGATAAAAGCACACCCATGGCACAAGGTCTATAATTTTATCTCCTTTCAGACAATTGTTTATTTTTAGATGAATAAAATGTAATTAATATAAGAAAGGCCTAGACATGCTAACACATCAATATTGTGTAGATTTTCCACAAAAAGATGCCTCCAGAAGCTATTGATCTGGCATCTCGGCTTTTGCAATACTCCCCAAGTCTTCGGTGTAATGCGGTTAGTATGATTGCCTTTCTCTCCCCCTCTTTGTATATTCTACTTAATTCCTTACTGCCACTATGTGCACCTGCCTATAATTCTTCTGAATTTGATTAATTAATGATTTTCGTTTTAGAAAACTCAATTGTCAAATTTAAGAAGAATCTAATTTTGTTTTGTAGCTTGAAGCATGTGTACATCCTTTCTTTGATGAACTTCGAGAGCCCATTGCTCGCCTGCCAAATGGCCGTTCATTTCCTCCTCTATTTAACTTCAAACAGGAAGTAAGTCCTTAAAATATCCTTCATGGTCTTACATGTGCTCTGGGAGCAAATTTTTTGTAGAGACAATTTCAAAGGAATAAATTGATACTATTTTTCAATCTGAAAATATGCATAATCCATAGATCCATTTTCTTAGCTTTATATACCTGTCTGGTTGTGTTGAGGTGTCTGTCTTTCCGTGTTTTGTCTGTTAGAGTACACAAAGCAATGCATTGAGAAATATATCTATATACAAACTGTTCCTCTCATTGACGTCCAAGCTAAACATCCTAAATGATGGACAACTATATTGTAATCCTTCTGTTTACAGTTAACCGGAGCGTCTCCTGAGCTTATTAACAAGTTGATACCTGACCATGTGAAGCGGCAAATAGGGATACAATTTGTTCATCCAATAGGATCGTGATGATAAGCTAGCAGGGACATAATGTATACTAGTTGATAAGTTAAACGAAAGTAGCACTGTTATTTTTGTTTAAATTACCATCTTTTTTTACCCAGCCAGTGTAGTCTCAAGCTGAACCTGGACTGAGATTTGGGGTGCAGGATGGCTGCATTTGATCTATCCACATATGTATACACCTTTTGATTCTCTGTGACCACTGTTGGATCTTATTTTCTGAGGCAAGTAGCCTTGTTTATTGTAAACGTCTGTATGTGTAGTAGTAGTATACTTGGCCTGAAATGGTCAGAACTTAGAATACTTATGTAAGGAGAAAACTAAAGTCTTGGCTGGAAGAAGGGAAGGGAAGGTCCACATGGGTTTTTGGGTTGTTGGGTTTAATTTATTTTCCTCCTTGTTAATGTAATGTGCCTTTTATAAATGCTGTTGACCAGTTTCTTTCTTTGTGAAATGTAATGTTGCTATCTGTCTGTTTTCTTTTCTTTAATGCTGCTTTCTAATAATGTTTCACATTTCATTTTGTTTCTTGAGTTTTTTTAATTCTTTAAGTTTTAGCTATTTGATACTACCAGTTGTCATAATTTTTTATCTTATTATATAATATATTTTAAAAATGTTTATAGACTTTGCGCTTCGACCAATGTTATCTACTTAGATGCTGCAAATCCATACCATGTTATTTCTTTTTCAAAGAGAAAATAATTTACTTATGGTAAAGTATTGTATACTGATATCTAATTATATGATAATATTGATTTTATAATAATTATTTGATGAAAGAATGGGATAAATTATTACATGCTGTTTGTCTTTTAATTCCTTATTTAAAGTTGAACAAAACAAGTTGCTAGCAGAGTTGTTTTTGAAGTGGTAACGACTAAGATTTTGCAGATGAATTTTCTTAAATGTAAATGGTGAAAAATTGAATTGTATACTTTACAGTCCTGGGGATTGGACTTAACACCAAGCATATTTGTTCATAACGAACACTTTTGAACACTGTTTTTGAAAAGTAATTCATTAAATGTTTTAGACTATCCAGGTTGTAATTAAAATATGCAAAATTGAGATTTTAATGTAACAATAAACTAGATCTTCTGTAATTTTATAAAAAAAGAAATATACCAGTAACTTTCGTATTTTCAATCCAATGAACAAAAGTTCTCTAGTTATTTCTTTTTGTAATGACCATGGACTCTACTCTTAAAGATTATGTATATTAAAGAAGTTTAATTTATAATGAATTGAATTAAGTCTTTAAATTACCTTAAGTATAATAAAAATATTGTGAAATTTTGATTTATTATATAAATGGCATTAAATTGAATTAGTTCACAAACATCTCTAATCATGGATTCTTAAGTAAATCAATTATAGCAGTCTTAATTATTGATCTCATGAAACTTAGCTACTAGCATGTTTGGATTTCTATTCAAGGTATGCAGCTTATTAGAAGAGTAGCTAAAATTATGCCGTCCCTTCAAAGGTTTTAAACAGACCATATTAACCTTAAATTGATTGATTGATTTTAGAATAAAGTGATACCCGACTTCATACCAAAACTGGATCAACCTTACCTCATACATAATAGTAGTTATAAACAGATGTATCTAGGATCTATCATAAGTGTTAATATTGAAAGTACCATGATGCAAACAGTTAAAAAGTATGTTTATAATACCTGTTACTGACGTTCCACAGTCAAACCATTTGTACAAGTGTTCCTTCCTTGAGCTCCGAGACATGCAATTTCTAAATCATCGAAATACTAAAATACCATCTACCATCAAATTTCGCGCCTCCAGTTTCCACTAACATACTTTCGTTCACACTCCTCTTGATCATCAACACTTTCCACTACTTCCATCTTCACCATTCATTCATTCATCATAACAATTCTAAACAAAAAAAATCTAAAGCTTTTAACCAAATAAAGAGTCAACGCATGGTGTCAGAACATGAAGTTCACGTGACTGTCTGCACAGGATCATAGCCTTGAAGCTAAACACTGTAGTTGTACCTCACAAACCATGCGACAATCACTGTCATATTCCCAAATCTCGAGTTGTCTTCCCTGTCCTCACCATCTTCGTTCATTTCAGTTCGTTTTTTCTTTCTCACTTTATTTTATCTTTTTTAAAAAAAAAAATATGTAGGTTCTTTTCACTTTAGTTTCTCTCGGCAGCAAGCACGGAGAGATTTTCCAAAAGGGTTTGCTTGTTTTTATGCTCTTTTTTCTTTTCAGGAGCCGTAGGAGCTAAGATCCTAGTAGAAAAGTTGGAACTCCCCACTACCTGAATCAGTTGTTTTTTAATGGAAGATGTCAAAGTGCTTGCTTCTCTAGCTTCCCTCTTTCTGTGTTATTGGGTGCTTCTTGTAGAGGGCACTGATAGCCTTCTCTCTCCAAAGGGTGTCAACTATGAAGGTTTGTCATTTCTTCATTTTCCTAGCTTCTCACATTTCTAACTTTGTTTCAGTGAGAGATTTTTGTTTGGTTGTTATCAGTGGCTGCTTTGATGTCCATGAAGAGTAAGATGTATGACGAGTTTCATGTTATGCATGATTGGGATATTAATTCGGTTGACCCCTGCACTTGGTACATGGTTGGTTGCTCCGCCGAGGGTTATGTCATTTCCCTGTAAGTCTTTTTGTCTTGCTTCCTTTCTTTTGGTTGTGACTAATGCAACAAATTATATATCTTTGAGTCTGGGAAGAGAGGCCAACAATTCTTATTTTTAAAGAGTTACTTGGGGCATTCTTTCTCAAGCTACGAGGATATTGATAATTGGGGATAACTTGATGGTGTTGGCAGGGAAATGGCCAGTGCTGGTTTATCCGGGACGATTTCCTCAGGAATTGGAAATTTGAGCCACCTTCATACATTGTGAGTTGCAACTTGAATGGTCGATACTTGTTTATTCGAATGTGCACTCTTACTTAGTTCACTTAGCTGGTAATGATATTGATGCATATTTTGGCATATAGGA
Source organism: Vigna angularis (assembly GCF_016808095.1). Classification (NCBI taxonomy): domain Eukaryota; kingdom Viridiplantae; phylum Streptophyta; class Magnoliopsida; order Fabales; family Fabaceae; genus Vigna; species Vigna angularis. The sequence continues at coordinate 34,197,057 of NC_068975.1, read as the reverse complement.
TGTAAAATGTGTTATTTGAGTCCTCTCCTTTGATCACTTTGGGTCAATCCAATGTCTGTGAACAAAGTCCATTTTCTATTTTTGGAAACAGAGTCTTTTTAAGCTGTTATTTGCATTGACCTAGTAGGCTGGTAGCTAGTGCCATAATAGGGGTTCTTGGGTTCGATAGAAAAGTTAAGCTTTAGGTAAGGAATGTGCTGGGTGGGACTGGTCGAGCCAGACTGTGAGTTACAAAATAGACAAAGTGATAGTGGGTAAAATATCTTGTTTAGTTTCTCTTGTTGTTAACAACATACCATGTTAATTTTCTCGTTGTGATTTTCTTTTCCATACTTTCATTTTTATTTGATATTGTATATGCAAGGAGAAATGTTTTTCATCAAAAACTAAAATAGACATTCATTTATATTATCCAGCTTTGCTTATCACTTTGTTTTCCCATTGCATTATCTTAGGTTATTGCAGAACAATAAGTTATCTGGTCCTATTCCGACAGAGATAGGAAAGCTTTTAGAGCTTCAAACCCTTGACCTTTCTGGTAACCAGCTAGATGGAGAAATTCCTAATTCATTGGGCTTTTTGACTCAACTTAGTTACCTGTGAGTGTGGTCTGACAAATAAATTTATAGTTTATGATATTCTTGTTTCTTATTTGGCTAATTCAATAGCCTTTCTCTAATTGATTACTTCCTAATTTATTCATGCAAAGTATTTCAGGCGGCTCAACAAAAATAAACTATCTGGACAGATCCCTCAGCTTGTTGCTAATCTCACAGACCTTTCATTCTTGTATGCTCTGTATCACGATTTTGTTGTATTTTTACGTCTTAGATCCTCAAAAGCGAAAATGTTCATTTCATTATACTGTACCTAATGCTGTAGGGATTTGTCATTCAATAACCTCAGTGGTCCCACTCCACAAATTTTAGCGAAAGGTTATAGGTGAGTTTTTTTCTAATGCTGTATTATTTTCCCCGTCTGTTATTCTTAAGGAAACAATTAAAAATGCTTGTACTAGCTGCACGTTCAGTCGTTCCTTACCAAATTTTGCAATGGTTTAGTCAGCTAATACATTAAACATTACTTAACAAAGTGTCGTTTGAGGAGTATTTAATCAATTTATTGTTAGGGAAAGAGAATCTCTGCTTAATTGAAATAAAAACCTGAGATTATAATAAAGCCAGACGGATTAACTTTTGTGTTCAGCATATGATGTTTTGTTTTTAAATTTTGATGGAATCTGGAGTACTACATCAATGATTTGGAACCCCACAGATGTTAACTCCGTAGTGGTTACTAAAATCAAATCAAACAATTTCAAGTTACTTTTGATTTGCTAAGCAGAAAACTGATGCCGCAGCTATAGACTGTTGAGGATTATGGTTATTGCCATGTTAAAAATAATTATTGGCTTAACTTTTTTTTTCGTTCTTCTAAATATTTAACCTTCTTGTTTATTGCATTACCTGACACTTTACTTCTTTGGTTGCAGTATTTCAGGGAACAACTTCCTCTGCACCTCTTCTTCTCAAATTTGTATGGGATTCTCAAAACCAGTTAATGGTAATGTAAATTTAACATGTATATATCAAAACCCTAGTAATCAGTAAATCGAAGTACATATAAGGGATGATTCAACTGCAGATACAGGGTCATCTCAGTCGACTGGTGGTCATCACCAAAGGGTGCTTGCTGTTGTTATTGGCTTCAGTTGCACATTTGTAATTTCGGTGGTGCTTCTTGTATTTTGGTTGCATTGGTACAGATCAAACATTCTGTACACATCTTATGGTACTTCCTGACATGAACTTCCTACCTTTTTTCTTCACTCTGTAACACATTCTAACAATATGCAAATATTGCTCTCTGGTTTTTTCCTCGTTCTTGAAAACGAACACTTGACATTTGAAGTGGAGCAAGATTGTGAATTTGATATTGGCCATCTGAAGAGGTTCTCCTTCCGTGAATTGCAAATTGCTACTGGAAGTTTCAATTCAAAAAACATCCTAGGGCAAGGCGGTTTTGGTGTTGTCTACAAAGGATGTCTTGCGAATAAAATGTTAGTGGCAGTAAAGAGGTTGAAAGATCCCAACTATACCGGAGAAGTACAGTTTCAAACAGAAGTTGAGATGATTGGCTTGGCAGTGCATCGAAACCTCTTGCGCCTTTATGGATTCTGTATGACACCGGATGAAAGGTTACTTGTTTATCCTTACATGCCCAATGGCAGTGTTGCTGATCGCTTGAGAGGTTTGTTTCATATTATTCATTTCTGTACTTAAGGCTGTGTAAAGTAATGTAACTGCTATTTACATGCCTCTTAACACTGGAAATTAGGAGATTCAAATCAGTGACATGTTGTGATTCCTTTACTCAGGGTGTCAGAAACTTGTGCTATTTTGTATATGTCCATTCATTCAATCATTTTCAAATGGCAGCGTATGATCTGTAATAATTATTAAAATGTTTACTTTCTGTATCAAGAAAAAATCTTGTGATAGCACCGTAATTCATGCAGCTTATTCCTTTAATACATTCTTTCATATATTAAATTCCAGTGGCTCTTGATTTTAATGAAGTTATCTTCTCCCTTGTCATCAAACAGAGACTTGCCGTGAAAAGCCATCATTGGACTGGAACAGGCGAATGCGCGTTGCTCTTGGGACAGCACGCGGGCTTCTATACTTGCATGAACAATGCAATCCAAAAATAATCCACAGGGATGTTAAGGCCGCAAACATTTTATTAGATGAAAGTTTTGAAGCTGTGGTGGGGGATTTTGGTCTTGCCAAGCTCTTAGATCAAAGGGATTCACATGTAACCACTGCAGTACGAGGGACAGTAGGTCACATTGCTCCAGAATATCTCTCAACTGGACAGTCATCTGAAAAAACAGATGTTTTTGGATTTGGCATATTACTTTTGGAACTCATAACCGGACATAAGGCACTTGATGCGGGAAATGCTCAGGTCCAAAAGGGAATGATTCTTGATTGGGTGAGTAGTTTCTTTAAATTACTTGTGAGCTCACTTTGTTACATCATATCTTTTTTGTCACTTTGGTCTTTACATGATAATAACGTTGACTTATATAATAATATTCCTTCACAAGTTTATATGCTAGAGTTTGCATTGATCATAAATATTGAGGAAGCTACCGAATTCCTGCAGGTTAGAACCTTATATGAGGAGAAACGGGTGGAAGTGTTAGTGGATAGGGATCTGAGGGGATGTTTTGATCCTGTAGAGTTGGAGAAAGCAGTGGATTTGTCTCTACAGTGTACTCAGTCACTTCCCACTTTGCGGCCAAAGATGTCAGAAGTTCTGAAGATTCTAGAAGGTCTGGTGGGACAGTCAATGCGGGCAGAGGAGTCACAAGGGGTGACTAACCTGTACGGTGAAAGGACTTGCAGTTTCTCACAAAATTATAGTGATGTTCACGAAGAACCTTCCTTTATTATCGAAGCCATTGAGCTCTCTGGACCTCGCTGACACCAGGTCTTGTCCTTTCATGTACATGTCTTTTTGCTTTTTATCAATACGGAAAACCCATAGGAATATATTGATTTCTCCCTCAGTTCCTTTTATCCTTAGGTTTTTTCAACATTTAACTTAGTTCTAAATGATTATATTCCCCAGAATATTTAGGCATCTTTTCAGTCAATCTATAATTGTGACATTTCTCTAGTTCGTAATTTGTGAATCTGCCTTTAGGCAGTGAAGTTGTAAATAAAAAATCTTGAAAAGGGTTTATCCATGGAAAAATTGTTTACCCGTGAAAAATTATGATAGCATGTTGTTTGGGGCAGAATGAGAAGAAAATTATGCATAATTATTACCAACATTATGATGTCGGTATTCAATCTTACATTCTATTTAGTCTTTAGAGGGAGAAAACCTATACCTCACGACAAGTAAAAGGATGTTGTGCTTATGTCATTTGTTTTAAGGATGTGACATGCAAACCTCTTTTTTTAGTGCGATAATTACAATTTGTATGAATGTGTCTATGAAATTATGGGATAGTCAAGCATTTGGATGTAAAATTCAAACCAAATATGATGTGGATTTGAATAACAGAAATGTTGTACCAATAAACAGAAGTCAAACCTGGATTTTGGTGGTGGCATAAGTACATATAATTTGTGAGGAGTAGTGTGGTCCAAATCTGATAACTTGTACTGTGGGGTTCCCTTTCCCTTTGACGCAGGACTTGTTCAGGGCCTACTAGTAGGTCCACTTGACCCTAAACAAAGCAATACACTAATAGGAAAACAATAAATCACTTACGTGTAAATTAGTGTATTGTCTTCAACAAGTTGTTGTTTATAATGGAAGATCAACATATCATAAACACTACTATGTAAGATTTAATTAAATTTTAGTTTCATAAATTTAAATATTTTTAATTAGAAAATATATTTTTTAAGATATTTAAGTTTTTTTTATATTTTTAATTAACTTTTTATGATTTAAATTTTTAGTAAAATAACGTAATTATTATCCTGTTTTACTATTTATTTTTATGTATTAAAAAAATAAGCGTTTTTGTAATTAATATAAAATAATATTATTAATGTAAAATAAAGAGTAATTTTATTATTTTTATTAAAAAATATTATTCATCATACTTTTTAATTCCTTACAATGTTGTCTTACCATAATTTTAATGCAAATAATGATAAAATTATCTTATTATTTGATATGTTTCTAATTAAAATAATAAAAGCTATTTGTTATTTTATTTTAACTATAATATAAATTTATACTAATTATGATTTTTTATACTTTTAACAAGTATACAAAGTTATATAATAAGATAAAGAGTAACCTGATCTAGTGAATAAAAAATTAAATAATAAAAACTTAATAATTAAAAATATAAGATTTTAAATATTGGTTAAACTAAAATAATTTAATAAAACTTCAATAAAAAATATTTAAATTTATTTATCAAATACTTCAAATATAATTCATAATTCATTAAAGAAAAATAAAGATTATGACATTTGAAATTAATATTTATTTTAAGATTTTTGTATTTTTAGTTTTTGAACTTTGACTCAAATTAAAATTTGTTTCTGTAAAATTTTATTACATTTTAATCATTGAACATAAAAAATAAATAGACGTAGTCATTTTAATTTAATTAAGTTAAATTTTTTTAAGACATCAACTGAATTTTTCAATAACAATATATCAAATGAAATAAACAGTTCAAATACTAACCTATAATCTATTTAATATCTTAAAAAAAATTAAATTATTAAATTAAAAAAATTATATTTATATATAAAATTTCAAACACAAACATACCAAAATTCAATTATTAAAAACATACTTATCTGTATCCTTTGTTTATTAAAGACATACTTATCTGTATATTTTGTATTATAATAGCTATATGTAAAAGTTTGGACATCATAACCAACCCTCTCTGGCTGGGTCCGCAATTGCATGAAGAAGACATAAAATGGGATTGTAAGAAAAATGTGAATTTATTATTAATGAAGAATTGAAAAAGTGGAGTTGAAGTTAGATGTGATTGAATTGCCAATGGTTTTATGGCATGCCAATTCTTTTAGACGTCACTCATACCTCCAAATTCTAAGGACTCGATTTCTTAATTACTTCTTCAAATTTAATTATTAAATTAACCTCTATTTCTTATTAAGCTTAATTATCTAAACAAACTTCACTCAATCTCTACAACTCATAAGTTTATTCTTTTGTCACTATATATATTAGTTTAGAATAAAATATGTGTAGTTTATTTTTACTGAAATATAAGTACATTTAAAAAACAAATATGTTATTCTAATATATAAATTGTTTCTCTAAAATAAGTTTATCTATATTTCTTATTACTAGATGAGTGTATTAGAATAACTTTCAGATGTTATATTCATAAAATTAAGAACACAGAAATTTTCATAAAAGAAATTAATTAACTTATAAATAATTTTGATATTGTTTTAAGCCTTAAATTTCAAACATTAAGAATTCAAACCTCTTTCTTGTTTCTATACTATTTCGTATACTCAACTCCTTTGTGTACGTAGGGGCCCATTTCTCCGTAGGCCCCAATCATTACACGTTCTCCTATATTCCACGCAACCCGTTGCCCATGTATTATAATGCAATCAAGACTGTCAGTTAAGTTAGAATATTTAATTTTTACAATATTATAAATCAATGTTTCATTTTTTTATTTTTTTTTATTTTGGAAAGGTATGGTTTGTTGTGACAATGTTTCTAATATAATTTATTTTCAAAAAGTCACATTGTACTACAAATCATCTTAATTATGTAATTTATAGAAAAAAAATGACTCAGTGCTTCTCGTTTCATATATCGCATCCAAGTCTTGTTCAATAAGAAGATAAAAGAATAAAATAAAATAAAATTCAAGCATCTTAAAAATATATAATTTAAATTGTATAAACTACATATTTTAGTGTTTGTCTTTGATAAAAAAAAAGATAAATAAGGATCTATAATACCTTAAAGAACGCATCCTTAATAAGAAAAAAATTAAAGTTAGTAAGATAACTCTAGGTGAATTCAATGTAATAAAAGCGTTTAGTTCAAAACTTCTGATCATTAAGCAAAAAAAGTTCTTAAAAATACCGTTCATCTCACCGTATATAAACATATCAAATTCTTACATTTACATTTATAAGGACTAAGTTATTTGTAATATAATATCTGAAACATTGTAAATACTTTATAAGCATTAATCTAGTATTTATTGCCAGTAACTATATTTCTCTTATATTTAGAAAGTTAACCATGGTATTTTGAGAGAAGAGTTAAAAAAAAACTACTTTAGTTATTGAATCTGAGTAGATATGGTAAAATTATGTTTTTAAGAATAAAATGCTGTTTTATTAAACTTGCGTATAGACAATTTTTTGGTGATCTTTTATTTTTTTTAAGTTGATTTTTACTCTTTATCTTAATAATTTTTTATAGAAAATTTATAAAATTACTTTTAAGAAGCACAATTTAATTTATTCTTATAATTTTATAATATGTTTTTATAATTACAAATAAATAAAAGATGTCTAATAAAGTGTATTGTGTTATCTTACTACTAATCATTTTTCTTAATAATTTGTAAACATTGTCACATGATAATTTGTTATATATATATATTCGAGAAGTATGGATAACTTAAAAGGATTAAAATATTTTTGAAATGTTAGTTTATAGTAGAAGAGTATTTATGTGTTGATGATTTTTTTCCAAAGAAACTTATCAAAGAAATATAATATTAATAAAAATTATATTAACTATTATATTATCATATTCTAAGTATATAATAATATTTTTTTTATCCAGTCCAATAAAAATATTAAAAAGTATTGTTTAATCCCCTCTATTGAATCTCTCTAACCTAAAATATCAAAGCCTACATCTTTTGGAAGAATATATTTAAAACAAATATTATTTTAATGATAATATAAATTCATCGTGTTGACGTGGATATTATAAATATAATCAGTATTTTTTAAAGAATATTCAATATCCTTATCATATCCAATAATCCTACATAATTTAAGAATGAATATCTAAGATAGTTTAAATACGTTTTAAAACAATAAATTTATAAATTTTCTCTTTAATATATTATTTATTTTTTCTATTTTTATTTAATGTTTGATTTAAACTTACATTTTGTTCAATTCCTAACAGTTATATACCTTGATAAATTTTAATAAAAATAAATTTGAACCAAATTAAATAAAAGCTTAACCATGGTAAAATTAAACACCTTAGTTAATAATTTACGTTAAGCCTCTAATCTAAACTTGATCGGAATGAACTCTAAACTCCTTAAATAGCAATGGCATTGTAAAATCAACTATACACAATAGTCTTGCATTTTAATTGAAAAAACACTAAGAGGTTAAAGGGGCAAAATACTCCAATTCATCTTCTTTAGATGACATTTGGCTTTTCGTTCATCGAAGGGTATATATAAGCAAAACAAACATACTTTATATCCAGAAGTCGATCCCTTCCATACATTTTAAATAAATAAAAAAAGTCACGAATGACATTAAATTAATATAAGTTTAACTTTTATACCAAATACAGACTTTATAATTCAATATCATTACAATCAAACTAAAATAAAAATGACAAACACAAGTAAAGAGAATTCAAGAAAATTTTCTATTCTCAACAATTAAAGTGAAGCCACTCAAGAGAAAAAGAATATAAACCACAAACTAATTGACAAAAGATAAAAAAAATGGTAAAAAGTTTGCAATTCAAATAATGCATTGTAATTCAAATAATGGCAAACTAATAACAACAAATGCACACAAGAAAAGAGAAGAGGAAGCACATGCACAAAAGAACAAATGAACAATGATAAAAAAATAACACAAAGGACAAATTGACAACATACACAAATAAAGGAAGACATCAATGGATAGTTATAGTGTCTTTGGGCGAAGAGATTGATGGCCGATGAATTCAAAAACTGCTTTCTTGTCTGTTAGTTAGTTACTTGGTTCCTATTACTACAACTTTTTAAGGGACATGCAAATTTATTGCACTTCAACACTCTTTTTTCTAGTTCTGAGGTTCTGGTTTCTGCCACCATATACACCTACTTCTCCCCTTACAGCCCTCCACTCTTTAAGACTGACAGGTTAACAATTTCTTAACAATTTTTTATAATAAATTATATATCATTATTTTATTAATTTGTATATTTAAAACATATCAACCATAAATTATCACAGGTTATTGTAAAATAATTATGAAAAAAAAATTGTTAAAAAAATATTTTCCACTCGTTAATTATACTTTAGTTTCAGATAACACTGAATCAGGAATTCATGCAATTAATAATAGTAAATGATTTTTTATACAATATAGTATAATAAATAAATCTTACCTTTTGTATCATGTACTTATCTGTATCTATCCTTTCCTCTCCATGTTCGGGCAAATTATTTTGGCAAATTTAGCAGTTTTTATGGTAAAATAATTGTTTGCTGATGTGTATAACAAAATATTAATTTCTCATGTAATCTTTTTGGCAAATACTCCATTATTAGTTAATTCTTTTTAAAAATTCTAAATTTCAGCAAATTTTCAGTTCATACTTTAGATTCTCTTGATTTGTACTTTTCTAACAATAACCATGCATTGGAAATTGAAATAACAATGACTAAAATTTATAAAATATTTTTCCGAAATTTGAATTGTATAATTTTTTTTAACAGTTATTTTCTAAAGAAAAACATTTCAATAATTTTTCTCTCCTTGGCCTTCGTACATATACAATTTTATATGTGAACGTTGTTTTTTTTTTGCTAATATTCTTATCCAAATTCAATTAATATATAATTATAGATATAATTAACTATAATTAATTTTACGTTTGCTACTGTTATTAAATATGTGGATACAAAGTAGTAACCTTCTGTTTCCTTTGTTTCGTCTACTTGTCCAATTATTCTAATAATTCAATTGCACTGAAAATTCCTTCTCTCACTGTTTTTTTCCCCAGTTCCTTTCTTTTCACTTAACCCTGCTCCTATTTTATTTCCCACTTAGAAAAAATCATTTTTGTTCTTTAACCAATCTATGAAGAAAGCCACGCAGGTTTAACTGGCGTGGGTCTGTTTGAAACATATCGGAGTTGAATTTGTTTGTGGAATTTAATGTTTGGAGGTAAAACCCATCGCTTTGCGGCTATTTTGGGGGCTTGGTTTTCTTGGAGAGTGAGGTCATCCATCTCAGAGGTGGCAGTCCCAGTTTCCTCTATTTTAAATTGATTATTTCTTAAAATATCTTCTCGAATCAGGAAGTGGGTCATTGGAAGATATACATTTTCCACCATCCATTTGATCACATTGTTCATCCTCTGTAATTCATAAAGGGAGCGTTTTTAGGTGGGGTTCGTACAGTGGCATTGTTTGGGAGTGAACTAACTGTCGATGGATCAAAACAGAAGCGAAGAAAGAGGTGAGATACTGGGTCCGGTTCATGAAAGGGTAGATGGGAATTTGAGTCATTTGGTTGAAGGGGTAGTTATTGATGCAGTAGATGGGAACAACTTGGGTGGCAGAGTTGGTATAAGGGGAGAAGCTGGAACTTCAAGAGAGGTGCGTAAGGATTTGGGATCTGAAAAGGAGCTAAAGGAGGAGCTTGAGGAAGTTAAGGATCAGGACAAGCATGGTCAAGAAAATATCAGTGATAATAAATTGCCTGGGGTTGATCAGGGAACTAGTTATAAACCAAACCATTTGGTTAATCAGGAAGTGATTGAAACTGTGGTTGTGATCGAGTCTTTTGAGACTGACTATGTCAATGAGAATAATAGGAAGTTGGAAGCAGAAGTTAATGAATCGGGGTTGAACTTTACATCCATGAAAGTACCGGAAGGGGCGTCTGAAACTGATAAAAGTTCATGTGTGATTGATATAAAATGCAGCAGCCGCAAAAGGTTTTCTGAGAATTCTGAAGGTGAACAGATTTGTAGGATTTGCCATCTGGCTTCTGTGCAGCCATCAGATGAAAATGAAGCAACTGTTGGCCCTGCTGCTAGTAGTGCTACGTGTTCAGATTTGATTCAGCTTGGTTGTGCATGTAAAGATGAGCTAGGCATTGCACATGTTCATTGTGCTGAGGCGTGGTTCAAGCTTAAGGGGAACAGGTATATATTTTTTCCAAATACCAATTTTGATTCCAGGCTGTAGAAAAACAATAACATCAGCACTTTTTTAGCTTTTGATTTCCTAAATATGTTGGGGTTCATAGGTTTCCTTTTACATGCTTATCAAATTTGGCATAATTTCTGGAAGCAAATATTCGTCTTGCCCTTTTCGTGGGTTAATGTTTGTGCGTGCCGCAGTACCTTGGTAACAAGGAAAATTAATAATTTCAGCAGTAGTATGCTGAAGGTTTTATCTTTCTTGTGTTACCATGACTTGTCTTTTGAAATCTTGAGGTCTTTGGCATCCTTATACGTGTGTTGATTGTGTTCGTTGATTAGAACTTGACTTTCCAATACCATTATTAGCATTTCTTGAAATTCTTTCCGGATCATACCAGGGCTTAGCTTAGTGTAGTGCTATTTGCTTTCGGTTGGTATTTCTTAGAAAGTGTGTTAAGCGTAATTCAATCTCACATAATTAAATAATAAGGGGAAGTTTGTTACCACTTATATAAACTGTAACGTAATATCTATTGTAGTCACACATAGCCATGCAGTGGATATCAGTAGCCATGAACCAATTTGGAGTTCCTATCGTTAATGGATTTCTATAAAGGGGTGAGTTGGACAAATTTGTCTAGACAGCCGGTGGATTTCCACCTTTAGGTAATAATTGGTTAGAGATAAACACGATTAGCAAATTGCTTCTAGTGGTTGTAACTTGAGGTTAAATAATATCGTTTGCAAATTAGCAAGTTATTGCATTTGATCGTGATATTCGTGTCCATGTCCTTGATATTTGAAAAGAAAGTCCTCTTGTAACTGTCTTGGTGAAGATTCTTTGGGATCTGATGTTTCTCTGTTCAGATGACATATGGGGCATGCTCTAGAAAAGTAAGTTTATACTTATATCACCACCACAAAATGAATCTTCATAATTTTTATCAGATATCATGGGCTCATGTTCGTCAATTTTCCCGGAACAGAACTGTGAACTGCTTTTTCATTGAATAACTTTTAGGTTCCTTTTTTCTAAATCAGTTTTATTGCCTGTGACCGAATATGGAGATTGGTCCCATGTCAAGTGAAAACCAATTTGTTAAAATCTAGTTTAACTGATCATTGTCAATCCTAATTCTTGTATCATATATAAAAGACTTGTTTGGGCCAACAGCTACATTGAGCACTTGTTCAATAAGAGCTTATCACTTGCAAACTTATTCATTAATAGAGAAGACTTAGAGAGAAGAGCTTATTTAATCAATTTCTCAATGAATTCTATTGTATAGTGCTAAATTTGAAGATGGTCCCTTTCAAGTGAGCATCTTTTGTTATATAATCTATTATGAAATAAATAATTGATATTGGGTAGCTTTTATAATGACAGGTTATGTGAAATATGCAGTGAGACTGCAACAAATGTTTCGGGTGTTAGTAATTATGAATTTATGGAAAAGTGGAATGAAAGAAGGTTCATGGAAGACGGTGGCAACTCATCCCGCAGGTTTGGTGGATGCTGGCGAGGACAACCATTTTGTAACTTCTTGATGGCATGCCTGGTAATAGCATTTGTTCTGCCATGGTTTTTTCGTGTAAATGTGTTCTAGCCGGTGAATCAATTCTTCATTCTCACTAAATATAGTGCGTGGATTTCTGGCATACATGGTATGATGCATCATCACATTTTAATGGGATGTTAATGCTTAATCACATGTCCTAGCTGACATAGGGTTTGTGCCATGAAGATGAGAAACTTCCATGTGAAGAAATTACCAGCTCAAGTTCCATTTTTTTGGAGAGGGTGTTGTTCTGAGGTATATATATTACACACACAAACACAGTATTTTACATTTGGGGGCAATACATCTTATTTGTAAAGATTTTGCTGCAAAACAACACTTAAGTTAAAGTTCTTTCCCCCTTTTCACTTGTTTCATTTCTTTCTGTTTTTTTGGATTTATTTGGCTGTGTCATCCTCTAGTGTAGTTTCAAGTAATAATCAAGTTTTGGATGATGAAATATGTGCTTATAAATGATCTTGATTCTCAAGTATATAACTTTTAAAAAAAATAAAAATTCTGACTCTTCTTCCTAATTATTGTAATGACTATAATGCTGTTTCCTTTAAAAATCAATGGTATTTAGACTGAGAAATTCAGAGAAAGTTACGCGAGCAGATGATGAAAAATGTTTAAATTATAATCATTTGATACATCTGGGAAGAAGAGAATAAGAATAAATAAATAAAAAAAGACATTGACGAGGAGAAAAAAAAAATTATACAATACATGTTTTATTTATGCTGTTCTGATTTTTATTTTTATTTTCTTTTTAAGTGTTGAAAATATACTCTGATTTGTACATTTTGATATCTCAAATAACTGAAGTTTGAAATCAATTGCTGAAAATGAAACTTATCAATAATTATTAGTGTCATGTATATCCAAATAAATGTCATAATTTTATCAAATTTGTCTAGTCAATTATAACATGTGTCTTTATCAATTTCTGGATCATTAAAAACAAAAATCTGTGTATAAGACCTGGAAATCAATTTTAGTGGTTGTAAGCTATTAGACAAAATATCACGTAACATCTTTCATGTCTTACATAACTTTTAAATAAATCCATTACATTTCTGCAATTTTTCTTGCTTTTTGTTTTCTTTTTGAAATCCTTTTTATTTATTTTTTTTAAACATTTTTAGTCATTTAAATCGCTTTTCTATTAACATTCTTGCAATTTGTTTTCCTTTTCAAATTGTGGAACTGAACTTTACTTTCAACTGCATTGTCCTTCAGACTTTTTTTTTCAAGTCAAGTATTTAAATCAGGCAGTTTTTTCTTTCAACCCCCATACATTTTTTTGTGCATTCCATACAAAAAGACTTTTCATTATTTTTTTAAAATTGTACAATTCAAAAGTCAAAAATATTTTTTTATAATAATTTGCAAGTTATGTTTTACTTTTAAAATACATAATCTAAAAATCACTTTTTTCTTAAACTTTTAAATTATACTATGGAAAGTTAAAAATAAATTTTAAATTACATAATATAGTAATCAATAATGATTAAGAAAAGAATTCAAAAAATATTTAATTTATGAATTACAAAATGTTACAATTATTTTTTACTTATGAATTATACAACTAGAAAATCTCTATTTAAGAAAAAAGAAATAATCTCTAAATTTCCCAAACCAGAAATATTTTAATTTTCAAATTGTAAAATGGGACTTTTTTAGTATGAAGATGCAGAGAAAAACATATAAAGGTAGAGGAAGAAGCAACCTTAAATTAATGCTTCTAGTTCCCAGTAATTGATATTTGCTTATGTTTACATTTTAAGCAATTAACATTGATTTTGTGTTATTCTTTTCCATATAATAATGATTATTAAAATAAAAATAATAATAATAATAAGATGTACTTTTTAAAAATTAAAATATTAATATTTTAATTTTAAAGAGTTATTTGACACTTTTTTTAATTTCAGACGCAGAAATTCATACACTTATGAAATTTTAAAGTTTTTTAAATTTTTCAGTTTTTTAAATTTTTCAGTTGGGATTACAGTAGAGATGATAGAGAAAATGATTATATATATATATATATATATATATATATATATATATATATATTTCAGTTAGTACATTTTAGCAATGTATACTGAATTTTAGTAGATAAAAATATCCTTATAGATTATTCTAAGTTTTAAGGTTAAAGATATTTGAATAATTTTCATTTTCAAAACTAAAGAAAAAAAACCCAAATTCCTTACTTACCCACTCATTTCTCTCAATCATTTCTCTTTCATCTCTCTCACTCCAACATTTTCTCTGTCATCTCTACTGTTGAAAAAACTCAGAAACACTCATCTAACCCTAATTCATTTGTTTCCACTTTAATAACAAAATAATAAAAAATGAACAGAGCAAGAACAACAAATTGCGGTGTCACGGGTTGCTTTTAATTAACTTATAACTCTTTTCGGATTCAAATATAAGAAAAAGATGAAAACAACTAAGATAAAAAACAAGAAACCCTAAACACTAACATCCATAATTGCTGCCACGTAATTATTTATCATCCATGATTGCTGTCACGTGTGTTAGTAATTATTATCTTTTATTATATATTTTTTAAAAGGTAGTTGGTTTTTAAAATAAAAGATAGTTGTTTTTTAAAATAAAAAATAATAACTACTAATACACGTGAACTAATAAGATGATAAATAACTAACTTTTATTTTTTTTTAAATTAAATATTAAAGTTATTAAAATATTCTTATTTTTTTTAATAGAGATTTTTTTATCCATTAAAACTTTGTTACACTCTGCTAAAATATTCTAGCTAAAGAATCCCTCACGTAAATTATCAAACTTCATATATATATATATATATATATATATATATATATATATATATATAAAAATTGATAGATGATATATAGGAGTAGCAGGAGCGAAGAGCCATGTTGACAATGGTGAAAATCATAACCAACTTCAGCAGCTGCTCAACTTATAACTGTCATACAAATGAAGCAAATTATCCCAGACCTCTGAAAGGTTTCATCTTCTTCAGACATTCTTTAAGAAAATGTTTATTATCTTCAAATTTGGACGTTCCTCGTAGTACTAGGGTGGGTGTCACTTTCATGTTGGATGAAAACGCCAAAATTAGCAAATTTTGCGAGGTGGGTGATCTTCGGAATGCCATGGAATTGCTCAAAATGTCCCAAAATTCCGAGCTTGACTTGAACACTTACGCTTCTATCTTGCAGCTTTGTGCTGAACGTAGGCGTCTGCAAGAGGGTAAGATGGTTCATTCAATTATCTCCTCCAATGGAATACCAATTGAAGGGGTTTTGGGTCCAAAACTAGTGTTCATGTATGTGAGTTGTGGAGACTTAAGAGAAGGGAGACGTATATTCGATCATACTCTCAGTGATAACAAGGTTTTTCTGTGGAATCTTATGATGTCTGAATACGCAAAGATTGGTGATTATCGCGAAAGTATATATCTTTTTAGGAAAATGCAGAAACTTGGCATTACAGGGAATTCTTATACGTTTTCATGCATCTTAAAGTGTTTTGCTACTGTGGGAAGGGTAGAGGAGTGTAAAAGAATACATGGGTATATTTATAAACTAGGCTTTGGTTCTCATAATACTGTTGTTAACTCCTTAATTGCAACTTATTTCAAAAGTGGAGGAGTTGACAGTGCACACAAGTTGTTTGATGAATTGAGTGATAGAGATGTTGTGTCCTGGAATTCGATGATAAGTGGCTGCGTGATGAATGGTTTTTCCCACACTGCACTTGATTTTTTCATTCAGATGCTTATTTTAAGGGTTGGTGTGGATTTGGCTACCTTGGTTAATGTTCTTGTAGCTTGCGCAAATGCTGGTAGTCTTTCATTTGGGAGAGCAGTTCATGGTCTTGGAGTGAAAGCTTGTTTTGGCAGGGAGGGTAGGTTTAACAATACCTTATTAGACATGTACTCAAAATGTGGTAATTTAAATGAAGCAATTCAAGTTTTTGGGAAAATGGGTCAAAAAACTGTTGTCTCTTGGACTTCATTAATTTCTGCTTATGTAAGAGAAGGTCTATATGATGATGCAATAAGATTATTCTATGAAATGGAATGCAAAGGCATTAGTCCAGATGTTTATTCTATGACTAGTGTCCTTCATGCATGCGCTCATAGCAATTCACTGGATAAAGGCAGAGATGTACACAATTACTTTAGAAAGAAAAACGTGACCTTGAGTTTGCCGGTGTGTAATGCTCTCATGGATATGTATGCAAAATGTGGAAGCATGGAAGAAGCTTATTTAGTTTTCTCTCAAATTCCAACTAAGGACATTGTCTCATGGAATATCATGATTGGTGGTTATTCAAAAAACTCTCTCCCTAATGAGGCTCTTAAACTTTTTTCTGAGATGCAAGAAGAATCAAGACCTGATGGCTTTACAATGGCTTGTGTTCTTCCAGCTTGTGGGAGCCTTGCTGCTCTTGACGTAGGCAGAGGGATTCATGGGTGGATATTGAGAAATGGGTATTCATCAGATTTGCATGTAGTCAATGCACTCATGGACATGTATGTAAAATGTGGGTCACTAATTCATGCACAGTTGCTCTTCGATATGATATCTGAGAAGGATTTGATCTCTTGGACTGTAATGATTACTGGGTATGGCATGCATGGGTTGGGAAATGAAGCAGTTGCCACTTTTCAGAAGATGAGGATTGTAGGTATTAAGCCTGATGAGGTTACCTTCACTTCCATACTCTATGCCTGTAGTCATTCTGGATTACTGAACGAGGGATGGGAATTTTTTAATGCCATTAGTGAATGCAACATTGAGCCCAAGTTAGAGCACTATGCTTGCATGGTAGATCTCCTTGCCCGCACTGGAAATCTATCTAAGGCGTACAACTTCGTTGAGACAATGCCAATTAAACCAGATGCTACAGTTTGGGGTGCCTTGCTTTGTGGGTGTAGGATCCATCATGATGTGGAGCTAGCAGAAAAAGTGGCGGAGCATGTTTTTGAGCTAGAGCCTTACAACACAGGATATTATGTTCTTCTGGCCAACGTCTATGCAGAGGCAGAAAAGTGGGAAGAAGTAAAGAAGTTACGCGAGAGGATTAGTAAGCTGGGACTAAAAAAGAGCCCTGGCTGTAGTTGGATAGAGGTCCAAGGAAAAAGTACCACCTTTGTTTCTGCAGATTCTGCACATCCTCAAGCCAAAACTATAGTCTCATTGCTGAATAATTTGAGAATAAAGATGAAAAGTGAAGGTTATTCTCCAAAGATGAGGTATGCGTTGATTAATGCAGACGAGACGGAGAAGGAAGCGGCTTTGTGTGGGCACAGTGAGAAGTTAGCTGTGGCTTTTGGTATATTAAATTTGTCCCCTGGAAGGACTATTAGGGTCGCCAAGAACTTACGAGTATGTGGTGACTGTCATGAGATGGTGAAGTTCATGTCCAAGACAACCAGAAGGGAGATTATCCTGAGAGATTCAAATCGGTTTCACCATTTCAAGGATGGCTTCTGTTCTTGCGGAGATTTCTGGTAAATACAATGAGGAAATTCAGTAGAGGGGAAATCATAATGATGCCATGTCAATTTACCCCTTTCATGATTAAATCTTATGCCAATCACGGTATCTGATTTGACATGGCACATTCATTGGCAAAGATAGTCAATGACAAAGCATAAGATGGATCAAGGATAGTCATAAATGCTGAATCAGAGGTTTGCACTTCAAGTTTGACAGTCAAGAGAGGCAATTTACGCAGTTGATTTCTGTTTGAAAATACTAAATTTGTCAATCACTGATAAACCATCCAAATTGTTGATATGGATTTGATTTGGAACCAAATAACTGAGGGGATCAAGTAGAGCTGCAGTATGTTTTCATGGAAAATAGATTATCAGGATGTTGGGATATGGGGGAACTGGAAGATCTCAACTTCCTTGAGATTGGAATCTATGTGTGATTTCTGTCAATGTTAATTTTTGTTGTCTCTCAAGAAGGGAATCAAACCAAGACTGACCATACAAATGATATTGTATTTCTCTGTAGTTGAATGCTACTTCGATGCAAAATCTTCTCCCTTACACATCTGATGCAATTGTGAATTTCTGGATTCAAATTAGTTGCTCAAAAGGGTAAGTTGCGTAGCTTGTTAATATTCACATTAGGAGCAGCGAGGCATTATCAGTTTAGTCATGAATATTGTTACTACACTGTTAACTTTTTTTATTTACTGATTTTGGTTAACTATGGTCTATATATACTACCATATTCATTCTCATGACCTAATCAGACAAATAATGTGTCTGTCTCAAACATAAACTTTTGAATATGGCTTGTTCTATCTTCTTTCTTTCCCTCAGAAGTCCTTGGACTACACAGATATTTCCCATTGAGGCTTCGCCGCAATAATAAATAGTTATCAGGCATCCAAGATGAACAAATAATAACTATGGTTATATAAACTAAAAGATAAACCAATGAAACTGTGATCTCAAATACATACATCTGTCAATTCAACCTAATGTTCATTTAATCAAACGAATGAATCAGGAATGCGAAATGGGTGATGCTTTTACCTGTATATAAGGTGGGGAGTCCTGTCCTCAAGTGGGAACATGTTTTTGTCTTCATACATAATGACTAGCTAAGTTATATTGCTGTTGGATATTGACAATCACGTCCATCACCATCTCGCATGTAACCTTTTGTTTTCCATGAAAAAAAAAAGGTAATAAATAAAGGAACTACGTGAGTGCTGCCAAAAGATTAAACGAAATCATTATATTTTCAAAGCTATCTAGCAGTACAAGATAAGCTGGTGACCTTCTTATATAATTACCCAATTTTTTTGAAGATTGTAATTCCGAAAACAAAGCTGGTATGCTTATGTATTTGGATAAATCATGGTAGCTATGACAACTAATAACCAACTACCTAACAGTAGCACTGACTACAAAACTCAACCAGAGTCAGACATCACCAATCATACATTTATCATTAACAGTGGCTTATATTAATTGTGGTTAATGACGCCGTGGCTTTTTTTCCTTACCAATTCGAGCTTACGTGAATTTCTGCAACAGCTCAAAGCTAATCTCGAAATAGATGATATATGAACCAAATTGGAATCCACAAATTCCATGATTGAATTGGTTTCTTTCCTGCAAAAAGATTTCCATTAACGTAATTTTATACAGTTGTACACATCTCTTTTTTGGCAGGAATAGTTACCTTAGATCCATACTATGCATGTCAATACTAGTTACCAGACGTCAGATATTCTCATATATAACATAAATGAGTAAATTGTTAGATGAGCTAGTATTTTCACCTCTTTTTCTCGTAAAATACATCAATCATTAGAGCTATAAATGTGAGCTTGTCATGTAAAATACATCAATAGAAAATTAATTTTTCTCATTATCTGGTTTTTATCTTCATGTGATGAATGATTTATATTGAGAATAATTCAAATATGAGTTAAAAAATATATATATTGGCATGTTTACACTTTGTTTGCGTGCAGTTGTCCCTGCGGACATTATAATGTTGAAATATTTTGTATGAAACCTGGAGGATCAAAGAGGAAGAACCTAGAAATTCACGTGTATGAACGAATGAATATGCATAATAGGCTTGTACATTTTGAGAGTAGAAATATACGTATGAACAGTTAACAATAATTATTTAGAAAAAAATATTTTGATATAGATTTTTTTATAATATTTGATACAGCATATATATACGTGTATTTTTTAATAATTTATTATTTATTTATTATTATACTGGTGTCGTATTAAAATATTATTAAAAAAAATTATATTAATGTATCGTTACTCTAATTATTTAAAAGTTACAATATCACTAAAAAAAATTATATGATTTTTATTTATTGATAAGGTAAGACTTAATGGTTGATATTAAAGTCTTAACTTTTGGGGGTTTGGTTCAAAATGGTCTCACCTTTTGAAAAAATTCAGTAAAGTCTCATATTTTGTTTAAAAATGTTCAATTCGGTCATTTTCGTGGATGCCGTTAAAAACTTAACGGTGCTCGTGGATGCCGTTAAAAACTTAACGGTGCTCATGTCACTGTGGCCAAATTTGAATGAGGTGTTATGTTGGATGATTACGTAGCACTGTGAAGTGAGTTGGTGGAAATATTTTAAAAAAATAAAATGACTTAATTTGGGTGGTAGGTTTAAGTGTGGGTTAAACCAAAATTACCTTTATCTAAGATTGATTTGGGGATTTCTGGGTAAAACATTGTTTTGCAGCACAATGTTTTACCCAGAAATACCTAAATGAGTCTTAGATAAGGGTAATTTTGCTTTAACCCACACTTAAACCTACCACCCAAATTAAGTCATTTTATTTTTTTAAAATATTTTCACCAACTCACTTCACTTCACAGTGTCACGTAATCATCCAACATAACACCTCACTCAGATTTGGCCACAGTGGCATCAGTACCGTTAAGTTTTTAACGGCGTCTAGGAAAAGGATCGAATTGAACATTTTTAAACAAAATATGGGGCCTGACCTTTTTCAAAAGGTGGGACTATTTTGAACCAAACTCCCAAAAGTTGGGACCAAATAATGTATTAAACCAATATTCTTTCACTTCATACTATCCTTCACATCTTTGAGAACTATCCTTCACATCTTTGAGAAGGATTAGAGTGTAATTTTGAAATAATAATTTTGTTACCAAATTTGAATTTATTTTGATATACGGAATAGTGTAAAGGTTTTAACTTTCATTTAATAATAAAGTTTCGTGTAATTATAAAAAAACATTCATGATACAAAATAAAAATTCACTTATTTTATATCATTAAAAACGTACATAAGCCTTAAAAATAATTTGTTTTTGTAATAACCTTTTAAAATTCATATTTAAAGTAATTCCTAATTGGTCAATAAAAAAATTATAATCTTAAAGTATGTTTAACTTCTTAATACAAGTTAAAAAATGAATTTTTAAGCTTAATTTAATATTACAAAATTAATTTTAAAAATGAAATTTACACTTATCTATACATTTTAAATTAGTTTTATTATTGGTGAGTATGTAACTTCTAACTATACATTCTATTGTATTAAAGATACAGGGTTGAGATAAAGATAAAGTCCAATGTCGAAAGTTATTTAGTATTTTAATTTTAAATAGAATTTCGATTACTAATAATGTCAAATTTTATTGTAACAAGATATAAAAAATAGAAGCATGGTTAAGTGTCCTTTGTCGAAACCATTTTGTAGGAAACTTCTGAATCTTCTCATTATCCAAAACTTCATTTACTTTTTAAAATCGGCATCTTGAATTAATTCTTAAATTCTATTTTCATAAGCTTTTATTTCCTTTAAATTAATCATCAAAAGGTGTATTTTTTTATACAGAGATATCATAAGCTCACACTGTATCTCAATTAGTCTTTAACAGTGTATTATGAACAAATAAACTTTAACGGAGTATTTTTTATTTCCAATGTTTTCGAAAAAAAAAACAATACCTTTTTAAACTTATTCTAGTCTCAATCATATTATAAATAATATCTCATTTATGAAATTTATAAAACAATATGTGATTAAATTAAGTGAATATATCAAGCATTTTACAAGAAAATTGTGAAACATGATAATGTGATATAACAACGTTTTAAATTAAGAACTTAGTCTTAAATTAATATTTAGATATTAAAAATACAAAATAATATCAATAATCATATAATTTAAAATAAATAAAATCTCATGAAAATTGTCCTATGAAGAATGTTTTTTAAATATGCGGTAGTAAAATGAAAAAAGAAAAAAAAAAGTGAAGCACGTGGGGGAGGGGGTACCTGATAAGTGGTTAATGGGGTTGGAAAATGTTGGTAGAATATAATGGTTTCTTTGGAATTTAACGACCAATAAAGGCCCTTTTCTTTAAGATGACAAGTTGGATACAGATTGCAGGATAATAAAACAACTAAAATTATTAGGACTAATAGTCAAATCAAATCTTCTCCTTTCTATCTTTCTATCCTCCACAAAAAAGCTTGTTGCGGCTCAAACATGGCAACTTCAGTCGCTGCAACATGAATAATTCTTGAGGAAATTGACAACACAATTTCACCATCTAATTTAATGGAAGATTTTAATGCAAGTAAGTGGTACCGTATATTATATAAAACAATTTACAAACCAGACTTCACCAAACAGTTTATACTTACAACAAGCTTCTAACTTTACTTGTCAACTGGTGGACCTCACAAAAAATTGTGTTGAAGATTGAACTCATGTAAACAGCAGAAACAAATAGTGACCGAGGACAAGGTAATGGACAATGGATCACATCACAGCATATGATGAAACAAAAAATACAACTAAGCTCGGCATATGATGAAATACATTAGCATCACCCTAACTTATGTGCAAATCAAGACAGCTCATATCCAATGTTTAACAGTGACACAAACCATAAATCGGACAAGAGCCAAAGCCAGAGCCAGATATCCACAATCATACGATTTCCAGTTTGCAAATAATACCACCAACCGTTATCTACTTAAGCAACTGTCCTTCTCTCCTACTCAAACTACCAAAAAAATTTCTCTAGATGTGCCCACAAATAATAGAGCATCACTGTTTTAGCCACATGCAGAAGACCTTGAAATAAGTATCATACCATCCAGCTATTTTGCTAAATCTTCGAAAGTTTTTGCCTCCAACTTCTGCGTTGAATCTATGCATAATTTCAAGAATCTCGAAAGCAAATAAACACGAATTTTCCCAGCTAACGAAGTAAAAAGGCAGACATTATTAATGCAAGAAAGAAATGAAAAGGGTGTATAGTTACGAATCACAAGTATGAAAAACAAAGGCTTATAGCACAAGTAACACACATCTTTAAGATACCAAAACCCACATGCACCATTGTCCACCTTCTACTCCAAACAACGAATAAGACGGTATCAAAAAATTAAAATCTGGAAAGTAGCATCCCATTATAAAGAAACGCACTACAGTGTCCATGAAGTCGATTCAACGTCTCTCCTGACTCGTTTTTCCAAATATCCCCACCAAGATACAACAATTTCGTTATTTTATTCTTTATCTTCCAATTTTGTTTCGGCAGTTACATATTCATTATCTTTCCTCCCCTCCAACCTACTCTGTAAACCCTGTATAATAATAATTAATAACACTAATACTACTACTACTACTAATAATAATAACAATAAATAAATGTATCAAACAGGGTGCACTCAACCGAATTTATGAATTTCCTAATCTAAAAATATCCAAAATTTCCTCTAACGACAGCACTTGGAGCAGAGGATTAAGAAAACAATGAGAAAGACAATGGAAGAGAGGGCAATGGCGACACCGAGAACGAACTTGTTAGGACCATGATGGTGCTCCTTCTTGTGTCTAATCCCCTCCCCATCACCATCGTCGTAATCATCGTCAGTGCTGTCATCTGCGGACGAATCCTTAGAGGGCGGAGTCACCGGCATTCCGTACTTATCACAGGGAGAGATGCCGAGCTTCAATTTGGAAGAAATGGTGGAGTGGTTGTAGCAGAGGTTAGTGTTGCCACCAACCTTTAAGACCTCCAATCGCTTGATGAAAGTGAGGTTAAAGGGCAGAACGCCGCGGAGGTTGTTGTTGGCGAGATTCAAGTACCTCAGAGACTTCATTTGAGAAATGAACTTGGGAATGGTTCCGTTGAGTTGGTTGGAGCTCAGATCCATGTGAAGTAGGCTGGGGAGGGCCGAAATGGAATCGGGGATGGAGCCGGTGAAGGAGTTGGAAGCGAGGGAGAGGTTTGTGAGGGAAATTAGGTCTCCGAGGGAGGAAGGGATTTCGCCGGCGAGGGAGTTGGAGGAGAGGTTGAGAAGTTGGAGGGAGTCGAGCATGGTGATGGAGGGGGGGATGTTGCCTTTGAGGCGGTTGTTGGAGAAATCTATGAAAGTGAGGTTGGAGTGGAGGTGGCCGGGGAGGGATCCGGTGAGGTTGGCGTTGGAGATGGTCAGGGTTTTGAGCTTGGTCATGTGGGCGAGGATGACGAAGGGGCCGGAGGCTTTGACTTGGCCGCCGGAGACAGTGAGGGAAGTAAGGTTCTGGAGCTGGGAGAGCCAGACGCCGGAGATGTGGCGGAAGCCGTTGACGGAGGAGAAGGAGGTGAGGGAGGAGGCAAGTTCCGGGGGGAGACGAACGGGGGAGAGGGGGCAGTTGAGGAGGGAGAGGGAGCGGAGGGTGGAGAGGGACTTGAGGGCGGTGAAGGAGAGGGAGAGGTAGGAGGAGCAGTTGGCGAGGCGGAGGGAGATGAGGTGGCGGAAGGGTTTGGAGGAGTCGCAGATGGTGGCATTGTGGAAGGAGGGTTGGGCGCAGGGGTCTCTTGAGGTGGGTATGTTGAGGGATTCTAGGGCTATCACTTGCTTTGGGTCAAGGGTGGAGGTAGTGGATGTGGAAGGTGATGCTGGAGATGATGTGGGGGATGGGGTTGGAGGGTGAGGGAGAGAGAGAGATGTGGCAATGGGGGTGGAGAGCAGGAGAAGGAGGAGAAGGACAATGAGAGCAGGTGGAAGAGGTCGCGGCGGCGGAGGCGGAGGCGGCGGCGGTTTCATGGTGGTGGTTTGTCAGGAACACATGAGATTACGAGAATGAAGTCTAGTGTGGGAACTCTGAAGTGAGTGACAGGGCAGAAAACAGAGGTAACATGTAGCTGTAGTATATAATAATAAAGTTCTTCCAACTAAAAAAGAAACTTTGTTGAAAACAAAAAAATTACTCTATTATTAGAAAGAAATTAGTTTTCCACCGTGGCTGAAAGATATCTTTAATATAAATCAATGAAAAGTTAGATATAGCACAACTAATAAATAATTAGGTTTTTTAAATGTAATGAAAAAAATGAAGGTATGTTTAACTTAAAATCATGAGAAGATTTTCATAAAGTGTAATATAAAATTACGTATTTGAGTGAGGAGTTAAAACCGATTGAAAATGATGTTAGGTTATTTAAGCAGACGTGAGCGGTTTGAAGGAACAACGGTCAAGATGGGGAATTTTAAATGACAAGAAGAGAAGAATGAAATATTAAAGAATGATTAGATTTTATTGTTAAGGACATACACTATTTCTTTTTATTACAACTCTTCTTCTTTAAAGTTTAATGTTTTTTTTTAATTAAAACAAATTCATTCAGATAAACATTTTTCGCTAAATTATTATTTGTGACAAGAACATTCTTTAATTGGTGCTTAAAAGGATTTCAGTGTCATTTAATTTCATCAAATTCTATTTCGCTATATGCTCACATATTCAATTAAATTGTAATGCGGATATATTTATTATTTAAGTTAAAAAGTTAGGAAATAAAATAAGTGAAATTAGTATATTTTTTATTTTTAAAATATGGTATAACCTTGGGTCTTTGAATTTTTTTTACAAGGAACTTGCCTTATAATCTCTTATAGATGACAATATCTATTGGGTTGTTCTTCACACAATATATTGCTTGTAATTATTTTATTATTTAATAAATATTATAAATATAGTTTTAAATAATTAGTTCGTTTATTTTAAATTTGTTTAAAAATACATACAAAGAAACTTTGCATCTCATCATAAATTGAAAATAAATCATGCATAAAAAAATCAATTGTAATGGATTATGGATTAATATATATATATATATATATATATATATATATATATATATATATATATATATTAAAAAAAATAAACTGGAGGTATCTTATACTTTAATACAATTGTATAGTTCACATAATAATTAAATTTTAGAAATAAAATCACAATTCATTTTACAACTAAGTTATTTGTGATAAGATGACAAGCTTACTGCATACATACTATGAACAAAAAACACATTTACATTTATATTTAACATAATTAACAATAACTATTATTAAAAATAAAGTTAGGTTGAGTTTTTGTCTTGTAATTATTTAGAAGATCGGTGTAATTTACTAATTTGAATCTTAATTTATTTTAATTATTTATTTTGAAATGTAGGGTCGAAGTCAACTCACACGAGCAATTTTAGAGTTTAAGATCTCTAAATGTTGTTTTTTATTTAGAGTTTTATGTGACAGTTTGTCTAATACCATTTCGAGAATCAGTAACTCCGATATTAAATGTGTATTAAATATAATCACTTATCTTTTTATCTATATTTATAAATTTTGGAGTAGACATTTGATTAGTAAAGACCTAATTACAACTTAATTGATACTAATTACACTCTGTCTTAAGTTGTCTATAATTAGGATTAATCTCATTTAAGAATAGACATTAGGTTCTCTTCCTCAGTTTACAAGTATTGTATGTTGACCATCCAGTCAGACTAAATTAGACCGTACAAGTTTCTTTATTTTCTAGTGTTTTATAATGTATTGAGAAATTTTTTCTGTCTTCTTCCAATTGGACTATTTTTAGTTCTCTCAATTGAAATCTTTAAATCTATAGCCTAGCTTTATATAATTTTTTTTTCTGATTGATAATTTGACTTGGTTATGATGTCAATAACAAAGGTTTCACAGTTTCAGTTTCAAAGCCAACCAGGCATAGAAGGAGAGGGTTCTAAGAAAGAGAAAAAGACAGAAAGAAGTCATGAATCGTTATGGTTGGCTTTTCAAGAAACCCTTACAAACAAGTGAAACTACTTTCAAATACTTTGACATAAAAACATCCTATTAACGTGATGTGTTGTTGTTTATAATGCACAAATGTGGATAACGTGCACAAACAAAAACTAGGTTATAAATCCAAAACTAGGGATTAGATTAGGTCATAAATCCCAACTTAGTTTTCGAAACCGTGAAACGAACTTAATTATAGTGTTCGTGCACTTACTTAGTTCAGTAATTCAACTTTTCTTCGTTAATTGTTGCGTTTTGAATTTTGATTGGGGAATTAATATTTCTTGTCACATCACCTAAAATTTACACAAACCAACAAACTATAAGTTAATTTATAGTATATCTTTTATATAATTTATTTTTTATTTATATATAAATTAATTCTATCTTTTCTATTTTTATTTTTTCAATAAATAGATTTTTTGAAAAATTTGCTCCAAGTATTCCTTTTTTGTCTACTTATGGATATAAATATCACTCACTAATTTTATATTTTTAGCAGCACCACTTATTTTGATTATGCATAGTAAGTTTGTTCGAATTGAAGTAATTTGGGATTTTTTAAAGTAATCTGAAAAAAAAAAACATCAGTCTTTAAAACTCAAACAATCCCTGCTCAATTACAGGCTCTTATTTTTAATAACAAATGAGTAAATAATATTAATAATAACAAATAAATAAGTAAATAAATAAATAAAATAATAGTATGATAAAAAAAATATTTCTCTTCATTTATTGTAATTTTCTTCCATCAAACAATCCTCATTTTCAATTTATTTCTATTTTTCTTTTCTTTTCTATTAATTTATTTTCCTCATATTTCTTTCCAATTTGTCAAAAGCTAACAAAGCTCATAGTCTATGAAACTATGATTTTAGTTTTCACATCATTTTACAGAAATAAGAACAAAATTTTAAAATAAGGGTAAATTCATAATGACACTAGATTAGATCTCCACTTATATATATATATATATATATATATATATATATATATATATATATATATATATATAATAAATTGAAGTTAAGTCTGTGATATCACCAACAAATATTATTTTAAAATCAGTTATTCAGAAGTGAAGACCACAGACGAAAACCAAAATAAAATATTGAATGAAACGTAGAGCAATGAAAGTGCACTTTCACACTCAAAATGTAAAATAAGTATCTGTTACTGTTATTTTGAAACTCCAGATATTTTTTATTTTATATTTCAATATCTTTTATTTTACAAATGCAAAAGTTAACTTTTTTTTAACTTTTTAATGGTTAAAACAATCTTAAAAGTAGGTTATTAAAATAATATTTTCCATAATTATTTTATCCTCTTGAAGAAGTACATGAAGAGTTTACCTCTGGAAACTATTATTTTATACAAAGAAATAGTCACAATTATCAATAGTTTCACCGTAACCTATTTAACTACTTTCAACCGGTGGTGCATGACCTGGTTGATACCGTTTATTACACGTAAATTAAATATAAAGACTTGTGAGAGTTAACTTTTTGTGAGAAGTTGTAGATCTAAGACACGGACGCCCTATAAAATTGTGTTTGTTTGTCCCACTTATAATATTTTTATTTTTTATTTTTTAAATAATGTCTGTTACAATTTGTAAATCATTCCACATCAGCATGACATGTTTATTTATACTTAACCTTAAATGCATTTCAA
This sequence comes from Vigna angularis, assembly GCF_016808095.1. Lineage (NCBI taxonomy): Eukaryota > Viridiplantae > Streptophyta > Magnoliopsida > Fabales > Fabaceae > Vigna > Vigna angularis. The sequence continues at coordinate 34,168,494 of NC_068975.1, read as the reverse complement.
CAAAGGACTAATACGGCTTAAATCATCATCTTGAATTCATAATCCATATTCTGAACATATGATAAAGAAAGCTTTTTTTTTTATAATCATTGATTACACATAGGTATAGGTCGGATAAGGTATGAATAATATTTACCTATTATTTAACTTGCAAAATAAAATAATTATGTCATTATTAATTAGATGTTTGTTTAAAAAATATCTATGAATTTTAAAAAACAAAGAGATATATGAACACTCACAAATATTTTAAAAATATATTTTATAATTTTTTAAAATAAAATCTAAATAAAAATTCTAAAAAATATAAAATATAATATAAATTAAATTAAATAAAAAAATAAAAATATAACTTTAGTTAAATTTAACTTAGTAAAATATAAATTAAAATTTTATTTTAATTAAATTTAACTTAATAAATTATATATTAAATTTTAGTTTTAATTTTTTACAAATAATTGATACCGTTAAATATTATACCTGAATGATAGTATTAAAATATTTGTTACTAGTTATCCATGAGTATAATATATTCGCGACATTATAAATTTTATTTACACATATTTATTGAACACAAGTATTTTTGTTATTCTTGATTTACAATATATAAAATTGAATGTGTGATATGGATCAACTGTAAACTTTGTTCATATACGAGTTTGTCTTTGTTAACTGACTATGTTTTAGACCTTTTAAGCAGCACCTATGAAAAAAAACAATACCATATTTTAATAAGAAAATTATACAATCATCATTCATATTATATATCGAAATTAAATTACACATAAGAATATCAAATATCAATATTCATGAAAATTATATTAATTCTTAATAATTTTTCATAACTTCATAACTTTATATATTGATATAAAAAAGACTTTATTCATAATGAAGACTTATATTTTATATCTTTGATTAATCACAAAAGTAACTCAAACATAATTTTGATAAGCATACTTTATAATATAATAAGAAAAATGTGTATATTATTTTGGATTGCGAATGTTGTATATTTGATATTTTTAAAAGAGTTTTGAAAATTTATTTATAGACAATATTTTTAATTATCAAACTTACGTTTTGTGAAAAAACTTGTAATGAAAATATATGAATGACTTACCAATCATATTCTAGAGACAACTTTCATAAATTAGATAGCATATAAGCTCACTTTAACTTGAAAAAATATATTTTTCCTTCTTAATTTGTTGTTCTAAAAGGGCTTAACTAACCCAAACATGTTCTTAAGAATGAGGAGACACAGATCAGCAGCTAGCACTAAGCATGGAATAGCAATGCCTCACTCACCGACCAGCGAATCACAAAGAAGGCAAAGAAGAACTTTGGAAGGAGTGGTCCCAATATTCACGTCCTCCATTAAGTGCACCAGAACATCCAGCAACAACACCGACCACATTAACAATGATAAGGGTAATTTTCTGAAGGAGTTAAGATGTAGTCTGGTTCATAATATTATAGTTCACCTAACTCTCATCACCACCTTAGGCACTGACACTCAAGTTGATGTTAACACAACATCTTCCGGAATCCTTGGAACATAACAACCAAACAGTATGAAACTCTTCAATCCAATAGTGACACCACTCCACTGCTGCTCAAAGCCCACTACAGTCACTGTAATGGAGAGAAAAACTCCATCAGAAAATGTTTTCACTGTGTAATTTGCATATTATGCATACTTATATTTCGTATATATGTCCTTTCTCGTTGTGATCGAGTCAAATAATAACAAATAAGTCATGGTCACCTACCAAATTTTTAACCCCGTGCATTTACAGAAAAATATTTTATATCTGTTGAAAGTTTCACGTCAACTAAATATAAGACTAATTTATAATATATAAGTGAGCAAACCTCATTTTACAAGCCTTTATGGATAAGAGTTAAGCTTAAAAACTAAAGCCTATTTGTGGATAAGAGTTAAGCTTAAAAACTAACTTTCTAATATAATATAGTAAAGTGGAAACCTCACCTTTTGTGATCTAGCATTTTCTAATATGATATAAGTGAATTGTAAACCTCGTATTTTCTCTATGGAAACATTCATTCTTCTATTCTCTGTCATGGCATCACCATGTCCAAGGAAAACCCTGAAAATGACAGACAGAAATTCTGCTCAAAAATTCAACTTTTGCAATGACGCAACTCTCGTTATTCCAATAATTGATTAATAGAACTACACAATCATACAAAAATGGAAAAGGTTTTCACTTTCCGTACAATCACTTAAAAAGTTCTTTGTATATGTTCAGAATTAAATATTGTTAATGATTATTTGATCACTAAACCAAACAACTAATATGGATGATGAATGTCCAAAAGGTAACAAAATATATTGCGGAAATTGAAGAAAAACATAAAGGGTTTTGGCGATGAAACAGTTAACTTAAAAAGCAATAATTTCTTGAAGCTAATTGTACAGCCTTTTCCTTTCTTTTTATCCTTTTCCTTCCAGCTCTTCATTCTATTTTTCCATATTGGATTCCCAGATTCATCATTCAATTCTACAGTAAAAACAAAGTCAGGATTTCAATCATGAGCATTCCTAAAGAAATTGTACTAAATTCAGTCTGAAATTTCTCTTTTCAGTATCCACTTTGGACACTTCCTAGCATGGTGCCTAACATCCTGTGTAATTGGGACGTGAACATAAAAAATACAATTAATTACCTGATTAAATGCAGCTTCACCATTAATTCAAGATAAATTGATTTCGAAAAACTCCAAAGATGTTACTTTTGGAATGTATATTTTTGGATAAAAATAACGTGGGTCCTTATTTTAATGCACCCCTATACTATCAGTAAAAAAGAAGACTAAAATACACTAAAGTTATAATTTAATCTGCAAGCTTAATTCTTCTATAGCTTCTTTCTCTCTTTAACCCATCCCTCCCAAACCACCATTGTAGATAATTTAAATTTTTAAACCTTCCAGATTGTTTAATCAGAAAAACTCTTGAAAACTTGTTCTGAAAGATTTTTGGAATAATTATTTCAGAACACCTTTTCAAATTATCCAATCTACAACATGTTTTTGCATTGCGAAATATCATATTAAATAGACCTTTGTCACACGAGTCAAATAGGCATTCATAATGTCATATAATCAGATTCGTTACGGAAGAGATTAATGCTTTCGGCTTTATATGAGGAGTGGGCTCACTTCCTATAAAATTAAACCGTTTATTGCAGTCGGTTTCTCTATCAAAGTACAACGTTGATATAGAATTCATTCTATATTATATATTCCACTTATCTTTTCAAGCATAGATACAGATCAAATTCCTTTCAATATATTCCAATTGGGCACGCGTTTGTTTATTTATATGCAGTGTTCACATAGCAATGTCAAGATATATTCACAAAAGTAGGAAGACATACAAATAGACTAACTTAAAAGTTCAGTAGAGAGAACAAGGGAAGATGACGTGAATAGCTTCATGCATTCAACAAGTACGTTATCATTGAACAGCATGATATTTATGCCATTTACAGCAATAAGCTACCATCTATTTGCATACTTCCCATGATCAAACAAAACATATAAGTTTCTATAGGCATGACAGAACTACATCAACCATAACAAATCCTTTGCATTTTCGTGAATCGGTTGCGTTTGTACAATTACAGACTCATACTCAAATTAGCTGATAATAAATATGTATGATATTTACAATGTCTGATTACTACAGCATCCATTGCGTCTCTTGCAAATCTACATAGCGCCATCAGCTCAATAATTCCTGAAAATAGAAATACATAATTGATACATCACCCAAGTTAATATGCAAAATGACAGTTACTTTTAGTAAAGAGTCTCACCCCCCTCCCCACACCCCAATCCAATATTTATTTCAGGAAACAAATATGACTAAGTGTTAGCAAAGTGTTAGTTAGACACTTTTTTCTTACCTTTTTTAATGAGTCCCAAATATCATTTATTGTCATCTACATAAATTTTACCTAGTAGAGTGTTGGAAAAGTGTATTAAAGGGGATTCTGCAGGAATTTTTCAAGAATTAGCCCATATTAAGCATTATGACAAACTATAGTAGCAAAAAGAGGCTGTGGTAAGATTTTATGGGAGAGGGAAATACCGCAACAGTAGTACAATTTACATCCAGCCCAGCTTCCATAAGGCAATGATAGGTTTCATATTTGCTAAAACATCGTTCTGCTTCAGAATCAAGCCATAAGTTCAAAAACAGTAAAGCCTCTGGGTGCATGTGTTTATCAAAATCCAGTGTTTTCCCTAGACTCCTCCGAATGACCTGAAGCTTCAATAATTCAAAGATTCTTTTCAGATTATGAAAAACATAAAACCTGATTGGATTTTAGTTATCATCACAGCCGGTACCTGAGCAATTTCATGGCCTTTATCACTGCTAGGTGCCAAAAAACTCTTTCCACTCTGACCAAACATTTTAAAAACTGTTTTCTTTTTCGTATAATCATTTTGTGGATAAAGTTTGTTTGGATCATTAAGGTTCTCTATACTTGTCATCTCAAGTCCCTTAAATGTAAACACGTACACGTCAGTTCCAGTAGCGATTAAGACTGAGCAGAAAGCAATAGAACATCTAGCTCAATTAGGCTGTTGCAAACCAAAATAAGTAGGAAATAGATTCATACATACCTTGGGAAGCTCCAATGATCTATTATGACAAAATGGATTATCTGCAGGAGTTGACTGAAGGGTTGGAATCCTTTGGACACATCTTTTTGTGCTAAAATCATTTAGATTATTGATTATTTGCTGGATCATAATCTCATCATGACCATGTTCATTATTTGAGCCTACTCCATCCATGGATGTTTGCACCAGCAATTCTGAAAGAACATGTATTGCACTGACCACTATCCCAACATCCGGTGTTGGAGATTTACTTAAGGACTTTGAAATACCTTCAAATGTTTTCAGAAGATCAGTAACAACAGCAACCCTAGATGACGATGATGCCAGAGTTGAAATTGGAGAACAGCTCTTTGTAGTAAAAGCATCAGTGATTGACTTACAAACACTGGGATCTTTAGTTCTCTCTGCAAAATTATCTGCATCCACAACAGCTTCAAGTTTTCCTATGGACATTGAGCAATCTTCTTTAGAGGAAGGTTGTGTCACCTTACAATGCAAATTTAGAGCAGGATCCAAATAGCTATTTTTTGGATCATTAATCGTATTAGATGCCTTTTCCTTTCCACAGGTGTTACTAGAAGGCTGAAGCTCAATCCCTGTATTCAGTTCTACAGGAGATTCAGCCATAACAGTTTTCTTGAGCATATGCTCTCCGGAGAAAACATTAGTAGCTAGAGGTGAACCAGAGTTGGAAGATCCAAAATCATCCTTAACATATGCAATACGAGGAAAGAACTGAGGAGCCAACGGGTTTAAACTGTTATGTTTTTCTGTTGCTTTCTCTGCATTATTAGTTTGTATAGATCCTGAATTTTCTATTTGAGTTTGACAAAAAGCCATGGTTCCCTTCCAACAAGGAGAATCCACATCAGAGTCATTTTCAACCAAATTTTTAGAAGACTGATGATTCAGAGAAGTATTTTTAGCAGAGGACATATCTGTTGTTAATGATTTGAGTGGGGAAACCTTGCAATTAAAAAGAAGAAAACTGCTAGATTCATCGTCCACAAGTGTTGTGCCTTCAGAATTTGACAGAAGGCCTTCTGCTACAACTGTACCAGTACTGGCAGACTCTGTTCGGCAGGGACTCAACCCATGAACAGCTTGGTTACCTGTACATGTCATTCCATAATTTTCTAGACAGATCAAAACTACAAAAGAAAATATATATACCAAAGTTCAAGAACATTAAAATACAACCATAGATGGAAGTAAGATTTTGATAGCCCTGGCAGCGGTTATAGTTGAACTAATTCTATTGGTTCATTTTAAAACCTATAATTCATGATATGGGGAGGGTGAGCAGTATTGTGAATAGTACAAGTGTGAGTCTGGATTCTACATTGGGATAGAAATGACAAAGTTAAACACAATATGAGAAAAAAAGACCCATAAACCTTTTAGATTTTAGATTAAAAGCAGTGTCAATCCCTTATGTGGACACATATTTATAATCTCTCCTTCATGAACACTCTCGAAAAAAAAAAACTATCAACTACAACAATGAAGATAAGGATTTATTTATGCACAATCAAACTTTAATCCTGGTGGGCTTGCTAACAATAGGTTGGAAGAGTAAATGGTAATCAAATTTTTAAACATATCAGTAAAAAATAAAACTTAAAATCAAGGAAACAATACCATATTTGTTGTTGCAAAACAGTAAACTGTCTATTTAGTTTTTTTTTCATTCTTGAGGACAAAGGCAAGGAAACCAAAGAATACAAATTTCTGAGGTACTTTATGCCAATGTATCATATCTATTACTCTCAACAAAAGCCTGATTATATTATGGGATATTTTAAATACCAAATTGGCTAAAAAAGAGTTTGTGATATGAAGTGATGAAGTGTTGCTTGCTTTAAGGATTGTTCGAAATATTATTTTCGAAAGCAATAAAGACCCCTCGAGTTTCATAGAAATTTGATTTTTATTCATAGAACCAATCGCTCAATTGTTAAACTTTACATAAGCATCGGCATGTCAGCAACCATAAAACACAATATGCAAATCAGAAAAAAAAAGAGTCTAAAAAACAAATCAGAGAAAATTTCCAGCTTGTAATCATCATTTAAGCAGTAAAAAGCTTAATATGTTACAAAAACTGAATGAAGCATAACCAATTATTAGGGTGACTGACATAAACATAAAATGCATCTAAAATTATACATTGGCCTTAAAAGACAAAACTAAAGCCGTGCAAATCAACATGGGAATAAAAGCACAACCAATATCAACATCTACATGACTATACACAGAAGTTAAAAAAAAAATGAAAGAGTCAAACATGAGCACACATGTAATTCAATCAAGCAAACACACCAGAAGAAAAGAAAAACAAACTACCTTCGTTAAACATGGTAGAGTCAGCAAAATCACTTCCTTTGGCAAACAAACTCTCGTGAGAATCCTCCTCTTGTTTCCCATGGCCTAAGGGTGAGTAAGTGGGTAACGAAAAATCCTCCCCAAACTCATCAAAGTCACTTTTTTTTGGTGATTCAAGAAAAGGGTACCCTGAAAAAAGGGAATTTGAACAAGGTTTGAGGGTTGAGCGGTTGAGGGTGAAGGGTTTGGCCAGTGGCGACAAACGTGTAGTGGTCAACGAGGTAACATGCTTGTTCTGATTCTTCATCATCTTTCTTCTCTCCTTTGCAATTTGGAAGTGGGAAACTGAACAGAATACAGAAGAAGAGTGTGAGAATTCCAGAGAGTGCAAACTCAAAGGCTGTGAGGATACTGACTTGGGAAAAAGTGTATAGCTTCGTTACCAAGTAGTGTGCAGGCCCCAGTTACCCTCTCTCTCTCTTCTTTTTCTCTTTTTGTTGGATTTTTGTAGTTATTGCTAAATTAATTTATTGGAAATAGTACTTTCCGGAAGGTGAAGAAGAGAAAAAATGTCAAATTTTTTGGAAAGTGATAACTATTAATGCACTTAAGTTAGCTTCTTTTTTATAATATCCCATGTTCCATTTATAAAAAAGAAAGCATTAAATTTATCTTATCCAATTATGGTGAGAAAATAAAAGTATATGAAACTATAATTTAAGAATATTACAATTCAATTATGTATATCCTTCCTCTTCTTTTTTTTCCTTAAAAAAGTGCATTTCATTTCATGTAAAGAGTTTATTTTGTCTAGTTCATTTATCACTCTTGTTGTTATCAAGCTATTATTTCTACTACTGCAAAAACATTAAAGTCTCAGGCAAAAACATTAAAAAGGTACAATTTTGTACTCAAAATTATTAAAATGATACCATTTTAGAAGTAGAGAAGTAATATAACTTCATTATAAACAAAATAGTGTAAAAATGTCACGATTTCAATTAAAATTTAAAATTATAATACATTAAAGTTACACCAATACTTTAGTTAAATTTAAAAAAGAAATACAACATGCAAAAGTCGAATTAAGTAACACGAATTCTTGACAAGGAAGTCGTATCAAATTTATTTATTAATCAATATTTGTAATCTTTTAAAAAATTTAAATAATTTTAATAAATTTAAAAGAAAAATTACACTATTTTTATACTTTTGTGGCTACCAAATTATAGGTTCTTGTATTCTTAAAGTTTCTGTAAAACTTGAAATCCCCTGCAAATCATTTGGGGTAAAAATTTAAGTTATTAAAAAAATCTTACAACAAACATAAGTAGAAGAGAAACTTCATTTATCGAGTAATCATTCATGTTTATAGATTCTTCACTCCCCTCTCCAACTTGTTAAATGTGCTTTATAAATTTAGGGTTATTTGGAAGATATTAAAGTGTTTACTCTAAATTACAACACCCATTGTAGCTTCATCCTTACCAAATTTTTATTTTTTACCCATATTCAAGGGGTGATGTTGGGCTTCCCAAAAACCCAAAATGGTTGATTTTGGGCCCTTGATGGACTGAATATCTTTATAGATGTTTCTGGGTTTGGATGGTGTTATATTGGTTGTTTACTTTATGAAGAAGTGAGGTTACGTAATGTATGTTTCTGACTAGGTTCTTTAATTTTTATCTAAAAATATTGTTTAATTTCTGGAATTAAATAAAAACTACTAATATGTGGAGTTGCAAAAGTATTTGATAAAAAAAAATTCTTTCAATAATTTTAATTTTTTTACAAATTTGTTAATTCTCTCTCTTTTTTATTAGATAAAAATATTCAATATTTATTTTAATATATTATGTACATTTTGTTTGAGATATTAAATATCTTTATTTTTTATTCAATATTTGTTTTAAAACATTGAAAGAATTTGTGAAAGGAATATAAAGTTACTCTGTCTCTTTGGATGGAAGATTTTATAAACCTACTCTTTCATACCAATATTACTATGTTGTTTTTTTTAAGATAGATAAATGTTTTCTATTTAAAATATTTGAAAAGTCTATAAATTTTTTCACAAACTAAATTTGTGTATAAATTTTTTATTTATATATAAGATGACTTGTACATTAAGTCACAATAAATTTATTATACGAAGCAATTTATAATTGCATTACATTGGCTTTTTTTATATGATTTACATGTTTTTATTAAATTTATATAAAAAAATTTAAGGCATTGAACGTTTGAAAGTGCTTTGATAAAATTAGAGCACCTGAACACATAAGATAAAGTGTAGATGTAAGACATGGTTGTGTTTTGTATATTCATGTGGAAGTTAGGTAGATCACTCACAAAGAACCATTATAGTTCAATATGCAATGATTTCTTAACTTTAGTGATGTGGAGGATGTGATGTTTGATCATACTTCGGAAAATGAACATCATGATTACAATGTTGTCTCATGCATGCTACTTGAGAGCTCCCATAATTATTGTGGTAATTGAAATTATAACTACAATAATAACCATAGTTTAAAAATTAACAAGTAATATAGAAAAGCAAAGAACATGGACGATAAATTTATAAGAAACACTCGTGAAAATAACAAGTTCTATCATTTTATGTTGTTTTTAAACAATTTTTTAAGTTTTATTTTAATTGTCATTTTTATAATAAAATATATCTTTAAAGAAAAATAAGATATCAATACTTTTATTAAAAAATGGTTACCAAATATTATAATATATACTACCGAAAGTTTTTAAATCCATTGAAATTATAAAATTAATTAATTTTAAATATATTTTAAGAATTTAAAATTATTCACACTCTACCATAATTTAAACTTATGTATCTATTTTGTTATATTATTTTTTATTCATTCTCAATCATGATATTATTGACTTTCGGCTGGTCCAAATGTCATTAACTTTATTGAAGCATAGGTTTTGTAGGTTCAACATCATTTTTTCCTTTGTTTGTCACCATTAATATTTTATTTGTACACTTACCTTAGCTAGAAATACACTATTTACATCAATAGTGTATTTTTAATTATTTTAAATACGTCTTTATTTTAACTAATGTTAACCAGTATTATTATTTGAGATTGTTTTGGAAGTATTTAAAATGTAGGCTAGAGTTTTTTTAACCAATGTTAATTAGATTTCTCTTAAGTATCGATAAAATTGTTTTTAGTTTGATGTTAACCAAGTTTTTTTATCGAAATTAGTACAAGAAGTTGTAATTTATTTTGAAGTTATAATTCTTTTATCGATGTTAATATGAATATATTTTTGGTTGATATTTTCAATATTATTTATCTTTGAATGTAAGATCAACTAAGATGTTTGATATAATTTTATAAGTCAATGTTAATGTGTCTTCTTTTAAGTAATTGTTGATCGCATTTTGTTTTTTTATTGAAGTTTCTACCCGTTATCTTTTTTTTTTTCACATACTAATTATTTTTTCAATCGAAGTTTCTAATACTATTTGAAAGTAATTTTTATACTTAGTGGTAATTAAACACCTATTCAAATAAAATTAAAATTCAATGAACCTTAAATTATTTTATTTAAATACAATATTTAAAAGACTAAGTAATTTAAAATATGAACAACTTGTTTTCTAAATATTTGTTTTCAAAAATAATATATTTTTATACACCTTTAAAATTAATTTGTACTTTTTTTAGCATTCATACTTAAATCGCTCAAGTCGAAGGTATATATACTTATAATTAAGTTATATTTTAAATAAACAACATCAATAATAATATACGAAATTGATGGTAGATTAAGCGACACTTGTAAAGTTAAAAACTATACTACAAAAATATAATAGTTGAAACGAATATATGATAATAAAAGTGAATTCAAAACGTACGATGAGATGCAATTTCTTAAGTACAATTGATTAGAATTATTTTCAAACTACACAGAGTTAGGAGTAGGACAAGGATAAGTTATTATACCTAAATAAGATTCCATGTCTTGCACGTGAGGCAATGGTGGTTCCATGTTTATATGTTCATAAATATGTTGGGTTATAACTGATGGATACAGGTAGCAGAAAACGCCTAATTCTTTCAAATTCGTTTTGATATGTCTAAGATTATGTGAATTGAGACAGTTTCTTAATAAAAATATTATATTGTATCATCTCTCAAATTAAATGAATCCACCCTTCTCTTATCTAAAGTCCCCCGACAAAATTAATATGTTATTAACCTAAAACATAAATGTTCAAAAGTCAGTTAACATGTTACAGAAATATATTTTCGTATAACCATTTTTAAAATCATTAACATGTTATTAACCATTTTTCGTATAACCTAAACTTTGAGTGCACTTTTTTTAAAAGCCAGATCCTAGTTATTAAAATCATAATAAATGAAATAAGTTGATATATGAGAATTCAAATTCATATAATTTATATCAAGTTTCCGAAGAGTCGAGAACATTACCGGGTGAGCATCTATCTCCTCTTCCCTGTTATTTTCTTGTTTAAGCAATGGGATATTACAGATAAACAGTGATAATGACTTGAAAATGAAGCTTTTCTCGTTAACTTGAGAGATGACAGTGAAGTTGTGAGAACCGATTTTTTAACATTATCACCACCAATTCTATATTGTGTTATGCACACTGCTCAACATCCTAGCATCACGTCGTTCACTTTAAAAATACATTCATTATTACATTAAAGTCGTGTAAAGTGTTGTAATTTTTTGCAATAATAACTCGACAAGAAAAAGGAATTATTTTACCAATCATAGTAACTGCAGATATTTTGTTCAGCTACACATAATAGAAAAATTAACAGAGAAAGAAAGACGGAGTATGAAACATGAGAAAGGTTAAACGAAACAGAATATAGGATTCCAGTGTTAATAGAAAAGATCTGAAATTTACAAAATTGGAACAGTGACGGTGAAAGGAAAATGAAGAATCCTAATAGGAATGGGTGGGAGGGGGTGGAATGGTCCTAGGGTGAGAAGAAACGAAGGGAAGGGTGCGGAGGATGAGAAAACGAACCCGTCGAGGGATAGGGGCGGAACGGAACACCTGCTCCACCACTCTCGCCAGCAACGCCGTGTACTCCTCCAGCACTTCCGCCACGATCGACACCAATATCATCTCTTTCACTCTCTTTTTCAACACTTAATTTGGCTTCCGGTGGGTCGGGTTGAGTTTGTATTCGGAAACAGACACTGAGTTATGAACGAGATTTTTTAGTTTAAATAAGAGATGTTGGAAGTGAAAAAAAAAAAAAGAAGGGAAGGTGACCTGGGTAGCCTGTAGTATTGGAGAGTATGGTTGGAAATAGATAATAACAGCGGCGCAGTCACTCCTCCAAAAGCTACGAGTGGTAACCGGTTTCCAGTTTAGTGTTTCAGTGTGCTTTTGATTTGGTTCAATGTCTCAATCTTATCTTCTCACACAACCTTTAACATTTTATATTCCTCTCCAGTCTTCGGAAAAAAATAAACTAAAATAAAACAACTTATCGCCATACGACGATTTCTTTCCGTCTCTTGTTCCACGTTACAACCTAAATATCTGTCAATCATTAGTTCTGTACATAATTCGAGAAAAAATTACTTTCACCAACTTTTGCTTATACAGAGTTACTTTTTACAAGAAATATTTTCTCAGAAGTATCCTAACTGAGTATTTGTTTCAATTTTAAGAAAATATTAGTGTTTCTATTGATTTAAAAAGTTGTTTTCAAATTTTTTAAAAATTAAAATGATTTTCGTTTTGAAATTTTCTTAGATTGATGTACAGTGTTTTTTTTTCTAATAGAAGATTGATATTTTGAGGATATCCTAACTTAACAAAAAAAACATCTGTATAAAACACACTCAAATTTTAAGCGAAAGATAAATATCTTCTACAAATAAATGTCATTTTCAGAGTTTTTCGTTTTAAAAGAAAAAAACGTGTTCCAAAAACATTGAGGGTGTGTTTAGTTGGAGGTAATTGGGGGAGAGTGATTGAGTGGATTTGAGGGGATTTGAGGGTGCTTTTTGTGTGTGTTTATTTGAGTAGATTTGAAGGTAATTGAGAGTGAATTTTGGGTTGAAGTTTGTGAGAATTAGTGTAGGATTTGATTGATGTGAAGATTTTAAAAAATTAGTTTAATTGGTAGAAATTGAAGATTACCAAAATGTCTCTAGGTATTAAAGTAATATAAAATTATATTTGTTAATGTTATATTTAATTGTAAAAATGTTTATTAAAAGTTAAAAATTTGGAATAATTATTAAAAATAATTTAAAAAATATAATTAAATTATACTTGATTGAAATGATTTTTTTTTTTAAATATAGTACTTGTTTGTGATATAATTTAGTTTTAAGAAGTATAAATTTAATTGTTATGGAAGTAAAATTTATTCATTTTGTAGACCACATAAAATTAACAGAAGTTATAATTATCCATTACATCAAATTAAAACTCATTGCATACAGTGACGTCATAATGAAAAACTTAATCATCTAAATGGTGAAGAATTAAGTTAACATTTTGATTCAGCTGAGCAAACTGTCGGTTCATGTCGAGAGAAATGTTTGCCAAGTTATCTTCAATACGCTGAACCCGCCCCTGCATTTGTTCCATACCCGGCATTCTGTGTCAGAAATCGGGATAGAACGGTGCCTGCAGTGTCAGAAATTCAACAACCCCTTGATGAATAAGATTATGTTGAAAAAATAACCCTGAACCAACAAATGATTCGAAATTCATTATTTTAGGAGCGACAATATTCCTCGTGTAGAAATCACTTGCATAGTTTTCCATCTGCTGGCTATGAGTAAAGAAACGACGCTGATCTAATTGTTCCGCTAGAGATGGTCTGATATGTGCTGGATCTTTTGACTCAGTCAGGGTTTCTTTTCCCTTACGACTTTTTCTGGACCTTTTGCTTGATGATGACGCCATTTTACAATTTCTTGAACAAAACAATAAATGAAAACAAATTATTCAATATTATAAACAATAACAACCAATGTCAAATAATTAGATCATAAGCATAAACATTACTAACACAAGTAGTGATAATTAGATCATGAGTCATAATTACATTAGAAATAGAAGTCATAATATAATATTAATACAAGTAGTGATCTAACACATCCTATCAATTTCCCCCCGAATACATTTTACATAATTTATTCCACCGCTTATGCGGTGGAAGTCCCATCAACCTCTTCACACATGTGGGATTTGCACATAAGAAGTCATAGCATTGCTCCAACAAAGTCTCATCAGATATCTGCATCCCACTCAGCATATAGTAAATGTCAGCTTCTGTATATGTGTAGTTCGGGGTCTGACGAAGAATTTCTGTTTGAGAACGTAATATTTCATTCCTATCTTTCATCGTCGAAACTTGTTCTACGGCTGCATTAGAAATGACCCCGAGATGCACATTTGAAGAGGTAAGGGCATCAGTGAAACCGTCCAGACTGCTCCTCAATGCACTAAAGTGAGCATCAACGACATCGACCAGCGGTGCCTTCCTTTTGGAGCCTCTTGAGGATGAAGTTCCACCAGATGGAACGGAAGGCACAAATTGAGTATTCCCTGGACTATATTCATCTACAGATGGAGGAGGTGATGCTGGAGTTGGGTCTCTGTATGTCGTCCAGTCAGGTTGTTCTGGAATGTACTGAATGTTCTGATTCAAATCAACACTAACACGAGGCGTAATCCGACGACGTGTTTGACGAGCGGTCCGAACACCACTCCCAGTAGCTCGATCAGAAGCCCACAACTCCACCATTAAATCATAATGTCTTATGCTGGTAACTCTCCACTTTGATGCAGCTGGCCTCGACTGAAACAACGTACATGAAAAATTTAGTGGTTGAAGTTATATATTTTAATAATGTACCAAAAGTCAATGTTTAACAAATACCTGAATTAGGTCAGCCCAAACCTCGTCTTCAGCTTCAAACCTCATAGTGACACTATTCCAAGCAAAGCCACTCAATCCACTAAAGATGTCATGAGCCTCCCGCCATCTGTCTTTCAATACCTTTTGACGATTTTTTACATTAGCTTTAGTAACATAAACATAACCAGCGTTATGAAGGAATTGAACCATGTTATTGTATGCTTGGGTTGTCCAACTACCATCAATCCTATTCCCCAAACGATTCTCCTCAATCATAGAATGCAAAAGTTTTGCATCCATGTCCTCAGTCCATTTGCAAAACTCTCTCATACCACCAGAGGTATCAGTCGCAGCACCCTTACCCCTGTCCATATTAAACCTATTTGATAGAGAAACCAGTAAGAAGTGAAGTTCAATTAAACATAAAAGTAACATCATGGCATATTCAAATCATAGAGTCATAACAATATATTAATTACAATAACTAAGAATTTTGATAATCTCGCCACATTTGATCCGCTATGGCATCCCTAATAGTACTACCAACCCTATAATCATCTTCACGAACTTGAGAGGATGACACATTCTGCTCTTCCCTTTCATTTAACTCGTTATCAACCTCATTAAGCAATGGGTCATCCCTATCAACTCCACGGATAAAGTTGTGTAGGATACAACAAGCCAAAATAATATTCGTCATCGTCTCCAATTCATAATGTGGTTCAGTGCCACTTGCAATGATAGAGAACCGTTTCTTCAATACACCAAATGTTCTTTCAATAACATTTCTGAGTGATGAATGTCGATGGTTAAAGAGCTCTCGTGCATTTTGTGGTCCTCTGCGAGAAAATTCTTTAAGGTGATATCTGACGCCTCTATATGGTGTCATAATCGTACTTTTCAGCATAAATCCAGCGTCGCCGAGATAGTATTTTCCTACAGGTATGTTCACATCAGTACTGATTAATTACAATAAATTCCCAATCATTATATTCCAATGAAGAGACTTACCTTGGGGGATGACCAACGGATCATCTCGATCAAGAGCATTTTTTAAGATTCTAGAATCAGATGTTGTGCCTTCCCACCCAGCTAGAACGTATGTGAATTTCATATCAAAGTCACATGCGGCAAACACATTTTGAGTTGGCCAATCTTTTCTACCACGAAATCTTGGAGCATCTTCTCTTGGCACCCTTACACGAACGTGAGTACTATCTATGGCTCCTAAGCAATCCTAAACATTGAATTAAGAAGTCATCATACAACTGCATAACATTAACATCCTTTCATAAAATCACAGTCTGACTAACACATTGAAATCATTACCTTGAAGTAAGGATAAAACCGACTGTTGTTCAACACATATGGATGAACCTCATCTCCTGATGGCTGAGTTAAAAATTCTGATTCTAGAGTTATAACAGCATCCAGCACATTGTGAAAGAATTTGCTTACCGTCGCCCCAGATCGATGAAAGAAAAATGCGACACTCCAATTCTTGACATTATGCCCAACTATATAAAGAAATTGAGCTACTTGTTCCTCCACTGTAGACCGAATGACGTCTTTAACTAACCCAGTTGATCTTAATCTCTCACAAAGATTAATAAATGCCTCTGGACCCATCTGAATAATGTCACGACATTGAGTAGTATGCACCAGGTACGACATTAACTCCTGTCTGCGACGGTCTTTGTTGGGAAGGAAATTGCTAACACTACTTGGATCACTCGAGAACATATTCAATATATTCAAGGCATGACAAACAATGCATAACATTGTTAGTGCAGCCAGGGAGGTGGTTATTTGTAAGTGTTGATGTAGTATTGCGACTATATTAAAGTCAACACCAACCACATCATCATTTATATCTTCACGGTCCAAGTATGACATGTCAAATTCTTCTTCCATCTATATTTACTTAAACAAATAATCATACTATAATTAACATCATGCATTCATATATTCATTAAACATAATCCTATATTCATACATTCATATATCATATATCATATATTCATATATGAACAATATACATTAATACATTCATATATCATATATCATATATTCATACATGAACAATATACATTAATACAATCATAAATTACTTAAAAACAAAACAAAAATATTTAAATAACACATTAAAAAACATTAGGCTATTTATTATAAATAAACGAGCAATAACATTCATCTCTTCAATCTTCATTTACAAACAGCAAATTAAAAAAATTAAAACATTATTTTCATATATTCACACATTATATTCACACATTTCACACTGACTTATAATAAAAGAAAATATAATCTAACACACATTTCATATATTTACATATTTAATATAAACAACTACTTAAAATATACATTAAAAAATACCTCTTGAAGACCTATCAAAATGAAGATTCACTCTGCAATGCACGTCCACTTGAAACCTTCACCCTGATACAACAAACATGGCAACGAGATTAGAACCCTAATACAACAAAAATGGCAACGAGATTAGAAACTTATGAATATAGTATACAATACTAGAATAAAAACTTTCTTAACCATCATATACCTTCAATAAACCTTGGTAATACTGGAACTTCAGCTAACTCCTTCAACTTTAGTAGCTAACTCCTTCAACCTTCACCACACTCCACGAATACACCAAGTGGATGAAGTTCTCCAACCTTGACCTTCACAAGCTTAACCTCCACAAGTTAAACAACAAGTACCTTCACTTTCTTCAGAAGTCCTTCACCTACAACACAAACAAAACAGAGGTTAGGTTAGGCTGGTTGTGCATCGTCAGCTTCGTCACCATCCACAGACTCCCAGCCAGTGTCCATCCTTCCCTCCACATCCTCCACCTTGGTGACCTTCATGCCATTTCAGCCACAACAACAAGAATGGCCCAACTGCAGCAGTAGACCGGCAGCAGCAGCAGCAGCGGACCGGGAAGAAGCACCACGGCACCGGACCAGGAAGAAGCAGCAACACCACCAGCACCAACAGCGGACCGGGAAGAAGCACCAACAGCAACGGACCAAGAAGAAGCAGCAGCAGTAGCGAAAGAAGAAGAAGAAGAAGAAGCAGCAGGAGCGAAAGAAGAAGAAGAAGAAGAAGAAGAAGAAGAAGAAGATGGCTGTAACGAAAGAAGAAGAAGATGGTTGTAACGAAAGAAGAAGAAGAAGATGGCTGTAACGAAGAAGAAGAAGAAGAAGAAGAAGATGGTTGTAACCGGATACAAATGCAACTGATCCGGATACACCAAATATGGAAATTGAAGAAAGGGCTGTAACCGGATACGAGCTTCAGTGATCCGGATACATGCACCTAGGAATCCAAAAAACCATATTCGGATATGGCTTCTCACTTTTGTGAAATGGTAACCGGATACACCATGCACCAACCCGTAACCCAGCTTCTTCTTCGTCTACACCCGCTGGCAGCAACCCGTAACCCAGCTTCTTCTTCGTCTACACCCCCTGGCAGCCATTTCCTTCCCTTCAAAAACACCACTACTCCTGCAAATTTCGTTACACAGTGCTATAGAAACCTCACCTCCTTTTTCTTCTTCACACCCAGCCACCTTTCCCTTGCACAGCAGTAGACAGTTCTTCTTCTCGTTCAAACAGATACAGCATACATACACCATATTAATACATGGTCAAAAAGCTATATCAGCAGTGCAGTGCAGCGTTGTGTATTATCAAGAGCAGGAATCTTTCCTGTGCAACGTGACCAAGGCTGTAGCTTCTCAGGAATCTTCACTGTGTGACCATGGCTGTAGCTTCAGGAATCTTCACTGTTCTTTTGGCATGCAGGCACTCGTGAATACACAGTATTATGGTGGTTTGATATTTTATTATTGTATGAGAATAATAACAAATCACAAAAGGGCAGATTAGGCAAATCACCCTTCTTCCTTGCAAATCATCGCAGTTAAGAGAGTGATGCTACAGTACGTGAATCTCGCTGTTACCTCCGATTCATCACTCACAATACTACGCAAGTGAACACGATATTTTTTTAATCCATCGCTCTCTTTCTCTCCTTAACAGTGTATCACCTCAAAGTGAACACAGTCTGAATCTTTCACTCTTGTATTACAGAAGGATAATGAAGGAAGATGACGTCAATAATTGCTTTTTTTGGTAAGATGTTTATAAAGACTTTTCAGAAGTATTAAGGAATCAAATTTTAAAATAAAAAAAAATTAATATTTATACTTGTAGAAGTATTAAATAAAGAGATTACATCAATATATATATATATATATATATATATGCAAATTTTAAATAAATTTTATTTTTATTTTTAAAACAACAATCTTTTTCAAACTTAAACTTCTTAAATTTCCTTTATTTTCTTTTAAAATGTTTTTAGTCATCTTCTTATTCCTTTTTAAGTCAGTTTACCAATAGAAGATAAAATAGAAAATACGTTAAATTTTACCTATTAAAACTTTTGATGTGAGAATTTTTTTATATATTTACTTCTTTATTTATTTTTTAAGTATATGATTAAATTTGAAAACATTAATATATGTTAGTTCAAGTCTACATCAATATGTTTGATTTTCAGTTAAGATAAGTCTATAATTTGTTTAAGAGTATGTGATTTTAAGTTAAGATAAGTTTTTTCATTTTTATATATTTTTGTTCATTGATTAGGAAGTTTACCGATAGAGATTGTTTGCGGATGAGTTTGATATATGAAAACTTTAACAATATAGATTTTATATATTGTTTAATTAAGTGACTAGATATCCTTTAAGGAAGGAGATTCAATGCTTAAACCAGAAATGATAATTGTAGAGAAAGTAGTATTTCTCTACAACCTTAATTACGTGGGAGAAATTTCGTAACAATTGACAACTCATAAGTATTAACTCAATTTATTAAATTATAAGTATTTGATGAAATACAAGATAGATGTAAATTATATAAATCAATATTTTAATACGCTATTAATTTTTTTATTTTATTTTATTTTATTGAAAAAATTAAATTTGAGATTATTTTCAATTTTAACTTTTAAATCTTTAAACTCTTTTAATATTTTCTATAAATAAAATTATACTAATTATATTTATTTTACTTTCCAATGTACCATATTTTTTGTCTTAAATATTTACATTAATCCTATTATAACACTTTGGATTAATAGAATCGTTCTACTAATTAGTATTAAGCATAATAGCTACAATATTTTTGCAAAAAATACATCTTTTAGTTTAAAAGTTCTTTTTAAGCTAAAAGTATTTTAACTGTATACGACTAATTTATTTTATATAACTTTTTGACGATGTATAAAATAAATTAAAATATTGAAGTACAAATGTTCAAATTTTTCGGAATGTCAAACCTATTTTAATTAATAAGTTTTTAATTTTAATGATGGTTTTTCAGATATTATGATTAAATTTTAGTTACAAATAATAAAATGTTTAAGTTATTATATATTCTAAATATTCAAATAAATGAAATTTTTTGAAAATTTAATAATATTAAACTACTACATGAAACATATTCTACAAATAATCTATAACTATTATATAAATGATGAGTGATTAACTGATAAGATATTATATAATCTACATGGTTGATTATAGAGAACACTAATACTTCAACAACTTAAGAGAATATGGAAAGTAAAAGGAAAAGAAGAATGTGAAAGATGGTGATGGAGGGTTCAGAAGATTTCGAAAACCAAGAAGTTGTTTAAGTGTGTACGTAAAGTTTCCATGCAGAAGCAACGATTCTTTCCCTTGGAAATGGTAAGGACTGAAGCATGGCAGATAAACAAGTATAACAAGTTAACTCATTGCCAAGCAATTCCAATTCTTTCTTTAGCTTATTTTTCTGCTCATTCAAGTCATTCCACACACTTTAAGTTATTCGCACAAGAACTTAACTATAACTCTTTCGCCTCTTGCAATATAAATAAATCATGTTTTCAACTCTCTTACACACTTTTGTTGTTAAGCCAGCCATGCCTTCAGAATCAGCTCAATCTCCTCCTGCGCAAGGCGACAAACACAAAAGTTTGGACACTGAAATCAGAAAAATGGTGTCTGCAATCACTCATCGTGTCACTGATAACAACTCCACCCACCATTTGGAGAAGGAGGATGAAAATGACACCAGGATCATTACCCTTGCAGGAACCAACGATGGAGCAACACTGCGAAGTGAATTAGATGAAAAATCAGGCAAAACTGGTGTTGGTGAGTCTGAAGCATTGACCACCTTTATCAACAGCAACTTCCAAGCCGTCAACAATTCCATCATGTATGGCGGTAGCTACCACGCTAATGACCCTGGTGTGCATTTCGATATCTCAGATTTCATGGATCAAGCTCAACCTCCTCAAAGCCACCACCACAAGGCTGAGAAACCTGCTGAAAAGAAGGGAAAGAAGAAAGATAAAGAAGCTTCCAAAAGTGACCATCAATCTCGCTTCTAATTCAAAGGAATAAACATCTTTTGTCAATCTTAAACCTCTGCTCCATGTTTGCTTCAATAACCATATGTTTTCCTGATATGATTTTTGGATTATTTATGTTCTTTTCTTTGTTAGTTCAATCGTATTTAAGATCTGTATGTGTAAGTAAAACTGTAATCTTCGTGTTAATGATATATATGTAAACACTGCCTCATTGATGCCTTAAAGTTTCACTATTGGTATCATTTTATTTCATGATATTTATGTATGTGTACGTGTGTATACAAAATCTCCTTAATTTATTTCTGGCTTTCATTATATTGATCTTTCCTTAAAATTTACTAATGAACGTTAAAATATAAACATTATACGTTCTGTAGCAATTTCGGAACTTCTAGATATGAATTTGAATGAACATTAAGACATTAATGTATACATTGATATTGAGTTATGCAAATTCAATATTATTCCATCTTTCTATGTAAGTGATGACAATAAATATATCTACCGTAAGTGGTATAATGATTAGAGTATATAAATTTACAAGCTCTGACCGTAAGTATCATGCCATACCATAGTTT
This sequence comes from Vigna angularis, assembly GCF_016808095.1. Lineage (NCBI taxonomy): Eukaryota > Viridiplantae > Streptophyta > Magnoliopsida > Fabales > Fabaceae > Vigna > Vigna angularis. The sequence goes on along the minus strand of NC_068975.1, from coordinate 34,146,588 downwards.
AGTGAGGGCCATGGGGAAGAATGTAAGCAACATCTACTTCTTTATATATTATTTTACTCAATCTTATCTTTTGCATTTTATTCTTCAACTACAAACCAAATCACGTTTCTCTGTGTATTTGTTTAAAATATTACGTAGTTCACATTATTGTTTTGTTTTTATTTAAACAAAAGGAGGAAAAGAAAGAAAATGTTGAAAAGAAGGAAACAGAGAAGACTATTATTTTAAAAGCACTTGTGCATTGTGAAGGTTGCTCAGACAAAATTTGTAAGTGTTTGAAAGGTTTGGCAGGTAATTTTTTTCACTGCATATCTTTATTAATAATACATGTGTTCGTGTTTGTGTTCTTGTTAGTATGTAATTAAGAAATGTGATGTTTATACCATGTTTAGGAGTAAAACAAGTTCAAATCGACAAAGAACAACAGAGGGTGATTGTAAAAGGTGAAGCTGTGAATAATCCTTCCCTGGTTTTGGAAAGACTTCAAAAGAAATACAGCAAGAACGTTGAGTTAATTTCACCAAAACCAAAACCAGACAAACAGAAAAATATCCAAGAAAAAAAGGAGCAGGTGTAAATTTTAAATTTTATATTATTATTATTATTATTGTTATTGGTCTCTTATCTATTATTTTATTATTGCAAGCAGGTTAAAATAAAAACTGTAGTGCTCAAGATATATATTCATTGCGAAGGCTGTGTACGAGATGTCAAGAACAAGATTGAGAAGATGGAAGGTAGATATATTTGTTCACTAAAAGTCATATTAAAATTTTAAAAAAGATGAACTGAATTAGATCAAGAGACAATTAGTAACTTTGTTTAAGATCTAAGATAGCATAGGATTGATCATATTGTAAAAATAGTGTAATATTTAATTTGACACTAAGAGATATATAGGTGTTGATTCTGTGGAGGTAGACAAAGAAAACTCACTGGTCATTGTGAAGGGAACGGTGGAAGGAGCAAAACTTGTTGAAGCTGTGAAGAAGAAACTAAGAAAGCATGCTGAGATTATGAAGGAAGAGATTAGAAGAGAACCCAGAAAAGAAGTGAATGATAATGAAAAACGCAGAGAACCTATTATAATATATAGTTATCCTCCTCAATATGCAACCCAGCATATTTATCCCAATCAAACCTTCAATGATGAAAATGTTTTTGCATGTTCAGTAATGTAATCTAAGAAGCAATAGTAATTTTCAATGAGGTTTTTTCTTTATAAAATTAGTTTATTTGCGATTACTTTGTTCAGTATAGACCAGGAAAAAAAGTGTTCATGCACAGTTAAACAATTTACATTAAGAAAACTGATTTTTGTTATAAAAACATGTAAAAAAAGAAGAAGAAGAGACGAAGATGCTGATATCAATGTGCATTAATGAAATATTAATTACTAATTGTTGAATTACAGTTTTCCATGTACATAAATTTTACTTTATGTTATTTTAACTAGGATGATTTCATATGTAATGAAAAATTAGGTTAAGAAAAAAAATAAAACAAAGAATTTAACATAGTTCAATATTACAGTCCTGGGAGCCAATGGGGCCATCACGAGTCAGATTGGATTTGAAAAAAATGTAACTTCTTTTATGCGGATTAGTTTTCAACTCGGCTTACTTAAAAGGACTCGTCCGGATTGAACTCGTGTGACTCATCAACCCATTTAATTTAATTTAATTATTTATTATTTTATGTTTCAATATTATTAGTTAGCATTTTTTTTATTATATTGTGATGGGGATAAAAAAATGTTTCAAGAGAAAGAAATATTATAAATTTATCTATTCAAGACTCTAATATTATAAATAGACAAGTGATACAAAAATGATCCATACTCAAAACTTATTTGTTTACCTATGATACAAAAATGATAAATATTCAAAACTTATTTGTTCACCTTTTGTCCTTATTTTTGGATTACGTTTGAATTGTATAATATATTTTTTATTTTGAATTGTCTTTGGAGTTTAACATCATTTTAGAGTGAAAGTAATTTAGATTTGAATTAAAAAATTATAATTTTATTTATTTAAAAAAACTTATAATTAAGTGAGTAAATGAGTCAATCCGTTTAACCCACCAATCCGTGGTGGGTCGGGTCAGATTCAAATTTTTTCAGCTCGCTAAGAAGTGAGCCAGGTTGGATTAACTCACTAAGTAATCAAAATGGACCGGACCGGGTCGAGCGGAGTTATCCATTTTAACAACTCTAATATATAATATAATATATGTTTACATCTGAATTAAATCAAACAAAGTATCCATGTAATAAAGCATTAGTTTACTTATAAACGTAACGATATTACTTCGTAAGTTGTTTAATAGAAAGAATTGTAAAGAAAAATAATGTGATAAAAATATAGAAAAAGGTTTATCGAATTAAACCAATTTTCCATCTAACAAGACTCGGAATATAAAAGTTTATCCCAACGTCTAACGCAAGAAGTTTGATCTTTCCAAAGGTGTAACAAGTTAGCGCCCCGATCACCCTTCTAAACAAAAAGGTGTCAGATATGTCCTCGTTTGTGGAATATATTATTTGGAGTAGATAAAAAGATTATATTATTTTCATAATTAGTTATATGTATAATCAATTTTTGTTACAAGCCGTTTAATGAAAATTATTTTTTGTTTGGACAAAATAGCAGAAAGAGATTTTAATTTTTTTTGGATAAATAAAGCAAACGCTTACATTTTAAAGCAACTGAAAATTTATAACATGAGATGTAACAAAATTAAAAATTCGCAAAGTCAATTTTTCCCAGTTATAATCTATCCTCTTCAGAGATGTTTCTTTTTTAATAAACAGCTTACTTAAATTAGAGGGAAAAAATTGAAATTTATCATTCTATGCTCTTAATATGCAACTTTAACCAGCTGAGTAGTGACATCTATTCACGATTATTTTAATACAATTGTGATCATTGAAGTTGATCTACATGAAAAATGATGCGCAATTAGTTTGATAAGATCACTCTGATTGAGAAATCTCTGATAAAGAATATTAGAAATACTCTCATGTTACAATTAAGATTATTCCAACATTTTCTTTTATCCCTCACCGAGGATTTACAGTTCAAAGAACTAAAGTAAACTTCACAACCAAAGAGACAGATTATTATATACAAAACAAAATGTATCTGAGGAGAAAATAACTTCATGATCATTATCTCATGATGTTGCGGGTTCAGCCCCATCGTGTAGAGCGCAACAAATTGTAGCTTTATGATGTCCTTGGTAAACTTTAATATCTTCACCAGTTGACATAGACCAGAGTCTAGCAGTTGCATCAGATGAAGCTGCAACGAAAATACTGGGCTTAAATAGATGGAACTATATTGTAATATATATTCGATCATTAATAAATTCTAAGATCAGATATGTTTAATTTGGCTATCAAGCACAATAATCGATAACGAAAGGACTCTATTTTGCAGGTGTGGGGGAAACGTTATCATTTGCAATTTTCAAAAACAGGTCACTAAACAATCACTACGCAGTTAAAACAAGAAACGACGTGGACAGGCCACTCAAATGTATAGCTGACAGAAATGTTTCAAGACCAACAATTTCTACTAAATGCTTCCTTTTCCTTTTTACCCTCTTTCGCATAAAAAGATGTTCTGAGAGAGCACAATTAACACACTAGTTATTATCAAATTATTACAGATCATGGAATCATAGTGTAAAGATGTGATGTGAAAAAAATATCATGGAATAACTGTAGAAAATATCATATAACACCTCTTCTAAGTTAAACTCCATTTCACACACATCTGGTTGCTGAATGCTAATAACAAAAGTGGAAAATTATTGAAAAATTACTCAGTACCTGTAATAAGATAGGCACCATCAACAGAGAAGACACAGTCCCACACCCAGCGTTGATGACCTGGTCAGACAGCCTCACTTAATGACAACGAAGTTTTGGGAAAAGTGAGAAAGCACTTGATTATCACAAGACTTCATAAATTACCTATAAGAGTTTTTTCTAGTGTAAAACCATCAACATTCCATATTTTGACAGTATGATCAGAAGATGCAGTTGCCAAGTACCTAAAATAATAACACCATAAAAGAAATATTAAAATCCTACAGAAGCTATGAGATACATCAATACTTATTGACAGAGAAATTATCAGTACTGGGATGGAACGCTGAACTGGACCCTCATCCAGTCAAGGTTAGATATATAAATATAGAGAAATGCTTATACCTAGAGGCAACCATCCAGTCGACAGTTTTGGGACACCAGCAAGGTGCGGTATTAAATGTTAAGTGCTTCCAATTTAAACTTGCACATTTCCAGTTTAAACAAGTATAGAGATTTAAATATTCTTAGACCACTTGCATATTGAATAAGCACGTGCAGAGAAGCACACCTTCAACACAGTGGACCATGAATATGATTTAGAACAAAAGGTAGCTTCACCGTACTTTCTTAGCTATAGAACAAAAACACCGACGAGAGCTTTAATTAAAAGGGTAACAGTCTCCCAAAGCCTATAAATTATACTCATCAACAAAGCATGCAGGTGAACATGTTGCACACATGTATGTTGAAAGAGCTTACGCTCAACTTCATTACTTAATTTTCATAAAAAAGAGAGCCAATATTTCATTTTATCTAAACAGAACATTAACATTTGATCCATTTTGCAAATACTTTACAATTCAATTGCTGACATTAATAAGATGTCGAGGAATAAAAATATGTAAAATATAAGCATAACATTTATAACCTGTGGGGTTCACAGAATTCGGGTGATAAAAGACATTTGAGGATGTATCCCGTGTGTGCTTGTAGCTTGTGAAGAGGCTCAAAGTTTGTCATTGTCTGCAATCAACATACTCTACTGGGTCAAACAAGTAAAGTTTGATAGCATGGCAATATCATTCTGATATTTTTGTGAAGGCACAACCTGAGTTCCTCGCAACAAGCGCCACACATAACATGTCCCATGATTATTTGCTGCAACTACCAAGCTCCCATCCCACATTACCGTTAAAGACCGTACAGCTGTATCCACCTCTGGCACCTACATTTCTTCCACATGTTGAAAATAGTGTTTCATCCATAGTATTTATCAAAAAGCGATTGACAATTCTCCAAAAGGACATTTAGGAATTAGGAATATATACTCATAAGGAGTTGGGGAATGACATTTCTCAAAAAGGAAAAAATATTACAAAATCTATAGACCATTTAATTAGTTCAGAAAAAAATCCTTGGGTGAAGCATGGAGTGTTTTTGCAAGGCGTATGGAGAGTTACAGCGTTTAAAATTTTTATACAGTTCATTCCTTGTAAATACTGTTTTTCTTGGAAATAGAATATTTTGCATCTTGTTCTACAATGATATCCATATACAACAGAAAACATCATAACTCGTACCAATTCACAGCTGCATGAATTTGCAGTCAAATCCCACACTCGGATATTGCCATTTTGGTCACCAGATATTAGTTCCGTCTGTTAGATCACAAAGAAAACAAAACAGATCAATTAGAACCAACCACAAAAAGAAGAACCCAACAGAACCACAGTCTGATGTATCTGGGTATAGCAAAATTATCATTGAAGAAACAGTATCAATGACCCCATTTTTCAACTGAAATGCAATGAAACATAGACAAGCACTTACTATTGAAAGTCTGTCAGAATCCAGATCTAAACCTCTATTACTAAACTAATGGTTATATGAACCTTAAATGATGTAAAATAAAATATGAAAAATCTAAAGCAGGGATGCTGTAACATCAATTCTGTCCAAGTAACTAATCTGATTAATGCATTAGTTATTTTCATTATTATTTGTTACATCTTCTAACACACTATATTCTGTCAACGATCAATGTAACCTGTAAGTCAGAGATAAATTGTATAGCCACCAAACAATGGTGAAACCTAACCTGATTTGGGTGCAGCACAACAGTGTTTACAGCTGCACGACTTTCATATTCCCTTTGACAACCTGGCGCCCTGCATATTTGTTATATAAGAAATGATTGTAAAGAAATAATTTAAGGACACAAGTCGTATTACAAACATATTATATTACATGTTGTATATATACTTCACCTCAAATCCCAGATCTTAACTGTACCATCCTCTGAACCAGAATACATCCAATTACCATCACATTGAAACCCAACTGCCATAACGTTATTCGTATGTGAATCATAACTCATTACCTGCAACAAAATCAGGAACATAAGTTGTTTGAATCCAGAAAAGAAATGATTAGCCTGAAAGTAAGTGTATATGCTGAAAAAGACAAACCGGTTGGGGACTATTTGAGTTAACATCAAACAATCGTATGTGAGGATTTCCAGCTGCAGCCAAGTAGCGTTTATCTGGAGTTATCTCCAGCCGATTTACTTGCTGTACAAATAAGATATAGCAAAATATGTTGACGAGTTATGAACTTAAGCATTCCAAAAAAGAAAGGACATCCTTCTTGATAAATTAGAAATACGTAAGAACAACCATCGAACATTAGGTATACAGAGTAGCACTGAAACAGTAAACTTTTAATCACGCCATAATTAACACTAACGCATAAGAGGCACAGTACATTCAACAGCAGAATATTGACTTAAAGAGGGAACAACAAAAAGTTTACGCAAGTTTAACTCGGTCTCAAATTTCATAGAAATGTTTAGAAATAATGTGTCTCATCATCATAAAGTGTTTTGAAAAATACTAGTTATGAGATTTGATCTGATAAACCTACAAATGATTGAAGTACCACTAACAAAATGACAAAAATGAAGGAGAATAATGAAGGCAAACCGAATCAGGATATTGAATGGTGCGGTAGCAGCGGCCACTCTTGGCCTCCCAAAAACGAATGGTGTGATCATAGCTCGCAGTTGCAAGTATTACGGTTGGTTGGCTCATTCTACAATACAACTCTTTTTCTTCCTCTTTCAACCAACATTTATCTATTAAACAAAAATCGATATGGTATGTGATTTGATTGCTAAAAACAACTATGGTATGAAACAAAATAAAGAAAAGTAATGAACATACGATGAGATGTTGCTAGAAACAACGGAGTGAATCAAAATAACCCCAAATTGACTATCACAAGAATACCCTAATTGAATACGGAACAGTGTGGGAAAAAAGACAAACCTCATGAGATCGCCGTCTCGCGGTGTTTCCGCCGCCGCCACGTCTACGGTGGTAATAGGAGCGCGCCGCACTAGTCAATTCCCCACTTCATTTTGGTCTTCCTACATCAAAAGCGCCCCGTTTTGCACTAGAAAGAACTAGTGAGATAATTGTTTACGATTTTACCCCTCTTCTTCTTGGTTGGGCCTTTGGATACTTGTCCATGTCCAAACTAAAGCCCAACAAGTTATTTTCGATTTTACATTATTAATTAATCAATATTTAATCTTTCCTGATTTTTATTGAGACTTAAATATGTTTTTATTTTTTCTCTAATAATAAATTTTTATTTTCTCTTGAAATTTTCTTTGTTTCCGTCTCTCTAAAATTAAAGACTATTACTTTTGATTCTTAGCTTTTTACAACATTATTTAATTGCTTATATGTTGAATAAAATAGGTTAATTTTTATAACATAAAATATATTTTTTAGTTGTTACTAAAAATGTTATTTTTATATACAACATATAGTATTATTTAATATATAATTTTATTTTTATATGAAAGTTTAACCTATTTTCTTTGCCCCTTTTCATTAAAAGTAATAAAAATGTTATTATAATTTTGTTTGATTACAGTTGTATATTCGTTTTGATTGGCAATATACAAATATTTATATAATTTCTCCTTACAGTGCATGCGAAAGTAAGATCCGATTCCTCTATTTCCAAGATTCTGGAAAGTACTGTGCGAAACTATGTTCTGTTTTTGTTAATAAATGAGTATCAAAATTTCGTGACGTGTTCTGTATTTTCTTTTAATCTCCACGGTAGCCTTGCCGTTGTATAGATACTTGATGAATGTTTGGTATTTTTTTTATATGACTTTACCATAATTTGCATATTTTTTTGAATTGACAGACTTAAAATTTAATATGTTTGATATTGTGTAACATCCCAAAATATAGTAACACCATATAGTAGAATTAATTACATTTAATGATAAACAAATCAGTCTTAAATACCGTAAGCAAAGGTTTAGGTCGAACGACCTTACGAGAGGTTAATTAAAAAAACACGCTCGACATAAACGTACCCAACCAATGGTTACAAAGCACAGATATAAACCGATCGACCAAATAATATAAAGGTCGATCCAAAAATTAGTACAATGAAATATCTAATCTAACATATAACCGAACGTCTACTGTTCGGCCTTCACTTCAACATCTACAGGGTTTGCTTCCTCCAAGTTTTCTTCCTCCAGCGTTTCCTCGAGCAACACCTCACCATCTGCTCACATCCACACGGATGATCATTGCATTGACATGACAGACGTACAGAGACGATCGACAACGCAAGGAAGAGAACACAGGGTAAGCTTATTGAATTTAATTCAAGTAAAATCATTCATTTCATAATACATCAAACATATCAAATATTTCATTCCACACAACACATAGTTCAATTTATAATCATCATGTAGTAGCAATATAAATGACGACCGTCCGGACTGTATGAATCCATGTAACCGCAGGCGTTCGTGCACTCGGGTGGTGTGGTAACTGTATTACACTCGACAACTGCCACCCGAGGTTAACCCTATCAGTCCAAAGTACTCAATAGGACTAGAGTCTCCTGCCATTCCCACGCATGACCTACTCCCCTCTACATGAGGACGAGCACTCACGGAATATCAGGATGAACAGCCATCAGCGATTTTACCATGGTCATACTACACACTTCTCATATACAATTCATAGAGTCGTTCCTCCACGGAACGCTCGCCCAAATCCCACAACCATAGTTTCACCTCATATAATGTTCGGCATTTATAATCTTTCACTTTTATTTTCATTTTTATCTTTCAATCCAAGTATATAAGATCACAAACGTTCAGCCCCCTTTATAATGAGGACAACCGTGGAGAACAAGACCGAAGAATTTACTCCGTTCCAAAAACAGAATAGAACCGATTTCCAAATAGATGGACGACATGTATTAAATCAAGGGTACTCGACACTATCGGTTGACACAGATGGATGATCTGTAGTCACAAGGGTGATCGACACAATAGGTCGACACAGATGAATGATCTGTAGTCACAAGGGTGATCGACACAATAGGTCGACACAGATGAATGATTTGTAGTCATAAGGGTGATCGACACGGTAGGTCGACACAGATGGATGATCTGTAGTAACAAAGACTTTTCCAGAAAAGAGTAAGAGCGCTTGATGTAAGACCGAGCACTGCCCAATACGATTACTATGTGTAAGATCGACACTGCTCATTATGAGCTCTAAGTAAAAGACCTACATAGTTCATGCTCGACCAGAACCCTTCCCAAATGAAAGTATTCCAATTCAAAGAAGTTTACTGGAACATCAAACGGTCGAGAACCGTTTAATGTCGGACATACGTTATCATAGGGAAGTTGATATTCAAGTTTCACTTATGTTCACTACTTCTAAGCATGCATATTTCATATTCACATGTATCACCCATATCATACATTTCAACCAACATATATCATGTTCATGTAGTACAACAACGTTCGATCATGCATACTCAACCAATATACACCTCATACTTATGATCATATACCAACAATCAAATAACACAATTCATACTTCATGCGACACACATAATGTTCATACAGTACACGACAAACATTCCCTTACCTGGATCAGAAGTGAACGTCCTAACTCAAGGTGTTTGGTTCGTCCGCTAACAGTTCTCTACTCACATAGGATCACTTAATTCTTCCAACCCGATCTAACCATAAAAACCAAGAAATACTAAGAACTCAACCCTTCATGCAACCAGGATTTGGCTTTGCATGAGACAAAAAACGTTCGACGAAGAAGAGAGACTTACCAGTATCAGAACGTTGAGGTGATCGGTTCAAAACGAAGCTCACGACACCAGGAATGGTTCTACGGTTTCTGAAACGTGAACGGAGAAGAGAAAGAAGAAGTTTCAGTAGAGAGAAGGTAGAGGTTTCTAGAGAGAAGGTGGAGAAGAAGAAAGGCCAAAGTTTCGTGAGGAAGAAAGTGAATGCAGAGAGTGAGAAGAAGTGTTTTCAGAGAAATAAATTTTTCTTCCCCAACGTCAAACGGACATGCACTCTCATACTGACACCTGTTTCCCACCACAGATTTTCTAAGAATTTTAGAATGACACCTGGCAGACGTGCATGCGGTGCAAAGTGGGTTTTTAATTTCCCTGAGCAGTGATGTGGCGTGTATTAATGGTGATGTGACAGGGATTTGCAGTGCTGATTTTCTAGGGTCTCACATTCTTCCTAACTACAAAAATTTTCGTCCTCGAAAATTAGAAACTTACCCATAATTAAGTGGGGATACAAATCTCTCATAGCATCCACCACTTCCCATGTTGAATCGCCAGTCTTCGCATCCCACACCACTTTAACTAGACGAACATCCTTTCCTTTGTATAGCTTGGTGCGGTTGTCTTCCACGCGAACAGGTTGCAATCCTAGCGTTCGGTCGTGGCGCAATTGAACATCTTCCAGCTCCAAGATATGAGAAGGATTGACTATGTACATCCAGAGTGGTGATGCGTGAAAACTAGATGATGATTCGCTAATTGAGGAGGCAATGATATCTTCATATTCAACTCGCCAGATTCTATTTAAGATTTGGTAATACTAATGAATTTAAGAAACAGCTTTTAAGGCAAACTGCTCTACCTAGCCGCACACGTCCTTAGTAAATATTCAAGGCTGACTGGTTCCAATTATACCGAACGGAAAAATTTGGGTAAGGCTGAATGGTTATGGAAAGAGAGTGAACTACAGAAGAACTCTGAAGTAAGTAAACGGTTGATAACATTTAAATAAGGAAATAAAGGTTTTGAAGGGTTAACCGATCGGTAACATACGTACCGAACGGAAGAAATTACTATTTGGAAGAGTCACAAGTCTTTCAAGCGGAAAAATTTTAATATGGAAGTTTCTCACTTATTTGATTAGAGTGTGACACAGAGAAACAGAAGAAATCAGAAAAATAGAGGAGAGAAAACACATAACGAGTAATATGATTATCAAGGAAAAATTATTATTGAAAACTAAGACAGTTACAATATTTATATAGCTAATCCAAGTGAAGGACAAAAATGGCGAACGCTAGATAAATAATAATAAAAAAAATAGAGAACGAACGATAAAGAATGAACGAAATGAAAAGAGCGAATGATAAGGAACGAATCAATAAGGAACGAACGAAAAGGGTCAAACGATAAGGAACGAATGAATCCGAGCAGTCAAAAGACACGAACGTTCGTTCATAACCGAACGCTCAAAGGGAGAGAATGTTTGGCCACAAATGATCAGACAAAACCAAACGATTTACAACAAGAAACTGAATAAATATAATTTGAAGTATAGTATCAAATATTTTAAGTTTAGATTAGGTAATGAATTTCTTGGTTAGCGTAGAAAAAGAAGGATTCTTAGAGATCGTTTACTAGGATTTTCTTCTTTATCTATACTAAAGGTAATTTTTATCTCTGACCCCTAATTGATTCAAAGCAGACGTTTGTACAAATATGCGAACGTCAGAATCGATTTACTCGTCGAGCCATTCCTTCAGAATGATAACTGGATAATTCTTCAACCGGATACCCAACTTACTCTTCATTGGCTGCACGGAACCTAGAGATGAATTAAAAAAATTCTACCAGAATTGCTACCAGTTTGTATTCTAAGAAATCAATCTGCTTACCTACTGTGGGGTTAAACCATCATTATCGTTAAGGCCTCAAACCGATGCTCATAAAGCAAAAATTCTTGGCCAGTATACCCTCAGTAACTCCAATAGTACCTCGACCTTATGACCGATCGACAAAGGTAATTGGCTAGGTAACTGATAACTTTTTGGCAAGTGTACCAAATCGTTCTAAGTAATAAAACCGGTAAGACCGGATATCGTTTCCCAAGAGACTCGTGTCACCAAACAATCGTATAATTTCCAACTAACTTAGACTAAAGAATGCTTCATAATTTGTGTTTTTGTGTAAATAAAGTAAACATGAAACATAATTAATAAAAGTGATCTTAGATACTCAAACACTTGGAAATGGAAAGATTAGAAATGATTTGGAATGGTATTGTTGGGGGTATGATTTCACCTACTTCACTCTTATGTATAGAAAATCACTTCCTCTTCATTAATATGCCAATGTCAATCTACTAAATTACTCAAATCCAATCCCTTGGTAGAGAGAGCCTAGACTTCCTTATTAGACTCCAATTCCTTGGAAAACTAAACAATTATTTCTGCATTAAGAATTGAGATCTTAAGACAACCAAAGGTCCTAGCTCTATTCCTAGATACTATTTCCTTTAGGTGTTTAATCCAAGTCCAGATTTACCCAACATTTTCCAATATCAAGCAAACCCTAAAATCATGTAATGGGTAGCAATTTCACAACAAGCATTAAGAAAAGGAATTAAACACTAACAATCAATGAAAGAGGCATAAATTCATTCAAAACATAGTGGTTTACATAAGATTTCAGTGGCTACATCAATCCCCCAACAATAATGAAACTAGCTCTCCATGAATGGAGAGCTCAAGCTTACAACAATGGTGGAAATGGAAGAAGGAGGAAGACCCAAGGTTGAAGAAGGACTGTTTCCACAGCTCCTAGCTCGCCTCCAAGAGCTCCAATTGAGAGAAATCGTGTTTGGGCAGCAAAAGATCCCAACCCCTTCGCGTTTTAGGGTTAAATAAGCTAGATCTGACACATCAGCAAAAGTCGCGCCCGAGCGCCCTCTCAGTCGCGCCCGGGCGCGAGCCTCTCGGAAAAAGTCGCGCTTGGGCGCCCCATTTCTCACGCCCGGGCGCAAGCTTCTCGCAAAAAGTCGCGCCCGGGCGCCCCTTTTTCACGCCCGGGCGCGACCAGCACACAAAACTGGCACCTGGTCACTTTTCTGTGCAGAAACTGACCCTGGTGCAGTCGCGCTTGGGCGCCCCTCAGCCAGGGGGGGCTTGGGCCTGACTTTTCAGCACTGCATCATTTTCACTTTTTTTGCAGATCTGCTTGCTTCTCATGCTTGGTTCAGCTTTAGACATTATTGGAGACTCTTCCAAGCTCATTATTAGCTACAAAATAAGGGATTATTGATGAAAGCACATCAAAGTAGCCAAAGATACAATTATTTAGAAAACAAGACAAAAGAAGAGGATTTAACAAGTTATAAGTTATAAAGGAGTTGATTTTGCTACTAAATTGATGCTTAGATAGTGGTAAAAATTAGCATTATCAGTAACCCTATCCTGTTGTCGTGCGATCTCGAAAGTTCTACCTTTACATTTTAACATGTTACACTATAACACATAAATCTAGTTACTTCGGCTTATAAACCCATCTACTAAATTGATCGCGATGACCTTACAAAAATCCATCTCCCAAATCACTATAAGGACAAAAATCTTTTAGTTGAACTTTCAACACACCGTCCATTCGTAACTCCAAATCTGCTCATTACTCACTTTCGACCTGTTCTACCGAACGCTTCACTTCCTACTTCCAACCTAAGCCCCTAATAACGTTCGTATCATCACTTATAATGTTAAGTGCCTAAAACTTCTCAATCAACCCAACTCTCGGTTTATCACTGTTTACACACGCCCTAGTATTTGTACTTTGCTCATCCAGTAATTTATGCTTTGAACAATTCCACACACAACTCTTCTTATCCTTAACGTTCCTAGCAGTGCTCTTAAATGTTTCATTCTGATTTATCATTCTTGTACGCTAGTAAAACGTGCGTACTACATAATGAAACGTTCAACTCATTCAACTGGTTCTTGGGTTCCATCCACTATGTAAAGGCTATTTTGTAAAAAGTTACTGATGTTAATCTAACACCTAGCATAAGTGTGAAAGAGATTGAATTCTTATTCTGAGTAGACAGCTGTGGTGCCGCTTTAGGAAGACTCATCAGTCCAAGCATCTACTATTACCGTTCGGTTTCCTTCTTGCTACCGAACTGTCTAATTTAAAAGAAACCGAACGTCGACACACCGCCCTCGTGAAGTATTCTCCTAAGTTAGTCAATCCTAGAAAATTACACTCTTCACTACTACAATAATAAGCATCTATCTCACTGTCGAATATTAAAACTAATCCAATTGTTGGTGTATACATTACCAGACCGAATACCCCTCTTATCAAAATAATTACACAGTGCACAGTAGGGTAGTTCATACCGCCAGAAAGTGCAGGTGATGAGCGTACCTGAGCTCGTTGCTTCAGCGTTCGCTAAGACATAGACTCATCCCACTTGTGCTCGGCCACCTCTTCCTGGTTGACCTCTTCCAGCATTTGGTGGCCCCAACACTGCTCGTTCTCCCATGTTGCACTTGTTCTTGACATGTCCGCTTCCCCCACATTGAAGGCAATATTTTGCTCCCACTAGTTGAGGACACGATGATCGGAAATGTGGTCCTCCACACTTAAAACATTTTATGGTCTTTTTCTGTTCGGACCGATTGGCAGCAACCCAAGGTTGTGCCTGAGAACCACTAGAAATAGTTGGTAATTCAGTACGAGCGTAGGGCGTCCTCCTTGTCCTTCTTGAATTAGTATTATTCCTTGAAGATGTGGTTTCTCTTACTACCTGCTGTTGCTGTTGCTTCATGTGTTGCTCCACTACTGTCACGTTCTTCTCTAATGCATTGACTTTCTCTAGTTCACCAGGAAGACACTTCTCATTGAACTTAGATGGATGATGTCGAAGGAAACTCTCCAAACTCCACTCGGTCCTTTTATTCCCAGAGGAAGTGGATGTTCCTGAAATATTCTCAGTGATTTCTAAGATCTCCACCAGCTGTCTTTGGGTCGCTTCAGAATTGGCACGTGCGGCTTCCAAACTTTGTAAAACGATCGTAATCTGCTGCTCTAATGCAGCGTTCTGTTGTTGAAGTACTCCTATTACTGATTTCAATAGCCTATTGTGATCAAATGCATCACGTTCGGTTGGTTGAGAAGGAGGTGTTGGTGCCATTAGTTCTCTGAGAAGCAGAGAAAACAAGGATTAATAGATTTTTAAGGAGTTTGAATCATTCATCAAACGAACGTTGAGCACTCAGCAAAAGCATAGTATGCTCATAACCTACAGTGTTCCTTTAAGGAACAAAACTGCTCTGATACCACTAATGTAACATCCCAAAATATAGTAACACCATATAGTAGAATTAATTACATTTAATGATAAACAAATCAGTCTTAAATACCGTAAGCAAAGGTTTAGGTCGAACGACCTTACGAGAGGTTAATTAAAAAAAAACACGCTCGACATAAACGTACCCAACCAATGGTTACAAAGCACAGATATAAACCGATCGACCAAATAATATAAAGGTCGATCCAAAAATTAGTACAATGAAATATCTAATCTAACATATAACCGAACGTCTACTGTTCGGCCTTCACTTCAACATCTACGGGGTTTGCTTCCTCCAAGTTTTCTTCCTCCAGCGTTTCCTCGAGCAACACCTCACCATCTGCTCACATCCACACGGATGATCATTGCATTGACATGACAGACGTACAGAGACGATCGACAACGCAAGGAAGAGAACACAGGGTAAGCTTATTGAATTTAATTCAAGTAAAATCATTCATTTCATAATACATCAAACATATCAAATATTTCATTCCACACAACACATAGTTCAATTTATAATCATCATGTAGTAGCAATATAAATGACGACCGTCCGGACTGTATGAATCCATGTAACCGCAGGCGTTCGTGCACTCGGGTGGTGTGGTAACTGTATTACACTCGACAGCTGCCACCCGAGGTTAACCCTATCAGTCCAAAGTACTCAATAGGACTAGAGTCTCCTGCCATTCCCACGCATGACCTACTCCCCTCTACATGAGGACGAGCACTCACGGAATATCAGGATGAACAGCCATCAGCGATTTTACCATGGTCATACTACACACTTCTCATATACAATTCATAGAGTCGTTCCTCCACGGAACGCTCGCCCAAATCCCACAACCATAGTTTCACCTCATATAATGTTCGGCATTTATAATCTTTCACTTTTATTTTCATTTTTATCTTTCAATCCAAGTATATAAGATCACAAACGTTCAGCCCCCTTTATAATGAGGACAACCGTGGAGAACAAGACCGAAGAATTTACTCCGTTCCAAAAACAGAATAGAACCGATTTCCAAATAGATGGACGACATGTATTAAATCAAGGGTACTCGATACTGTCGGTTGACACAGATGGATGATCTGTAGTCACAAGGGTGATCGACACAATAGGTCGACACAGATGAATGATCTGTAGTCACAAGGGTGATCGACACAATAGGTCGACACAGATGAATGATCTGTAGTCACAAGGGTGATCGACACAATAGGTCGACACAGATGAATGATCTGTAGTCATAAGGGTGATCGACACGGTAGGTCGACACAGATGGATGATCTGTAGTAACAAAGACTTTTCCAGAAAAGAGTAAGAGCGCTTGATGTAAGACCGAGCACTGCCCAATACGATTACTATGTGTAAGATCGACACTGCTCATTATGAGCTCTAAGTAAAAGACCTACATAGTTCATGCTCGACCAGAACCCTTCCCAAATGAAAGTATTCCAATTCAAAGAAGTTTACTGGAACATCAAACGGTCGAGAACCGTTTAATGTCGGACATACGTTATCATAGGGAAGTTGATATTCAAGTTTCACTTATGTTCACTACTTCTAAGCATGCATATTTCATATTCACATGTATCACCCATATCATACATTTCAACCAACATATATCATGTTCACGTAGTACAACAACGTTCGATCATGCATACTCAACCAATATACACCTCATACTTATGATCATATACCAACAATCAAATAACACAATTCATACTTCATGCGACACACATAATGTTCATACAGTACACGACAAACATACGAATTAAATTTAATAAGCTTCCCTTACCTGGATCAGAAGTGAACGTCCTAACTCAAGGTGTTTGGTTCGTCCGCTAACAGTTCTCTACTCACACAGGATCACTTAATTCTTCCAACCCGATCTAACCATAAAAACCAAGAAATACTAAGAACTCAACCCTTCATGCAACCAGGATTTGGCTTTGCATGAGACAGAAAACGTTCGACGAAGAAGAGAGACTTACCAGTATCAGAACGTTGAGGTGATCGGTTCAAAACGAAGCTCACGACACCAGGAATGGTTCTACGGTTTCTGAAACGTGAACGGAGAAGAGAAAGAAGAAGTTTCAGTAGAGAGAAGGTAGAGGTTTCTAGAGAGAAGGTGGAGAAGAAGAAAGGCCAAAGTTTCGTGAGGAAGAAAGTGAATGCAGAGAGTGAGAAGAAGTGTTTTCAGAGAAATAAATTTTTCTTCCCCAACGTCAAACGGACATGCACTCTCATACTGACTCCTGTTTCCCACCACAGATTTTCTAAGAATTTTAGAATGACACCTGGCAGACGTGCATACGGTGCAAAGTGGGTTTTTAATTTCCCTTAGCAGTGATGTGGCGTGTATTAATTGTGATGTGACAGGGATTTGCAGTGCTGATTTTCTAGGGTCTCACATATTGACACACTACAAAGATAAAGAAATGAATTGTAGTCTTTACTTAAAATTTCAATTTCACTTAATTTTTTTTATAAGTATATAATAGAACTGAAAAAAATTAATCGTGTCGAATTACATATTGAGTAAAAAAGTACGTGCACACAATCTAAATCCTAAATAAAAAAAATTAATCCAATAAGTCGTAGATTGGATTAACAGACTATTTACTCCAATTGAAAATAAAAATTGAAGAACAATTTTAAATTTAAAAATATAAATTAAATGGATTTTAAATAAAATATTATTATTTAAATTTATTTAAACAAAATCGTTAAACTTAGATTTTGAAGAAAAAAAAGGAAAATAAAACAATTACTTTATTACCACCTAGCACAACTTTGTTTTGATTAGAAATGTAACATTTTGACTTTATAACTTCACAATTGTAGTTGCTTTTCCGTACATTGCCTTATTCCCAAAGAGCACACGGATCAACCATAAGCTTCTATACATTTCTTGACGTGTTGTTTAAGTAAATAAAAACTTAAAAACTTTAGAGAAAGTGTTAGGAAACACATGAACACACATATATAAACGCGACTTGGTGGCAGTGGTTCTACGAATCACACGATTCTGTGTGAACATACACTGTCAACTGTTGTATTTGCGGCTGCGGCTCTTGTTCCTTGGTTTCTTCAGCTTCTTGGACTAACTTTGTCACACGATTCTTCATCTCCATGGTCTTACCCCATAGAAGAATGTATAATCCAATAATCACCAAGATGGATCCCATCACACTAAGCAACCAGGTAAATGAAAACTAAATCAGGATCAGGTGAAGGAGTGTATATTAACTGTGTGTATAGAGAGGTAAACGAATTCACCTTCCAAGATGGAGCTGTTCATGCAAGACAGGTATATCAATCATTGCTGCTATTATCTGAACAAGAGGACTGAATGCTGCAGTAAAGACAGGACCCCTCTTCTTCACACACCATGACATTCCCACAAAACACAAACCTGATCCTATTATCCCCTGTACACAAACCAAGTCGTAAATTCAACTGTTTCCAATTCTAGATTCCTCATCATGAGCTTTTATCTTTTCTCTATTTTAACACAACAGCTCAAATCAGGAAACAGCATCACGCAAAAGCCAGACATAGCCTAAGAATTTGTCACACCTTTTACAAACCACGAAAGAAAGGATTTGATTCTGTAAAGTTAAAATAAGTAACTTGGACTCAAGGACAAAATCCATAATTAGTATTTTAAGATGTTACAGGCATCTGCATGTAATATTTACGGCTAATTTTCATCTATAGCTTAGATTATTTCCTTCACATCTATAATTTAGATAATTGTGTCCTCTAAATTGAGTGATTAACTCACTTTATAGTAATTTCTATCCTGTTTGCTTTTAATCATTTTTATCTCGAATGGTACTGCCAAACACTTTATCTCCTGACTTGAAAAAGTGAACTTACAGAATATAGAAAAGCAATGATTTGTATCTTTCCCTTGAGAACCCAAATGGACAAGTTGTGGTCAGTGCACAAGCAAATAACAGCTGATTGAAGGGCTCCAAAGAAGCTCATGATGGCTGTGCTAGAATACTGGCATGGATATCTCTTGCTTATTTTTGACTGTAAAATATACCAAGAAGACCAAAAGATGGTTCCTATAACCATGGCTATTACACCAATAGTCCATTTCTCCGTTGTCTTTGTAGAATATATATTCACTGCAGAACTCTTGACCATAGAAGCTGCGGATTCATTGTGAGAAAAAGTAACCAGTGGCTTTCCTTTGTAAAGTGTCAACATCAATGCGCCACCTATGCACACCAATGAACCGAGAATCTTAGCTCTCCCACTGTTGCATTTGATTTTCACAGTCTCTAATCTGTAAGATATAAAGGGATAAAGGACACGGTTACCCTGCATCAAATTTGGTAGCTTGCTCCCATAGAATATAAGAATAGTATATATTTGAATTTTGGTTCATACCCAAAAGGTAATGCCATCATGAATGTGACCACTGGCACCATGTTGATGAAAGCACAAGCGAAGGTAGCAGAAGTATATTGTATCCCCACAAGGACAAAGTATTGAGTGACTGATGCCCTATAAAAAAAAGTTGTATTCAGTAAGTATCTCCCGACAATCATCCAAAAACAGAGAATTTGGAAGTTCACGAGGAGAAAACAAGTGCCAGTGAGAAATGAAAATATTACTAACCCAACAATGGCACTGCAGAAGAGGTAACATAGAATTCGAAATGTGAGCCTTGGTCTGTCGTTTCTGCAATTAAAACATATGGTTACTCATAGTTTTAAGAAACCTAATTTTCCTTCAAGTACTCATGGCTTCACTTGAGCAACAGTCTTCAAGAAAAATGGTGCTCAGCGGGTAAGTTCAAAATCATTCATTTTTGCAATTTGATATTAGTCTTCAAGAAAATAAGAAATTCATGGTCATGGTTGTAAAATGTCATGCAAGAGTAATGGATAAATTACTAGCTTAACATTCTTGAGATCAATATGTACAAACAAATTGTTGCTCAGTGGGTAAGTTCAAAATCATTCATTGATGCAATTTGGTCTGTTTTGCAGGTTCACAAAATCATAAATTTCCCATCTCACAAAACAAGATAACTACAAAATAGAGAAATTGAGTTTACCAACCTTTCTTTAAAGTAGGCGACAGGGGCTATGAAAATGGTAGCAATTGTCAACCGGTATGTGATAAAAACCAAATGGTTCACCCCCTCTTCAAGGACTTTCTTGAGAAGAATATTCACTACAGCAAAAGAAAAATCAATTGCTATCATTACTATAAAAGGCTTCCATTCATCACAACGACTCTTCATTTCGGCAATGCAGTTCTTCCACTGCTCTTGATGGGGGCAGGGTGATGCTTTCCCTTCCTTATATTTTTATTTGGCTGAAAAAGTGATAGTAGCAATGCCACAGACAGCTACCTGTGAATTTATTTAAAACAAATATTCCAGAATAAGTGGCAAGAAAGCAAGATTAAATTCTGCAGTCTCATTCAACACTTTAAGCAACCAGCTTTGGCAATAGTTTAATATGTATACTCTTCCTTTAGTTTTCTTTTGACTGATTCCGTTCAACATCAGCAGTTATTCCAGAATCATGGATGATACAAATATTTATAGGTTGATTCATGATCTATGACTGACATTATGAACAAAAATAGGCCACGTGTTTTTGCATTTGTGTCGTTTAGACAGGAAGTTGCTGTGTTTCATTCTGTCTCTCTTCTTTTTCCTCCAATTGGGCAATTGAAGCTTCTATAATGGGTTGTAGGCATATCTTCTGGGTGTGACTGCACAAGAAATTATGCTTCTCTCACCCTCGTTTACATGGCATCTAATACTTTCCCCTTTAGTAGGATGAGCAGCAGCACCATCTCAAATTAATGGAAAGCCAGAACAAATTGTCAAATCTTGTTCCAAATTAATCACTTAAAAGGAAAGAGAATAATATAGTGGTGACCAAAGCAGGGAAAACATTTAAGGCATGGAAAATTAAGGCTCCAATGAAGTAGAAGTTCAAAGTCTTCAGGTGCCATGGCTTACGAATTAGATTCTCCAATGTGCTATATATATAAGCTCAAATATTGGACGGCTAAGACATTTTGCTTAAAGTTTTGGAAGAAAAAAAAGAGGTTTTCGAAGCATTTTATTTTTTGCTATTGAGACCAATACCGCTCAAACAATGTAGGAGTATAATGAGTCACAAACCTTTCCTTATATAAATTTTATATCCACATATTGATACTGAAATAAGTTAGGTTAGTTGATTTATGTTCTTGTTGATTTGATTTCAACCACTGATAAAGATTTTAAAATATGTTATGAAGTCTTTAGGTCTGGTTTAGTCAGAATAATAGTATAAAATATAATAAAATAAATGGTCAAACATGATTTTAGTTCCTAAACCAAATTCAATTTTTTTTATATTCAAAATTTTGATATACTTTGTTTTTTAAATTTTAAAAATAAATACATATAGTTTTTTAATCCAATAAAATAAATACATATAGTTTATTAACTCAATAATTTTCTTTTTACATTTTAAATAGTGTTTTAAACATACATTTAAATTGAAATGTGTTAAATAATGGAAACATTTCAAAGATAATTTTTCTTTAAAATATATTTTAACATGTAAAAAATATTTCACACAATTAGATTATATATATATATATATATATATATATATATATATATATATATATATATATAAATATATATCCATTTTTGACAAAACTGGTATATCAAAATCTAATCCTAAACTAAATTACAATTTTATATACAAAAGCCTGTAAACATATTTAACCATAAAATAGAATTTTAAAAATATCACATAATAATAATAATAATAATAATAATAATGTTATTATTTGATAATATTATGTAATGTAATGGAAATATTATTTTTTATTAGAATTATTTATATTTTTAAGATGGGTTGTAACCCACAAGTCAACCCGGTTCATCACGGGTTTGAATTAGATTGGGTTTGAAAAAAATGTAATTTTTTTTATGCGAGTTAGTTTTCAACCCGGCTCACTCGGATTGAACTCGTGTAGAGCGCTCACCAATCCACCTAATTTAATTTAATTATTTATTATTTTGTGTTTTAATATTATTAGTTTAGCATTTTTTTTATATTGTAGATGGGATAAAAAAAAGATGTTTCAAGAGAGAGAAATATTATAGATTTATTTTATTTTGAATTGTCTTTGTAGTTTAACATTATTTTAGAGTGAAATTTATTTACATTTCATTTTTAAAAAATTATATATTTTTAATTTAAAAAAACTTATAATTAAGTGAGTCAGTGAGCCAACCTGTTTAACCCACCAACCCTTGGTGGGTCCGGTTGAGTTCGAATTTTTTCAGCTCGCTAATAAGTGAGTCGGGTTGGGTTGACTCACTAAGTGATCAACTCGTGGTGGATCGAGTGGAGTTGAGCTGAGTTACCCGTTTTGATAGCTCTAAGTTTTAATATATGTTTTTACCAATTCCTTTTTGAAATTTTAAAAGTAATACTACTAATTATTTATAATACTTTTTTATTTATGTACATTATTTATTTTTTAAAATTCTAGAAATTGTATAAGAATTAACTTATAGATTAATTGCACAAATAACATAGAAGAATTTATATATAAAAAAAAGTGCATAAAGAAGATGACATATAAATGCATCACATACCCAAATAGACTTTCTGTTTAAGGTTAAAAATATATTTAATGTAAGAATTTTAGGAAAAACTAGTTCAATATTTTTTTTCCCTTTAGTAATTGTTTGAAAATGATTTACCAAGTATAATGAAAGATACAAGGTTTAAAGTTCACCAAAATTCCTTTTCAAGTAATATGAAAATGGCTTACCAAATATAAAGAAAAATACTAAGTTTAAACTTCACCGAAATTTAAATAAATGCCATTTATTGAGTTTACACTTCAAATATCATTAATTTCCAGCATATGTAAACACTAGTTTCTTGAATAAGAGCCTAATTTTTTAATTAGTTAAACTTCAATTTTTGGAATATCAACTAACTAATTTGTCTAAAGATTAGAGGTAAAAACAGTTTCAAAATCCTACAGAATTTTTTTTTCTTTATCTATGAGCACAACATTCTTAGACACATCGGTCATCAATTCAGAACAAAATCAAGAATTTAAAAGCAATTATTCCCTCAACGTACTATCAATCTATGACAATCAATATAATTAAAAACTGGTTATGAAAAAAAGTCATAATAAATTATTTTTTCTTTTATATTCATAAAAAAATAATATACAAAATACTTATGAGATAAAAATTAATACTAACTATTAAAGAAATATTTCAATATTAAGTGAAACGGACAAATTACTTTTTGTTTATTCCAAAATAGTATATATCAAAGAAAAATGAGAAAAAAAAATAATTTTGTGCCTAGTTTTCTTTTTTATCTTTTTCTTCAGATAATAAAAAAAACTAAAACATGAATACAATTTATTGAAAACTCGATAAGACAATAAAAAAGAAAATAAAAACATTTTAATACATATTTTGATTCTTTATTATATTTGATTTTATATTTTATTATTTTTAATATTAAATGTTATGCTTTATAAAAAAAATAAAAAGATGGTTAATTTAATTTCTTTCAATTTTTAATTATACTACATATATTTTAAAAAACTTTAAAAATTAAAAAAATCCTAATATAAAAAAAATTTAAAAATGGGCCATGTCACCCGCCCCTCTTAAGCTCCACCTCTGCAAGTATTCTCATTGGGCATAGATTTATTTTAGTCATAGATTTATGGTAAAGAATTAGTTGAGAAAGATTAAAAAAAATGTTAGAGTATTCTCATTGGGCATTTTAGCAAAATGTAAAATATATTTTAAAAGTAGCCAATAATTTAACTAGTTTATTATACTTTGGAGTATCTTATAAAGATTGTCCTAAAGATAATATATTTTGAAGGTGGTTATTGAAAAGTATAAAACAATTGATTTTTATTTAAGATAACAATCCAACAATTAATATTCTTTGCCTATTCAAATTTGCAGAGGAAAAGATGGGGATGCAAATAATTGTCCACTTTATCTTGATTATAAGAGATGATATTATATTCTTTGACTGTACAAAAGTTCCAATTAATTAAACAATATTATCATGATGCTGGAACCATATGCATGCATGCATGCATGGCCTACTTGTCTTGGTGGAGAATGCAACAGATGGTTTAATGAAAAATAGCACAAATTCTATAACATTTGTATTTTACAACTTAAATATTAGTTATATTCTACAATATTTAATTACTATCCATTCCCTCTTCAACCTCGTGACATACAAACCAAATAAAGATCATTTGGATATTGAAAGAATAAAGCTTGACCTGTTAAATTATTCCAGTTTTTTTTTTAATTTCACACAAGAGAATTTACGAATGACATGCTAGTGGAACCAAAAGGCGAGGCATACGACCATATTCCTTCAATTTAGAAGAGATATTATGCCACACAAGATCACTTATACTAACTAATATTGCTATATTGCTATATTATTTTTAGTTTAATGTATTATATTCTTTTTTCAAAAAGAAATTATTTTTTCTTTAAAATAGCAAAGTCATAGAACTCCACCATATACTTATAGGGACAGATTGATACTGAGAAACGCTTGTGTAATTCTACTATAGGATGTTAACTTGAGTAGTTAATTGTGTTATTATTATTTGTTTTTTTTAATGAAATTAGGACCATCTTTTATAAAATAGTTATTTCATCATTTCAAGCTAAATAGAAATTTTCAGTTCTTTTTTTCTTAAAAAAAAATAACGTTTTTAGAAAGAAGGGCGGCAAAGTCACGAAAAGAATATTAAGATATCTAAGTTTGGCCCAAAAGGAAGATTATACCTTAGTTTAAAGGGGAAAAAAGCATTTGATTAATTTATTAGCCGCTTTCAACAAATATTCAATAAAAAAATCCACTGGATGGGAATAATTAAGAGAGACACTGAATTTTTTTAATAATTTTCTTATAATTAGTCAACATTATTAAAATTTACAAAAGAACCTTTCTTTGACAGCATTATAGAAAAAAACTTATTAAATAAAAAAAGTGAGACATATAAATTGATATACTCCTTAATAAATTTTTGATAATAATAAAAAGAATTCCAAAAAGAAAAATTCTGTTCCCGTTTGTTCGGAGTATTATTCTCTGGCATGATTTATCAGGATAAATAAAATAAGGTCTTACAGAATTAAACGTGGTTTTATGCAGGACAGGAACAATTAAACATAGTGTCCCCGGGAACACAGGAACGTGAATTAGACCATTGGGTGATTAAGTAACTGTATCACAGAGACTGTGTTTTATTATATATTAACAATTAAATTTGATTAAACTCGTCTAATTTTTACTGATTTTAACCAAAGTATATTCGGTAAATAACTTCCTTATTTGACCATACTCCAAATTTAGTAGACATATAACATCAGTTTCGTAACCAAAACGCAAAACATTACTTCCCACGACGGAAGAAAATTGCTAAACCTTTGAGCACACAAAATCTTAATCATAATTAGTCTTTTGGATTAGTTTTGTCTCACCGCTGTTACGGAAGCTTCTAGTGCTTCTCTGATATTTTATTTTTCTCTCTCTTCTTCCATTGTATAAATACACACGTTGCTCATTCAATAAAACACACAGTACAGTGCAGTGCGTTGCATGCCTGCAATACGTGTCATTCTGTTATGATTTTTCTGATATTTGACATGGTATCCAGAGCCTAACGGTCTTCTTCTTCTTCTCCATCACCATTCTTTGCTTCTGCTGCCATGGGTGATGCAACTGATCCCTCTTTTAACGTTCACCATTTTTTATATCTTCATCCCAATGAAAATCCTGCCATGCCCTTAGTCTCTCCTTTACTTGATTCAACCAATTACCATTCTTGGAGCAGATCTATGCTCACCGCTCTTAGTGCCAAGAATAAAGTGGAGCTCATTGATGGAAGCACTCCACGGCCATTAGTTTCTGATCGTCTTTCTGGAGCTTGGAAGCGTTGCAATAACATGGTGGTCTCCTGGCTTGTCCATTCTGTTTCTTCATCTATCAGACAAAGCATCCTTTGGATGGACTGTGCAGAGGAAATTTGGCGCGATCTCAAATCTCGGTACTCACAGGGTGATCTTCTTCGCATCTCAGCTCTACAGCTTGAAGCCTCTTCTCTAAAACAAGGTGATCTCAGTGTCACCGATTATTTTACTCAGCTTAGGGTTATTTGGGATGAACTGGAAAATTTTCGGCCAGATCCGGTTTGCATTTGTGGTGCACAATGTACTTGTAAATTGTCTTCAACCCTTGCTCAACGAAAATTAGAAGATCAAGCTATGCAATTTCTTCGTGGTCTAAATGATCAGTATGCTAATGTTCGTTCTCATGTTTTGTTGATGGATCCCCTACCTCCAATCAACAAAATCTTCTCGTATGTAGCCCAGCAAGAAAGACAATATTCTATTCCTGACATTTTTCATACAGAGACAAAACAAAATTCTATAAATGTTGTTAATGCTCCTACCACCACCGCTCCTGCTTGTGCCTTTTGTGGACGTTCTGGTCACACTGAAAGTACCTGTTACCGCAAACACGGTTTCCCAAATCATTCTGCTTGTAAGAGTGCCCCCACTCGTGGAAAAATTTGCTCATATTGTGGAAAGACCGGTCACACCATTGAAGTTTGCTATAAGAAGCATGGATATCCTCCTGGTCACCGCTTCTTTAATGCCAAATTCTCTTCTGCTAATAGTGTTTCACTCACTGAAGCACCAGTTGCTGAAAAGGAACAACATACTGCTTCAGAGAATTCAGAAATTCGGTTTACTCCTCAACAATATCAAGCTTTATTGGCCTTGATTCAGCAACCATCTCACACTGCTTCAGCATCCAGTTCTGCGCATGTTAATCACATTGGTTCAATTTCTTCTTCTACACACACATCACATCCTTCAGGTAGTATCTCATCCATAATTTGCACCACACACACACTCCACACAGCTCCCTGGATCCTTGATTCAGGAGCCACAGACCATGTTTCTAATTCCTTACAATTTTTCACTTCATATCATGCCATTGCTCCTATTACTATTAACCTTCCTAATAGTCATCGTGTTATAGCTACTCATGCTGGCACAGTTCACCTCACTTCCACTTTTGCTCTTGTTGATGTTTTATATGTTCCTTCATTCACATACAATTTGATTTCTCTGTCAAAATTGGTCTTGAATACATCTTATCAGATTCTTTTCACAGCTAACTCTTGTCTCATACAGGATACAAAAACCAAGATGAAGATTGGTTCAGTTGATGTAAAGAATGGTCTATACCAGCTTGTTCCTCAGACTTTTAATTTTCCCCAAATCCATTCTACTGTAGTACATCCTGATTGTAATGTTTTGCCTATTGATCTTTGGCATTTTCGCCTTGGGCATTTATCAAACACTCGTCTACATACTATGCAGAAGATATATCCTTGTTTGACCATAAATGAAACTTTCATTTGCAATTCTTGTCATTATGCAAAACAACGCAAACTTCCATTTCCAACAAGTCATTCGCATGCTCAAAAACCTTTTTCTCTTTTGCATATGGACATATGGGGCCCTTACTCTACCCCTTCCATGCATGGTCACAAATTTTTTCTCACAATCGTGGATGATCATACACGTTTCACATGGATTTTTCTCATGACCAATAAAGCACAGACTCGCCAACTGCTTGTTAATTTCATTACTTTTGCTGAAAACCAATTTAACTCTCATGTTCAAATCATTCGCACAGATAATGGTGTTGAGTTCTCTATGCATGAATTTTTCAAATCTAAAGGTATCATACATCAAACATCCTGTGTAGAAACTCCACAACAAAATGGAATTGTCGAGCGCAAACATCAACATTTACTTAATGTTACTCGGGCTCTTCTTTTTCACTCAAATTTACCTGCATGTTTTTGGAATTATGCACTTTTGCATGCCACTTATTTGATAAATCTTATCCCAACACCGTTTCTCAATAATAACACTCCTTTTCAAAAACTTTATGGTCATACATGTGATATTTCTAACCTGAGAGTATTTGGATGTTTGTGTTACATTTCTACATCTATTGCCCATCGTAAGAAATTAGACCCACGAGCCCATCCTTGTATTTTCCTTGGCATCCCACACAATACAAAAGGATACCTTGCCTATAATCTTCATAATCGTAGCATTGTCATCTCACGCAATGTATACTTTTATGAAGATCACTTTCCATTCCTTCAACCTCCATCTCCTGATTTTAATATTTCTACTGTCTCACCAACTCCATTTCATAATACTTCTCTCTCTCCTGACTTTATTCCTTATCCATCTACTACATCTAATCCAGCTCCTTCCCCTCTTTCTGCTGAGACAACTTCCCCAACAAACCCACTAAGGCGATCCAGTCGTGCTCATCATCCTCCTTCTTATCTTCAAGATTACCATCATTCATTCACATCAACTACTACCAATCTTCATCCAGGTATGCGTTATCCCATTCAAGATCATCTTTCTTATTCTCACCTTTCTAACAATTTTCAATCATTTGTTTCTTCCATTTCCACAATCACCGAACCACATTCCTATGCTGAAGCGGTTAAACATGATTGCTGGAAAAAGGCCATGCAAGCTGAATTGGAGGCTTTAACATTGAATAATACTTGGATTGTCACGTCTCTGCCCCCCCATAAACATGTTATTGGTTGTCGATGGATTTATAAAATCAAGTATCATGCAGATGGCAGTATTGAACGTTACAAAGCTCGTCTTGTTGCTAAGGGATACACTCAAATGGAAGGCTTGGATTATATTGCCACTTTCTCCCCTGTGGCAAAACTCACTACAGTCCGACTACTTTTGGCTTTAGCTGCAATTTTAAATTGGCACTTAAAACAACTGGATGTAAATAACGCTTTTCTTCATGGTGAATTAGATGAAGAAGTCTACATGACTCTACCTCCGGGAATCAATCCTTCTTTCCCAAACCAAGTATGTAAACTTCAACGATCAATTTATGGATTGAAGCAAGCCAGCCGCCAGTGGTTTGCGAAACTTTCTTCTTTTCTTCTTCAGCATGGATATAAACAATCAGCTTCAGATCATTCTCTATTTTTGAAGATTTCCGAATCTTCCACTACAGCTATTCTTGTGTATGTGGATGATATCGTCCTTGCCGGCAACAATATTGCAGAGATTGAATCTGTTACAGCCCTCCTTGATCATGCTTTTAAAATCAAAAACCTTGGCAATCTTCGTTACTTTTTGGGTCTAGAAGTTGCCCGCAACAACACTGGAATTCATCTCTCTCAACGAAAGTACACTCTTGACATTTTGACAGATTGTGGTATGTTGGCTTCTCGTCCTGTTGCCACGCCAATGGATTACACTGCTAAGCTTTCCACCTCATCTGGCACACCGCTTCCTGATTCTTCATCCTATCGTCGTCTTCTTGGGAGATTAATTTATTTAACTACCACTCGCCCTGACATCTCCTATGTTGTCCATCATCTCAGCCAATTCATGTCAGCTCCTACATCAGCACATTCTCAAGCAGCTTTTCGTATTTTACGATATCTAAAGCAAGCACCTGGTTTCGGTCTGTTTTTTGCAACTAAGAGTTCTCTCCAATTGAAGGCGTTTAGTGACTCTGACTGGGCAGGTTGTCTCGACACTCGCCGTTCTGTTACAGGTTTTTCTGTGTATCTTGGAGATTCACTTGTTTCATGGCGTTCTAAAAAGCAACCTACAGTTTCTCGCAGCTCCTCAGAGGCTGAATATCGTGCTCTTGCTGCCACCACATGTGAAATTCAATGGTTGACTTATCTACTCACAGATTTAAACATTTCTTTCAAGCAACCTGCTCTTCTCTACTGTGATAATCAGTCTGCCCTCCAAATTGCAGCCAATCAAGTGTTCCATGAGCGCACCAAACATATAGACATTGATTGCCACTTAGTCCGTGAAAAAGTTCAATCTGGATTGGTGAAACTACTACCCGTGTTTTCTTCTCAGCAGCTTGCAGATATCTTCACCAAGTCTCTGTCTCCTTCTTTGTTCTCCACTCTTCGTACCAAGCTGGGAATGTTCAATCTTTATTCCCAGCTTGAGGGGGGGTCTTAATCATAATTAGTCTTTTGGATTAGTTTTGTCTCACCGCTGTTACGGAAGCTTCTAGTGCTTCTCTGATATTTTATTTTTCTCTCTCTTCTTCCATTGTATAAATACACACGTTGCTCATTCAATAAAACACACAGTACAGTGCAGTGCGTTGCATGCCTGCAATACGTGTCATTCTGTTATGATTTTTCTGATATTTGACACAAAAGGGTACATTATGAAATTAAAATTAAAGAATGATTGGTAAATCAATAGTATTAAGAACTGACAACTTAAGATTTCTTTCACAAACAATATTTAACACTAATCAAGCTAGCTCAGAAGGGACATAAAGGAGAGGATCCCAAGAGCCATTATAACTAAACCAACTGTTGTTCTCATATTGCACAAATTGTTGTTGTTCCAATGTCCAAAGCCCTTCAGTTGCACCACCAACTAGAGGTAACTGCATGCTCACCATATTCATCATTTGGCCACTTTTGTTGCAATTTGATGGCCCTTGATCTGGGCATGCCATATCAATGGACTCAATCACCTCGGAAAGTGGCCATGCCAAGGTGGCTGCAGATGCAAGAAGGCTATTATTATTATTATCAGGAACTTGGCTCATACATTGTGTAGGCCAAGGCAATTCATATGCCACTTCATTGAACCATGTTGCCTCAGGTGGAGTTTGACAAAGTTGATGAGAGTCGACTCTAGAACTTCTTCCTTCAGAACCTTCATGATCATGATTTGGGATAACCACACTCTTTGAACAAGTGTTTGATGTTTCTAAAGTACTCGTAACACCAAGTAAAGGGTTGGCTCCAGTTCCATTCATACTTGAGAGGACAGTATTACTGGCTGATGATGGTAACAATAAATCTTTCTCCGCGGAACAAACATTCTGAGTTGATGTTGAAACCCAGCCAGATTGAACAAGCGGGGAAGCAGCACTATTAGGAAGAAATGGAAAGTGAAACTTTCCTTTCTTTCCATCAAGCAGCTTGGCCTTAAGTGCACCAAGAAGGCCTTCAGCTTCTTCACTTGGCTCATTGACATCCTCAAAAGAAAAGGGTTCAGAGCAATTGGGCACAAAGGTTGAACCACCGCCATCACCACGCTTAGAAGCATCACCAGAAGTTGCTTCAGGCAATTCAAAGTTGGTTCTAGCATTGGCACCTCTCAAGGCTCGAGCAGCATTGTCATATGCCCTAGCTGCATCCTCAGCTGTGTCAAATGTTCCAAGCCAAAGCCTGACCTTCTGTAGAGAGTCTTTGATCTCTGCCACCCATCTCCCTGATGGCCTTTGTCGAACCCCCACAAACCTGTGGTGCCCTCTTGATGATGACTTCTTTCTGCTGCGGTTTGCATCATTCACTGCTCCCATTTTTGCTTCTTACGAAATCTCAAAACATGCCCCTATGAGACTTACCGAACCTTTTGAGCTTCAAGGGAACACGGTTTATAAGCTTGAATGATAAGGAAAGCATCTTCATCTCTTCGAAAGGGACAAATAAGAACATGCCAAAATCTGCATGACACATAGGGCATGATTTATGTGTATTTTAGAATGCCACCATTGCAGGCCGTGTTGTTGATATCGACACAAAGTTTTTCAAAGGACGCACCCTTTTATCGTTGTTGTAATATTAGTAAATTTTAGAGTTTATGTACTTGAACTATTAATCATGCAAAGAAACCAATAATTTGTTATATTTCTCCTTTTCCATCCCTCAACTTAAATAACACTTCAGAGAAAATGAACAATTTTAAACGAAAATTGTGGTCATTAAAAAATATGATAATTATAGCTAAAGATGTGTTGAGAATGACATAGATAATTCAAATGCGTATGTTACAATCACCCCTTCACAGTCATGAATGGTGACAATCTGATAATCATATGCAAAGTTGTCCTGTTTTGGTTGTATGGCTACATTAAGAAATGATTTATCTCCTAATTCAGGATTTAACTGCACATTTGAAGGTAATTAAAATATAAAGAAAAGCAAATAAGGACATTTGAATAGTTCCAAATAATCCTTGGCTCCAACGTTTACCATCTTTAAGAACGAGGATGCAGACTAGGTTAGATGTTTCTGTTGAATTAAAAAACAAACGCTTAGGCGTTACTTACAGTAGTAGTTATTGTCCTTATTAGATCAATGTCCTTTTCTTTCTTTATCCTTTCCTCATTACTGTTTCATTTTTTGTCTTTTTGGATAAATATAAGACATAAAAGTGTTTCCATGCGTATATACGTCAAAGCGAAATATTATAAAATAAGGTTGATATATATCTTCATAACTGGCGCAAGGAGGGCGATTTATACACTCCAAAGAATTAAAAATATAACATTTCCTCTTCATAATAACAAACAAACAAATCCTTTGAGGAGCTTAAAAAGATAACATCGCAACACAAGAGGTTAACATTAACTATATTGGTCATATGTCACTTTATTTCTTAAGTTTAAATCTGTAAGTTATCATTTACTTTCTGGACTTTTTAATTATAAAAGTTTTCGTTAAATATGTTATTGAAGTAAAATTTTAGTTCATAATAAAAAACACTAGGAATTGCATCTAAATTTTATCCCAAAAAATTAATAAATAACTTAGAAAACAATAAATTTTATTCCAAAATTTATTTGTTCGCTTCTAAAAAATTAGATTGTTTACATCAATACACATCTATGATTCTTGTAGAATTCTAAAAAATTAATTTAAAAAATCTTTTATCACTAATTAAAAGAATTGTAAGGTTAAGATTGTATAAAACGGTAAAAGAGGTGGTGTCTTTTAAAAGATGACATTATACTATTTTAATAATAAAAATTGGCCCTATGAATAAATATTTTATTAAGTGAAGTTTATTTTATTAAAACTATCATCTCTAAATTTTCTTTCCAAAACCTTTCTTTTTACTAATTTTTTAAAATATTAACTCCAATCTTTAGCCCTTTAAATATAGAAAATTGTGGAAGTATTCCTAATAAATAACTTTATATATTTATTCAGTCACAGTGAAGAACAGAGTAAGTTTCTTTTTTGTTATTTTTAAGACAGTTTTGTTCTTTGGGTTGCATTGAGTTGAAAGGCAAGCATGTGATTCAAAGGTGCTCTAAGTGAATCTATTTTCCTCTATAATCATGCTGATATATTTATATTTCTAATTGGGATCTTATTTATCTAGTTAGGTCATTTTGTGAGAAATATAATTCTAAAGAGTATTTGAGATGCTAGAGGTTGTTTAACTAGATAAAGAAAGTTAATTTTAATCTTTGTATATTTGATTTGTATGATATTAATTGATTGTTTGTTATTATGTGAATCGAATGTTGAATTGGTGCATTATATTTGTTAAATTTATTTGGGGAAATTTTGAGAAATAAGTAAACATACGGTTAAATGATAAAATAGGTTTTTGAATTGTGAAATTTGGGTTAGATCTACAGTCCTGGGCTTCTAATAAGACATTTTGGCGAAATTGGTACTATTTTGATTTAGATAAAAGATAAAAACATTCATTAGTGCTAAGAGAACTCTCTTTTATGCAGAATTATGAGTTTGCATTTTCCAGATTCATTACTGGACGAATATTAAATTTGAGTTTATCAATGAATCCAGAGAATATTAAATAAATCCAAAAATAAATAATCCTAACTTATATTATAATCAAGATTATTATAAGCAATCCAACTAACTTTATATCAAAATAATATCACAACTAAAATTTAAAATTGAGCCAAAAATAAAATATAAAATAATAAGATTATAAATTTAAAGAAAAACAAATAGGAAGCATTTTAAATTTTAAATTTTTATATTAAAATTTAAGATTTTATAATTTTTGGAAATGACATTATTTTCATCAATTTGTAAAATTTTATTTTATTTTATCTAAATAATATATTTTATAATAAAATATTTAAATATTTTAATAAAATGAATTATCTTTAATTTTTTTATCCAAATACGAAATAAAATGTATGCATATTTATAATTTATCTTGTAAAATGTATACGTATC
Source organism: Vigna angularis (assembly GCF_016808095.1). NCBI lineage: Eukaryota > Viridiplantae > Streptophyta > Magnoliopsida > Fabales > Fabaceae > Vigna > Vigna angularis. The sequence continues at coordinate 34,112,110 of NC_068975.1, read as the reverse complement.
TAATAATTCATCTTTGAAAAAAATGTTGATAGCTCAAATTTGTGAACTTAAAGGATTTTGATTTTGATTTATTCAACCAACATGTTGATAGTTCAAACTTTTGTTTTGTTTTAAATGTGCTTAGAGTCTAATTTTATAAATTTGTAACAGTTTTTGTAAAATTTTAATTTCATATATGATGTTTCTCTTTTTCAAATTTAAGCAATTTTTATGTTTTTATTACGTAATCTAATTTTTGTCACAAATTATTACGTTATAGCGGTGTCTTGTTTATGTAAAATATTACTAATAAAATTTAACAGCAAAGTACATACACTAACCTTTTTTCCCATCATTGAATACGAAATTAATGGTGAATTATGGCAATTTAATTTTAGAAAACCGTATAATGAAAATTTTATAAAAAAAATAATTAGACATTCACAAATGCATCTAATCTTTGAGAGCTACTCTCTTTATCACTCCAACCGCTTCCTATGCCTTTCTAATTTTTTCTTAATTACAAATTACCCTTTTTTACTTTAATCATTTATTTTTTTACTTTTATATGAAAACTCTAATTCTTTACCATTCATTTTCACTGGCAGTAGCAGTCCCCACTCCCTTCACTTTCTCTCTTTCTTGTATCTATTTTCTTCTACCATTTTTCATATTCGTTTCCACTTCATTCTTTCTTTCTTCTCCATTTTGGTCCTCCTTGTGTGTTCGTGGTGCGTTGGTGGTGTGGCGGTGAAAAACTAACACAAAAACGATCGTTATTCAGAAATGTTAAAAGAACAAAGGTCTCAAATTTAAGAATTTGAGCATTCTTCAGATAAAAGAGTCTCATATTGTAACAACAAATTGATCATACATCAATGCAGAAGCACAAACGCAAAAAATAAAGAAAATAAAATTAAAAAACAATATCAAATTCATCCAAATTATGCACGTACTCACGCAATTGAAGAATAGAGAAAGCAGCGAGCTAGGCAAATAAAATGAAACCCTAATTTTTGTCTGCCAGTGAAACTACAATTGTATACTCCATCAAATCTTTCAAGAGCTTGCTACTCGGCTTGACGTAATGTGCATGATTGATTTTCATTTTAATGTATTTGAATATACATTCTGTGTGCGGTATGCTTGCTGTACTAGTTGGTTGCCTGCGTTTTTTGTGTTCAGAGGAAGAAGATAACCGTGCGGCAGATAAGGCACATATGTTTGTCCTTTAACAGATATCTAGATCTGTTCACGGATATCGAGCTCCGTTCATGAATGTCGGTAAAAGTTAAAATTAGAAATTAAATATTTCTAAAGGATAAAAAAAGAAATGGAGAGGTGCAGGAACTGTGTGGTGGTAGAGGGAGTAATTGCCCTAATCTTTTGACCTTTTATTTTTACAAACTTTGGATTGGATTTGAATATTTTTAATCTGTATCCAACTTAACTGGGCCGAGGGCCCATCACGGGTTAACTGGGCCGAGGGCCCATCACGATTTAACCCATAACCCATCACCCAAACACAGAACTTCACTCACTACATTTTTTCCTTAGTAATTCTACTGCCTGTGATGTGAATGGCACCTTGATGACTCTCTCTCTTGGTCACACAACAAGAACCTCCTCCAACGTTCTACCTTTGACATTAATCCTGCGACACCACGCGCATTCTCCACTGCCACATCAACATGGCCTATGCTGCGTCTTCTCCGCCACCCAGCTTCGCTCTTTCCATCGGAGACAACTACCGCAAAGAGGAGGAGAGCAAGTGCGCTTACCTTGTGGTAGCTCTCTGCCCTTGTCTCGTTTGCTTCGTGCTTCTCCTGATTGCACTTTCCATCATTCTCGTTGTCAAATTTCACTTCTTTTGCCACACCCCTCTCCACTCCTTGCTTTTCCAAAAAAGCTGTTGATTATCCGTCTGGGCTCTTTTTCCGCCTTACCCCTTTCCCCTTTTCATCATGAAAAGTTTCCGTTTTTGAACAATAGTAGGACATTTGCTAGCGATGCTGATTCTGGGCTTGAGGAAGATTGTGATGGTAGAGGTGTCGGTGATGAATCTTGTGTAGACCTTGATGAGGTTCATAGGGTATGCAAGGTGATTGACGAATTGTTTGCATTAGATAGGAACATGGAAGCTGTTCTTGATGAATGCGGGGTTCGATTGTCGCATGATTTGGTGGTGGAGGTGCTGCAAAGGTTTAAACATGCTAGGAAGCCGGCTTTTCGGTTCTTTTGTTGGGCGGGGAAGAGGCCTGGGTTTGCTCATGATTCCAGAACTTATAACTGCATGATGCGTGTTCTTGGGAGGACTAGACAGTTTGAGACAATGGTGGCATTGTTTGAGGAAATGGGTGAGAAGGGTCTTTTGACAATGGAGACTTTCTCCATTGCTATTAAAGCCTTTTCTGAAGCAAAGCAAAGGAAGAAGGTTGTGTGGATCTTCGATCTGATGAAGAAGCATGGGTTTAAAGTGGGTGTTGATGTGATTAATTTCTTGCTTGAAAGTCTTGGCACTGCAAAACTCGGTAAAGAAGCGCAAGCTGTTTTTGAGAAATTGAGAGATAGATTTATACCCAATTTGCAAACTTACACCATACTTCTTAGTGGTTGGTGCAGGTTGAAAAACTTGCTGGAAGCAGGGAGGGTGTGGAATGAGATGATTGATGGGGGATTTAAGCCGGATATTGTTGCGCACAATATTATGCTTGAGGGGTTGTTGAAGTGTAAGAAGAAGTCTGATGCCATCAAGTTATTTGGAATTATGAAGGCCAAAGGTCCTTCACCCAATGTTCGGAGTTATACAATTATTATACAGGACTTCTGCAAGCAGAAGATGACAAGAGAAGCGATAGAATATTTTGATGAAATGGTAGATCGAGGGTGCCAACCTGATGTTGCACTTTACACGTGCTTGATCACTGGGTTTGGGAGGCAGAAGAAAATGGATATGGTATACAATCTACTGAAGGAAATGAGGGAAAGAGGTTGTTCACCCGATGGGAGGACCTACAATGCTTTGATAAAACTGATGACTAGCCAGCATATATGCCAGATGATGCAGTGAGAATATACAAGAAAATGATTCAAAGTGGCATTGAACCAACTGTTCACTCCTACAACATGATAATGAAATCCTATTTTATGACAAAAAATTATGAAATGGGTCACGTAATTTGGGATGAGATGCATCAGAAGGGGTGCTGTCCTGATGAAAATTCCTACGCTGTACTCATTGGTGGGCTTATAAGACAGGACAGGTCTGGTGACGCATGCAGGTATCTAGAGGAAATGTTAGAGAAGGGGATGAAAGCTCCTCAACTTGACTATAACAAGTTTGCTTCTGATATTTCTAAAACTGGGAATACATTCATCCTTGAGGAGTTAGCTAGAAAGATGAATTTTGTTGGTAAGTTTGAAGAGTCTAATATATTAGCTAGTTGGGTTGTCATGATGAAGAAAAACGCCAAGAGAAGAGAGCCTACAAAATCTGCTAGTCAGTTTATATGATTGCCTGATTGAATTGAATGTGACGAAGGACCAAGGACCTCTTTGGTCCAAGGACATAGCAACACTAAGCTACTAATCTTCTTTGAATTCTTCTTTAAATTCTAGTTATTGTGTGATATTCTTTTCTTCCCCTTCCCCTCAAAAAAGGTAAACCCAAGCTCTTTATTTTTGTAAATTGCTGTTGGTTGTGTTGTACATTGGCATATATTATTTTAAATGAAACATCCTGCTGATCCTCGTTGAGGTCATTGTCTATATGCTGTTTTACATTGCAGTAATAAACAAAATTGATATTTTTGATATAGAAAATGTATAGCTTGCTTTATAGTAATACTGGAGCCAACAATAGCAGGTTTACCACATGATTTTTGCATAATCTCTTTTTGTTTTACATTTTATTCAATGAAAATACGAGTTGATTGGATCTCTTACCTTCTATTCTTTGTATTTATACGAGTAATCCGTGTAAGCAAGGGATTTGCGTTAAAAGTTTAATCTGTGATTAGATATAATAAGGAAGAACTTCCTTTACTTTCTTGGTTAAATGTAATCTATACAAAATTGGCATATATTCTAACATCGATAACCTGAACTCTAGGATGGTTATCTGATTATCATTTAGAAACTGAAACATGGAAACATGGATGAGTTTGAATTTATTAGATTATGAGCATGCTAAAAGTATTGTGCAGGATAAAGTTTACAGAATAATTATATATCTTTTACAATATTTTTCTATTAATCCTCTTATTTGCTGACAAAAAATGTTTTAATTATATTGTCTCAAACACTTAATGTATTTTTATAAATAATCAAAAATTAATAAAAATATTTTAAAAACAGACATGGCAATGAAATAATCGAGATTCATAAAAGAATAACTAATCTTTGTGGTAATTAAAAAGTTAATCAGTATAGCTTAATTTTACACATCACATTTAATTTTCTTTTCTGAAATGTTCTTTATTGAAATTTAATTTTTAAATATTATTGATATAAAATAAATTCTTAGTTAATTGAAAAGTATTTTTGAAATAATATAATTAAATGGGACGAAAATAATTAAATGTAGCAGAATATAACTAAACCAGTCTCACAGATCCAAAAATTTAGGTCTTTCCTTACCAATTTTTGGCCCAACATATCTATCTATCGGACTTCATGTCCCCCCAATCGGAACTTAAAAGCGTAGGTTTTAAAGTGACGTGGTTAAGGCAACCAAAACAAAAGTACGTTTACAGATTTACCCCTCGAGGTTAATATTTTAAATTTGATTCCTGTCAAATTTTATGCGTTTTCAACTTTTCCATATATTATTCCATTGTTAAATGGTAATAAAATTAAAATAAAGGAAAAATAAATTTGAAAGGTGGTAAAAAGGATAAAGAGGAGAATAATAATAATTGAGAATTTTATTTTCATATCGGTAATTTCTTCTAAGATATGAGATGAAAAGTCAACCGCTTGTGCAGTATCTTTGAGTGGTTGAAAAACATCAATCAAATGATTGCACAACAATTATCCTTGTGCTTGGATCGTCTCAAATTACTGAACAAGAAACATTAAAATATTGCCAATACACTTTTCCAGTATTGTTTTGCCAATCAGCTTGTAATAATGATTCATACACTATTCACTATTCATTATCTTACCAATATTATACATTTAACAGATTTTTGCTTCATTAAATTTAACTTCTCTACAGTCACTGAATAAAGTGAATACATATAATTATATACGTAAAGGTTAAAATTGATAAACTTTTATCAATCAATATAACTAACAAATTTTCTTTTTTCTACTATATTAGAAATGATATTACTTATAATAAAAAGACACGTTTACATTTATTTGACAAATATTATAAAAATAAAATAATTATAAAAGAATAAATTTTTATATTTTTAAAAAATTTTAAAAATAAAAAAAAGATAATATCAAATGTAATTCTATTATTTCTCTTCTTACTTTCTCATTTTCATACATTCCGGTGAAGGTAGCAAAACAAAAGTGATTGGAAAAAGCCGAATGAGTGGGTGATTTAATTATGTTTAACCTTTTTGTGGTTTGGAGAGTCTGGTATTGGGTTCGGTGCAAGCTTTGTGGCCTTAATTTTGAAGTACAAAATTTCAAACTTGAGATGGACCTACTGCAACAGAAATTGTCTGTGACCTACAATGATCTTAAAATCTGAGATGCATTTCCCTCCTCTGATCTGAAATTACAATGTGGTATTCCAGAAATTCCTGACGGAAAAAGGTTAAAAAGCTGCTATAGCAAAAAGTTAAACAAAATTTCTGAAATATAAGCAAAATATGTAGTACAAGAAAAACTGGAATTACAAAACTCCATCATCTAACAGTGGAAGCAACAGTATGAGCCCACCACCTGAGACTATCTTTTATGTCAATTTCATTGTTCAGAGCAGGAATTTTCCAATTCACGAGAGGGTTCTCTTTCTTACTTTTTTCTTGAACCTTCCACGCTTCCGAGAGGTAAGGTCTTTGTACTGCAGACCCATCACAATCCTCTTCTTCCTCGTCACTCTTCCCTAACCTTTGCAAGCCAGGAAGGATTGAAGCCAAACTAGAGTCCTTATCTTCCTCTGAGAAAACAAACCCCAGATCCATGAACCCTTTTAACTCCTCAAATTCAAGGTCTGACAAACTCTTGCTTTGCCTTTTCTTCTTCCTTTCCCTCTTCTTAGGCAACACTTCATGCCGCACCTGTACTTCTGAGTCTGTGACATCTTTTCCCGAGAGAATGGTTTGAAGCTTTGGCGAAAAAACTGAGTCTGGGGAAAGAGAATCATCGTTGAAACATGTCATGGAACTCAACTGGTCGCTCATGGACCTGTTGTGAGTGCTTTGGAAGCGCAAAAGCATTGGTTCTGATGGTTCTTCTTTTATTTGATGATCTGAATTTTCATGAGAATTTGTCGGTGTTGATGAACTTGAGCGTTCCTTCGATGTTTGATACCCAAACCAGCATGAATCAAAGAGGCTCAAGACTTCTTCTGCATCCATGACGAGTGCTGATAGCTTTGGATAATCAGCTGAGCCTTTAGAATTGTATTAGCAGAAACTGTCAAGACATGGTAGATAAGATATCCTATATAATTATGTGATGCCCTTGATGACCATTTTGCCCTTGCTGAACCTTGAAATCACGAGAAGAACTCAACCAATCATTTCCACGTTTTGGATTTGAGACATTTTGTTATTAATGTATGATTTTTGTTGTTTAATATTCGTATTTGTTAAGGGGAAAACGTTAGTTTTGGACAAAAATGAAAGTGTTTGGAATGGAATGGCTTTAAGAAGAGGCAAGAGAAAAGGTCTTTTTATGACAAAATACAGAATTATGAATGCTACTAGATAAAGCCAGATATGAGGTTGGCCATTGGTTCATATCAACACTGTTGCCAATCTTTTTCTGTTCTCTTAGATGTTGACATTTTTTGGTCACATCTCTTTCTTGTTGGTTTGGTGATTGCATCAAAGCTTTCATGTGTAAACTAATTGCGTTAGCAGTAGCAATAGCAATAATTGACAGTTGCTTCCAAACTACACAAAAATTGAAAGCCTATTACTGTGATCGGCATTAGATGCAACTTTCGTGCTAAGTTTCTAGCACTGTACATATTTTAGACTTGGAGAAAGAAAAACTTTTTAACGAAAGGTACAATGCATGTGCCCTTTTTTATGGATTCAACAGGTTTTGCCAATTTATTTACTCCACAGACATAATTTTCGTTTGATATTTAAAGCTGTTTCTGATATTTCACACACATCTAATATAATGCTCCCCTTTTCCTGTTAAAAATTTGCTAAATTACATATATAGGTCTAAAACTAAGGAATCAGAGTGGGATTCACTTCATGGTAGTTATGAATTGATGTTAAATTAAGCTTCACGTGATTAACGAAAGCACAGTATTATAATAATTAATGTAACATGCTGCTGTATCACTTTTTGTTACATCATGCATCTATGTGTGCTGTACCTAATTGTACTATATATCGCTTTTATTAGTTATTACATCATGTATGAACAAAACAATAACAACAGTAACACTCTTCTTTTCATCTTTTTCTGCTGTTATATTCTTCTCTAATTCCTTTCATCACTCCACATTCCCTTTACAGAAGTAACGAATTGAGTTTAATTTGTCAGACTGGTTTTTTTCTTATCCAAACATAAAAGACAAGTAAAAAGTAACGATTTTTTGTGACTGTAATCTATGGTCGTATAAAGTGAGTGGTCTTTTCTGTAGTTTCTGCGGCTTCAGCCACATAAAATATATTTATTCCACATCGCAGAAAGGAATATTTGGAATATTCTGATAATAAACGTAGATTCTACCATGTATGTTTTTGTGGCAAATTCAATCATTCAACGTTGTTAAACGAGGACGGGAATTACAGAAGAGCCTAATTCGCACGTGCTTCTATTTTATTTTCATCATTTGTATATGATTTTAATTTAAAGGTATGCTTAATAACTTTTTTGTTAATAAAAAACAATATAAATTTGTTGCGAATAAAATTATCTTATACACTACTTAAAAATAATCTTTTACAAAAATTAATATGATTTTTTTTTAAAATTAATTTTAATTTATAGAAAATTTATCTAATTTTCTCTCCTTTTTAAAAGAATAATTTACGTTCCATTGGGAAGACGGGATTTCCCTTTTACGTTTTTCCTCGCCATAGCATGCACATCACCGCTTCATTAAAAACAGAGTTATTAATTAGTTATATAATATTAAATAAATAAGAGGAAAACCTTCATATTTAACCTAAAATAAATATTTACCATTAAAGACTTGATATCTTTCTTCATTCGAAGGATTGACTAGCATCTAACATTGAAAAGAATATCTGTTACTACTAAGGATGGACAACCGACCGGAAAGATTTAGACACAACCGATCGGGTGTTTCACCCTTTGGGAAGATTTAGACGCACCCGATCGGGTGTTTCATACCTGGTATGTCCGATCGGAGCTAGTAAGCACAACGTAGCCGATCGGGTAGTTGTGTAAAATTGCGGGCTGGAGACAACAGTTGAATGCTCATAAATGTATGGTTAATGAGGTAACGGTCCTTGTCGAGTATTTAAAATGTGCATTGAAAGCCATTAAGAGGTAAATTAATGGGGAATATTCTCTGAAATTGTATAAATAGTAGGAGAAGGTAAATTCTCTATTCTTTTGATAATTATAGACTTGCGAGAGCCCATTCTGACTTGATCATCGGAGTGTTTGCTGCAGGTCAACCCATTCATACTGATACCGAGTGCAAAGGCAGCGAGAGGAGGAAGACCGATCGGAGGAGGAGTGTTTCCGGACAGAGGTAGCAGGAGTTTTTCCCGGTCCCATTCAGCAGAAACAATATCTTTAACGGAAATTTAATAAAAAATTCGAAAGGAAAAATAAAAGTACTGTTCTTTTTAATTGTATGAAAATAAAGAGAATTAATAAAGTAAATAAGAACGATAAAAAAAAAAAGAGGAAAAACATTTAAGCTACACGTAATGACCTCCAGTACTACTTCAACAGTGCATGAGAAAACATTATAAGCTAATGAAAAAAAAATGTTATAAACCATAGGGTATAGGCCTTTACCTAATACTTCAATTTAATGAAACTTGTCATTATAAATTATTTTTTGTAAGCTAAGAAGTTGCAATTCACAAACAGGGACTTTTGTCAGATTGTGTAAACCGAGGACGGTTGTTGGATTGGAAGAAGACTTATGATCTTATGACTTTACAACATTGAATAATATATAATAAATTAAACCCTGGATTATAATTTATAAGTATTAATTAATATTCTAAAATTATGAAAAACGATATTTTAGATCAATAAATAATATGCAAATAGAAAAGAGGACCACTCTGGAGGAGAAGAGTTCCGTAACAATTGCTTAAATAAAAAAAATTCAGTTGGAAATTGCTTTATACATGTATATTCAAAGTTGGACATGTTCTAAATTCGTCGTGGTGAATTAACTATATAAAGATAATCTTTTAAACAGATATTTTCTTATTATATTTGTAAGATAATATTTTGCATGTATGACAGTTTCTATTATTAAAAAAGACATAACTGTCAATGTTAGCTATAGATAATTTTAACATTATTATTTGAAATCACTGTTGTGGTTACATCAGTAATAGAGCGTGGATAGGTAATGTTGGCAGGGTTCAAAATATCTGCCCAATGTCTTGAATAAACGACTTTTTATTGTATTTTGCAGATTAATTGTTTTTATTTTGCATTGGAGTTGTTGGATGTGTTGGGAATCTAAGTGTGAGTCTAAATTTCATATTGAATAGAGATGAGAAAATAGAACAATATATAAAGATGAAAGATCTATTAACCTATTCTATTAAGATTTTTGGTAAAAAATAGTGTCAGTTTCTTATGTGATTGAGCTCATATTTTATTAGTGTTTGAATCTTTCTAGTAAACCATCTCCGTGATAGATCTAACAGTAGTATCAGAACCGGTGATTTGTCTATATTTTTAAACTCTTTTATTGATTGAAACAAGTCATAGTATATAAAGATTCAACATTTCAACTTTGAATTTACAAAACTATACATTTGAACGATGTGATCGATGTTTGAACAACTGAAATACGTTTTAACATTATCTTAGAATTTAAATTTGAAGTTAATTCAATTTCCTAAAAAGCAACTAAAAAGACAATAATTTCTATCCACTTATTTATTATCTATATTTTTTCAGATCACTAATGCAAAATTTCTAACATCATTTATTAGAGCATATCTTTTTTATACAAGCACTTAATGTTATGTAACCTGCAGCCACAAGGAAGAACACAATACCACAAGTTGTGCAAGAGTTTCATCCATTTGGAATAATCTAGATTGATACGAATCAATCAATGCTAATAACTTTAAAATAAAATGTATGGTTATATAAATCAATTTTTATGAGATCGTTTTGTTTTAATTGAATGATGATAAATTACATTATTAATTATAAGATGATTTAGTGATAAAATTGGATTAGAGGGTAAAAGAGATTGCGGTTCAACTCTTCCATTAATATTTAAAACGTATAATGTTGACTTAGAAGAATAACAAATAAATTTGTTCTCATAAATATTATCTGAATTTATTTTTATTTTGACAAAAAAATCCTCACATTAATAACAAAAAAAGTATGAATATAGATAAAAATAGGTTTAATAGGTTCGGAGGTCCCTATATTTGTGGTTCGTTTCAATTGGGTCCTCCAATTTTGAAAGTGATCAATTTGGTCCCTAATTTAACAAAATTGAGTCAATAATACCCTTTCCGTTAAATGCAATGGACGACATTAACTTTTTAAACATGTGGTATGTTGAAGCATCCTTCAAATAAAACTGTGCCACCTGCAAATAAAAGGATGCCTCAACATGCCACATGTTTAAAAAGTTAACGCCGTCCATTACATTTAACGGAAAGAGTATTATTGACTCAATTTTGTTAAATTAGGACCAAATTGATTACTTTCAAGGACCCAATTAAAACGAACCCAGAAATATAGGGACCTCCGAACCTATTAAACCATTATAAATAATACAAGTAAATGCAAGTATACAGCATTTTTGGAAATTGATTTTAGACATAAAAACTAATTAAAAAAGTCAATTTTTTATATTAAATTACTGAGATAATTAAATACATATAAGTAGATTTCCCAGTAGTAACGAATTAAAACCCTAACTCAATTGTTGAATGAATCCAAATTAGAATCAATACAATTCCTTGACAAGAAATCTCATACCTAAGGATTAATTACCAGTGTCAATATACAAATTTTATCTAATAAATAATTATATTGTTAATTAGCATAACCGTACGAATCACAATAATAGATAGTTATGTTGATATAAAAAAAGCATATACTTTTTTGGGATTGAGAGATAAATTCATTAATTATATTTCATTTTATTTCAAAAATATAAATATTAATAAATTAATAACAATTGCTTATATAAAAATATAATACATACGTAAATGTAATAAAATAGTAAACAGATCGATTTTATGTAATAAAAAATTGATTATCTATTCACAAAATTGATTATTTTGTTACTTATTTTATTTTATATCTTAATGTGTTTCTTTTTTATACAAATTTTCGTTATTAAGTAAAAAACGTTAATTACAAAATATTCGTCTGATTTTTGCTTTTTCATTATTTGTTGTAATTTTTCTTCATTTTGGTTTCATCCGTTTTTACAAATTGAAACAAAAAGTTAAATTTTCTATGCTGCATAGAACAATATTAACATAACGGGTCATGTTTTTCTAAACATAAATAAATTTTAACTTCTTTTCATTTTATATAACAATTACGCAATTACTTCTAAAAACACTCTTTAATTATTTGAAATTTGATTTCATTATTATTTTTTTATAAATTTCTAATAAAGGATACTTAAAAAATCTATTCTGGTTATGATTAATAAAATTAAATGATATTAAATATTTTTTTAATCAGTAGTTAGTTAATTTTATTTATATATTTAAGTAAAAATTCACTTAAAATATATATAGTACTATATATATTAACAACTTAATTTTCGGTAGACACTAAATATAATAATTGCACAGCAGATACTTTATATATTCACAAGACTAATTCTTTTTGTAATACTTCTGTCAATTTCCTTGGTTTATAATTTATTTTATTGCATTTTGTCAACTGCTGACCGCTAAGAGCGGATTTTTCAAAGTTCGCGTTGTTTCCCTCAAATTACCTCAAAGACCAAATTTGAAACCGCGGAAAATGCATACGAATAACCAATGCTACACGGCTACACCAAAATTCGAAATTCAAGCGTACAAGTGAACACAATATTAGGTCATGATCGTGAAGAAACTTCTCCTTTTTCTGTGCTACAAGAAAAGTTCCTTAGAAGAAATTCCAAAAAAAAAAAACTTGAAAATAGAAACGTATATATGGCATCAAATTTTTATGATGATTTTATTACCTGAAAAAATTGAAAATAATTATTGAAAGTGGAAGAATAGGAATGCTCTTGTGCAAGTAGATGAATGGTATATGTTAGAGAGGGATTAAGAGAACACATGCAATATGTTGTAAAAGCTGACAAAAGTAGAATAAAGATCACGAACAAAATACTTCCTGAGGCGTGTAGATCACTGTCCTTAAGGACTTATCCGCGGTGTATTGCGCAAGCCCCTCAGGATACAACAGGAACTTCTCAGATATTTCTGAGGTTCTCAGAACTAGCAAGGAACTCTAAACAGAGTATAAGAATAACCCAGAATAAATTTTAGGAGAGAAAAAGAGCTAGAGAATGAAACTCAGAAAAGAGAAGAATAAGAAAGAATGAAATTTTTGTGTGTATTGGAATGGAGGAGGAGCTCCCTATTTATAGAGTTCATGGATCAAGCCCATGATCCCAAAAGTCCAAAATATCTTTTAGAAAAATAATATTTTAATTAATTTAAACGTTGCAAAACGTTGGAGCCCTTTGCTTGCGGAAAACGTTGGCAGCACGTTGCATAACAAAATAAATTAACGTTGGCAACTGCACGAAACTTGCGCAACGTTATATTTATCTTTTGCAATATATAATAACAATCCCCCACATATTGCAAAAGATAAGAAACAATGATTGAAAGAAAGAAAGAAAAAAATATCCTGGGTTTTATAAGATGTAATGCATCAGAGCTGGTATAGCAAGCTATATGAACCAGTCCTAGAATGAAAAACTTAACACACAGTATAGTTGGTATAGCAAGCTATATGAACCAAAGATACTTGAGTGTGTTAGAGGTTTATCAATCACATTACACCCCCACAATCCTTGTTGTTATCGCTGTGATGCGCTTAATAGGCCATGCGCGTGCCCGGTATTCATGAGTGCTCTAGAGATCATGCCAAGATCTCATGCAAGCGGCCCCACTTGACACTCATATAGGTGATTTCATCAAGTGTATGCTGCAATTCATACACCACCCGTAAGGGATATGAAGATCATTAAAAACTTTGTTTAATTACAAAGTTTAACCTCTCAATTATGCAGTCTCTAGCACTTTCACACACACCATAGGAATGGACATATTTGATTTAAAATCAAATTAGTGCTATCAGAACTAACAAATGACTTGTTTTTACCCATATGAACCTTATTCATGGGATCTCCAGTCACAAAGGTTGGGTTACCATCACTTGTTTGTTTGCTAGTGGCTTAAGTCCCATTCCCCTCGATGTTTCTAAGATCATATTTCTTCCCAAGGGTTTTGTTAGAGGATCGGCTAGATTCCGTTCTAACTTCACATAGTCAATGGAAATAGTTCCACTCTTTAGCAGCTGCTTCACCAAATTATGTCTCAATTGAATATGTCTATTCTTTCCATTGTAATTCTTGTTTTTAGCTATAGCTATTGCCGATTGGCAATCACAGTGTATTGACACCGATGGGGTTGGTTTCATTCCTAGTGGAATGTTTGCTAAGAAGTTTTTCAACCACTCAGCCTCACTTCCAGTCATCTCAAGAGCTACAAACTCAGATTCCATTGTTGATCTTGCAATAATAGTTTGTCTGGAAGATCTCCATGTAATCGCACCACCCCCAAGTGTGAATACATAACCACTAGTGGATTTTGTCTCATCTGAATCAGAGATCCAGTTAGCATCACTATACCCTTCTAGTACAGCGGGAAATCCACTATATTCAATGGCATAATCCATTGAACCTCTTAAGTATCTCATAATCCTAGAAAGTGCATCCCAATGTTCTTGATTTGGACATTGAGTGTACCTACTTAGTCTACCTACTGCATAAGCAATATCGGGTCTAGAAAAGCTCATCAAGTGCAGTAAGCTCCCAATTATCTGGGCATACTGAGGTTGAGATAATGATTCTCCTCTATTTTTCATTAATTTAGAGTTAGCATCATAAGGGGTACTCACGGGTTTGAAATCATAATACCCAAACTTCTTAAGAAGTTTCTCAATGTATTGTTCTTGGGATAGTAATATACTATCTCCCTTCCTTATGATTCTAACACCTAAAATTACGTTGGCTTCACCCATGTCTTTCATTTCAAAGTTCGATCCTAGAAATAATTTAGTTCTAGTAACAATCTCATTGCATGTACCAAAAATTAACATGTCATCCACATACAAACATATAATGACACAATCACCATTTTCAAATTTAGAGTACACACATTTATCAGCATCATTAGGTGAAAAACCATCACATAACAATACATTATCTAGTTTTTCATGCCACTGTTTTGGTGCTTGTTTCAATCCATACAAAGATTTTAAAAGTTTACATACCTTATTCTCTTGACCAAGTACAACACACCCTTCAGGTTGAGTCATATAAATTTCCTCTTCTAAATCACCATTTAGAAAAGCAGTTTTAACATCCATCTGGTGTATCACTAGCTTATGGATTGCTGCTAAAGCTAACAACACTCGAATAGAGGAAATCCTAGTCACATGGGCAAAAGTATCAAAGTAATCTATGTTGGGTTTTTGAGTAAAACATTTTGCTACTAATCTTGCCTTATACTTCTCTATAGATCCATCAGGATGATACTTTTTCTTAAAGATCCACTTACAACCAATGGGTTTTGCTCCTTTAGGCAAATCTACTAAGGTCCAAGTATTATTTTTCTGAATTGATTCAATTTCAGTCTTAATGGCTTTATCCCACTGTTTTGCATCAGGAGCACTAATGGCTTCTACAAAGTTACTTGGATCATTATCAACTAGATAGGTATAGAAATCATTACCAAATGAAGTTTCCTTCCTCTGTCTTTTACTTCTTCTTAATTCCTCACACATGGCATCACTATTATTATTATCTTCTATAGGTTGAGACGTCTCACTAACCTTTAAAGGAAAAACATGTTCAAAAAACTCAGCATTTTTCGTCTCCATTATAGAATTTCTTTCAAGTGTATCACTTTTAAGAACTAGAAACCTATAGGCAGCACTATGTTCAGCATAACCTAAGAACATACAATCAGAGGTTTTAGAGCCTATTTTCCTTTTCTTAGGATCGGGTAACATCACCTTAGCTAGGCACCCCCACACTCTTAAATATTTAAGGTTAGGTTGATAACCTCTCCACATCTCATACGGAGTTTTTACCAATTTTCTTATGAGGTATTCTATTTTGTAAAAAACACGCAGTAAGCAAGGCTTCTCCCCAAAGGTTATCAGGTGCACTAGAACTAATAAGCATAGCATTCATCATCTCCTTTAGAGTTCTATTCTTTCTCTCAGCTACTCCATTAGACTCAGGTGAATACGGTGGGGTTACTTCATGGATGATACCTTCTTTAACACAATAGTCATTAAATAACACATACTCACCACCTCTATCTGATCTAATCCTCTTAATTTTCTTATTCAATTGATTTTCTACTTCTGCTTTGTAGGTAAGAAACACATCAAAGGCTTCATCTTTATGTTTGATTAAGTATACTTTGGTGTATCTAGAATAATCATCTATAAAGGTCACAAAATAATTTTTACCTCCTCTAGACATTGTTTGTTTCAAATCAGCTAAATCAGTATGAATTAACCCTAACAATTCAGTTTGACGTTCTACAGTAAAACATGTTTTCTTTGTTATTTTAGATTCTACACATATATCACATTTACTACTCTGTTTATCATGCATATTAATTAATCCTAGTTGTTTTAATTTCATAACATATGAAGAATTTAGATGTCCTAATCTAGCATGCCATATATCATATGAGTCAATAATATAAGCAGAAGAAGATAATTCATTAATATTTTCAGAAATGTTAAGTACAAAGAGACCCTGATCACAATATCCTTTCCCCACAAAAACATTATTTTTTGTCATTACAATCTTGTCGGACTCGAATGACACTTTAACCCCCACTTTTCCCAGTAGTGCTACAGAGATTAAATTAACTCTAATTGATGGCACATGTAGCACATCACTCAAGGCCAGAGTCTTTCCAGATGTGAGTTTGAGAAGAACTTTCCCTTTTCCCAGAACAGGAGTGGTCCTGGAATCACCGAGGTAAACGTTTTCTTCTCCATCCCCTACACTAGTGTAAGAGGTAAAAGTACTTCTGTTTGCACAGATATGCCTAGTAGCACCAGAGTCTACCACCCATTTGCTCACATTGGTCATCAAATTTACTTGAGAAACGACCGCAGCAATAATATCATCTCCTTCGACTATATTAGCCTTAGGAGGATTGTCGTTTCTTACTCTACGTCTGCACTGCGGTGCATGATGGCCTGGCTTCCCACATACGAAGCAATTTCCTTTCTTCTTAAAGGTGGGGTTAGATGTGTTGGGGCGAAATTTTCGAAAATTATTTTTCTTATTGTGATCAGGTTTGTGTTCGTACCTTTTTGGAGCAGGTTTGTCTTCTACCATGTTTGCTTTTGCAGACAATGCTTTGGCCCTCACAGCAGCAGATTCTTTCCTGTTGGTATCTTCAATAATTATGTGAGTGATCAGCTCTGAAAGTGACATTTGCTTGTGCCTATGTTTTAGTTGTTGCTTGTAATCAGTCCAAGAAGGCGGCAGTTTCTCGATCAGAAGCTCTGAAACAAACTCATCTGGAAGAAGAACGTTCTCCGCTTTGATATCTTCGAGTAGCTTGTGGTACTCATTAATTTGCGACTTTATGTCCTTATCTTCAACCATTTCCCAGCGATAGTAATTCCCTATGATGAATCTTTGCCTAACTATATCTTCAGCAGTGTATTTGAGAATCAACGAATCCCAAATTTCTTTTGCTTCCTTATAGGAACAGTATACTGATAACAGTTGAAAAACTGTTATTTTCATGCTTAATATTGATACTAAAAGCAACCTTTAGACTTAAGAACTAGCTTGAAATCATGCAGTTTATCTATATTTTCATAAATAAGAGAGCTGGACAGGTTTATGCTTGATTTAAGTGTTTTTGTGCAGGTTTTGAGGTGAATTTAGTGAAAAGAGTGAAGAAGGAGAGAGATGACATTAGAAAAGACAAGAAAGAGTGCAAAAAGAGAAGTCGAAGGCACCGCTCAGCGGCATTTTACCGCTGAGCGGCACTCAGGAGGTTGCGGGAGTCACGCTGAGGGGCAAAATGGCCGCTGAGGGGAAGAAACGAGTCACGCAACCACCGCTGAGCGGTAAATAGCGCTGAGCGGCACTTTTTGGGCTTGGGCTTTTGTAATCTTTTGTAACTCTAGAATAGTATATAAGGACTTGCACGTCCTAGGGTTAGTGATCTTTGGCAGAAACGAGGCAAACACTCTCTCTTCCACCCCTTTGAAGGAGGATCTTGGATGCTCAGGCTACCTCTTCACCTTTATTGGGTTTATTCTTTCATTCTTTCATTATTGTTCATCTAGGTTCACCATGAATATGGTGAACTAAACCTTGTATGTTTGTTGGGGAATCAATGTAATCTCTTGAAGCTCTCATATATGGAATTTATGCTTGCATCTTAATCTAAGACTTATGCTTTCTTTCATCATTAGTTAGGGTTTTTCCTCTTTGCTCAATGCGTGCATTGTTTAACTCATTCTATTGCATGATTATTGGTTTTGTCGATACGGACACGTACGGGGAAGTCTAGATCCGGGGAATTTCTCCCAATATTATACTGACAATATTATATTGGTTGTCGTTAAGCTCCTGCGCTCATGAACTAATCATTAGGAATGCTAGGAATTGTATGAACTATTTGATTAGGGAGAAGCCATCTAGAATGGTACTTTAGAGAGTGGCATTAACAATGATGATTTGAATGTTGAAATCCTAAAATGTATGAGAGTGGATGAGATGAAATTGACCCCCAACAACATATTCATTCATATAATCCATTGAAAGTGTTTATCTTTAGTCTTTGCCATTGATCAATTCATGCATACATGTTTAGTTTTCGTCTTGCATAATATAATCCAATTATTTCGTTTGTAAGTCTTAGCTAATCAACAAACCACACAACTAAACTAGGTCGTGAGTCCTTTGGGAAGAACGATACTTGGTCTTACCAAGTTTATTACTTGAACGATTCGGTCATACTTGCCGATTGTGAAACAAGTTTGTGACATCATATTTTGGTGCTTACAAATTTGTTCATCAAGTTTTTGGCGCCGCTGCCGGGGACTCGTGGTTTAACTGGTTAATTTGTGTGATTATTGATTATCTTTGACTTTTTGAATTTCTGTTTTTATTTTTTTTTTGTTTTTATTTTATTTTATTTTATATTATTTTATTTTATTTGATTAGGTTAGATTTTATTTTATTTTATTTTTTAGATTAGGTTAGATTTTATTTTATTTTATTTTATTTTATCTTTTAGATTAGGTTAGATCTTATTTTATTTTATTTGATTAGGTTAGATTTTATTTTATTTTATTTTATTTTATCTTTTAGATTAGGTTAGATTTTATTTTATTCTATTTTTTTAGATTAGGTTTTATTTGATTCTATCTTTTAAATCTTTTTATCTTCTGAATATATATCTTCTTCTATATCTTTTGTGCTAACAAATATTTCCTAGAGTTTTGTGCCTAATGTCTGCAGAATGCAATTTGGTCAAGAATTTAACTATATGGGCACTCAATTCTACCAAAGTAATCTCAACCAATGGTGGGAACCTCACTCAAGCATGGATCAAAGCCAATTTTGGCAAGCTGCCGGACAATTTGAGAACCAACCACAACAACAATGGCAGCAACAACCCTTTTTATCAGGAAGTTTGGATAGGTTGGAGGACACCCTTCAACGATTTTTGAAAAATTCCGACTCTACTCAGAAAAGCATTGAAGAATCATGTAAAAGGATGGAGATGCACTTTCGTTACATTAATCAGAGA
The DNA here is from genome assembly GCF_016808095.1 of Vigna angularis. Classification (NCBI taxonomy): domain Eukaryota; kingdom Viridiplantae; phylum Streptophyta; class Magnoliopsida; order Fabales; family Fabaceae; genus Vigna; species Vigna angularis. Next base: position 34,092,731 of record NC_068975.1, on the reverse strand, counting down.
TTGGATGATGAGGTTAATACTGAAGTTAACCTTAAGGAGGAAGGGCAAACCAATGTCACTGAAAGTGACAAGATTCTTGATGAGAAAAGAATAGAGGGATATGCGGGAAAGATAGAGAGAAAAGAGAAAGAAGAGTTGAGTGAGAAAAATAAAGATGAAGAAAAAGAGAACGAAGTGGTTGAGAGAGAAGAGAGAAAGAAGATTTGTGTGAAAATAAAGAAGTTGAAAAGAAAAAGAAAAGGGAAGAAAAAAATAAAAGAAAAGAAAAAGAGAAAATTGAGGGAGAGAAAAAGGAAGAAAAAGAAGATGAGAGGAAAGAAGAAGAAATCATATGAAAAATCACATCCTCATCTAAAGAAGCATCATAGGAAGGAAAAGAAGTTCAAGTGCTTTATGGAAATCTTCAAGAAATTGGAGATTAAAGTTCCTATGATTGAGACACTACAACAGGTTCCTGGTTTGATCAAATTTCTGAAGAAGTTCAGTAGAAAGAAGAAAAAAAAGAAGGAACTCGAGTTTGGGTCAAGCTAATGACGTTAAAAGAGCGCTTGCTGGGAGGCAACCCAGTGATTTAAGAACTTTTGATTTTATTTTGGTTTTGTAATTTTTAAGTTGTGGACTTTATTTTGTAACTAGTTTGTTGGAGATAGCATCTACTGAAGGATGCTAGGTGGTTAAGTATCTACTGAGGGATACTATGTTGTAACACCTACTGATGGGTGTTGGTAAGAAATTTTGCACCTACTGATGGGTGCTGGTAAGTTTGAAACACCTACTGATGGGTGTTGGTGGATTTTGGGTCAGGCTCGTGACGTTAAACAAGCGCTACCTGGGAGGCAACCCAGTTGATTGTTTGTTTGTTTATTTTTAGTTTTTGCATAAGCATTTTTAACATTGAATTGCAGGGAACCTATGAGGGACATGTAGGGAAGGCACGTAGGTCAAGAAAAGAAGGAGAGGAGCACTTCACGAAAGTGCCGCTGAGCGGCAATTACCGCTGAGCGGTACTATCGCAGATGGGCTTAAGTTCCCCTTAGCGGGACCCGAGCCCATTAGGGTATTGTTATACCCCAAGCTGCGTTTTAGGGTTTATTTTCTGGCTTCTCTCTGCACAAACACTTCCACACATCTTCTCCTAGGTTTTCCACATCTTTTCACTCTTACCTCTTAAGAAAAAAATCTCTTCCACTCACTTGCTCACTAGTTTTCCATCTAAGTTTGGGGTTGGGAGAGAGCATCATTGAAGGGGCTGATTTCTTCATTGTGGTTTACTAATGCTTAACAATGTATCTTTTGGTTTTGTGAATTATGTTTGATGCAGGGATGGCCTCCTCATCGGGCAAAAAGAATCAAGACTAGAAGATCCAAGAAGAGGAAGATACAGAGGACAGCTCAGACTGATGAGGAGCTGAGATAGCATTTACTGATGAATCCTATCAAATGATTATGCTTTTGTGGTTTAAGTTTTCTGAACTCATTTGTTTTTGTTTTTAGATTAGGGTTTGATGTACTCTATTGAAAACCTAGTTTGTTATGATGGTTTGCTATTAACTGTGATTGTGTGATAAGTACTGCTTGATGATGCTTATTGATTGATTGATGTTGAGATAGATGTGCACATTAAAATGCTTATACAGGTGATTCACAAGCTTTGTGAACAAATGCATGATATCATGATTGTGATTGTGAGATTAAGCAGGATGTGTATGTCAAATGTGAATGAGCTTACATGTGAGGTTTTGAGCTCCAGAGTTTTTGGTATGATTGAATGCTATTACTTTGAAAGCATGAATGATTTTGCCCAGGTTTTCTATGATTGAATCAATTGCTTGTTTTGCATCATGTGATCAAGGCCATTTGTTGGAACCCTTTTTATTGGCCAAATTCATAAAGTTAGCCTACTAAAAGAGAACACGTTGTGTTCTATCCTTTGAACCCTTAGCCTTGAACATACACTGAAACCCTTTGATTGAAAATCTTTACCTTGAGTTAAGTAGAAGATCTTGTATGGTATTGTTAAATGTTCAAGTTTGGGGTTGTTAGGAAAACATGAAAAGAAAAGCATTGAGCTAAGAGCTAAAAAGTAAGAATATGCAAAGAAAAAGAAAAGAAAAGAAAAAGAAGTAAAGCTCAATGCAAATGCAAAGGTAAAAGAAAGTTGGGAATGAATAAGATGATTGTGTTGTTATGATTCTCTTAACTCAAGGATTTTGTGATCCAGAAAAACCAATTTTCTTGTTAGCCCAGCCACATTATAAGCCATTGAAAAGTCCTTGTGATGATGCATGCTTGTGAATGTTTTTGGATTATGGTAAAATGAAAGGCAAAGTTGATTCATGTGACATTGTGATAGTGGAGTGAATGAGTGAAACACTTTACCTCTTATACACTTGTGTGTTGAGTGAAACACTTTACCTAGTGAGGAAATATTCCATAGACACATGAACATCCATGCTTAATTGATTGATCATTCATGAAAAATAGCATTTGTTGGAATTTAAATGACTTTGTGAACACTAAAGCATGAGCACATCTTGATTGAACTCTTGGTCATAAGTTTGAGTGAAGTTGTTACTTATCTTGAGAAAAGGATTTTGAATGAGTAAACCATCATATGAATTGGTTGGAGATGGAGTTACATTTTGTTTGCTTGAGGACAAGCAAAGTTCTAAGTTTGGGGTTGTGATAACAGTTGAAAAACTGTTATTTTCATGCTTAATATTGATACTAAAAGCAACCTTTAGACTTAAAAACTAGCTTGAAATCATGCAGTTTATCTATATTTTCATAAATAAGAGAGCTGGACAGGTTTATGCTTGATTTAAGTGTTTTTGTGCAGGTTTTGAGGTGAATTTAGTGAAAAGAGTGAAGAAGGAGAGAGATGACATTAGAAAAGACAAGAAAGAGTGCAAAAAGAGAAGTCGAAGGCACCGCTCAGCGGCATTTTACCGCTGAGCGGCACTCAGGAGGTTGCGGGAGTCACGCTGAGGGGCAAAATGGCCGCTGAGGGGAAGAAACGAGTCACGCAACCACCGCTGAGCGGTAAATAGCGCTGAGCGGCACTTTTTGGGCTTGGGCTTTTGTAATCTTTTGTAACTCTAGAATAGTATATAAGGACTTGCACGTCCTAGGGTTAGTGATCTTTGGCAGAAACGAGGCAAACACTCTCTCTTCCACCCCTTTGAAGGAGGATCTTGGATGCTCAGGCTACCTCTTCACCTTTATTGGGTTTATTCTTTCATTCTTTCATTATTGTTCATCTAGGTTCACCATGAATATGGTGAACTAAACCTTGTATGTTTGTTGGGGAATCAATGTAATCTCTTGAAGCTCTCATATATGGAATTTATGCTTGCATCTTAATCTAAGACTTATGCTTTCTTTCATCATTAGTTAGGGTTTTTCCTCTTTGCTCAATGCGTGCATTGTTTAACTCATTCTATTGCATGATTATTGGTTTTGTCGATACGGACACGTACGGGGAAGTCTAGATCCGGGGAATTTCTCCCAATATTATACTGACAATATTATATTGGTTGTCGTTAAGCTCCTGCGCTCATGAACTAATCATTAGGAATGCTAGGAATTGTATGAACTATTTGATTAGGGAGAAGCCATCTAGAATGGTACTTTAGAGAGTGGCATTAACAATGATGATTTGAATGTTGAAATCCTAAAATGTATGAGAGTGGATGAGATGAAATTGACCCCCAACAACATATTCATTCATATAATCCATTGAAAGTGTTTATCTTTAGTCTTTGCCATTGATCAATTCATGCATACATGTTTAGTTTTCGTCTTGCATAATATAATCCAATTATTTCGTTTGTAAGTCTTAGCTAATCAACAAACCACACAACTAAACTAGGCCGTGAGTCCTTTGGGAAGAACGATACTTGGTCTTACCAAGTTTATTACTTGAACGATTCGGTCATACTTGCCGATTGTGAAACAAGTTTGTGACATCATATTTTGGTGCTTACAAATTTGTTCATCATATACATCGAACAAATCGTTAGAGAGTGCACTAAGTAAAGTATGACGGCATACCTTGTTAGCATGAACCCAATCTTCAACTTGTTTTGAATTTGGAGGGAGACTGGAGTCGGGTTTTGAAGATGAAAGAGCAAAAGCGACTCTGTACATGTCTAAGAGGGTCGACACGCGTTCTTGCCAGCGCCGGAAATTCTGACCAGAGAAGACTTCAATTTTTGATACATCCGGGAAAGGTTTCGCGAAGACCGTCTGAGTTCCGGAAACATTATTTTGATTCTCCGGGATTGAGTTGTTGTTGTTGTCAGCCATAAGTCCTTAAGATTGTTGTAAAAGCTGATAAAAGTAGAATAAAGATCACGAACAAAATACTTCCTGAGGCGTGTAGATCACTGTCCTTAAGGACTTATCCGCGGTGTATTGCGCAAGCCCCCCAGGATACAACAGGAACTTCTCAGATATTTCTGAGGTTCTCAGAACTAGCAAGGAACTCTAAACAGAGTATAAGAATAACCCAGAATAAATTTTAGGAGAGAAAAAGAGCTAGAGAAGGAAACTCAGAAAAGAGAAGAATAAGAAAGAATGAAATTTTTGTGTGTATTGGAATGGAGGAGGAGCTCCCTATTTATAGAGTTCATGGATCAAGCCCATGATCCCAAAAGTCCAAAATATCTTTTAGAAAAATAATATTTTAATTAATTTAAACGTTGCAAAACGTTGGAGCCCTTTGCTTGCGGAAAACGTTGGCAGCACGTTGCATAACAAAATAAATTAACGTTGGCAACTGCACGAAACTTGCGCAACGTTATATTTATCTTTTGCAATATATAATAACACAATAAAGGTCCCAAATAACGTAAAGCCAGCTACACGCTGAAGAACATGTGGTGGATAGCACGTGCTTCACATTATTATCGTAATATGAGTGTTTATATGAAGATGACTATGTTTGGAGCATGTCTTGTCGTACCATAGTTTAGCTTGTGCAGTGTGCAGGAGTATGAATTGCTGGCAAATCTCCCTTCTTAACCTGAAATGGACATGAAAGAGTCATTTGCCCAACAATACACACATGTCTTGTTGCACGTCACTCAATAATTTCAGGATCAAACATGTGTGTATGTAATAGTGAACATATAATACCCCAGAAATGCATGCATTGAATATGACTTTGTAATTAGTTTCAGATCTTGTACTTTTACTGTGTGAACTATGCTATGATATTTCGCCTGAAAATTCCACACAGTAGCTTTTGCTGAAGGAACTGTTCTATAAATAAAGCTGACATGTTCTTACCAAAATTTGACGGGCAGATGAAAAATCTCCGAGGACCTGGTGCAGAGTGATGGGAGCCAAGTCTCTTTGTACCTTTTCACTAAGAACAACTCACTCAATGTTGAACGCTCTATCTAGAAATCTTAGAGTTTGTCTGGAACAAGTTTTTAAAATACATAAATCTTTTAAAATATTATAAATATCTAAAAAGATTTCAAAATCTATTTTGTCGGATTTTATGAAACCCAAATGTGTGCACTCTTGAGAAAAAAAAAAGATTGCCAAACAATAGTGAGATGAAAAAGAATATAATAGGATGATGATACACAAACGCCTCATCTTTTATTCAACATTCATCCAACACCAACAAAATAACACTTTTATATTAAAATATAAAATGGTATGGAATGAATCAACTAGAAAAGTTTAAATATTATTTTTGTAATTAGGTATTGGAAGGGTAAAGAAAAATTAAGAAACGTGCATGTAAAATATTCTTCCATAATAAGGTTGCCGAGAAAAAGGTGTATGTCTTCTCTCACTTTCTGTCTATCTTCTTCCCCTCTTCCATTCCTTAACCACTTTCAATTTCTGTCAAATAATGGTGCTTCCACGAAATTTAACTTAGCATATGTTGTTCCTAGCCAAAAAAAAAAAAAATTCTTCTAGTCACTATTTCTTTACGCAATAGCTATATCCACAGTTGTTTGTACAGTTGACAGTTTAAAGTGACAGCATCACATGGCATTGTCCATCAAATAAATGCCACGAACTCCCTCATGATAAAGAGGATAATAAAGTTATCATTCTAGGCTAGAATCCAAAGGGAGCTGACGTACTTCAACTCAACTTAATATTTATCCAATAATTGGATTGCTCTTATATTTTGTCAAACTTTAGCTTTTGTACTAATATTTGTATATGGACCTACATTGCATGTAAAAGGATCGCTCGAAAAAAAATAGCTAATTATTTTGGCTATTCTTCTAGAGATGGAGTAAATAATAACTATCTTTATCATTGGATTTTACTAAATTTTTTACGAACAAGTACATATACATAGATTTTCATTCATTCTATAATTGAATTAATATAGGGAGAACTATTTAAAAAATAGAAGATGCGAGAAAAATATGGGTCTATAGACTCTTGACATCTTTGATAACTTAATTATTAAACAATCAAATTGCAGTTGTCCAAAATACGTAGTGGTCCCTTTCATTCCTTTGGTATTAAGGAAACACGACACATCATAGAGCTAGATATTAGCACTAACAGATATGTGAAAGGTATCTTAATTTCATGGTGAAAAATTAGACACGATATAGGGCTGTTTAAAAAGTTTCAGCAAATCAAACTGAACCATGAACTGGCCTAAAGAAAACAGTTACATTTTCCAGTGTTCAATTCGTTTTTCTATAATGAACGAACTAAGAACAAAATCTAAAGAAAAAGAGATAAATTTAGGCAAAAAGGTTTGCATACCAGAAGCACCAGGCATATATTATTGATAAATTTTGTTTCTATATCTGATGTTGCATGCATAAATTACTCAGAAATGTAGGGACATAATGGTGAAATTAGCAAGCTGCTGAGCTTGGCAATTGAATAAGTAACTACTAACTAAGTTTTACAATTCAATATAAGTGAATGGAAACCAAAACTAATTGCACAATCTAAGGTGTCTTCGTCCTTTATTTATAGTGTCTGTATACCTACAAGGTCTTTTGGAATGAAAAGGGAGCTGTGATGGGGACCACAGTGGCCACAACAGCAGAAGAATTTCCCAAGGAATGATCCAAAAGCATATGCCAACAAACAATTTCTTAACGAATATCCATTTTTAATGTGCGAATAATGTAGACTATATTGCCTCTTTGTGCTGCTTTGCAGCACAGCAAACAGAAGGGCTACCAGGTATGCTTTAATTTTATAGGTGGGTAAGAATAACAGTGCGATTCTCCCTTGGCATGGTGCTACATCTATTCTTGCATGAGAATGGCCTTTCTGCCAAAGGAGAATTGCCCTGCCATTCTACAATCCTACCATCTTCTCAATTACATTTCACAGTTTACCATGAGTTTATCATGAGTGTGTATATATCTATATGCTAAGGCCTATTTATATAGGATATTTTGTCAACGGAGTTTAGTGCAGAAACAAAGTATAAGCAATAGTACATTTACTGTATTGTATTTGTTACCCTTACTGATTTGATCAGGAAAATCTACTGATACATATGCAGTTTGGCTATTTTGGTGGTTGAAAATCAGTATGATCACATCTTGTAATTAAATGATATTCATATGAAAATTCTCCATTCAAGATACACCATTTTATTCCTTTGAGTTTAACATATTTTTCTTATCGATCGTGAATGAATGCCTTCACGTTTCCTTGTCTTTCTATGCAGAGCAGACATATTCTTCAATTAGCATTATACCGCTTGTCAGTTGCTTCTTCTTTTTCACTATTTCAGATATTTCAATTTGTGCAAACATCCATCCAATTGTTTAGTAAGTCAGTAACGAATGCAACTACCAAGTATACTATAAATTAACACTAACATGTCAAATAAATAACAAATATTTCTAAAAAAAAATTATTTTAAACCTAATTCGTATAATGATATTATTTCTGGTCGAGTTCGGACTTCCAACCTAATTAACTAAAGAACACATATTATAGTTTGTTTCTTTTTCACTGTTAGTATTTAAGTAATGTCCCCATCAGCAGATTGGGCAAACTTAAAGGAAGGTTTTGACGTATAAAATAAAGCCTTTGGATTGGCTAATATTATCACTGTAAGTTGTTATTTATCACTGTAAGTTGTTTGTGATATTGTATTTGCACCTGATATATCCAAGTTTGATCTTCATTCTTTTCTTATTATTATCTGAAATCCTTTTATTCAATCGCCAGTAAAAAGATTAAATAAAATGATACATGTCTCTATATGTATTACGGACATAATGGCTGTAGAATCGTATGAAATTTATTTAAACAGACTCTTTCATTCTCAACTTTCTAATGAAATTTTCCCTTATAGATAAATATAAGATCTCTAATTATAATTATAAAAATGCATTACGGATTAAACAGTAGGTTATGTAATTTTACTGGTGATGCTCTAAATCTTGATTTCTTGAATGGGAAACCGTAAAGTCATTTACACAAAGCTATAATTTGGTCCATTCAATTGTTTCACCATCTTGTAATTCTTTATACTTTATTCAATTATAGTTTCATTTAGTTCTAATAAGGCAATACATTCAATTCTAAACTTGTATCTCAAATAGTGTTGATTTCTGGGAACACTTGTAGAATGAGCAATATTGTATTATCAAACATGCACAAGCATGACATGATATTATATAATTAATCTTTTATTTTCATTTAACCCGTTGGCATGCTTGAAATGCTTTTAGTAATGATTAATAAATATAATAAACATTTCTACGTGAATATGTTAGTCTAAAAAAGTATAAACTAACCTTTGAAAAAGAAAATTCTGAAATATATTCGGTTTTGCTTTTCTATGTTGAAAGTTCTTTTAACATTGCTCCTTTTATGCAAAGACTTGAAGCAGCATTGACATATAGATTTCAAAATATGCACAGCGACTCTTCTTTTATATATATATATATATATATATATATATATATATATATATATATATATATATATATATATATATATATATTTATATATTTATATATAGATGGAAGTTAGGACAAAATGATCTTTTACTTTAGTTTTATTTAAAGATTCTATTTCAATTGAAGAATTGAAGTAAATCATGCCAATAAAAAATTTAGTGATATTGGATAATACAAAATATATAATTCATTTAACAATACAAATATAAAAATTCTTTTTGTGTTTATTGCTTAATGTGGTATTAGTTCACTATTATTTTATTTTTTTCATAGAAACAAGAATAGTATTAAAAGTCATAGTGTCACACAGAGAACAATGAAAATCCTTGTCTTTATATGAGAGAGCAAAAAATAGTTTATATATATATATATATATATATATATATATATATATATATATATATATATATATATATATATATATATATATATATATATATAGGGAAAAGAAGATGGATGTATAAACGACACTGGACCAAGTGACCCAGCATGTGAACATTTTCAGTCAACATTGTCAAATATTAAATTGTCGATATTAAGTTATCCCAACCTTCACTCAACAATGCAAACACAATGTGTTCACAACCTATCTGGTAAAATTAAAAGACTTAATGGAGAGTATCTATACGCCGAGTGAGTCCGTACGTCTACAAGAAAGAGTTAAGTATTATCAAGTTAACTTTGATATATACATAAGTTAAATTTTAAAACATTTGGGATAAAATTATTATAAAATAACTTCAATTTATTTATAATAGTTTTGTAAATAATATAAATGTGACAGTGACATTTTTTTATAACCACGTGTAATTAATTAGAAATAAAATATCTCACCAAAGTATAAACTTACAATGTGTTCGCGTTGATGACATTGTTAACGAGGACGGATTTTTTTCTAAACTATATAATATTAATTTTTAAATAAATTTATAATTATTTACTAAACTAACAAACAATATGTCGAATTATTTTAAAAAAAATTATCCACGTACCATAATAAACAATTTCTACCTAGATACTAAAATATTTTAATATGAAAATATGCAAGGTATCTCCTTTGTATTATACCCCAAGTGACCGATCTACAAAGGAGAGATCCGTAGTGAAAATAGTCAATCGATCGGCTGTCTGGCAAGCTGGCAAGCGCAAACCAGAAAAAATAGATGATGAATTAATATATTTAATGGTCATATTAAGGATGAATATACCGTATTTTTGAGTGATTCGCAGATTATATTGTCCAAAAATATAGTGCACTAATGGTTAATCAATCGACTTGGTTACCACAAGTTCTATAAATATATAGTTGGTATCCAGGTACAGATATTTTTTACTATCCCAATAAAATAGTGACATATTTATGAAACATATCTAACTTGAGGGTCAGAGTTTCTTTTGCAGGTCAACAACTTATCAGAGTGGATTGCATTCTCGGAGAGGATTAGATAATCAAAAAAGAGCAGAGCAAAAAAAGACGACCAATCCTCGGACAATTTCAACCAAAACATCCTTAAAATAGAAAAAGATATTATTTCTTAAGCAAAAATTATTCTTACTATTAAACACTTTAGTTCTTAAACCATTGCAAAGAAAAAAAAACACATAAAACGAACACGACAACTTTAAAAGAAAAATTCTATAATGAAGATTGTTAGCTAAAAGCACTATTTTAGTACATCAAAAATTAAATTTGTAGTCGTATCTCCAGCGCATGGTTTTAGTTGCCCACTTCAAAAATTCTATTGCACAGACTATTAATTTCAAAAGAAAAATTGAAAATTATGGGCTCAGCCCACGACTTTAGTAATGAAGGCGTACTTCCTGCACATAACTTTTAATTTTCTACATTCAAATTCAAAATCGTGTTTTGGGTCTAAGATGGCAGTAAAATAGAAGTTGAAGTTATGTAACTTGGGTCTAACTTATCTTAGACGATGTAATTTTTTTAAACTATCCATTATGGTAAATTGTGTACAAAAAGCACACCACTTTGGTAAAGAAAACCATGGATTTATTTCCAAATATAATTTATGATATATATATATATATATATATATATATATATATATATATATATATATTGATTTGATATTAATTAAGTTTAATTTTGAGAAAATATTTCACTAACTTTTAATTGTGTTTCATAATTTAGTTACTTAAAATTTAGTTTTCATTGTTATTCTAATTATATACAATTACTATGATTGTAATATCACATTTAATAATATAAAACTACTAAATAAAATATTATAAATTTTGATAATAAATAACCTATTGACATAAATCATATAAAATAACATACTATATGTACACAACAACTGAAAACTATGTGAGTTGTTCAAAGGAAAAAAAATTCATGTACATAACAACTAGATAAAGTTATACAACCATGTTTTCGCGTTATCATCTTTCACCATAGACATGTCAGCATCCAACTTACTATCAGCACACTGAAATATAATCATTGCAAAAACACAATAACATATAAAAGAAAATAGAAACAGAGTAAGCTAATATGCAAAAAAAACAATATCATATGCAAAAAAAACAATATCATAAGATAATTAAAGTACGTTATATATCTAATTAAACATTTATGAAATACATTAACTTAAATAAACACACAAGATAAACACACAAGACACTTAACACTATACTCAATTATCTAGATACATGCTTTTAACATAGGATTTCACTATATATGTGCACTAATAGAAGTATTTATTCTTTACAAAGCCATAAATAAAAGTACCTATGGGCTTATAGCCGACCGAACGGTAAAGGTGCAAGAGAGCCTCTAAGTTATTTTGGACTCATGGCCGACCGATGATACCTCCCAGGCAAATGAACTGAGCGGACAAACAGTTAATCGATCGGTAAAAATAACCGTTAAGGTAATCAATAGTAATAACTGTCGGAAGTTAATGAAAATAATTGTCATTTATTGACAATTAATAATATCATTTATTGGTGATTAATGAGTCAGACCTAACGGTAAGCTCATTATAATTTATAAATATTTATCTGACAAAGGGGACAGGTAACTTTGAACCCTGATAACTAATCTTGATTACAAGATTATTACGCAAAGTCACTGACTTGAGCGTCGGAGTGTCTTTTGCAGGGCACTCTCTCCCGCGGCTTAGATATGAAGAAGAAAAAAAAAGACAACGCAACTTGATGATGGAGCGGACAACTTTAAATATTTTGGATAAATCCTGCCGAAACATTTTGGAGTTATCATCTTACTACTTGCAAGGCTAGTTTCCTCCACGCCTAGGTCCAAATAGTTTAATAGTTAAGATTTTCTACAATTCTCTCTTCCCCTCCCCTACACACACACCCCTTTTCTCTCTATATAAGTTTAACTGTTGGTAGAATACAAAAATACCTACTTTCTAAACTCTCATGTGTTACAACATACACTACACATCACAACATATGGTTTTCCTTAAAATTGATGGATTGATTTTAATGAGCTCACCACCAATCTTATGGTCTCTTATCTTAAAAAATTAACTGATCATAAGATATCTTAAAAATAATTTAGAGAATAAAAAAATTCTAAACCTTTTTTAGAAAAAAAACATTTTTTTATATTAAAACTCATTTATAATAACTTTATTTAAACTTAAAATTTTTCACATTAAAATAATAAATTCTCATCCTTTTAAATATATTGATCAATTTTAAAACACGATTTTCTAAACTTTTATAGTGATATTTTAACAAATTTATACTAAAAATTATAAAATTTTGAATATTATTTGTTTTAATAAATAAACTTATAAAAATTTAATCAAATAAAAATGAAATTATTAAAATCTTACGTCATATTGTTTTCCATGTTATAATTAAAAGAAAAAAAATTATAAAACAAAATCATTCTTTTACAAACTGATCGACAAAGCGGTTAAGAAAGATGGAAAGAAAATTACTTCATATTTCTTTCTCGTGCGGGACCGACCAAAATGGAACCGTGAGTCCATGTTGTCGATCTCCGAACTTTATTTTATCTGTTAAATACTTTTTTTCCTTTGTTAATCGTTTAAATATGGCATTCTTAGAGATACACATCAGTCTCGTTCTTATTTGAGACTCAATCAAGTTAATTTATGGATAATATAAGCCACAACTATACTATTATAAAAATATAAATAATTACAAAATAAAAACTTAAAATTTATCATCATGTTTTAACAAGTTACAATTGGAATCGTAGTTTCTTTCTTAAACCAATGGCATCTTCTCTTCCTCCTTCATCAGAATGTGTTTAAAGCTTCCCAGGGGTTCAACCTTATTCCCGCGAGATACTGAGTGCAATATTGAGAAGAGTCCCCACGTGTAAAACTCAACCTGATATATACCATTATTCCATATGCTCATCATCATGAACTTCTTAGACTCCACCGACACTTTGGAGCATGTCTTCAAATACAAATACCCTAAAAACAACCCTACAGATATAACTCCCAGCACCGCATTCATCACAAATCCAATAACTTTCTTCTTTCCCTTTAATACCTCTGAAGCCTTCAATGCCTTCCATCCACTGATCTCTTCAAGAACCGATATAGCAATTGCCAAGTTCCCAAAAGTGCCCACATACGAGAACATTAAGATACCTACTGCAACCAAAATCATTGTACCAACGTTGCTGGCTAAGATTTCACTTAGTTCATGTTGCTGCTCACAACTAGAATCTATAATCAAAGCCATGCGCTGATGCAAAACTAACATTCCGAAGAATATAAAACCCAATTTAATTAGCCTTACCAAGAGCCACGTAGCAAGTAAGCTTCTCGCGGGTTTAGTGACTATTGATATCAGGCTTGTGATGCTCAACTCCGCTTCTGAATCCACTCTCTTCTTAGAGGCTAAGAGGTGTAAAATAGGCATTTGCAAGGAAAACATAGATATGCCCAGAACGGCAAAACATTCAACTTGTGCAACAAATGAAACATACTGGAAGGTTGCATCTGCAAAGCTGCTCAGGTCTTCACTATTTGTGACAAGAACATTGGATAAATACGTCGTCACAGAGAAGCAGTAGAAGAAGGAGAGAGGTGCGTCCCAGAAACATACGAAAATAGTGAATATGGCTTTATGTGCAGCATAAAAATCTTGAAGTTTTCTTAAAAATCCTGCCAAACCCATTTAGATCGAGAAAGGATTCTGAATATTTTTTGGAGTGGAATGGTCGATTACTAGGTTCCGGCTGTTGCGTATATTTATAGGAAAAGGAATTATTGAAGGCGAAGATGATTGGCTTGTTTAGAAGGCTAAATTCAACTGTTATAACATGAAAAGTATAAAAGTAGAATAGTAAATGGGAGAAGGTTCCTTGTTATTGCGGAATGCTGCCATTAAACAATGACTGTAAGTTTCTTGAGATAACTCTGAAGACTTTTGATGAAGGAGTGCGTGGGTGGTTGGAAATTGAAAGTGTCTTAATTATTTTATTAAATCCCTGCTCCTTTGTCAGAGCCATACGTAGGCTTAGACAGTGACAACTGATAAATAAAAGAAAAGATATTAACACCATTCATTTATTGGTTCAGTAGTACGATAAGATAACTTGCCAAACCATTTCTGAACTGGAAAATATATATTAACATCATTTTTCTTTTATAAATGATACATATACTTTTCACATAATTTGTAATATGACTTTTTTTTTTCCTTTCCTTTGTTCTCAAACCAATTTTAGCGCAATTCCGTTATTATCTTGATATCTTCGCTTCCACATTTTTTTTTCTATATTTTTTCTTTAAATCTCTTTATTTCTCATCAAACAAGCATCCATGTACACTGTTCAATTTTCATCCATTCTTCTCTTTCATTGTCACTCACTCACGTTCATAGCCTCCTTCATTACACATACCATCTTCTCTACCTCTTTAATTTTTCTTTTTCTCTCCATCTTCTTCTGACTCCATACACCAAGAAACGTAGAGACTGAGTAAGGAATACTGAGAAGTGTGATAAATATTTATTATTTATGTTTATTTTTAATCTCTTTTATATTTGTTCATGTATTACGTGTTTTTTTAGATGATGTAATTTTTTCTGTTCCTTTTTATATTGTGATTTTTTTTATATTATTGTGTAAAAAAAAATAACATTTAAAGAAGATTTAAGGACTGTCTCTTAGAACCTTTTCGTTCGGCCACAGTTCACTCGCTCAGCACCCAAGCATGCAACTATGTTCCCTCGCTCAATGAAAGAGTTGAAAACAAAACAAAAATTTGCTTCTCATCCTAGAGGTTAATTTCTCAGAGAGATTATTATATTGTGAATGAACGAAAAAAGAGAGTTCGAGTACGTAGAAACACAGAAAAACTCAAATTTTCAGTTAGAGATAAATAACAATTTAGTGTCAATTATCTTATAAATAACAATTCACAAATAATATTTTAATGGTTTTCTTTCTGAACTTAAAATTTGCAGTATGTTTTCTATCTATTTTAATATTTAAAAGATAATTTCTTGTGAAATTTTTAAATTAAGAAATTTGGGATATAGTTTTCCTGTAAATTTAAAATTGACATGAACATTTAAAATTTTTGTTGCTTTTATATAATTTTTATTTTTATGCGAATTTAAACTTAACCATAAAATTTGGGGAAACATTTTTTTAATTTAGAAATCATTGTTGCTTTGCGCAAAATTCGTAATATGTAGAAATTGTGTAAGTAAAACTTTTTGTCAAGTTTAACTTTCAACAAGTTATGACGTGTCTACGCTATCAACTTAGGAATTTATACTATAAATACTTACGGTAAATATTATATTTAGGTCTAAAATATTCACAAGAAATTTTATTTTCAAATTTTTAAAATAAGTAGAAAATATGAAGAAAAAAATATCTATTAATGTGACATTTGATAGATTTTTTACTTACAAGCATATAAAAAAAACAGATGAAACTATTTGTATCCTGAAAACCGAAAGTAATTAAAAATAAAAATGCGTTTGCCGGGAGTCGAACCCGGGTCTATTGCTTGGAAGGCAATTATCCTAACCGTTGGACTACAAACGCTTGTTGCATTCTTAAGGCATGTTATAATGAAATTAATGATCTTTTAATATACTTGATTATCTAAATTAGAATATGATGAGTGGTTCTTCCTGTACCTCATCCATTTCGTCATGTATCTCCCATTAGACTTATTTATCCTTCATTTATTTTCATTTTTGTCGGTTGTTATTATAAACCTTGTATATGTACCACTGCGCTGATTATTTCACTGTTGAGTTGTTGTTTGTAAGATTTTTTTTTCATGAGAGCTTGTCTTCTGAAGTATCGTGATGATACATCGATGATCATTGTGATCTGGATATTAGTGGTAGTCGTATGTGTAGTGTGGTTCGTGGAAGAAAAAGATGAAGAAAGAGAGTAAAAAAATACATTCGAAAAGCATTCGAGATTATTTGTTACAATAGTAAACACCTTTAACCAATGTTGAAACTGCGGTTAAGGAAACACCGACGTCCGAACACCGGTTAGGTCTTGTTGCACTTTGAAGTTCGATAGACCTCAACCGAACTTCAAAGTTCGATTAATATTTGACGCACTTCAAACTTCTGCCATTATTTTTAGCCCACTTCCAATTGTGCATGTTATATGTTTTTGAGTTATTATATTTTTTTAATACGATTTAGTTTTAGTTAACTTATTTTTGATATATATTATGATGTTTTATTTATTTGTTTAATACTTTTATGTTTCTTTATTTGTTTATTTAAATTGTGATATTTATTTGTTAATAAATATGTTTTTATTTTTTTATTATTTTGTTTGTAATATTTTTGTTATTTATGATTTATTAGTTAATTTTGTAAACGTAATTTTTTTAGTAGTTGATTTTTTGTATTAAAAATATAATAACAAACAAAAATAACAATAAATAATTACGTAATAAAAAATATTGAAATAATTAATAAATAATTCAAACAATTACAAATTAATAATAAATTAACAAAAAATTAGAAAAAAATTGCAACAAAAGTAGATAAAAAATTTGAAGCAGTGAAGTGCTCCAGCCATAAGAGAAGCAAAGAGTGATGCAGTAAAGTGCAGCGAGAAATAAAGTGAAGTGCTGTGAGAAATAAAATGAAGTGTTGTGAGAAAGAAAATGAAGTGCATTGAGAAAGGAAATTGAAATGCGTAGGAGGTGTAGGAATTTTGTATGTGTTGATTAAAGATTCTTCTGAGAAAGACTGACAAGGACAAAGATGAAAATTAAACAAAGGTTGGAGGTGCAGGACGAAATAGATGAGGTGTAAGGAGAATCACTCATAAAATATACGGAACTCCACTTCAGTCAGAACCCAAATTAAAGAAATAGCAATGATAATATCCATCTTAGATTTGAAATGCTCACTTAGGCCACTTTGTTTCTTATATTTTAAGTCTTGACACTTTTTCTTAAATTTTAAAAATAAAAATAGCAATTAAGAAATATATGCTTTAAAAAAACTAATATAATGTGTTAAAAAAATATTTGTTAGAATTTTTTTTTACATCTATATGTATACATTGTTACCAATTCTTCTAATTTTCCTTTAGTAAAATGAGTGTTTCATATTTTAAGTTTAAAAAAAACAAGTCTTTTAAAAAGTTTAAATTATCTAAAAAAAAATACGTGTACTTTATAATTAAAAATTTAAAATAAATTAAAAAACAAAACTTTAAATCTAACACTGTACTTTTCTTATGAGCAATAAAGAATATATTAATTATAAAACATTTGGAGTGCTTCAAACCTTTCACACATAAAAAAAGTACAAAATAAAAGTATGTAAGAGATATACACACATCTAAAACCATTAAGAAAAGAACATGGTGCGTATGTTCTTCAAACACTTCATGTTTTCGAAACAACTTTTGTTCAAAGTGTTAATTGATGTAGTAGTTTAAAAGTTTTACTAGTGAATATGATAATTAGTTAATTAATATGAGATTCTTTATGGCAGCATTCACAAATGCCTTTGCATTTCACAAGAATGTTCTCTTGTTACGATTGTAAGAAAAGTAGCTTCTACAATATGACAAAGCAAATCTAGACTATGCATCCAAGAATGGTCAGTGCACAGATAAAAATATTTTGAACTCACTGAAATAGTGAAAATATTGCAAATTGCTTAACTTTTCCCCATACCCTACTCTTCATCCAAGTTTTATACATGTGGACTCAATTAAACACTAACCTAACAATACACAAATATAAATCACACCTACCTATTATGACAATGGGATATTACAATTTTTAACAACCTTCTTACAACTAAAATCTTGATAAAGAAAAATTATTGTCATATAAGTATACACATATAATTTGACCTTTAGAATTTAAACTTGTGCTAAATAAAATTAAAATATTTTATTTATTTGTAAAACCAAAGTTTTTGTTAGTAATTATCAAATGAGGTAAAATAAGATAGAAAATTATAGTTATGTAATTTTTATTATATAAATAAAATTTAAGCAGATTTTTTTCTGAAAAAATAAATGGTAGATATTTCTCATAACACGACCGTTAAAACCAAAAGAAGATGACATGCGTTTGCCGGGAGTCGAACCCGGGTCTATTGCTTGGAAGGCAATTATCCTAACCGTTGGACTACAAACGCTTGACGAGTTCTTGTAATTTTAAGAATTTATATATAATATGTTAAAGTTTACCACGTAAAAATGTAATAGTGTCACATGCTTGGTCTTCTAAATATGATTATTTTATAGGGCATTCCATTTGAGTCAGTACCCAACTTAAGTAAATAAGAATGAAGAGCAATGATAATATACATAATATATTTAAATAACTTTTTTCTTAGATTTTAAGTGTTGGCACTTTTTAATAACTTTTTTAAGTAAAAATAATAGCTTGGAAAATAATTCTTTAATGGTTCTTTATATTTAGGAAAAGTCACATGATCTACAAATTATACACAAAGTTTGGTCACACAAAAAAAAAAAAAAACTCTTAACACTTAGTAAACTACACAAAAACACCTTTATCAATACATATATTTCTATATAGAAAGTCAAAATTCGTACACACAAAATAACTTTAAATCTAACACTCTAGTGTAATATGCATGTTATTTTGGACCATCGAAAAAAAAAGCAAAAAAAATCGTAACCTTTTAGCTTCTTTACATTCACTCCAATACATTTGTCCTCATTTCTAGTCAATCTAAATTGTAATTCAAAAAGGTTGAATTAAATCAATTAAAAATATTTATGAAAAGTCACCCTAGTTAAACCCTAATTACTTGCGAGTTATTGTCACCACCAGCAATAATGAGTCCAGTGGTTTTCTTTAGTTTCAATTTTTTCTTAATATTTTATTTTCATTTGTAATTGTTTTGTTAAATTATATTAAATTTTATTCTATTTTTTATTATTTTGCATTAGTATTTTAATTTTTACACACAGCTTGTTGAAAGCGAGGAAAATAAAAATAGAAAGGTCTAATTGGTTAATATGGTATAATGTTGAATCTAATATTTGTGTGATTTATGAGAGTTGTTAAAAGTGAAGAGTAAGAAGAAGGCGTGCAGAAGACACCGACTATTTTGAATCGTCTCGAAATGTAAAAGCAAGCTGCCCAAGACGCATTGACTTCAATACTAACATCGTCATCTCATACTCATACACTACAAATCAAACACAGAAACTTATGGGAAGTTACCAAAAACAGGAAGACCAACTCTACCAACCTAACTTCCACACCCACGCGCCAACTGCTTCCTAATTTCCAAATCTCATTTTAAACCACACACATTTTCTCTTCAGTTCACACCATTAACATAAAAAACATCAAAATCTTGATATTAAACTACAATGCTAACTTAAATGTTATCAGCCAAATACCTAAATCCTGTCGGTTGTTTTTTTTTTGGAATAATATTTTTGCCAATTTAATTCAACTTGCTTTTGTACTGCCGTCTTTCTCTTGACTTGGCAAGGGACCATGCTTCAACAAAACTTGAAGTCCAAGTTTGTCTTTCCTTCTATCTAGTTATGCTATAAATAAAAACACGCGAACAACCTCATTTCATCTATGAAACAATCACCATAGCCTCAATTTTCGCTCTCATTCTCGCTTTTTCTCCTCTCTCTCAGTTTCCACTTTCTATGGCACACCTTCGTTTCCATCTGCTTCTCTTCTTCATTCTCTTCGCTTCCCTATGTTCCTGTCTAGAAAGCAGAAAGCTTCATCTCGGACCTCACAAACCCAGCAGCACGGTTGACCCATCTCTGTTTTTCGCTTCTCTTCCCAAAGGCACCGTCCCATCTTCCACACCCAGCAGAAAAGGTCACTCCACCGTCGTCGATGAGAAACTCATTGCGCGTCAACTAATAACCACTGATCGACTTCTTCTGCAATCTATTCCTAGCCCCGGTGCTGGCCATTGATCACCTTCACAACCGCTATTTGTTCCTTCATCAAGTGTCAACATTTTTTTATTTCTTCAGTTTTCCGATATTCTTTGCGCGGAAGAACATACCATAATATAGGATTAGGGATATGCAGTCGAATGTATAAAGGTGGTGGTAGTTTTTGTATGTATACACGATTCTGTTTTTCTCTCTTGTGGGTTATCCGCAATATTTTTTTCATTCGTCATTGCTCAGGGAAAATATGTATACTCATACTCACATATTTGTCTTCTCCGTCTGCTACTTAGTTTGGTCTGTACAAGCAAGTTTTAAATAATTATCACGCTAGTTATGCCAAGAGAAAATTACATTTCAATCCAATTTACTTTTTCTATTGTGATTAATTAATGGATTTTGATTTATACCATGCATAGTCCTAGTCAGTCTGATATTATGGGATGCGAAATTGGGAGGAATTCGGATCTGTTACCTATCTCTCACCCTTTCACTCTTACCCGTCATATTTTAATAAAAAGTAATTCGCTTTAATGCATAATAATATCTCATTACCCAGTTGCTTTGAACCTGTAGGAAGAAAAGAAAAGGAAGAATGGGCTTTGGATTTGGTTCTACTATTATAGTTTACACAGTATTCTTCCACTTCGGCATGTCAAAACTAAAAAATGCCAGAGAAAAACGCGTCAAAGATGGGTTGTATTTGTTGCATTTCGTCAAGTTAGATGGGGATCACCGTCTTGTAGTGTCATTGGCTATTGCAGTTTGTGATGTTACAAGTTTCTTTTCATATTGGCAATATTGCTTTAGTATAAAGCATGAATAAAAAATGGGTTTTGATTGGTGAGCTTCACGTTTCAATGGTAAACGTGAGCTACAGTTATTCATTGACTTATGCTAAGCAGTTTTGTACTATTCATATTTTTTCTTATCTACAGAGAAAATGTCTTTTTCGAACTAAGGTGACCAGCTTGAATAAAATATTTAACCCCAGTACAAAATCGTCAATCAAGTTTATTTCCACAGCAAACAATGTGCATTCTTTTTGGAATCAAGAAGGTTCGTGCTTGATTTCCATTTTTCGGTCCCTTTCAATGCATTTTTCAAAGTCTTAAATAAACTATATCCATGTTTTGAACGAGTCGGACACAGAAAATTGGATTCCTTTTGGTTTCTTCTATCATTTCGTATTTTCTTCTCTTCCTCACTAACAACCATGCGCTTCCTACAACATAAGACTCCCATTAGAAAGTGTTTCGATATAGTTGTGGGGACCGAGATGCTAACCTGATCAACGACGTCTTCACCTTTTTACAGTGTAGTTATTCTTATATCTTCTAACTGCATAGAGTTCTTTAGAGAGAATGGAGTGGGTACCTGCAAAGGCACTCCGACGCTCAAGTCAGAAAAAGGGGATCCCGAACCTTTTAGTTCAATAATTAAAATTAATCTTTTCTCTCCTTAATCAAAACGTACCTGTTTTCTTTAGGTTTTTCGTATTTAACTTAGAAGTAAGATGAACCGTTTACCTAAAAATCCGGTTAGTTGGATAATCCAGTCACCTGATCGTGATCCTTGTCTTTCATATTTGGTTGGTTAGTTCCGTATCTTGCGCTTTCATGGTTATACATTTGTAACCGCTTCTTCCTTAGTTTATCCGGGTTAATTGACCCGGTCTGAATAAAGCTGACCGAGCGTCTGTTGACTCTTAGCTTAACTGGGTTAATTTGGCCCATGCTGGTTGCTTGATTTAAGTAAAGGTCGATCGCTATTAAAACGATCGCTAGTAAGACGATCGATACTAAGGGCGGTATTGACGAGCGTATGGCATGACGATTTTTCTCGCTGACATTATCTTTTACGATATAGCGATCGTTTCGTCTAGGGAGTTGACGATCGTTCGGAAGCGATCGTTTCGTCTAGGGAGTTGACGATCGTTCGGAAGCCATCGTTTGACTACTCGTTAATACCTGACCTGTTTATTATTGCTAACTGTCGAGATAAAGGTGATCGTTTAGTCAATCATTTGATTTATTGTTGACAATCGCTCGACTTCAGATATTTTACCATATAGGAAGTAATTTTCAATTCAACCTGATCCACCTTCGTTGTTTCAAGAGACTAAGCACAATCAATTGAGAGAGAGAACGAAACAGAGGCCAAGAACAGAGAGCAAGTACCTATTGTGCACGTCATTCTTTTGGCTATGAAAATGAATTATAGTAGAGAAAAAAGCATTAGGATGCTGTGTTGAACTTATATAAATCGATGAAACCGTCACCATTAATGCAGTTACATTCATTTTTAAAAGTGTTTTTAGTGATAATGAAATTGAAAAATTAGATCACTAGTATTTTAAAGTTTTCAAAGTTTGGGACATGGACCTTGGAAACTTAGTCTCGTCCACGTTTGTCTATACATTTGAAATAATGATATCAACGTAACCAGCCACGAATTGCTACTGTAATTTTGCCCCTACAGAACCAACACAAGGGCTCCACAAACCACCGATCATTTGAAAACCATCAACACAAAAATCAATTTGTCTCCCTACTGTCTGTCAATGTTTTCATCCAAAACACACCATACAGTTTTCATCATAATTTTCTTATAAAATCATAATAAATCTTACGAAGTATAGGCTATAAATAAGTCTTCTTTTACACTAATACTCGGTATCCAATAATCTCATATTATTCAGAAAAAGTGAAGATCAATTTAAATTTTTTTTTTCATTTCTCCAAACCATCTTTAAAGAAAAAAAATTCCAAACTTTAAAATAGATAACACATCGAATATGGTAATTAAAATTAACAATAAAATGTTGATATTGTCTATGAAAATGAATATTCCCTTAACTCTGAATAAAAAAATTTTGTTCCACTAAAAGACTTGATGTGGGAACAATATTTGTTGTAGCTAATTATAATCTAGAACATTATTCTCACATATTTAAAGCATTAACGAGATTCATTACCACTTTCATATTATAAAAAAACACTTTTGATTTTTAGCTGCAATGTGATTTATTGAAAAATAAAAATAAAAGAAATGAAATGTAGGGAAATATCAAGTTACTCTAAATTAACCATACAAAATAAAATAGACATTACACTCCGTCTAAAACATTGTAGTTGTGGATTTAGTTTAGTATAGTGACACTAAATCTAATTTATATTTAGATATCCACTCCAATTTCATTCAACATTATTTATTTCTGCAAACTGATGATTCTACCACGTGTCCATGCAACACGCACGCAACTTGTTCTTGCAAATATCTTGAGAACGGAGAACACTGTAGTTCGCTTGCACAACAAGCATGTGAAAATTCTTCGTCAAACTATAAAAGGTGGGCGTGGGCAAGAGTCATGTTTCACATGCATGGGTGTTTAATAATATTTGTAACACTACTTTCTTATTTTAGTTATTATTTATATTATACTGATTTTTATTATCAAATGGCCTATTAGCTCAGTTGGTTAGAGCGTCGTGCTAATAACGCGAAGGTCGCAGGTTCGAGACCTGCATGGGCCATATTAAAAGTATTTTTACCTTAAATGTTTTTTCTTCAATTACATTCCTTCTTATTTGGGCTTCTGAGTTGCTCGGCCTGCCTTCTTTTGGGCCTACAATTATAAAACGCACAAGGATTCATATACTCAGGTGAAAAAAAATATAATCAACTTGCAATAGAAATGATTAATGAGCAAGAAGTGAAACAAATAAATATAAAAACAAACGCATTTTATATTTATACAAAATCTCGCCCATTATCATCTTTATTCTCCACACTAAAAAGCTGGCACGTAGAAAGAAGTGTTTGCACTTGATTTGGTAAAAGAATATTCAAAACCTGCTTTAAGTATTAAATCCTTTATATATGATTATTTTTATCAACTTGACACTTTTTATTTGATTGGAAAGTGACCTTGTGGTATTAAGATCTCTACGGCTACCTTTTTTTTATTTTACTTTATTTTCCTTTACTTTTCCTTGTTGAAGCATATTGCCCATCATCCCAAGTTAAAATTGCTGGGTACTTAGGTCTACTTCTCTGTGATCACGCACACACTTTTTTGTCACTCTTTGATTTCAGCTCTTTTTAATCTATAATTTTTTTTTAATTTTAAACAGTTCATATATATTAAAATAATATGTTATTTTTAAGCAAGTGTTACACATAATTTCTACCGAAAATGCTTAGTTAGCTTATTTGATGAATTTTTTAACAGTACTGAGAAGAGGCTATAGGTTCTAGTTTTTGATTATGTAACTGTGTGAGAAAACGTGAAAAGAAACAAGTTTTGATTCCGCCGCAAAGAAACGTATGCATGAGTGGTATAACCAGCCAGCACCTACCTATTTCCCATCGAAATCCTGTGCAAACTAAAACCTCTTTTCTCAAAATTAGAATTTATTAAGATTGCATCACAGAAAAAGGTTTTAAAGTGATGAGATTACACATAACGAAACAAAAAACTACACCGATGTTTCTCCGGAACTAGACACTAAGGTTCCTTCCCAATGACTCAAAATGATTCTCTCCACCATCAATATGAAAAGGCTTAATTAATCATCAACTACACTCATATTCAGTTCCAAAACTTGCGTTAGTGTTGTTAACGACAACAATGCTATTCAACCAAACTGCGAAGCTAGCTAGCTAAATGTTGGTGTTGGATGGTCTTGTCTCTATAGGTGGTCTTTATTTTTTAATTCTTGCTATAGGTCTAACATAAAAGATACTAATCCTAATTCATTATAATCACACGTGGATGCTTCCTATATTTTATCAACTTCTTCTCTAGGACGGCTTGGTCACTTTATATTAGCCCCTTTAATATTAGTTATAAAGGTGTGCTAATTATCTTTTGTCGTTTCTTCCAGAGTAAAAGCCTATATTAATTTTATTAAAATGTGGGGTGTTCTTTTGTTTAATCAAGCACTTCTTTTCATTCGGTTCATTTTCAACAGGTTAGTATAAATTAAGCGATTTGGTGATTTGGCCTTTATAAAGTTGATGTAGTAGTCAATTTCAGATTCTTCTACGATTATGGGTAATGATTTCCACCTTGCATCACACTAAGAAACCTTTATTTCTTAAAGTAAAATATAGTACCAAATTGGATTGGGATAAAGACAATTTTGGTGTAACAAAATTTTGACCCTTATTTCTTAATTAAAACTACAGTTTTAATTTGTGTTTAACATTTAAAAATGAAATTTTATATTTCATCTAACTTCTTCGAGTTGGACAAGCCACATGCTCAATGTTAAGGTCAATATAAAGTCCAAAAATCTAAATTCATTTTAGATTACACTAAAACGAAAATTAAGCCTGACAGAATCTTAATTTTATAAAGTGTTGTGTTAAGCGCAACTTGAGAATGATCGAATCTAGCTAAATGGACTTAGATTTAATTCATCTTCAAAATTCAAACGCTACATTTCATTGAACAATTTAACTGGCTTGGTCGATCAATGTTGATATATATATATATATGTATATGTATGTATAAACTAGATTCAATTTGAACATCTAAGACAAGGTGAAGGGTGTGAGCTAAGCTGAGACGGGCTGAAAATGTCCAAATTTAATTCATATTTAAAATTAAAAGTCCAATCTGAT
The DNA here is from genome assembly GCF_016808095.1 of Vigna angularis. Lineage (NCBI taxonomy): Eukaryota > Viridiplantae > Streptophyta > Magnoliopsida > Fabales > Fabaceae > Vigna > Vigna angularis. The sequence goes on along the minus strand of NC_068975.1, from coordinate 34,066,766 downwards.
ATATATTTCATTTATTACGCTAAAGTCAAATCATTTAACCACTAAAACAAGTTAGGTTAAAAAGTCAATCCTCAGACAGAAGACTAAACATAAATTCTACCAATTTTTTTAGGTTAAATTTATAATGAAGTTTGACCAAATCTAAGATTTAGATTTAGATTTAGTTAGTGCATACATTTTAAGATTCAAATCCCATGATTTAGAACAAGTAACATATCTATATTTGTTACAGAATTTTATTAAAATTACTTTTCGTAATTTCTATAATATATTAATTTATTGGTTTAAATATATGTATATATATATAAATAAAGTTAACATTTTTTATTAATGTATAATATAATTTTTTTACACTAATAATATATTTTATTATTTAAAGTTGTGACATACGTATAAAAGAGGTATATACATCCACATGAATCATACATATTGTTTTCTTTGCTAATTAAAGGTTGGAGCACTATTCTGGATTCTTTGAACAATAGCATTGATTGCCTTTTTGTTTTTCTTTAAATACTCCTAAAACCCAAATCTATGGCTCCCATCCCATCGTAACGGCACAAGACAACAAACTAGGGTTCATCGAAATTCTGGAATTATGAGTGAATTTTGGAGAATTACAGGTCTAGAAATCTGGCATCGATCAACGGTGAGACATTGAATTCGTCTCTGGAAGCTAAAGCATCCCATGAAAAAGTTGAATAAAAATCTCTTTCAACTACTTTCCATTCACATGTGAAGAGATGCATGTCAACTCTATCACCATTTGTGGCACTGTCATTTTCAACTATAACACCTCACCATTCGTAACTCTATTAACTACTCATCAATATCTCACGGTGTTGCTCACATGTTACACCGCACCGGTGGTCACCAAAACACTTTAATGTGTTTTGCAGAGAAAGGTTGATGATATATACAGCCTCTTAAAGTAGCATATGCATTAACGTGTGGACGGCATTTTGAGGATGGTCCTAAGTATCTCCTACATGTCTGCCTCAGATTTAGGTCATCATCTTAGTAAATTATACCACGCCTGGATTATGCTCTCCACACTTCAAATTCTAGTTTAGGGTTGGTGAAAACGTTTCTTTATTACCAAATTCAAGACTCATGTATTTTACAAAAACTAACAGTCCAATGTACTACTCTATCAGAAACCCAATTAAAATTTTGAATGAGAATGGAAAACATCAAATTATGAAGTAATCTTCACAAAACTTACCTTGCCTGGGTCTGATTTTGGATGAATTATGTTGGTGAAACTCTCCTATGTACATATTATTACATGCATGCATTTGAGATATTGCATTTATTTTTTATAAATTAAATGGCCAGTCATTATTATTGGAAAACATCAGAATTAGATTCCAGTTTGTGTACATTATTACAGGAATTATTATTGTGAATTGTTGTTATCAAATACTTTATATATATTAGAACATATGACGTTTTTCATTAATGTTGGAAAATTTAAATAGTGATTTATTACTTTTCTTAAATGATAGTTATCTGAAATAAACTTCAATATAAAAGGTTGTTTTGGAACAGAAAAAAAGAATATATTTAATTTAAATATATTGAATTAAGTACCAACAAAATGTCTTTGGCATGATCAAGAATTTCGGTGTTTAACTGTATATAGGTTAAGCATGATTTATTAGTTTCTGGACTAGTCTCTATCATATCACACCATTGACACCTAATATATTTAAAAGCGTACTTGTAAATGGAAAAAAGAAAAAAAAAATGGAAAAAACTTAATAAGCAAAAGCTCTCATAAAATGTTAAAACTTAAATGAATAAACTACGATATTCTTGATTGAATTTTGATTTGTCTAATTTGTAATTTAGCACAAGTGATGGCTGCATTATTTCTATATCGTTGAGTGAACTCAACGTGCAAGTCAAAATTAATATAAATATTTTAAAGTAATGAAATTCATTTAAAGGTTGATTTATTCTAACACACATATCGACGAATGAACGAAGTTAATTTTTCTTCCCTATTTACTTTTATTTATATAATGATATTATTTTATTGTTTATATTTCTTCATTTGAGATATAGCTTTGGGTTTGAGAAATAAACGAGCATGTTGGCGTTTGCTCGTGATGACTATGTACAGAGGTTAGCTCGTGATGTTTAGTTTGTAGAGGGTATGGGAAGACGTACGTCGACGGTGGCTCTCTGTTACCATTAATGGTGAAACTCTGAGGTGGATGTAACTGCGGTTCTTTGCTAAAAATCAGGTGATGAACATGATTTTGCTTCTGTGAAGAATCAATGCAGACCCAACTGTGACAGGTGTTCCTAAGGAATGAAAACATATCTGGAAAAACATCTGATTTGTGCTTTTTTTTTTCGTAAAAGGACCTTTCTGACATTCTAAGATTACTAAGAAAAAAGTAAATTACTTTCAATGTTTGAACTACTATTGAACGGTTACTTAATAAAAAAATGTGTACCTTAACTACCTATTTCTTATGACAAAGATCGTTAATCAATGTAAATTTTCAAACCTAGTCACAATATAATTTGTAGAAAAAATATTAGGAGGATTTTTTTTTTATGTAGTATAATATTGATCCAAATCTAAAAAAAAAAAATAGATATTCTGCTTGAGTTGGTTTCTTCCTTTGTTTGTGCGTGAAGCAAGAAGAACAATGAAGTGGAAGAATAAATATTTGAAGAATATTGTGTCGTAGCCATGCATAAACAATAAAAATATTGTAAGATTTAAAATGGTTGAACGAGGTTCCCTACGTACGTGACTCGCGATTTGGATATAGAATATGGATAAAAAAATTTATCTATTAATCTTATTAACAATTAATTTTAAAAAATTGATTCATAAGTTTTGGTAAATTATTATTTTTACTTAAGTATCTCATAAATTTATATATTTTTAATTAAATTTTTATTATAATTTTTCATTATTTTGTGTATCTAATTGTTTTATATTTTTCAACTGATTTATGTGTTATTTGATTTAGCAATAGATTGATATGATATGATTTTGACTTTGCATTGTCATTACATTTCCATATAAAAAATAAAAAATAAAACAGTTTGATTGCGTTTTAAGTTAAAAAATTTTATAAATTTGTATACGTTGAATTGAGTCCGTATTAAAAATTTACTTTTATTGGATCAAGATTTATATACAAAAGAGATATTGTTTATTCTCAAACACAAGACCACAAACTTACACAACAACAACAAAAATTAAAGATCTTAATTATTTCTAAGGAAACCTATATAGTTTCCTTTTATAACAATAATTAGGTTTCACATTTTCATTTTTTATTCTAATTGTTTAAATTTGTTGTTCTTCTTGAAATTGAAAAATAATTAGGTTAACATAGGGATGCAGGCGCGTAGGCGTGCGATTCTGATGAAAGAAAAATTGAAAGCAACACTTATATATATGGAGCTGCATCAACCCCACAGAAAAATGGACATAAGTTAGAGTTTTTGAAGGTTTAAATTTTAAGTGATTTATTACTATCAGCGTTATTTGGTTAAATTAAAGTGGTCCCGTATATTTGTTGAAGTAGTCGATGTCGATGAAGAAATTAGTTTTGTGTTTGATTCCAAGTCCAGAATTTTCACTGCGAATATATTACAATGCAGTGGCAGTTTGAAGTGGACCACAAAGAAAGATGAAACACTTGAAGACAATCTTGCAATCTCTTGAATAAACATTATTCTCTTAAACATCATGTCACACTTAATGTGTTGTGTTCAATTGGTAGTAAGGGTGCCGTGGACATTAAAAGTCATGTGGGTTCGGTCAGAGTGAAGTTCAGGAATGTGGTCCATAACACAGCAACAATTTGAGAATCCAAAGGGAACCCTGTTTGTTCAAAACTCACTGAGATCCATTCCGTTCCTTTGTTCTTTGAAAATTGGAGTTTTTAATATAACACTTCTCCCATCGTACCATCTTCCACTTGCGGCCACATGTCACATAAGTCCACCCATAAATGAGAAAGTCCTATGTCTCACTTCGGATGTCGTTTTTGTTCAGACAATTCATATTTATTACACACCTCCAACCCAAACTTGTTAGGCCATAAACCTCCAATTGTTATCAATAAATTATAGCGTACCAGGCTTTTGAGACTTTCATTTAAATGTTTATACTGTGATCAACGGAAAATTATGTCAAATTTCACTTTTATGTTTTGTTTATTTACAGAAAATAAGAAAGGTAAGGTCATCTACCATATCACCGTACCTTGTGTGAATACTTTTAGTTTGTTTCTCTTGAATACACGTATAGCTCTAGTGGGGATATAATGTGTATATATTTTGTTTACATGCAACTATTATGTTTATGTGGGGGAGGTCTTCATTCCGTACCACATCAATCTTGTGGATTAAAAACATCCACCAAAATCAAATAATAATTTCAAAACATAAAAAATAAGGTTTCATCTCGTCACTTGAATTAATTGACCAGAAAGATACAAACACCAATGAGATCTAAGCTTAACCATATAAGAAATTAACATAATTCTTTATCGAAAGCCTTAAGACAATGAGTTAATGGATCTTTCATCTTTTTATAGTGTTATACTTTATCATTTCTATCCAAGGTGGGATTTTGACTCACACTTAAATTATCAACAAAAAAATAAGATGAAAAATGAAATGATACATGCATATAGAAAAAGACATTATTTATATCGATTATTATTTTTACTTTCTATATCATTTTAAAAATCATTATAAAAAATATCTTTTAACCGGTGTAATAAAACTTTCTTGCACTATTATATAAAATAATAATTAAATAATATATAAAATAAAATCTACAAATTTATTTTCTCGCAAAATTAAATTAAAGATAATATCAATTATATTAATTTGTCAGATATGTCAAATTTGAAATGCATGACTAAATATAAACAGTCCCACTTCAACTAAATAAATTAATAAATTAGAACATAATAAATTTTAATATCATATTAGAAAATAAACTTGTAAAAATCTCAAGAAAAATAATAAGAGAGTATTTTACTTATTATTCAATGTAAATGTTTCATGCATAACTTACACGTAATGTCTTCACGTTCTTAATAATTGAAATATTAATAAAAGAAATATTTTTACTGTATCATTTGGCAAAGCATATTGATCTATTTTAAAAGATCACAGACTATTACAATTTATTAAGTAGTTGCTAATTAAATTTCTACATTGAAACTTTAAAAACATATAAATATTATTGCTAATTTATCTAACAGTCAAATAATATTCACGACAATATTAATATTGTTTAAGAAAAGATACTTCAGTATATAAACTAACACATGACAAGTTGAATGTGTTAAAACTAAATTAAAATATAAATATTCTCCATGAATACTAATAGTGTCATAAGAAGTTATAAATTTCTGTCAAATTAAGTTAATGGGTTGATTAAAATATAGATTTAAAAAGAATATGAAGACCCATCTTAAAATAACATTAAAAATAGAACAATTAAACATTAGAAGATCGGAATTATGTGAACAATACACGAAATTAAAGTTATCTTATTGTATTTCACATTAATTTTCGTATACATTAACGATGTTAGAATTATTAGTGACACAATTTTTGTTAATAATTAACCAATTAACCTATTTTGTTTTTTAGCATGCTGACAATCATGCTCCTTCAGAAACACCAGCCACCACTACCACCATCAATTCGTTGAATGACAATTGATGGACGGTGTTGTTGACAAGTGCGTGTACAATCAAATATTTTTCGAAGCCACTCAGAATCCAAGTTATTTCCCAGTTATTCTATTCTGGAAAACGTTAAATTGGGTCGTTTATGTTTTAAAAAATATTTTATGAGAAAGAACTTCTTGGACCACAAAAATTCTAACATGTATAACAACAACACAGTCATGCCTTATTTATATTTGGTGATTTAGTTTTGAGAGGACGTAAAAGGAAAAGAGCTGAATTGGTATAAATGAACATCACTGTAATAAAATGCGACTGAAACTGAGGGTGACCTATGAGGATTTTCTTTCACGGAGAAGATTTGTACTGAAAGTTTCTTAATTTTTTCAAAATGTCCACACCTATGATAAGATTTCACACTTCTACAACCCATCATCAACTTAGCCATGTGCCATGTTCATCTGAAAAATGAAAGAGGAGGCAATTCAAGGGAAATTCAGAAGGATAAGAGATATCTTAAACAGTTCTTTCGACAAATATGATAAAAGAGAAAAAGGAAAATAAAAGAAAGATTTAAATAACTTGATGAAGAGAAAAAGAAAGATAAATTTGATAATTTTGACATAATTTAATTGTATAAAAAAATAATTTATAATAAAAATAAGCTTTAAGTTTAACTTAATATTCTAATAAATGTCGTTAGGATGTAATTATGAGAAAAATAAATTTTATATTTATTTTATATACAATCTTACAAGCGGTAAATTTCTTAAGAAAATATCTAATTTATAAGAAAAAGTTTGTCAAATTACCTAATGCTTGAATGAATATTTTTTTTATTATCTTAAATTATAATAAGACAAAGATATTAACCCATTTCGATTAATTAAAAATGTAATTAAAAGTATCATCCTATAAAATTCATTTAATAAAAATCCATTTCAATCCATTCATTAATAACTTTTCGATCATACATTGATTTGATTTCTAATCAATCACGAAAATAATATTTAACAAAACTATATTTAATTTAATTTTTTTTCTAAAATAATTTTTTTAAAACATATTTAAAAACGTGTTTTAAGAAAATTGTTAACAAATCAAGAAAAAACAATTGTAAAAAGATTGGTTGAGTTAGTTTTGACCAGTAATGTATTTAAGGGATGGTGTATTGAGTTTTAAGAAATAACAGATCATTAATTATTAATGAAATTACATGAATCAATTGATCTGATATGTCTTATTCTTTTTTATATACTTTGTAATACATGGATTGAATTTAATTACAAATAGATCAAATGAATGATTACTAAATTGATTGTTTTGTTACCCTTAATATTAATTAGCAGGAAAGAATCATTAATTAGAATATTTGAAAAGTAACAAAATTAATTAAAATAAACTTTGATATTATTTAAAATGAATAATAAGGTCAATTTTTTAATTTTCGAATTGCTTTGATTAATCTTGTATATTTATTGATTTTAATTTATTACTTTCTTTAAATGTAGGCATGTATATTTAGAATTCACTTTACAATATGCAATTTAATTGATGTATATTTTTTATTTAATCTAATTTGCAATTCTTCATTGTGAATTTCCGAAATGTTTACAGTTGAAGATGATAATCAAATTCGATTTTCAAATCAATGTCAATTTTTATTATACGCATCAAGATCTTAACTTATAACTAAATTGAAGTAAAAATTAAATATCGTTCATTTATACTAAAAGTACTTTTAAGACCCAAAAAAAAAATAGTTGGTTGTTCCATTATAAAAGTGAAAAAAAGAAACAATTATCAAAAGTAACACAATTGAATTTAACAAAAAAAAAAAAGACCCTATAAGACTGAAATAATTTCTACCACACACTTGGTATACTTTCTACCACAGACTTGTTAATTAAATAAAGTAGATGCAATTTCTTTTATTGTATTTCTCCACGTTTCACAAAGCATAAAACATGTATATATATGCATACATAAAAAAGAAGATAGAAACATTGGGTTATAATTTTTTTTAAAGAAAAACAACTCCATATATGTATTATATACTAACTTATTTTATGCTCCATCCCTTCATTCATTGAAAACATATAATCTAGGGTCAATGATGATAATTATTAATGATCTTTCCACAAACCTCAATTAATATAATTTTAAACTTAACTGTTAGAAAAATCACTGCATTGTTTCAGATCCATGTAAGTTATCCATGTTAAAGGATAGAGAAGAAAGAAAAACGATGTTCCTCTTTGAAATAAAAAAGAAAATATTACCTAAAGTATAGTATTTTCAAATATGTTCCTCAGTACGTGTCCGATGTTATACGAATGTTTGACAACTACTAAAATAGTATAGATGTAACGTGTTAAAATTGTACGTTATTTCGAGACGGGGACTTCAAAACCAAACAGCCCCCCTAATCTGACGTTTATTCATAATATTAACATCCACTTCACACTGACAACTGTGCGTTAGAATAAAAGAAATTTACCTTTAAATAAAAACGATTCCATGTGTATTTTTATATTATAAGAGTTGAAATGCGACAAAATGACATGTGCAGAAAAAGTATCCAATGCGTATAACGGTACAAGGAGATCTGTTGTTCTTTCTAATAAGAAAGAAAGACGGAACAGTTTTTTGTGTTTTCCCATAATACAATATTTTCTTACAATTGTTTTTTACAAAATATCCAATTATCTCGTAAAAAGTATAGTTGGATAAAAATATAAATAATTAACATCATAAAATATAAATAACAACAAATGATACAAAAAATAGTAAAAAGACACTAGAACAAATTAAATTCATTCATTTTGAAAGTTGATATTGTAAAAGCAATTGCTTAATTTTTGAATTATTTTGTGTTACGGGTAGTGATGAAGTGCAGTTAATGCAAAGTCTTTGCATAGTTTTCAGAAAGATAGCAACCAATAATTCATTCATGGAAATTTGCCAAGGAGAAAAAAACAACTAAAGACATTTCATGCTATGACATGTTGGTTTCTGTGTGCATTGTTTGGACAGGGAGTTAAGGCATACAACAACTATGAGCATTCAAAATCCATGATAATCCTTTTTCTTACATCACTTTTTTGTTTGGAATAATAATACTTTTGATAATATTTTTTTTATAATATTTTAAATTATTTGTGTCATTTTGTAATTGATTTATATTGATATTTATGATTATTATTAATTATAAATAATTTTAAATTAATTACACAATAATATAATATTAAAATATTATAAAAAAAAATTATCTTTATCCTTTGATTCGAGGGCACACATGCATTAATACTATTTATGATTTGAAATCAATTTCTTCCCAAACTTCACTATTTTGTAGTAATAGTTATCTGCATGTTAGGTAATGTCACGATTCTAACTGATCCCATTTTTTAAATCTTTTTTAAGGCGGCATCTAGGTATAGTATTTTTCTTCTTTTCTTTATTTTTTAACCGATGACATGTTTCTCTAAAAATAGTTTTATTCAAGTAAAGTAGAATCATTATCAATGATAAGATTATTTTCTAACATTTAACATATTTCGGTACTCATAATTCAAACTTTAAAATATTAATTACAGTAAACTAGAATAATTTTACCCTTGATTCACATATTTAACAGTAACGTATGATATTGTTATAATATTTATGGCTATACACTAAATAGTTTTGCACTATGATTTAATCATAAAGAATTGATTATTTATTATATTTACATTAATTTGAAATGCAAACGAAGTCTACTATGAAAATTGAGTATAAGAAAAATGTTGAACTCAAAGCAAACAAGGGAATGGAATTTCAACGGAACGGGTTTTGTTGGTCCCCTCATAATTCAAAATCCGCAAGAATCCAACTATTATTTTCTTTTGAGATGAATAAGCAGTCAAAAATATTCAACGACCACATTTTATTATTTAAAAATAATTCGAAAATATATATAATCCTATTTGCATGCCTAGCTAATGGACACACCGCTTTATTGGCAGTGTGTCCTCTGTTCCCAGAATTGTGTCTGAGAGTGTGTCTAGAACGGATCTTACAATCCCATACTCTCACCCCCTTCTCTCTCTCTTTCTCACTTTCTCTTCCTGCTATTTCAAGCTTTGTACTGTTCGTTTTTCTCTCTCTTCAAGTCATGGGTTGGTTGGAGTTGGGACTATCGTTTTCTCGCTCTCGTGAAGTGCATGTGAAGCTTGCTGAGAGATCTGAGGCTTAATAATCCAAACGGGTCGCCTTCCTTTTTCTGATTCAGGCGTTTGAGGTGTTTGCCTTCTACTTTTTTCGCTTATACCTTCTTCTTTATTTCTCTCTCTCTTTTTGCTCCCCCCTTTTGGAAGAAATGTTACATCACGTTCTTTACGCCTCTGCTTCATTAACTCCCTCTCATTTTGTCACACTCTCAGGGATAACGTTGTTCTATCTTGAGTGAGTCAGTCAGTGCACTTCTGTGGAGCTTTGAGCTAATGGGGTGTTTGCTTCTTCTCTTCTTTTTGCTTGTTTAGCTTAAAAATTGTGCCTTCTGGCGTTTGAAGCTGTTGGGGTAGCATCACTATTTTTGTGGTCTGCAAAGTTCCTTCCTTTTGGTTCTTTGGTTAGTTCAATGGGTTTGGTTGAATGTTGGGCTATGTTTGTGGAGTATGTGGTGGGGATTTTGGTGGTTGGAGATTCTTCTTGAAGGGTATTTTTTCTTACTGGGTCGAATCTTGGTGGGTCTTAGTGTTGGTTTTTAGTGTTCATGGGATAATTGACCATGGGAGTCGCTGTTTCCCTTTTTAGGGAGTTTGAATTCTAGCCTTATTTTGGCATTTCCGGGGTGATTAATGGGTGTTGAAGTCTGAGCATTTTTTTTAGTGTTCCTTTTTTACGCTATAACAGTGAAAGCTTGGCACTGTTATAGACAAAAATGAGCGTTTTTCTGATTTGTTATATTAATTTAGAAGGGATTCTGCTGTTAGAACGGCTGGTGTTCTGATCATGACTAGGGCTGTTCGTAGTAGGGTGCTTAAAGATGCCAATGGTGATATTAGTGATCATCTTCGCAACCACATCCATTTGACAAATTGCATTCATCTGAAGAACCATATGCACAAAAACAGCCCCATTCTGGCTGATAGGTCAATCATGAGAGACCTTGTTGTGCTGCAGAGATCGCGGTCTCTTCGAGACCCTTCTGCAAGTCCTCCATCATGGCACTCGCCTTCTGTGGTTGACATGCTTTTCAAAAGAGTTGAAAATGACGCGGTGTCTCAAGGGGGGAGAAGGTCTGTAGGTGTTGAGAGAAGGAAGGAAGGGAGAAGATTATCTGGAACTTCACCACCCTTGGTGAGTATAGCTTCATCAAGAGTTGCCCCAGGTGAGATTGGTAGGGGTACTGATGGGATAACGGCACCTAGTGAACGTAGCAGCAGGAGTGGAGTGGGAGATGGCAGGAGGGTTGGGAGAGAGGAATCTGGTAGGAGGAATGAAAAGCCTGACTTTTTGGATGTTAATCAAGAGGACCCTCTCAATCAAGCTGGGAAAAGTTTGGCTGAAGATGTTATTTCCAGGCATTCCGAGTCTAAAGATAGAAAGAGCAAACAGAGGGGGAAGAATGTTCGAGATTCTCAAGTGAAGACGCTTTCTGAGCAGCTGAATGATGTTCCTTTGGATAGTGATGATCTAGCATCAACAAATATTCATTTTCGTGGAAGGTTTCCTAGACAGGAGAAAATTATCGAGGAGGCAGATTCCCGGGTGCGCAGTAGTGGAAGTGGAATGAATAGGGGGAAAAGGCGTAAGTTTCGAAGTGCTCGAAGAACTCGTGTTGCCACAACATCAAGAGAAATTGGAGCTGAGAATGAACTTTCTGTGGCTTCCAACTCAATAGCTCAGGCTTCAGCCCACCAGAAATATCACTTGGAGGGGGCTGATGAGTTTGGAGATGATAATGTTACTAGGGCTCCGAAAAATGGGTGTGGCATTCCATGGAATTGGTCCAGAATTCATCACAGGGGTAAAACATTCCTTGACATGGCTGGAAGAAGTTTGTCTTGTGGTTTATCAGACACTAGGTTGAAGAAAGGGACATTTGCTGACAATGGAAGACATATTTCTGAGATGCCTGTGGCATCTGAGCATTCAAGCTCATATACTAAGTCTGATGCAGAGGCATTGCCCTTGCTAGTTGAGGCATCTGTGTCTCACGCAAGCACTGAAAATGCTTGTTGGGATCATGACTATTCTGGGGAACTAGGTCTTTTTGGTGATAACTTATTCAAGCGTGATGTTGATTCTGATCTCGCATCCGAAGCTAGATCTGGTGATCAGCGTAAGTTGAGAGGGAATCGCCACAGTCGACACCAAAGTTTAACACAAAAGTACATGCCTCGAACCTTTAGAGATATGGTTGGGCAAAATTTAGTGGCACAAGCTCTTTCTAATGCAGTAATGAAGAGAAAAGTTGGATTGTTGTACGTGTTCTATGGTCCCCATGGCACTGGAAAAACGTCTTCTGCTCGCATATTTGCAAGAGCTCTGAATTGTAATTCTTCAGAACACCCAAAACCTTGTGGATTTTGCAATTATTGCATAGCGCATGATATGGGCAAGAGTAGAAATATAAAGGAAGTAGGTCCAGTTAGCAATTTTGACTTTGAGAGCATCATGGACCTACTGGACAATATGATTGTTTCTCAGCTTCCATCACATTACAGAGTGTTTATTTTTGATGACTGTGATACTCTGTCGACGGATTGTTGGAATGCTATATCGAAGGTCATTGACCGAGCACCTAGACGTGTCGTTTTTATCCTTGTCAGTTCTAGTCTTGATGTCTTGCCTCATATAATAATATCCAGGTGTCAAAAATTCTTTTTCCCAAAGCTGAAGGATGCGGATATTGTACATACTCTGCAGAGGATTGCAACCAAAGAAGGTCTAGAAATTGAGAAGGATGCCCTGAAACTGATTGCATCAAGGTCGGATGGATCTATGAGAGATGCTGAGATGACCCTTGAACAACTTAGTTTACTTGGACAGAGAATATCCGTTCCTCTTGTTCAGGAATTGGTAAGCTGTTTATTTGTTAGTGTGTTTCTGTCATGACTCATTCTTACACTGGATTATATTTCTACTGTAAACTACTAGAGTTAATTTTGTTAATTTGCTATGCTTGAATTGCTCTGAAGTTAAATCCTTTGTTCAGGTAGGGCTAATCTCTGATGAGAAATTGGTGGATCTGCTTGATTTGGCATTATCGGCAGACACAGTTAACACCGTGAAGAATTTAAGAGTGATAATGGAAACCGGTGTGGAGCCATTGGCTTTGATGTCACAACTTGCTACAGTAATTACAGATATACTTGCTGGGACCTATGATTTCACAAAAGAAAGGCGTAGAAGGAAGTTCTTCCGTAGACAACCATGTGAGTAGAGTAATCTCATATTTTTAGACAGCACCCAGTTATTAATTTAAGCCTCATCATTTTGTAAAAACATATACATTGTGCATAGACATATTTTTTACACCAGAATTGTCCGTCTTGATAAATCTTTTATACGGCTAATTCCATGAGTATACAGTTTTGTCATAGTGCAGACTGGATAGTCTTGCTCTAGTTTCATACTAGTGATCATATTTTCCTTTGTTATACTTCCAAAAGTTGATGATACTAATTTCTGTTTCAGTGTCCAAAGAAGACATGGAAAAGCTGCGCCAAGCTCTGAAAACTTTATCTGAGGCTGAGAAGCAACTGAGGATGTCCAATGACAAGCTAACATGGCTGACAGCTGCTTTACTTCAGCTTGCTCCGGACCAGCAATATGTGTTACCAACATCATCTGATAATAGTTTCAACCATAGTCCGTTCACTCTAAAAGATGCAGATGCGAGAGAAGCTGCTAGACTGAATGGTAATCCTGTTGACATTCCTAACAAAACTAGACGATTATCAATGGATGCTAGAATTGAAAATTTCCATGCTGGAAGCTCAGCAGATGGTCTGACAAGGGGTCTTGGTTCTGAGAAGAAGCGACATAGTGTGTCTGGTTTTACTCCTCAACATACACATTTCCAAGCCACTGATAAGATTAAGATGAACGAGAGGCAAATTTTGGGTAAAGGCCGGAAAGAAATTGGAGATATATGGTCAGAGGTGCTTGAGAGAATACAAGTTACTGGTCTGAAAGAGTTTCTGTTTAAAGAAGGCAAGCTGATCTCTGTTAGTTTTGGGGCAGGTGAGTGTCAAGTCTGCACAATGCTTACTCAACAACACATCTAATAATATTTTGTATTCATATGATTAAAATTTTTCCCCTTAAAAATGTCATTCTCTGTGTTGATATAATATTCCTAATTTTTTAAATGCATTTTAGATCTAGAGGAGCTAGGGGATAAATTAGTCTTCATTTATCTAGCTGTAGTATCAGGTCAAAGGCCTGAAAGCCTTGTTTGCCAGAATTGATAATGTTATTATTTTTATCATAAAGTTGAAATGCTAACATTCCTGTGATGCTCACCTTTGGTGGTGTCATAATCAGTGTTAACAATGCTTTACATGAATTCCAGGTTGGGAATAATTATGGAATGACTTAACTTTGCATGTGATTATTCTGAATATAGTGTTGTCAACCTGATGGTCTTGTATTACTATTACTATTATAGTAGATTGAAAAATTGGTTCAGGCATCAGGGTCTGTTCTAGAACTTATAATAAAGTCAAGAGAGGTTAGTCTGCAGCAAACACTATCTTACTAAAACTTACTATGAGCTTTATCTTTGAAGTATTTTTGTTTCACTCTGTGCTTGTGCATCTTAGATGATATATCTTGTTAATAGTATTTTTCCATTTTACCAGTTGACCTTTTGTGTATCTTGCGTAATGCTGTTATGGTAGTGCTCCTGTTTAATTTTTACTCTACTCATTAACATTCATTATTTATCTATATTTTATGGTTTATGTTCCAGCTCCAACTGTGCAGCTAATGTTTAGTTCTCATTTGACCAAATCTACTGCCGAGAAGTTCACAGGCCAAATCTTACAAGCATTTGAATCTGTCCTTGGATCTTCTATAACAATAGAAATTAGATGTGAGTCAGGCAAAGATGCTGGATCTGCTGTTCAACAGCCTCCTACATTGCCTGCTACTAATGATATTCTGTCTCAGATAAGAGACTTTAACGGTGTTGGTTCTCAAGCTCATCCAACATTAACTGATTCTGTTGAAAAAAGAAGGGGTGAAATTGTAGAAGAAGCATCTTCTCAAGTGGAGCACAAGACTAATGAGCAGCAGGTAAATGGTCATGGAACGTCTTATAGAAAATTAGAAGGTACAAGTATAGGACACACATCAGTTTCCCAAAACAAGCCAATTGTTAAGTCGCAGTTAGACCAAAGAAAGCTTACGGAGCAAAATCAAAGTCGAAGTCTTGTAAGAAGCAAAGTATCTCTTGCTCATGTAATCCAGCAAGCAGAAGGCCAGAGAAGTGGGTGGTCAAAACGTAAAGCAGTTTCTATTGCTGAGAAGCTTGAACAAGAGAATTTGTAAGTTACCATTCCACCGTTTCGATAGAGTTTGTTAACGTGAATGTCTTGAATTATTAAGCTTTGGAATTTGGTGTTATCTTGTTTGAGTGATATGATAATGTCTCTGTTATAACTCATAACTGACGATTAGTTTGAAAATCATTTACTCCTTAGGAGACTGGAGCCAAGATCAAGAAGCTTGCTATGCTGGAAAGCATCAAGAGCAACTCGGCGAAAGGTAGTTCATTTTATTGAATTTTGTAAACAATTCATCAAGGGCATGATTGTGTTGCTTGTGCATTATAGGGGATGTGATATCCATTACTTTCGTGGTTTACATGTGAGAATTCGTCTAAGTTATTGACGTTAGATGTGACGTTAGTGTGGCAATTTATTCAATTTTTGATTATTATACAGCAGTACATTATAATTGATGTTTTTAATTGATTGGTTTGGCAGCTGTCACGGTTGAAAATTCGTAGTCGAAAACCACGTGCATTGCTGAATCTGGTCTCGTGTGGGAAATGTCTGTCTACAAAATCTCCGAGGTAGTATGCATGTTGGAATGTTGTGGGTTGATTCAATACCCATTTGTATTACCAGTATTTAGGCTTTTTCCTCAAGTGTTATAGGGTCAAGCCTTTTCTATTCTTCTTTTCATTTAATTCAATAAAAGCATGTAGCTATATATATCAGATGAAGAAAATGTAGGAAAGTAGTAAATCCCATTTTAGTGATAAGATGTTGTATATTTTTCCTTACCATAAATTTTATGCAAATTTTAACTCAGGTCCACGTACTACTCGTTAATTTGGTTTTTGCTTTTTGGTTTGGACCTCTAATCATAATTGCTAAATCACTTCTCGCCATGCTCCCATGCAGTAAAAATGGATCAAATTCCTATAAAGTGAAAGTGCACTTAGAGAAGGTGATTGATTGTTTGTGTCATAAGAACATTTCTAAAAGTAAGCATCAATAGTATTAATTAAATGTTTTGAAACATGTTTGATTAATTAAGGTTTTTAAAAAGGGGAGATTGGAGATTTATTTTGTTTTGTAAGAAATTTGATCTTTTCGTCCGCAAGTTTCGAACATTTTCAATTTTTTAAGATTCTGAGTAAAAAAAAATGTAGAAATTTGAAAGTTTTATAGGTAGAAGAAAATTGATAGCAGCAGAAAATTTGGCTAATTTTGAAATCAGAAGAGCTTAGTTATGAATATTGAAATTGGAATTATCAATTCTGGTGAGTCTATTACAGTCACCATCCATGTTTTGATAAGTTATTGACTGGGTTTAGAAAATATAAAAATTTCTTTTTGAAATTTTGAAAATTCTAAAATCTATAAAACTCAAAAATTAAATTTCAAAATTCAAGAAATCCAGAATTGACTTACAAATTTGAGAAAATCTAGAATTGAGTTTCAAAATTTGAAAAATTTCTAAATTAGATTACGAAATTCAAAAACTGAAAAATCAAATTTTAAAATTCAAAAATATTCAGAATTGGATTTCAGAATTTCAAAAATTCAGAACTGAATTTTAAATTATATTTCAAAATACAAAATTTAAAATAAGATTTTGGAATCTGAAAAATTGATTTTGAGATCCAAGAAATTTCAGAACCGATTTTTGAAATTCATAAAATTTCATAACTGGGTTTAATAAAATATATATATAATTCCTAGGATTATAATGGACACCAATGAAATTTACGGGTGTAGAAAGAAAAGGTGCAGGAAAATAGCCTCTCTAACCAAACTTCTTGTTGGTAGCAAGTCCAATGGACTTCCTCGTTGGTTTGATTTTTAAACTTCTTATTTTTTATCAAAAGAAATTATGTTATATCAATTTCATACAACTTGTTTAAATTAATAATTTTCATAAAATATTATACTATTTTAATTTAATAACTAATAATATTTGTTCAGTGTCCCACTTTAACAATATATTTTAAAAATAACTATATATATATATATATATATATATATATATATATATATATATATATATATATATATATATATATATATATATTCGTGACTATTTATTTATTGTTATACAAAAAGTGAGTGATTGACTCCTTCCTAACATCTTTCACGAAAGAGAAGAAATTTAACATGTATTAATGATTCAATCAGTGATTTAGGTACTGCACAAGCTGGTTTTAATAATATTAATTGTAATAATGATAGATTATTAATAATAAATAATAATAATAGATTAATAATAATAGTAATAATAATTTTTAATTTTAAATAACAACTTCAAATTTATTTTAATATAATTTTCACTATTTATATTTTAATTTATATCATCTTTATCATAAAAAATAAAATACTAATCACATATAATTTTATTTATTAAAATATTTTTAAATATATCATATTTATCACATTATAATAATTTTTATTTCAAATCCACTTAAATTACAACATCTTTTTCTTAATTTAAACAATATTATAATCCACTTTTCATTTTCTGAAATCTATCTATTCAATCTTTCTCCCAGTGAAACAGACAAACAAAATTTCATCAATAAAAAGAAATAACAAGAAAGAATGCAATAATAAAGTAAATATTGTTCAAAATTATTACAAAGTGTGCAGCTATGAATACAATTTAACGAGTTTTATACACTTGTGAATATAATAAAAAGCACTAACTGCACCTTTTTCATACCAAAATAACAAATAGTCATTTTTTTCAACAATTCGCTTTTTAAGACATTTTTGAATAAAAACCAAATTCAAATAGATGTTAATTATTTTTTCCAAAGTATCAGATCCTACATTTGAACTTTCTCTCAATTTTTGAATATTTCTATTAGTCTTCTTCCACTGCATTGTACAGTTGTTCGTTTCTTGCTCTTTGTTCCTGCAAACAACAATAAGTGTTTTTCAAGGGTCTTTATTAAGTGCAATGAGAGAATCAAGTACATTTATATATTTTTATTTTTACTTTTTCTTTCTCTTTTTTACAATTACCACATTGCTTTTAAAAATACTCTTAAAAATACACTATGAGTAATATTTCTCAATAAATAATTGGTGTTTTAGTGTTTAATGGAGAGTGTACAATTATTTAACATAAAT
The DNA here is from genome assembly GCF_016808095.1 of Vigna angularis. Lineage (NCBI taxonomy): Eukaryota > Viridiplantae > Streptophyta > Magnoliopsida > Fabales > Fabaceae > Vigna > Vigna angularis. The sequence continues at coordinate 34,048,462 of NC_068975.1, read as the reverse complement.
AAAATTCTTAAATATATATTTTTTAAATACATGCCTCATATTATAATTAAATTTTATGCCGAATAAAATTTAATACATAACGTTTTTAAATGACTGAAATGCTATTAAAAAAAAACAAACGAAAGAGATATAGTATTAAGTATCAAAGATATAGGAAAGAAATGAAAAAAAAAGGTAATTTACATAATTAATAAGATCAACTCGACAAAATGAACTAGTTTAACTCATCATTACATTGTAAATATATAATGATATTTTTCATATTTTAAGTAATCATAATTTAAAAAAGGTATACTAAGTATTCTTTAATACTTTGAGTGCAATGTTTTCTGGTGCTTGTTCTCTTTTTTATCACTTTATGGAATTACTTGGCTTATACTGCGTCTTTTGCTCAAAATAAATGGAAATGTTCATGAATGAACAATTGAGGAATGTCACAGCAATTAAGAAATTTGTGAAAAGTAGAAGGAAAACGCAGGAGCTATGGCAGACGCAGATGATACTCTTGGAAGTACCTTTAGTGTTAAATTTGATGATATATTTGCATATGCAGATACTGAAGAAGTGAGTATTGATGTTGGGGAAGCACAGCTGCCATCGCTAGGGGAGCTAGACAGTATGATTTTTAATTGCTTTCTTTTCACTTATTTAATTCTTCACTCACAACCGTTACACAAATAATATATTTTTATTATTCATAATTGCATCACATCTATCTATTATATTTTATACTTATAATTTCAAATAAATAAAACCTTTTTCTATTTATGTTTAATTTTTCTCCATATTATTTAAAAAATCAGGAAATGACAAAATATTTTATTGTTTTAAGTTTCACATGTTTTGCTTTAATTAATGTCCTCTTTTATTGGTTTAATCAATAAATAATATTAGTTGTATATGTTTGTCGAAAGTATAACGGGAAACTATATTTAAATTAACGATAAGAGAATATGCATTAAGTTTGTTATTCACAGTCTATGAATTCAATTTAATAAAAAAAAAAAAATATTCCCTTAATTCTGTGACGGGCAAATAAGTGAAATGTGGTTATATTGTTTAAACATAAATATGACATATATTTCATGTAATGAAAAAGGTATTTCAAAATGAATTATTTTGTGTGATATTGATTCTATTGAGACCTATCTATCTAGCATAATTATAATCTATTCAAATTTCGTCACCACCCAAATTGTATTTAATTTAACAAAGTTTAATATATTTTCACGGTCTTAACTTTTTTTGAGCCAAACATTGGTATGCTCAGGACATTACAATAAAAAAAAAATTGACTATATATGCACTTCTCACATCTCATCAAGTATTTGCAGTTGACAAAAAAAAATACATAATCTCGGTCATGTATGTTATTTTAAAAAGTAAAAATTGATATAATGTGCAAAGGTACTTTGATCATATAAAACATATTAATACTCTAATATAAGGCCATGAATTGAAATAATTTTTTTAAAATGTTATATTAATATTTAATATATCAGAAGATAAGTCAAAGTACTATATATAATGATCTTTTAGAAGACTTTTAGATTAAGATTTTATAGTTTAAATTTTAAATATTTATAAAAAATTGTTACTAAACTTTGATCTATAACATTAAAGATAAAGTTTAAAAATACAATAAATTATAAAATGTAGTATATACAAAAGTTAAATAAAAAACAAAAATTCTATTTTCACGATAACAATAATATTATTATTAGAGCAATAATAGAAAATAGCTGTTTATATATAGAAAAACGTTTAAATTAGAAAGATAGAATTTTATGGCTATTATATCACTTTTAAGATTAAGAAAGCTTTGAATGAAAATATAAAAATCTCACATAAGTAAACAAAAAGTACTTCATGAAAGTAATATTTATACGGATAAATGAAAAAATTATACAAGATTCATAAAATTTCAATTATTGTATACTTTATAATACGTGATAAATTCTTTTATAGTATTGAATACCAACAAATTTTGTTACCCTAAAAGAATTTGGATAATATTGATTGAATACAATAATATTTTTTTATTGTTTAAAAATGGTGATTGGAAATCAATCATAATGCTTTTTTACAATTTTCTTTCATTTCAATATAAGACATCCCTGAAGATTTAGAAATGTGATTGTATAAATGCAGGAAAAGATAAAAGGGAAATATATGTGGCAGCAGCTTCAGGAAATTGGAGTGAGACTTCATCATGTTGCCGAATCCATCCTTATTGGTGGCAAATTCCAATGACTGATAGCAGACTTACAGCCCTACATATTGCTGTAATAATGGGAAAAACCAGTTCTGTACAAAAGCTGATAAGTTGTATGAACATGCAAGATTTGGAAATTCGCATGGCAGATAGGAATACACCCTTCTGTTTGGCTGCCATTACAGGCAACGTCGGAATTGCTGAAATTCTGTTGAACAAGAATGGAAGGTTGCTGTGGATTAGAGGCCGAAAGAATATGCTGCCGATTCAATTAGCATCTTCTGCAGGCCACCTTAAAATCACAGAGTTCTTACTTCAAAAAACATTAAAGGACCTACACGACCTAAACAACAATCTAACTTTCGAAGAAGAAATCGTCAAGCTATTTTTCTTTACCATCACCAACAACCTTTACAGTATGCTCATCCACCGTCACAACTGTTTCACTGCACTGTCTGCTTTCTTCACTTTGCATGTTAAACAATAATTTATCATTCTTCCATTTTTCTTTTGCATAATCTTCTTTCACTTCATTATGCCCATTACAGCTGTGGCATCAGATTTGTTGGATCGCTACCCAAAATTGGTTACCGTAGAAAATGAAGATCGATCGACACCTTTGGAAATCCTTGCTCAACTTTGTGAGTACTTATAACTCCTAAAAACTTTATTTTTCTAGCTCATAGATGTTACTTTAGTTTTGTGAACCTAATTCCATAGCCAGGCGTAAATAGTTGATATTTTTTGGTGCACTGCAATTTGTAGTCCTTTTTCTCTCGTGTATACCCTACAAATACATACCTTCTTGCCCTAGACGTATCCACATGTACAAGACGATTATCTCCAAATAAGAATATATAGTTTCCAACACGATCGCTCTGTTGAATCTAAACGCAGCTGATGTACTTCGACTAACAAGGTTTGTCTTGTCAGGTGATAATGAAAACACTATATGTAATGAGAAATAGATAAACAAAAAAGAAGATAAAAGAGAAATTTAACTCTTTAATTAAAAGAGAAATTAAAATCCAACATGCACTGTATTAAACTAAATACCACGCTCAGATGACTAATAATTAATTTAAACTCAATGGCAGCATTGTCCAAGGAAATTACTGACCATCTAAAGTTAGTGAGCTCGATGTTTGAGCGAATGGAAGAAGTGAAAGAGTCTCTCAACCCTGAACAATTGTCAAAGGCGATGTTTGATGCAGCAAAATCTGGAAACGTTATGATATTAGAAATTCTTTTTAAGTACCATCCATATTTGATATTTGAAGTGAGTTCAGAGAAAAGAAGCTTACTTCACATTGCTATTCTATATCGACAAGAAGATATATACCGACTAATATTAAGCAAGGGAGACTCCAAGGATTTGATGACACAATTAGTTGATTTTGAGGGTAACAATGTTCTTCACTTAGCTGGAAAATTGCGACCGGAACCAACATTTGTATTACCAACAGAACATGTTCTAATGCGTAGCGAGGAGTTATGGTTTCAGGTATATAATTCTACTCGATTAGTTAGGATTTTTCCTATAACAATAACGTTGTTTACGGTAATTTTCTTAAACAGAAAGTGGAGCAAATAGTTCCAGCTGCAATGAAAACAATGAGAAATAAAGATGGTTTGACTCCTAAAGAAGAATTTTATCTGTCCCACAAAGAGTTGCACACAAAATCTGTATCTGGAGTGAGAGGTTCGGCAAATACTTTACTAGTGGTGGCAACTCTTATAATCAGCCTAGGGATCACCGGAGCTATGACAATTCCCATCGATGATATTGATAGTACAATCACTCCAATGTTTCGGAAGAAGACATGGTATACCTTATTTTTTGTGTCGATTTCAATTGGAACGTACTTATGTGCTTCATCTATATTGTTCTACGCTTCAATTATTCTTCCCACAAGGTGGAAACCAGAACATGAGTATGTAGGGTTGGTGCAAACGAAGTTGGAATTTGGGAATATGGCACTTTTTTCCTCCCTTGGATTCATGTTCATTGCTATTGCTTCGGGTTCCATATTGATCTTTGACTTCTTACCCAACTGGATCTTTTATTTCATTGCTGGGATTGGTTGTATCCCATTGATTGTGCATCCTACGCTTGACTATGGTCTATGGACTCACTCTGCCACCTCCGTGTTTACCTTTTGCCTGGCAGCTCTTCGGCAGAAGGCAAACTTGTTATCTCCAATCCGCGGTTAACTTTAATCCATTTCAAAACAAATTAAGCTCTAAAGAGTTGGAATAAATTAATATATAGCATTTTTGTGCTCAGGATTGTCTCTCTTTAGCAAGATGGAAAGTTTGCCAGATAGTTTTAAATTACAATATCTTGCGTGATTACTTTTACACGTGAATCTATAATATACCTTTTTTCTACTCATTACTCATCACATTTGTATGAACTGTGCTTAATAAACTAATAATACCCAAGATTATAAATGGTCAAAAAAATATATTCTGGGAGCACCCTAATGTTTAATATTAACTAAAATCCCTTTGGTGCAACAATAATACGAATTAAATTATTATGGGTAGTTAGGGTTTTGCTGTTACTTTTGCGTATCATAGTGGTGGGCCCGCGTTTCAATTTTTCTCTCATCAATGAATATTTTTTCCTATAGAGTTGCTTCTCAGGAGAGAAAATAAATATGTGTAGAGTAAATTAATGAAAAATAAAGTGAAGATTTGAATAGTTTAATTAAAGAGAAATGAAAAGAGACCAAAAGAAAGTTGAAAGAGGTTATTATAGAAAAGTAAATGAAATTACAAATTACTTTTAATAAAGTATGTTTTCTTTATTCGTTGCTTCACCAAATTTTATTAATTTTTATTTCAATATTTAGTCATTTTCCTATCAAACTCAACTTTAAAGGCGGATCAATTATAGTATATGAAAGATATATATCCTTTATTTTAGGGTGTGTATTTTTAAGATGAATTTGAGAACGAAAAAATAGGAAATGAATTTCAATAAATTTGAAGATAAAATTTTCGTATTTATTTTAAAAAAAATTATGTGAAAATAAATAAATTTATGAGTAAAATTTATAAGTGATTTTTGAACTTGATAAATAAAAAATTAAAATTTTAATAAATTAAAATATCATATTATTATTTTATTATTATTCTTAAATATATATATATATATATATATATATATATATATATATATATATATATATATATATATATATATATATATATATATAATAATCATGAAAATCGATTCCCTTTACTTTAGAACTGATTTCCTTTCTTACAGTTAAGTCTAAAATCAAATTTAGTATCTCAAAACTGATTTCACCACTAAACTTAATTCGAACCATCTTGTTCTTTGACCACCATAGACGTAAAAATGAAAGTGTAATTTGAATTAATGTAGTTTGGTTAATATAGTATTAACAATAAATCATTCCACTTTATGTGATATTGCAAAAACATTGCATTATGAAAATTTACGCAGTTCCTCACCCTCAAATCTCTCATATGAAACTCAACAATTTAGCACAAATTGATGTCTCACAATTGTGAGCAACAAATTTACCCAAGAGAATACCGTCTTAATTTTGTAACACAAGGAAAGAAAGATAACATATGTAGAAAAAAAAAGTTAACTTGACAGACCACATATGTAATTCGTTTCTTACATATTATTCTTTTCGGCAACTGATAAAATTATAATTTTAGTTTAAAATATAAAATAGATTAGTAAGGATAAATTAAGTAAGAAGTAAAAGGACTAATTTTTTTATTAAGTGATGGAAATCTATAGAAAAATAATTAGGTGTGCGGGGATAATTTTGTGAGATGTAATTAGTTTGTCAGCTGCACATAGCATTCCCAGGGTTCAGCGTTACGTTATTGTTTTAATTGATTAATGTCATATTTCTTTATGGCATCATGTAACAACTTCAATTTTTTATTAGAAACTTGTCATTAGACTTATCGTTTCAATTCCTAACCTATGAGCTGGTTCTAACTCTTTAAAACTAAGTCCTAGGAAGTTGTTTTAAAACCCCAGTCCCCAAAGACTCAGATGCAATTTCCTTCTATGGCGCAGATGATATTCTAAATGCATCCTATTTTAAAATGCATCCTCATTGGTGGCGAATTCCATTAAATAATGGTGGAATTACAGCCCTACACGTCGCAGTAAGTATAAGAAAAACTAGCTTTTGTAGAAAAGCTTGTGAATTGTAAGAAGATGCAAGATTTGGAAATTTGCAAGGCAGAAGGGAACACAGCCTTTTGTTTGGCTGCGATAACTGGAAATGTGCAAATTGCTGAAATTATAGGTTGCTATGGATTAGAGACCAAAACCACATGCTTCAGCTATTTTCCCTTCAGATCTGGAACCAAAACATGGATAGAGTCATGTTGATGTAAAATTATTAAATATGGTAAAATAATGAAAAAATAAGACTCAATTATAAGCATGCTCGGCAATACCTCGCAATATGGATTGGCAACTGTTAAAAAATAAACTCAAATGAACTATATTTAAATATGAGAGTTGAAAGCCAAATTTTGTATAACTATAAGGACTAAATGATAGCTAAATTTAATTTTTAATAAGAACACGTTTAATATTTTAAGGATTAGGTTTAATGCTACTTGGAAAATTAAACTAGAGAGCATCTGGATCTTGGCACTCTAATTCGAATCACACTTTACATCTTGGACTTGCTCCTTTTTATTATTAATAAAATCCATTTAAAATTGTCTCTGGATTCCGTCCGCACATGCTAAATATAACAAAACAAAACATAGGAATAGTAAAAAAGTCACATCACATCCATTATGAACAACATACTTTGAAATTCATTTTCTTTACTCATTATTAAAATCAATTTTCGAGGACTTACTGTGTTTTTGTAAAAAAAAGCAATTATAGTAAGGCCATTTAAATTTAAAAGCACCTTTCACACTTTCAACTCGTATTAAAATATTAATAACTTTTGTTTAGTTGTGTTTGGTGGCTCAAGTTAAATTGATTTAAAGATTCAAGAAGAAAAAATCGGGTGAGAGAACAGTGTAAGAGGTTTGGATTATTATCAAAGATCCTTTGAGAAGAAAGTTGTCGCACTTTATACTAAACGATGAAGATCACCGGCCACCGTCCCCACCCTCCCTATTTCCGGTGGCCGGAATGTCAATTGTGAAAAGTAACTGAAATACACCACCAGAGTCCTCCCTACACGACTTAACGGATAGCTTAAACGGAATTATGGCAGACTCAGACGCAAGTATCATGCCAGCTGCAGATGACATTCCCAAGGCCGAGAGTATGTTTTGCTCTAAATTACTAATGAAATTTTTTCTACTTTTAGTTTTGTGAAATCCATGGATGCCTGCAAAGTTTAAATTTTGTACATTCGTTAGTATTGTGCTTGAATTCAATAATGAACAACGCATTTACTTTTTCAATTATGATAAAAACATTACTTTTGGTAAATGCATCTACAGATTTTACTCAAGTGGGTGTCGTAAGTGAAGAACGAGGCCGACTCCAGGTTCAAGAACATAAAATTTCTGTTTCAGGTAAAAAAAATTTAATTTTTTTAATACTAATTCTTTTAGGTTTTTAAGAAAAAAATGTCTCAAAATAATTTTTAATTTTTTTAGTATTAACTATTTTATTTCGTCAATAAAAAATTTAAAAATAAATTTTAAATAAAAACATAATAAAATATCTCATACTTAAATTTACTTTATCTCCATATCCGAACTTAAGTCATCTTTAATAAATGACAGCATCTTCGACCACACTGGATTGAAAGCTGCTTTTTTAGCCATTTTTTCAAAACTTTATATTCTGTTCTTAGATTGAAAAGTTATTTTAATTATTAGTGACAATGTTAGGACAATTTAACTGAGATATCCTATTAAGATAATATAAAAAGAGAGAGGAAAAAGAACATAACGATATAAGAACGTTGTGGGCTTTAATTTGTCTATTTAAAATGGTTTACAAGTTACTTTTGTGTTAGGGAAATAAATATTAATCTAAATTTATTTTGATTTTTTTTTCAATTTTTTCCTTAAAGTCTTAAGCAAAAATTTATTTGGGTATTTTCATTTCGGATGCATATTCGGGAATTATAAAATCTCAAATGAAGTATTTTTAAAATCTATGAAAAAATTAAAATATTTTAAACAGTAAATCAATAGTTTTTTTATCAACAAAAAAAAAAATCCGTAAATAGTGACGACATATATGATTTATTCATTATATATCATGAATTTATTTCCTTCTCTATTTTTATTCACATTCAATGTCAAGACCAGATGTAAATCTTATGAAATTAGAATCTAATTTAAGCCATTAAAAGAATGGAATCGTAAATGATAATTTCTCATGAATATATAATGTGTTATGAGTGTATTTACATTTACTTATAGTTTCCATAACTGATTATGAATTTTGTATTTTACTAGGTATATCCTAATGAAAAATGTTTTTGGAATCACCTAAATTCGAGTAATGTTAGTTATACTGGAACCTAAACAGCATTACCAATGTATTAAATTCTGTTGTGTTCAGAGATATCACATTAACCATTAAATAAAACTTATTAAATAGCTTGACTGTATATTATTAGTGTAAAACATATTTATAATGGCAGTAAACAGTTATATATATTTTATTTAAAATTGTGATATTTAGTATAATATTTGTGTACTGTAGATAGAGGTAAGTGAAAGTTATGAAAAGAAAATTGATTGTATGAAGTACATGAGACGCAGAAAGCGCTAGAAGGAAAATACATATAGCAGCAGCTTCTGGAAATTGGATTGAGGCATTATCCTATTCCAGAATTCCTTCTCAATGGTGGCGAATTCCACTAAATGGTCGTGAAATGACAGCCCTTCATGTTGCAGTAAGCATGAGAAAAACCAGTTTTGCAGAAAAGCTGGTGAATTGTATGGAAATGCATGATTTGGAAATTCCCATGGTAGATGGAAACACAGCCTTTTGTTTGGCTGCGATGACTGGGAATGTTAAAATTGCTGGAATTCTGTTACGCAAGAATCGAAGGTTGCCATGGATTAGAGGCCAAAACAATATGCTGCCAATTCAATTAGCATCTTCTGCAGGCCACATTTCAATGGCAGAATTTTTATTTCAAGCTCTTCCACTGGACCTTCACAACAGCATGCCCTTCCAAGACATTGCCAACTTATTTTTCTTCACCATCGACAACAATATTTACAGTAATTCCTCATCCATATATTTCCTTAATGCGAGAAAAAAAAATGATCTATGGCAAAATTATTTATACGTTATTATTTCTATCTGAAGCATATTTCTTTTGCATATTTAACAATAGTTTTTCACTTTTTGCCTTATGATTTATGCCTGGTCATCACAGGCGTGGCATCAAAATTGTTGAATCGCTATCCTAAATTGGCTACCATGGAAAACGAAGGGGGATTCACAGCCTTGCAAATGCTTGCCCAAATTTGTGAGTTCTATTAATCTTTACCAACTTAATTTTTATAGTTCAGAAATGCTGCTCTTAGGACTGCAACAGTAATGTATTATAATTACTTTATTTAACTAGATTTTTGTGTGTACTATGTATGCCTACATGACTAATTTCAACTCAACGATAGCTTCGTCCCAGGAAGCTATTGGTGATGAAGATATTGTAAGATCGTTGTTTAAGGGAATGGGAAAAGAGGAAGAATCTCTCAACTATGCAAAATTGTCAACAGCAATGTTTGATGCTGCAAAATATGGAAACACTATGATTTTAAAATTTATTTTCAAGTATTATCCAGAATTGTTATTTGAAGTGGATTCCACCAAGCAAAGAAACTTACTCCACATTGCTATTCTGCATCGACAAGAAGCTGTATACAAACTAATATTAAAGCAGGGGGATTTCAAGAATATGATGGTACAATTGGTTGATTTTAACGATAACAATGTTCTTCATTTAGCTGCAAAGTTGGATAAACCAGAACAAAAATTCGGATTATCAACAAACTATGTTCAAATGCGTACTGAGGAGACATGGTTTAAGGTATATATATCTACTTCATTAGCATTTTTCCATTACAAGGATGTTTATCTATTTAATATTTTTCTTTCTACTAGTTCCTTAATCTGTATGGAAAAAAACAAACACTCCTTTTATAGATTATAAGAAAACTGTGAAAATTTATTTAAAGAAAATTCACCATTTCAAAGATATTTTAGTGTGTTAAATTTGAATTTCTTCTTTAAAATTGTATTCAAATATTTTGTTTGAATAAAATCATTCAAATGTTAAGTTTTGATATTTTTTTTCTTATTGGATCAAGTATTTTAAAGATTATCAAATATAAACATTATTTAAATATTAAAAATCATTAATAATTCAAAACTATTAATATTAATGATATTTTTAATCAACCTTCAAACTATTCTTCCATAGAGTTTCTTAAGCTTTTTTTTTACTAGATATTTTTTTTCCATTGAAGATTATATTTAGTTAATATTATTATATTATAGGCTGACATTAATACATGTTATTTTTATGACTTTCTTGATTGGAGATTTTTTTTTTCAGACTTCTTTTTATCCATGTTGCTTGAAAATTTTCCCTGATTAACCTTGAAAAAAATTATAGTTAAAATTGATTGAAAGTTATTTCAGTCAATATTAGAAAAAAAAATTCTAACTATCTATTAACAAATAATAGTATCTGTGTTGATAAAAGAAATAATCACTGTAAACATCAGCAAGAAAGATGTCACTACAATAATCTAATAATTCACATTTGTTAATAGTTTTTCTGACAATGGTAGAAAAACTTTGACTAATATTAAGTAAGAAATAACAATGATCTACAATAAAAATAATCTACCAATATAAATAAATAAAAAATACTTCTTTAATATTAATAAAAAGAAATCCTAATCGATGTGAATTGAAAAGTAATTATAGCCAAAAGTTAATTAGCAAGGAATGTGAATATAGAAATTTTTTAAAATTTTATGTAATTTAAAACTCTCCAATATATAGTAAGGAATTTGTCTTTTAAAGTTTTAGTTGAAAATTTTCAATTTATTGTAAAATATCTCATCTCTACAATATATTGTTTTTATGAAACACTTATTCTTCAGAAAAATCAATTATCTTTCTAGATTTTCTATATGAACACTTTATTATTACTTTTACAATTAATTTTCCACTTTTTGTATTTTAATAATATTTAGTTTCATTTTGAACGAAACAGGAGGTACAGAAAATAGTTCCGCCTTCAATGAAAACAAAGAAAAACAAAGATGGTTTGACTCCTATAGAATTATTTCATCAGTCACACAAAGAGTTACACAAAGAATCTGCATCTGAACTGAAGTCTCTGGCAAATACTTTAATAGTGGTGGCAACTCTTATCATCACCTTAGGAATTTCGGTTGCCATAACCATTCCTCTTAATGATATTGATAGTACACTTACTCCAATTTTTCGGAAGAAAACATGGTACATCATATTTTTTATATCAGTAGGGCTGGAAACAAGTTTCTGCGCTGCATCTATGTTGTTCTATGCTTCAGCTATTCTTCCTTCAAATGTGGAACCACAAGATGAGTCTATTCGCTTACAAGAAAACAAGGTCAGATTTGGTAGTGTCACACTTTTTATCTCTGCTGGATTCATGTTGGTTGCTTCTATTGCCAGTGCCACATTGATCTTCGAATTCTTATCAAGTTGGAGCCCTTATTTCACTTTTGGAGTTGGTGTTCTCGTCTTCATTTTACATTTTACACTTGATCATGCTCTGTGGAGTAAATATATATCGCACCTGGTGCTAACCTTGTCCAAGGTAACTCCAGTGAAGTTCGAAAGATTGTTTGGGCCAATCAGCAAGGTATATAAATCCTATCATCCATTGCAGAAAAGAAGGAGCTTAAATTAGTTGGAATAACTAAGTACATATGATTGTGCCCAAGTGTTCTGAGTGTTTTGTAAGATAACAAGTTAGCAACAACACCTATTTTTAAGAATGTTTTATATCAAAGGATGTTGTGTGCTATTCCTTTTCTTTTGATGTGTGTGAGAGTGAATCTATTGTATGCCTTTTAAATTTTCATATGCACATCTTTCCTCAAATAATAAACAGCCTGTGGTTGCCATATTCGAGAAAGAATTATCAGAAAAGCATTATCTGTCAAGCACTAGATCTTGATCTTGATAATTTATGCTTTACCTGCAAGGAAGAGGAAATCGTAACGCATTCTTGATTGTGCATCAATGTACTACTAAATTATAAAATGATAAAGTTTAGATAATGCTAAGATATTACCAAGTCTATTAAATCGTATAAGTAATAAAAGAAAAAAAATTCAATTATCATTTTTTCATACTAAATCCTATAAGTAATAAAATAAAAAAAAATTCAAATATCATTTTTTCAAGACACTCACGTTTGTTTTATGAACTATAATTATTTATTAATTAAGATTAAAAACTTTGAAATAATGAAAATGATTAATTTTTAATAAGATAAATCTAAAATTTTAGAAAGCAATTAAATTTATGAAGTTAAATATACAGTAGTAGAAAAGGGATAGATGATGAAAATAATGATGAGTTTCTTCAACTTCCAAAAATGCATCTTTGTCCTCTCTCCTTTAGGATAGTTCCCTATTCTCCCAAAGATGAAAATAATGGTGAGTTTCTTTAGCTTTCAAAATGATTTTTTACTAGTTTTATTCAGTGAACAAGTTGGATCGAACTTACTAGGTCTGAAAAATTTACTTTAATTATAATTCTTAATATATTCTTCAATCTTATAAAATTTTTACTTATTTACAAAATATTATACTTGTATTATCCAAATACTTATCTTTCCAACATTCTTTAATAAATACTAAATTATTTAAAATTAATAATAAAAATACTAAGAAATAATAAAAATAATGATAATGTCAATTATGAGTTAGAATGTTAAATGAATTGACAAATTATATGCAAGTTTTATCGATATCATGTAGATATAAGATGTACCAACCTTATGAGATGTATCTCTTCACTAGTGCAGAATTGGCTTTTAAAGTCACCCCGTAGACGTCGGACCACAAAATAACCAACGTAAATTATTGACGATGGCATTTTCGTAAATAAGTTGGGCATATAGACGTCGGTTAGGAGGAGCCCCGACGTCTATAATATTATAGACGTCGGGCCCCCCCTACCCAACGTATATATGTCTGATAGGTAGGTGAAAAGTCATTTTTTTGCACCATATAGACGTCTGATTCCGCCAATCTGATGTCTATATACGATTATAGACGTCGATCCCCCTGTAACAGACGTCTATATGGCTGACAGGGTAGGTGAAAAGTTAACCTATACGTCGGGCACCCTCCTAACCGACGTCTATATGCGTCAGAATGTGAAAAATCATTTTTTTTCGCCGTTTAGACGTCGGATCCCGCCACATCCGACGTCTAGATTCCTGTTAAATCAGAAATCATGAACACGCGGTTACGCACACTTCATCGTCTTTCTCCTCGCCTTTTCTCTCCGCGGCATTGCATTTCCAGGTGCGTTTTATCTCTTTTGAACCGTTTAAACTTACTTTTACTCCGATTAAATTAGTCTTTGATTGATTATCTTCCATTTGAACCGATTAAAATGAGTTTTTGTTGTTTTTGTGCAGTTTTTGTCGTGTCTTTAGGTAGCGTAGTAGCACATTCTCCCTTTGCTAGTTTTGTTGTAAGAAAAGCTTGCGTCTTTTGGATGTCTTATAGTGTTTCAACCCAAAACCGAACCTGGGTCCTTGCCTAGTTATCAAGTCACCGTATTCGTTTTAATTGTCAGTTGGAATGGAACTAGGCAAGAACCCACATTCGGTTTTCGGTTGAAATGCCATAAGAAGTCCAAAAGACCGCAACCTTTTCTATGACAAAACTAGCAAAGGAAGAAGGTGCTACTACACTACCCAAAGACATGAGCTACAGTAGACGTCGGTTAATGCCATGTCCGACGTCTATAGTGTTCTTAGACGTCGATTAAAGGCATTAACCGACGTCTATTGTGCCCTTAGACGTCAGTTAATGCCATGTCCGACGTCTATAGTGCCCTTAGACGTTGGTTTTGGTGTAATCCGACGTCTTTTATAGATGTCGGACTCTAAAGAATCCGGCGTCCCATTAACGTCACCTGTAAAAACGTCGGATCGGAATCTGACGTTAAAAACTCAAAATAACAAACGTCTAAAACTCTTTCTGCACTAGTGCTTCTACTTAGAAGTACATATTATTAACAAATATTATTTTGCTACCAATAACATGTAAGGTGGAGAAGTACTCGTCTTGTATGAATCTTGTCAATAAGGCAATCTTATATATAAGTACATCTTTCCAACAAGTACAAGTAATGTTAAGTATCAAACTTATCTCAAAGTTTCAGACAAGGCTTAAAAGTAATCGACGAGATTAAGAAGTAATAGTCTTTATAAATACTAGATAATCGAGAATACATCAACATAATATTTACATAACCAATAAAATAATAATATGCATATAAATCAATCATCATAATTAAAAAAACAACTAAATCAAAATTAAGAATCACATATATATTATAATTATCCAAAGAGCCATTGTAATCTAAAAAAATATTTCAATGCAATATCCTTTTAAAGTACAATAACTATATTTATGAGTTTCATTAAAAAATAATATAAAACTTAGAAAGATAATTTTATATATATATATATATATATATAATATCAAGATGTTATTTATTATTTTTTTAATAATTTTTGTTTTATAATTTTTGATATACACATCACTAAATTCACACGTTCGACACAAAAACAATAAACATAAAATATTTGTAGTTACATATTTGTGTAAATAAATCAACAATAATTACCTCTAATCTATCTATGACACCTCAATCCAACTATTGCACTCGTTTCTAATTATTTATAACTTTCTTTTCTGAAACAAAAATTATACTTTTAGAACCGAGATTCGTCCAGTTAATAAACTGCAGATGATCTGTGTATTGATCTTCTAGTCCATATTTTATGGTTTCATTCATGTAGACAATGAGCATGTTCATAGCTCAACTGTAGTAATTCTAATTTATTATTATTATTAAATTGTTTCTCAATTTAATTACACTTACATGCATCGTATGTAAGAATAAAGAAAGAAAACATGGGGATAAAAAGAAATGGCACCACTTGCTATGTATCCGCATATATGTGTGAAAGCATTATTTTGTTTGATTGTTAATCAAATATTTAAACTCCGCTTACTAGGCCATTAAATTTTAAAACACCTTTCAAACTTTTAATCATTGTTAAAGTATTAATGCTCATGTTTGTTTAGTTATCTTGATGAGTTGAGTTAGATTAATTCAAAGATTGTACAAAAAAAAAAAAACGAATTTAAAGATTGAGGGAATATTTTGTGGGAGCAAAAACGTGCGACAGAACAGTCCGGCTGAATATGTATCTAGGGTAGGGATGACACCTCCTTGAAGAAAGGAGATTTAGCAGTAGAATTTAAAGTCAACAGCAAAGAGCTATATAATGGAACTCCAAAGCAAACCACCATGCATGTTTCCCCAGCTTCTTTTCTTTCATTTTTCTCATACAAAATTATCTGTTCTCTCTATTTCCAGCAGCCGGAATCAGAATGATGAAAGTTTCGCCGCAAATATCAAACTCGGATGCAAGTACCATGTCTGAGAGTATGAATAGTTCTAACTTATAAATCACTTTCTTAATATCTTCAACTCTAAATTTTATACATCAATGCGTTCCTACACTGTTTAACTTTTGTACTTTTAGTATTATCTATAACCACAAAGTTAATTACAGACAAAGTATTTACTTTCCAAATTTCACTTCCTAGTTGTTGTATAAATAACATTGCACTTTGCTATTTTGTTTGCGTTCTTTTTATTTAGTTTATTTCTGCATCACTGATGTTTCATTTCTGATCTAAAAGATCATAATTACATATCCTTTGATAAATGCATTTACAGATGGTACAGAAATGAGTATTGTTATCCATCACACGGAGGATTCACAATCACTGCCACTCGAAAGAAGTTTACCAGAGCCCGACAGTATGATTTTTAATTGGTTTATTTGTTGTTCTTCCATTTTAAAGTTATTTAAGTTTTGCTTTTCTTGTCTGCATGTCTTAATTTGTTTCTTATAATTACCTTTTTATACTTTAATTTTATTTAAGTCAGAAACCTCCAATGGATTTACTAAAAAGTATGTAGGATTAACCTTTCAAATCGATGAAAATATGGTGTGTGTGTGTCTATATATATATATATATATATATATATATATATATATATAAAACTAACTTATAGTTGGTAGATGAAAGTTCTTAAGTTATGTTTGGTAAAACAATGTTTTCAAAACAGCTGTTGTATGAAATGCTGAAATTGGTATGCGGATATGATCTTCTAAATAAATTTTATTTATGAAATATTTTTTTAGTAATTGTAATTTTTTCTTATTTTATTTTGAAATTTTTTACAAAGTAATTTTATTTATAATTTTAATTTTATATATATATATATATATATATATATATATATATACTCTTTAATTAAAAATCTTGTCGATAAAAACCAATACTCATATTTACTTTGTTATCAAAATATTGTACATATATATTATTTCTCGAGTTTTTTTTATCAGCAAGAAAAAATTAAATAAATATGCCAGGATATTTAGATGTCCCTATCTTTTTACAAGGTTGCTTTCTGAAACAATACATAAATTTTGTCAGATGATAAATCTTTTGAAATAATCTAAATTTTAAGTAATATTATTAATTCTATTCGAACCTATATAATACTGCATTGAAATATCATCACCATCCAAAATATTATATATATCTGACTTTAACTAATATTTAACACATTTTCATTATCTTATTATTTTAAAAAAATGGGGAAATTTTAGAGGGCAAAGGTTCTTTACATCGTAATAACGATTACGTAAAACTTATTAAATAACGTTATTATTATCAATGTAAAACATATATATTATTAATATTGAAGGGTGTGAAAGAAAGTTGATTATATAAAGACATGATATGCAGAAACGCAGAAAGGGGAAATACATATAACAGCAGCTTCTGGAAATTGGAGTGAGGCTTCATCCTATTATAAAATTCATCCTTATTGGTGGCGAATTCCCTTAAACGGTGTCGGAACAACAGCCTTACACGTTGCAGTGAGCATGGAACAGACTACTTTTGTGAAAGAGTTGATGCATTGTATGGACAAAGAAGATTTGGTAAATTACAAGGAAGAAGGGAACACGGCCTTTTGTTTGGCTGCGATGAGTGGAAATGTGGAAATTGCTAAAATTCTGTTTTGCAAGAATCCATGGCTGCTGTGGATTAGAGACCAAAACCATATGCTTCCAATTGAAATAGCATCTTCTGCAGGTCACATTCCGATGACAAAATTCTTATTTCGAAAGACTTCAGAGGACCCACATTACACGCTACCCTTCCCAGACACTGTGAAGCTATTTTTCTTGACCATCAACAACAACATTTACAGTAAGCCCATGCACATCTCTTCTTTTCTTAACAGTAATATGTTACGATGCCATTTTTCTCTTACGCATGCTTTTCTTCACTTCACTCTGGGCATATGACAGCCGTCACATCAGAATTATTGGATAAAGAATCCAAACTGGTCACTCTTGAAAACGAAAAGAAGTTGACGGCTTTGCAAATGCTAGCTCAATGTTGTGAGTTCTCATATTCCTTACATGATATTCCTTACAACAGTATATATGTTATGTTTGTACCACAAAGTTTAATAAAATAAGTTATTTGTTTGGTGAATTTAAAATTTTAAAATTTGATAAGCGTAACTGGATTATTTAAAATTAAAAATTTTCAAATTTTACCTTAAAAAATATAGGAATTTAAAATCCTTTACATTTTCAAATTCACATTTTTTTGGTCGTGATAGTCTGGATCAATCTAAGTTTACATATAATTAAATTAAATCAAAAGAAATTATCTTTAATCAAAAAATTGGTTTCTAAACATGTTTTTAGTCATTAAAATTGATTATTATTTAACAAGTTTTTTTATAATAACTTTAAACCACGATTTAATATCTCTATCCAACTCAACTTAATAAAACCTGACCTAATCTGTCTCATTGTCATTTATTGAACTCGCGAAGGTCAATCCAACTAAACCTAACTCAAGGTAAAAAAAATTCACCTTAATTGAATGTGATTTGGTCTTAATTCAACTTCTTCGAGTTCAAAACTATTTTACATCCTACACCTTCAATTGGAATCTTCACACTCATAGCTTTTGGAAGCAGACTAATTATATCGTAGTGTGCTTCGGCCGTAATCTCCTCCTTCTATCAAACAATGGCTAATTCATTCTCACCTTCCTAACACCTTGTTAGACCTTGTAAGCCAACATAATATAATTTTTGTTTCAAATTTCAAATCCTATATATATATATATATATATATATATATATATATATATATGTGTGTGTATATAATTATCTTTGGATATATTATAAATATAAAAAAGTTTAATATATACTTTTGATGGATTGAATAAATTATAATGGTAGTAAAGAGAAAACAAACTCAGATTTTAGGATATGATAATAATTTAACTAATTTCACCTATACTACACAATAATTGATGGAAGCCCTACAAATTATTTCAATACGAATCATATCCCAATATTAATTAAAATAGGCTACACTGATCTGATATTTGACTAAATAGCACGTAAGTAATGGGCTAATAATTTAAACTCAATGGCAGCCCGTTGCGAGGAAAGTATTGACTATCGAGAGGTTGTAAATTCTGTTTTTAAAGTAATGGAAAAGCAGAAAGATACTATCAACCATGCACAATTGTCAGAAGCAATGTTCGATGCAGCAAAATCTGGAAACATTAAATTTTTAGAACTTCTGTTAAAGTACCATCCTGATTTGCTATTTGAAGTGAACTCTAGCAAGCAAAGCTTACTTCACATTGCAATTCTACATCGACAAAAATCTGTCTGCAAACTAATATTAAGCAAGCCGGCTGCAAAGAATATTATGACAAAACTGGTTGATTCTGGGGATAACACTGTTCTTCACATAGCTGGAAAGATGGGACAACGTGAAATAAAACCAGGATTTTCAACAAACCATGTTCTAATGAGTAGTGAGGAGAAATGGTTTCAGGTATGTATGCTTGTCTGCACGGTTAGCCTCTTTTTATGAATAATCTTTACTTATTGTCTTTTGTTCCTTAATGCATTTATTATACTTTTTTTTTTAATAATTACTTCACTACTTATCTTCTTTTTCTTCCTCATTATACTAATAGTCTTCACTTTTATCCAAACAGGATGTGGAGAAAATAGTTCCACCTGCAATGAAAACAATGAAAAACAAAGATGGTTTGACTCCAAAAGAATTGTTCTATCTGACACACGAAATTTTGCACAAGGAATCAATATCAGGACTGCAAGCTACGGCAAATACATTGTTAGTGGTAGCAACTCTGGTTATCGGCCTAGGGATCACCGGAGGTATGACCATTCCTATTGGGAATATCGATAGTAGAAATACTCCTTTTTTCTCAAGGAAGATATGGTATACGTTTTTCTTTCTGTTCGTTGCACTTGGAACATGTTTATGCGCTTCGTCTATGTTCTTCTACGCTTCGGTTATTCTTCCTGTATGTTGGGCAAGACCAGAGGAAGAGTCTGTCCGGTTGCGGCTAACAAAGTTGGTATTTGGGAATGTGTCACTTTTCGCCTCTCTTGGACTGATGTTTCCTGCTCTAATTTGCGCTTCGGTGTTGATCTTTGAATTCTTATCCAGTTGGATCCTTTACTTCATTTGTGCACTTGGTTTAATGGTATTCGTTGTGCATCTTACACTTGATTATAACCGATGGATTGGCATTGCGTGTTCGGTGCTATCTTATTTGGAGGATGTCCATCGGCTAGGCCAATAATGTTACGCCCAATCCACAAGATATATCTTCTCTTCCTCACATTCGCAAAGAAAAAGGCTTGAATGTCCTTCTATAAACTAAATATGAGATTGTGCCCTAGAAAAAGTTTGCAAGGAGTTTCTTATTTTGAGACTGTTTTTATTTGCATTTCATCTGGTGCTGTGATTTGTTTTCTTGAGATTCTATTATTTGCCTGTTGATGGTGCACATTTGAAATTTTAAGAACGTGTCAAATCATTTCCTAACCCTTCTAATAAATAAATAGCGCTCTTTATAGAAATTTAGAATCATCATATTATATGTAGTAATATTAAAAAAGTAACTAAATGTGAAAAATATTATTAGTAATATTTTTAATATTAATAAAATTATTTATAAAATTGTTACTACGAAAATTTAATAACATGTTTTAATGATTATTTGGTAATAAATATTACTACCATTGTTGAGTATTATATTGAATTATTACACTAAACATGACTTGGAATTTACCAAAAAAAGTATCACTGAGAATTTTTGGTAAAAATATGTCTATTAATATATGAAAGATAAAATAAATAAAAATAAAACATTACATCATTGTTATAAATATAAAGATAAAAAAGATATTATTAAGCCTTATATAAAAAATAAACTGCACTGGTGGGCGCATTTTAATCCAACGACTTTCCCTCATATGTAATTATTTATAATTTCTAGTAATACAATTTATATTTGAAGTCCTAAGATCGTAGCAATTTAAAATAAAATTGTATCTTTGATTTTTTGGTTCAAATTCCATAATTGTTCTGATATGAAGTTTAAGAAAATTGTATCTTTGATTCAAATTAGATAATTATTCTGATATGAGGTCTATCGAATGTCATATTTAAAGTTAATCACCATACATATATAAAGGTATTGTTTATTTTAGGTGTGAAACTCTGTTATAGTTTTTTTGGAACACTGAAGGATTAAAGGAATAATGAGTATTTAAACTATCTTAGATTTCGACTCCTAAATTATGTGAGATTATTGGACGTAGTAGGAACATAACCGCTTCAGTTAAGCTCTAAGGAAAATGATGATTCATCCCCATTAAAGGCTTAAAAGATCGATAATTCATCTTAAAATCTCGTCATCAATCACATGGTGGGGACACCAAATGATTTTATCGAGATCTTGAGCGTAAATTTACAAACAGGTAACAAGATCCTAGAGATGATTTGAAAGCTCTTATTGGTCAAAATAGAATTTCTTACTGTTTAGAGGAGAGAAATACACCTGCAACAGACTCTCCGTAAGAGAGTGTAGGATCTATAAGTACAAAATATTATATGAGTATTAAGTGGGTATTCCTTAAAAAATACTAATTGCATTTATAAAATTAGCATGGATATCAAACTGTCCGGTTTATAATAGGTGGATATTAATCCAATAGACGTAAGTTTGGGCTGTTTCAAAATTAAAATGTTTAATAGATTTTAGAGTGTTACTCCCTCCACCACCCCATCTTCTCCCTCCACCTCTCCATTTTTTTCTAAATTTCAATCTTAACCTTTTTACTTTTACCTTTACCTATTTTACTTTTTATTTTTTAAAACCCTAATTCCCTCTCACTTTTACTCTTTCTCTCAGAGGCAAGCCCCCACCCCACTTTCACTTTCTCTCTTTCTTTTCAATTTTCACATCCCTTAACATCATCCTCCATTTCCTCCTTTTCTTCATTATTTATTCTTGAAAGCTTAGTTACGTTATATTGTATATGGTTTGATCACTTTTGTATATTTTTTAAAAAGTAATGGAAAGAAGTTGATAGTTTGAACAACAAATTTCATGTGGTAGTTCATCAACGTATGTGAATGTGAGAATTTATCAATGTGGTATAGATTCAATAAACTAGTTCTGATATTCAAAGTCACATGATGTGATAACGTAGAGAATGTGAAGGGGACTCGTGACAATGTTGGCGAAGAAGATTGTAGGAATTAATTAGATTGTGTTAACGGATGTGAAAATTGAAAAGAAAAAGAGAAAGTGAAAGTGGGAGTGGGGGGTGGGGGCTTGCCTCTGATAGAAAGAGTGAAAGTGAAAGGGGATTAGGGTTTTAAAAAATAAAAAGTAAAATAGGTAAAGATAAAAGTAAAAAGGTAAGATTGAAATTTAGAAAAAATTGGGGAGGTGGAGGGAGAAGATGGGGTGATGGAAGGAGTAACCCTCTAGATTTTATTGAAACGTGTTTTTTAATATGTTTATTGGACCGGATAAAAATAATAATAAATTTAATTTTTTTTGTTATTATTAAAACTATTTCAAATTGTTTTTCGAAATAATTACACGTAAATGCACTGAGAATATATAAAACAAAACATAATAAAAAAACAATTAATTTAAAAATTCAAGGAATATTACGTGAGAATTCAAAGTCAACATGAATTTTATAATACGTAAACAAGATGTTACGACTCTTCTAAGCTTTCTTTATGAAATATATTATTCATATCATTTGTTCATTTGTAAAGTGTATTATAGTAAAAGAAAACTGGTTTACACTATTTTATGACTGATAATAATAAATTTTACTAAGATTATACATTAAAATTATACTTATTTTATATATATTATTTTAATTCTCAAAATTATTGGTCAGTTAACTAGCTAGCCACAGAATAGTCGGAATCTGATTATGAAAATGACACCACAAATTTCTGACTATAGGCAATTACCAAGCCAAAAGAGTAATGTTTAGTGCTAAACTATGACTTGTTAATATTTCGAACTAATAAATTCTGTGGATTAATGGTGCTAGCACAGTTCAAAGTTTTGTACTTATGCTATGCATAACAATAAAGCCAATCTTAAACAAAGTATTTACTTTCTAAATTTCGTAGTTGTATAAACAAAATTGCACTTTGCTATTATTTTAAGCAATTCTTTTATTTAGCTTATGCTTGCATCACCCATGATTCAATTCTAATATAGACATTCATATATATATATATATATATATAGAGAGAGAGAGAGAGAGAGAGAGAAAGAGAATTCTCAATCGCAGAAAGCAATTTCCCGGAACCAGACCGTATCACTTTTTAATTGGTTTATTTTCTGTTCTCATACATTTTACAATTATTTATAGGCTTAATTTATATATATAAAAGAATATTATCTAAAAGAAAAAATGTCTACCAATTAAGTATTCAAATCCAATTACTTTGGACAAATTATTGATATTGATAGGCATCTAACAATCAACGAGAGACAACGTAGTGCATTCCCACAAAACCAAGATTAATTATTGAAATAGAGGAATAATATATATATATATATATATATATATATATATATATATATATATATATATATATATATATATATAATTTATTTTAAACCTTAAACCCTAAATTATGTTTCAATTTAGAATTCAATTTGAGATACCTAAGTATAGGTGAGCTAGAAATTTGATGCTGAAATTTTTGCTGCGATCTTATCTCTATAAGTATATAAAGCAAAGGATAAAAAATGTAAATGAGAAGAAAAACAAAAAATAAATTGCAATGATGGAATCAATTAATCCAACTATTTCAACTGTTTATATCTAATTATTTACAACTTTTAAAAAAAAAATTATAATTTTAGTACTGAGATTCCTGCAGTATGATAAATTGCAGAGGATCTGTATCTTGATTTTCTATAGCTCACATTTTATCTTCTCGTTCATATAGACAATGAGCATGTTCATAGCTGAACTGTAGAGCTGATCCAAAAAGTGTAGTTATTCTAATTAATTTATTATTACTAAAACTATTTGAAATTGTTTCTCAATTTAATTACACTTACATGCATCGCATGCTAAGAATAAAGAAACAGTCGCACCACATGCTATATGTATCTACAAGTACAGGCTACATATGTATGAAAGCATTTTTCGTTTGATTGTTAATCAACTATTTAAAATACGATTCAAACATGCGTACTAAGGCCATTTAAATTTTAAAACACGTTACAAACTTTCAATTATTGGTAGTATTAATCTTAACATTTGTTTAGGTGACTTGAGTTTCATTAATTTAAAGATTGTTAGGAAAAAATAATAATTTAAAGATGGAGCGAATATTGAATGGATATTAAAACTTGCAACAGAACAGCCTGGTTGAATATGATACCTCTTGAAGAAAGGAAATTCGGCAATAAAATTCAAAGTCAACACAAGAACGAGCTATATAATGGAACTCCATGGCAAACCACCATGTTAAACCTTCCCCAACTTCTTTTCTTTCATTCTTCTCATACAAAATTATCTGTTCTCTCTATTTCCAGCAGCCGGAATCAGAATGATGAAAGTCTCGCCGCAAATATCAAACTCGGATGCAATTACCAAGCCTGAGAGTATGAATAGTTCTAACTTATAAATCACCTTCTTAATATCTTCAACTCTAAATTTTATACATTAATGCGTTCCTACATTGTTTAACTTTTGTACTTTTAGTATTATCTATAACCACATAGTTAATTACAGACAAAGTATTTACTTTCCAAATTTCACTTCCTAGTTGTTGTATAAATAACATTGCACTTTGCTATTTTGTTTGCGTTCTTTTTATTTAGTTTATTTCTGCATCACTGATGTTTCATATCTGATCTAAAACATCATAATTACATATCCTTTTGATAAATGCATTTACAGATGGTACAGAACTGAATATTGTTATCCATCACACAGAGAATTCACAATTACTGCCACTCGAAAGAAGTTTACCAGAGCCGGACGGTATGAGTTTTAATTGGTTTATTTGTTGTTCTTCCATTTCAGACTTATTTAAGTTTTTTTTTTGTCTGCATGTCTTAATTTGTTTCTTATAATTACCTTTTTATACTTTAATTTATTTAAGTAAGAAACCTCGAATGGATTTACTAACAAATATGTAGGATTAACCTTTCAAATGGATAAAAATATGGTATATATATATAGACTATGTTTCACAACAACAACTATAAAACTAACTTATAGTTGGTAGATGAAAGTTCTTAGGTTATGTTTGGTAAAAAAATGTTTTTAAAATGCAGAAATTATAAATAAATTTTATTTATGAAATGTTTTTTTTACTAATTGTAATTTTTTTTATCTAATTTTGAAATTTTTTACAAGTAATTATATATATATATATGTATGTATAATTCTTTTTCTGGAGTTACAATAAAATTTCAGGATCAAAAGAATTAAACTCAATACAACTTTATAATTCTTTATATGTGTATTTTATGTTTCCTTATAATTTGCATAGTTAATTCCCAAACTTACTGGGTAATTTGAATATTAATACTAAAACTCTTTTGCTCTTAATATACTGAATATACTCTTTAATTAACAAATTTTGTCGATAAAAACCAATATTCATATTTACTTTGCTATCAAAATGTACATATATATATATATATATATATATATATATATATATATATATATATATTCTTTCACGTGTTTTTTTTATCAGCAACAAAAAAAATTAAATAAATATGACAGATATTTGGGATGTCCCATCTTTTTACAAGGTTGCTTGCTGAAACAGTGCATAAATTTTGTCAAATGATAAATCTTTTGAAATAATCTAAATTTTGAGTAATATTATTAATTCTATTCGAACCGATATGGTACAGCATTGAAATATCATCACCATTCAAAATTATATATATATATATATATATATATATATATATATATATATATATATATATATATATATATATATATATCTGACTTTAACTAATATTTAACACATTTTCATTATCTTATTACTTTAAAAAATGGGGAAATTTTAGAGGGGAAAGGCTCGTTATATCAAAATAAGGATTGCGTAAAACTTATTAAATAACGTTACAACACATATTATCAATGTAAAACATATATATTATTAATATTGAAGGTTGTGAAAGAAAGTTGATTATATAAACACATGATATGCAGAAACGCAGAAAAGGCGAATATATATAACAGCAGCTTCTGGAAATTGGAGTGAGGCTTCATCCTATTATAAAATGCATCCTTATTGGTGGCGAATTCCATTAAACGGTGTCGGAACAACAGCCATACACGTTGCAGTGAGCATGGAACAAACTACTTTTGTGAAAGAGTTGATGCATTGTATGGACAAAGAAGATTTGGAAAATTACAAGGCAGAAGGGAACACGGCCTTTTGTTTGGCTGCGATGACTGGAAATGTGGAAATTGCTAAAATTCTGTTTTGCAAGAATCCACGGCTGCTGTGGATTAGAGACCAAAACCATATGCTTCCAATTGAAATAGCATCTTCTGCAGGTCACATTCCGATGACAAAATTCTTATTTCGAAAGACTTCAGAGGACCCACATCACAACCTATCCTTCCCAGACATTGTGAAGCTATTTTTCTTGACCATCAACAACAACATTTACAGTAAGCTCATGCAAATCTCTTCTTTTCTTAACAGTAATATGTTACGATGCCATTTTTCTCTTACGCATGCTTTTCTTCACTTCACTCTGGGCATATGACAGCCATCACATCAAAATTATTGGATAGCGAACCCAAACTTGTTACTGTTGAAAACGAAGAGAGGTTGACGGCTTTGCAAATGCTAGCTCAATGTTGTGAGTTTTCATATTCCTTACATATATTCTTACAATAGTATATATGTTATCTTTGTACGACAAAATTTAATAAAATAATTTATTTGTTTGGTGGATTTAAAATTTTTTAAAATATATTTTGTAGTTTGTTTGAGATAATTAAAAAGAAATTAAAATTTTAAAATTTCACAAGAGCAACTGAATTATTTAAATTTAAAAAATTTCACCTTAAAAAAATTAAAAATTAAAAATTGTTAATATTCTCAAATTCATTTTTTTTTCTTATAATTTGGGTTTATATGAGCTTGGATAGATTCTAGTTCACATGGATGAGAATAAACTCGCTACAACAAAATTATTGAATAATGAATTTTAGTGACAAAGCTAATTAGTTATTAATCAATTTAAATATCAATTTATAAACTAAAAATTATTGGTATTTAATATAGTTTAAAAAAATTATAATTAGTTTTTAAATTGGTAAGTAAAATAGTTTATATTATGAATTAGTTTTTAAATTGGTCACTAACAATAATTAATAAGATTTTAATTATAGAAAAATTGGTCTTTAATTAAGAAATTGTTCTTTAAATTAATCACTAAACATATTTTTAATTATTAAACATATTCTTATCATTAAAATTAATTATTATTAAAGAGTTTTTTTATAATAACTTAGCTCAACTTCACCTAAGATCGATCCAACTTAATCTAATATACTCATGATTTTGATGTGTGAATCTAGCTCAACTTAGTAAATCTTGACCTAATTTGTGTCATTGCCATCTATTAGATTTGTGTTAGCTCTAGACCAACCAAATAATCAAAGTCTAAATTATTACCTGATGTGTCCTAATTGAACTTGACTTGATTCCGAGTTCAAAACTATCTTACTTATAGCTTTTGGAAGCAGACTAATTACATCGTGCTGTACTTTGGCCATAATCTCCTCCTTCTACCAAACAATGACCTACATTTCATTATCACCTTTGTTAGACCTTGTAAGTCAACATAATATATATATATATATATATATATATATATATATATATATATATATATATATATATATATATATATATATATATATATATATATATATTATGTTTGGATATATTTACGCATAAATATAAAAAAGTTTAATATATACTTTTATTGAATTGAATACATTTTAATAACAGTCAAAGAAAAAAAAACCCAGATTTTAGGATATGATAATAATTTAACTAATTTCACATATATTACACAATAATTGATGTAACCCCTACAACTATTATATATTTCAATAAGAATCATATCCCAATATATTTGACTAAAATAGCACCTAAACTAAATGGGGCTAATAATTTAAACTCAATGGCAGCCCTTTGCGAGGAAACTATTGGCTATCGAGAGATTGTAGATTCTGTTTTTAAAGGCATGGAAAAGCAGAAAGATACTATCAACCATGCACAATTGTCGAAAGCAATGTTCGATGCAGCAAAATCAGGAAACACTAATATTTTAGAACTTCTGTTAAAGTACCATCCTGATTTGCTATTTGAAGTGAATTCTAGCAACCAAAGCTTACTTCACATTGCTATTCTACATCGACAAAAATCTGTCTACAAACTAATATTAAGCAAGCGGGGTGCAAAGAATATTATGACAAAACTGGTTGATTCTGAGCATAACACTGTTCTGCACTTAGCTGGAAAGATGGGACAACCTGAAAAAAAACCCGGATTTTCAACAAACCATGTTCTAATGAGTAGTGAGGAGAAATGGTTTCAGGTACGTATGCTTGTCTGCACGGTTAGCCTTTTTTTATGAATAATCTTTACTTAATTGTCTTTTGTTCCTTAATGCATTTATAATACTTTTTTTTTAATAATTACTTCGATACTTATCTTCTTTATCTTCCTCATTATACTAATAGTCTTCACTTTTTCCAAACAGGATGTGGAGAAAATAGTTCCACCTGCAATGAAAACAATGAAAAACAAAGATGGTTTGACTCCTAAAGGATTGTTCTATCTGACACACGAAATTTTGCACAAGGAATCAATATCAGGACTGCAAACTATGGCCAATACATTGTTAGTGGTAGCAACTCTGATTATCAGCCTAGGGATCACTGGAGGTATGACCATTCCTATTGCGGATATCAATCATAGAAATACTCCTTTTTTTTCAAGGAAGATATGGTATACGTTTTTCTTTATGTCCATTGCATTTGGAACATGTTTATGTGTTTCGTCTATGTTCTTCTACGCTTCGGTTATTCTTCCTGTATGTTGGTCAAAAGCAGAGGAAGAGTCTGTCCGGTTGCGGCAAACAAAGCTGGTATTTGGGAATGTGTCACTTTTCGCCTCTCTTGCACTCATGTTTCCTGCTCTGACTTGCGGTTCAGTGTTGATCTTTGAATTATCCAATTGGATCCTTTACTTCATTTGTGCACTTGGTTTGATAATATTGGTTGTGCATCTTACACTTGATTATAACCGATGGATTGGCATTGTGTGTTCAGTGCTATCTTATTTGGAGGATGCTCCATCAGATAGGCCAATAATGTTACGGCCAATCTGCAAGATATATCAGCTCTTCCTCACATTCGCAAAGAAAAAGGCTTGAATGTCCTTCAATAAACTAAATATGAGATTGTGCCCAAGAAATGCAAGACGTTTCTTATTTTCAGACTGTTTTGCATTTCATCTAGTGCTTGATTTGTTTTCTTGAGATTCTATTATTTGCCTTTTGATGGTGGACATTTCAAATTTTAAGAACGTGTCAAATCACTTCTCCTCATCATTCTAATAAATAAATAATGCTCTTTATGGAAATTTAGAATCTCCATGTATTATATTTAGTTTTTCAGACGTAGGATCAAGTAATTACACAAAACATATTCATTCATGCTTTTACTCCTTGTACGGGACCCTATAATCCTTATAAGGCCAAATCTTTGTTGGTTAGCTATCTGACTTAAGTGAGTAATTAATCTGAATGAGAGATCAGATTAAAATTTTAAATTCATAATAAATGTGATAACCTAGTTCTTAACTTTAACCTTTATTTATAATTTTTGAGATGGAATTGTAAGATCAGTAAAACCCTAATTACGACTCAATCTCAGCTTATTATACACTAATCACTACTTTCCTTTAATCTTGATTTGCAATGTTTCTTAAGAAATTATTTTTTTCTGAAATTCTTTTAATCCTGCTGACCGAATGGTCTTTGTCATATCTTGTTCGAATTCAGTAGTGGTATGGCCACCCAACAATAGAGTACATTTAATGATATTAAAAAAGTAACTAAATGTGAAAAATATTATTAATAATATTTCATTGAAGGTAATAAATTTCAGTATTTTTTTTAATATTTTAATAAAATTATTTATAAAATTGTTACTACGAAAATGTAATAACTGTTTTAACGATTATTTTATAATAAATATTATACCACTCTTGAATATTATATTTAATTATTACACTAAATATGACTTTTGGAATTGAAAAAAAAAAGTGTCACCGAAAATTTTTGGTAAAATGCGTCTATTAATATATAAAAAAATTATTGAAAAGATAATAATTTTTTATATATATATACTTAGTATTTAATAAAATGTTACCAATTTAGTAACATTTTTTTATGTTTTATTAATTCTTTTAATGTTACTAAATGTGGTGATATAAAAGAAAGTACTAAAATCAAAATATAAATTTCTTTGAGTGTAATTTTACAAGGATTAAAATTGTAAACTTTTTTTAATTATAAAATCTCTTAAACTTTATTAGAAAAGGATGTCTGTTAATGTCTGCATGATTATCTCAAAAGAATTAGATTGTTTCCAAATTATTAAAAGCTTTATCGACACATTTGAAAAAACTCTGTGTTATAATTAAGATGGGGATTCCCTCTCTCTAGAATTGTATTCACGTAATTCTTCATGTTCTAAACATTCATATCCGTCCTAAAGAAGACTAAGTATATTTTAACTATCTCGCATTTTTATCTAATTTGAATTATAATAAACTATCTATCACAAATTAGATAACAAGCATCAAAAAACAAAAACTGATATTGATGAAAAAAGTCTGTTACAGAGAGAAGCTAAGGGAGGATTAAAAAAAGAAAAAACAGAAGCTAATAGAACAAATCAGATAGACTAACTAAGGTTAACTAAATTTAATTATTTTATAAATTAAAATAACTATTTTACTATTTTATGTTTTTAATAACTATTTCTTAACTCAAATAATTATTTATAGTAAAAAATTGTATAATAATAAAAAAATATACCAATTAATTATTTTTATAAATTTATTTTATAATTTAATGAATTTTTATTAGAATAAAAAAAAAGTAAAAAACTCATGTTATGTTCCTAAGGCATGTACTTTTACTAGTTCTCTTTAAAAGTAACTCCATGTAATGTTTTTATTAGATTAGTCTTATTTATATATATATATATATATATATATATATATATATATATATATATATATATATATATATATATATATATATTAAATCATTGTTATAAGCGTGTATTTTAATCCAACGACTTTTCCTCGTATATTTAATTATTTATAACTTCTAGTAAGACAATTTTATATTTTAAGTACTAAGATCAGAGCAGTTTAAAAGTAAACTGTATCTTGATTCTATAATTCAAAAATCACATCGACCAATGCGCATGCTGATAGTTGAACTGTATAGTAAATTTAAATTGTTTTTTAGTTATTATTAAAACTATTTCAAATTGTTTATCGAATTAATTACACTTAAATGCACACATGCTGAGAATAAAAAAACAAAACACAATAAAAAAAAACAATTAATTGAAAGATTCAAGGAATATTATGTGAGACCTTAGCACTAGAATCCAAAGTCAACTTGAGTTTTATACCATGTAAACAAAATGATAGTGTTAGCAATTTGTTCAAATAAACATATATATATATATATATATATATATATATATATATATATATATAATAGAATGGGTTAAGATTATTATTTTATTAGTCAAAGTATCAAAATAATTTAATTAATTATATATATGACCAAGAGTATAGATATACCATGAAATGCAAATACTATATGTAATATTTTAATTTGATTAGGAACCAAATTAAGAATATTGATATTTAGAAAAGAAAAAGAGTAAGGTACATAAAAGAATTATGATCCCATCATAAACAATATACATATTCTTTGTTTCTTTCTTTTCATTTCATATAAAATTCATTAGAATAACATTAAATTATAATATTATATTAATCGATTTATTTATTCAATCGTAATAATAAAATTACACTTATATTAGAAAATAAAAATAATTATATAAAAATATCAAAAATTATTCTACATGATAAAAATAACAACAAATTAAATATTAAAAAAAATAAAAATAATCAAATGTCCATCATAGAAACTATTCCATATATTGAATGAAATCACATCTTATCACAAAATTCATGACAATTATATTAAATTACTGTATTATACTAATCGATTTCTTTATATAATGGTAGTAATAGAATTACACTTATGTTAGAAAATAAAAATAATTATATAAAAAAAATATCAATAAAATATTTTACATGATAAAAATAACAACAAATAAAATATTAAAAAAATTAAAAATAATCAAATATGCATCTTTGAAACAATTTGATACAGCATTGAATGAAATAACATAAAAATTAATATTTTCACAAATCAAACTAGTGAAACTATTGAAAGATAATGAAATTTGTTTTAGCAAAACAAAAATATTCTAGTGAAACAAAAATTAAAGATAAGAGAATAAATAAGATAATTTTTATATTACTCAATAAATGAAGGGTTTATGCAACTCAACACTTAAATTGATAGTTTAACATTCTTATGTAAAAAAATATATTAAAAAAGAATAAAAATATTTAATTATGAAATGTAAAAATTATTTAATTTACATATATCATTTCAACAACACAAAATATCTTAGATATGTGAATTTATTTTATAGTAAGTCAAATAATTAGAAAGAAAAAAATGTGTAACAATTTCTAAAAAAGAGTACTTATACAAAGGAAAGGAAGTTAAAATCAAAATCATAAATTTCTTTGAGTGTAATTTTACTAGATTATTGCAAGCACTTAATTAAATCAAAATGTAAGGAAAATCAAAATTTTAACTTTTTTTAAAATTATATAATCTCTTAAACTTTATTAGAAAAAAATATATATATGGTGATGTCTACATAATCATCTCTCTATTACAATATCTCTCTCCTAAGATGGAGATCCCCTCTCTAGTTAGAAGATTTTAACTATCTCACAAAAGTATTTTAACATAAATGTTCCTAAAGAATATTCATTACACAAATTTTTTTAATAAAATATTTTACTATAATGAGTGCTTTGGACAATGATATCTTCACATCCATATGCATTTGAAATTACCTTTAAATTTCACTTTTACTTTATAATACAAATTTACTTTTTAAATAATTATTTTCTAAACAACTGTAAACAAAATTGAAGATGCATTCACCACTTCTTATAGACCTTTTAAATTTTCACTACTACTTGCATTAGTATTGGAAATTTTTATTGATTTTTACAACAACTTTCAAAAGTAGGAAACTTATTTGGTTTCCAAAGTGAAGAGAAAACTCTATAACTATGCGTCTTTATTACAAGACGAAGAAGGAGAACAAAGTTTTCTGTCATTCTTAAAGATGTTTACGGTGCAATTAACTCTAGTAGAGCAGGTGTCCCATTTCAACATGAACGTTATCATAAGAATTCCAACATTAGTGGTTACTCTCTATCATCTGATAGTCTCCAGGAACCATCCCTACCAAATGGTCGTCAGCATTCATAATTTATTTTTCCGATAATAATGGAAAGTAAACTTGTTGTACTTGAGCATGATTGGATGGTCCGATAGCGGTTCAATAATGGATGAACATTAGATTGGGTGGTCCGATAGCGGTTCAATAATGGATGAACAGAATATTCATGTAGAACTCGTTAGGATAGACTCTAATCATGACTCTGGTACCATATTAGAAAGTGAGTTTAAATCTAACTCAATCCCACAAAATCGATTTGTGTGGTGAAGTTTGTACTCCATTTATATATTATAATTTGACATTATCCCTGATCGATGAGACTATTAGACTCACACAATTATAATAGTCCCTACTTTCAAATATAACTTAGTTATTCAAAAACAATTTCAATAGGCTTTTTTCGTTCAAGAAGTGATTTGACATCGGTTATTCTTGGATGAAAAAGGGGGTTTTACTTATCTGTATGAAATAATAAAGTCTGATATACCTTTTATCTTCTTACAATCAAGCTCTCAATCCTTTCCTTTCTGCACTTCTAAGCAAGAGGCAGCCGCAACAACAGCGAAATCCCTTCTGTCACCTTATCACGCTTGACATACCACCTTAATCTCCGACCACTAAACCTTATTTTCATAACTGCACATTTTAACAACCAATAATTTATGCCACTGTCTATAAAATCAGCATGTTCCATTAACATTCCACTCAGCAAGCAATCATTGTAATAACAACAACCTGTTAATAGCAAATTTGCACATTTCCAAAAGCAACCAATCAATCTAGAACTTTCAATTGCCAAAAGGACATGAAGAAGCAAATCATCTTCTATTTCCATCTAGTACTTTTGGTTTTCATATTTTCTACCCCCACTTTGGCCCAATCACCTGCTGCAGCCCCTAAACCTGTCCGTGCCACACCAGCTCCAGCTCCAGCTCCAGCAAAACCATTGGTCCCTTCATTACCCCAATCACCCATCTCTGACTCTTCTTCTAATCAAGACATTATCAAGATTCTAAGGAAGGCCAAATCGTTCAACACGCTAATTCGCTTGCTAAAAACCACTCAAATCATCAACCAAGTGAATGCACAGTTGGTCACTACAAAATCAGGAGGAGGTTTAACCTTTCTTGCACCTGACGATGGTGCATTCTCACAACTCAAAGCAGGTTACTTCAACTCTCTTGATGATCGCCAACAGAAAGCATTGATACAGTTCCACGTTCTTCCGTTTTATGTCTCAAGCTCTAACTTTGATTCCCTTAGCAACCCAGTGATGACACTGGCCAGTGATAGCCCCAATGGATATCAAATAAATGTGACTGCATATGGGAATAGTGTGAATATTTCGACTGGGGTGGTGAATGCTACTCTCACAGGCATTGTTTACACTGATAAGACACTTGCCATTTATCACGTCGACAAGGTGCTTCTTCCTTTGGATTTCTCAAAGCCTAAGCCTACAGCTCCTGCTCCCACTTTGGCAAATGCGCCTAAAGCTGATAAAGATAACTCATCTGCAGAAGATGATGATAAGGGAAAAACAAACAGAGCCACTTCGGGTGCCAATGCCATCAACTTAATTAGCATTCCTGGAACAATTTTGGAGTCCCTAGGTCTTGCTTTAGTCGCTGCAGTAATAATCTCCATATGAGGAACACCATTCGTAGTCTGATCCTTTCTTTTCAAAACAAGTTTTTTTCTTTTTTGTGGAATTTTTCTTCATAATTTTGTCTTGGTTTGCTCTGTTTGTCCCGGGAACAGTACTGTTTTCAGAGCTACCTTGCCTTATTTTCTTTTATGATTAGTTCATACAATAAAACGTAATTTATTTTGTAAGAAAGCAGAATTGAAAGCATGAGCCTTTTATTATAGCTTTGAATTGCAAACGTCTGGGTCTCGTTAATGGGAAAAAGACTCTGAAGTAGAAATACTGTTATAGGTAAAGGCATTTAGTTATGCTTTTCCTCTGTTTTGTCTTATTTATATGGAGTTTAGAAATTTCAATTTTGTTTTGCTTTTTATTTTACATCTGCGACTACATATGAAGCAGATTAATAAAAAAATAAAATAATAAACTTTATTTATAAAGTTACAGTCACACTGACAATAGTAAGTTACATATAAAATTCATATCGCATACTTCACAATGATAAATAAAATTTATTAATAACTATATAGGTTTCCACAAAAAAAAAAACTAAATACAACAAAAAAATACTTGTTATTGCATTAATTAGTTAAAAAATTTAACCTCTTGTGTTATAATTGGTTTGATACTAATTCAAATGAATACTAGTTTTTCAGTTCAACAAGTTGAACCAATAAATTTGATATAATAAACAAGATAAGAAATATATATATATATATATATATATATATATATATAAAGATAAATAAACGTATTATTTTTAAGTTTTATATTGAATATGATATCATGATTTATTATATAAGTTTTATCATGGATAATTGGTGTTGATTTTCTCAAAATATTTAATAATTAGTGTTATTTGTGAAAATATTGGACGAGTAAAATATTTATAAATAAAATACTTATATTCAACGAGAAGTTTGCAATATATTCATTCACAGTTAAACAAGAGATGGTTAGGATTTCATCTCAATTGAAAGTTTTAGAAGAAGAAAAACAATCATGATATGGTATTATGGTGAGGATTTAATCTCGGCATTACCTCTCTATGAACCCACACTTTTCTAGTTAAAAAATAATTTCATTAAAAATTGTTAGAAGTGGTTTTCTAACTTTAAAAAGATATAAGAAATTAAACATTCTTGGCAGAGAGGAATCTACCTGCCTTCCTCTCTTTTTTTCGAAATTTGATTGGTATATGATTAAAGTGGGATAACCTTTTTCTGTAATTTTTAAAAGCAACATCAATCAAAATGAAACTTCCTTTATTTTGTGCGTGTTTAAGTATAATTTGTACCTTTTCAAAAGTAAATCGGAAGTAAAAAATGCAATGAATATTTTTCTTTTCTAAAAATGCATTCAGCACACTTCATCGGATACTTAACGATAATAGCTTTCCTAACCTTTTACAGCATTTTTATCATTTTTTTTGTTTTTGTTTTTATGTCGTACAAGTTTTTATTGATAGAGACCATACCCTCCATTTCCTTTTTCTTTTTTAAAATGTTGTTGTGATATAACACCGAAAAGAAAGCCTACCTGAAAGAAAATGAAGAGATTTTATTTAGAGAGAACTAAAACTAATGTTCAGATGCATTAGGCCGAATAAAACAGTAATAATTATGAAATGTAAAAATGGTGGAGATGGGATATAGTAAAAGAAAGGTGCATCTAGAACATAAAAGTATGGTAGGTTTCAACTTTCAAGTGTGATTCTTAGCTCCCCAGTCCTTGTAGCAAAACCTGGCAGACTAATAATTTGATTTCCTTTTCTTCCTCATTCATCATCATGGATGCTATAACTCAACCTCTAAACAGATCACACACCATAATACTCCCTTTTCAGCAACTACATTTTCAGGGACAATTTGATTGCAACTACGACATCGACACAGATAGTTCCATACGTCCACAGTTCAATGCATTTTCGCCTCCAACTCCTTTATCACTGCCAAATCTCTTCTGCGATGCACCACCTTTCCATTTCCATCATAGCTAAAGAATATTTCCCACTTCCCTGAGAAAGATGCAACTCACCTTTCCTTTAACCCTACACACCTATCTATACACAAATCGCTCTCCCAGACCCAGAATAAAACCCCCTCTTTCCTTACAACACTACACTCACAAGTACCAGCACCTTCAGTACACCCTCACCTAAGCTCTCACTCCTCAACCCTAAAATGAAGACACAACAATCTCTCTTCTCACCCTCTATTTTACTAGTTCTAGCACTTGCCTTCTTCCACACCATTTCAGCCCAACTCTCGCCAGTTCAAGCGCCACTTTCATCAACCCCATCTCCACCGCAACCATCACCTCCAGCATTCACACCACCCTCTCCGCCGGCCACTGCTCCAGCCCCTGGATTCAACACCGTACCCTTAGTCCCCGTGACGCCAAGTGGAGCCCCCACTCCCACTGTCCCAAAACCACCCTCCATTGACATTGTCCAAATCCTCAGAAAAGCCAAGCGATTCTCCGTCCTCATCAGGCTCCTCAAAACCACGCAACTCATCAACCAACTCAACTCACAGCTTCTAACCTCAGGCTCGGGAGGTTTAACTCTCTTCGCCCCAGAAGACGGTGCCTTCTCAAAACTTAAAGCCGGTTTCCTCAACTCTCTCAGCGACAGACAAAAAGTAGAACTCCTGCAATTCCACACGCTCTCTTCCTTCATTTCGATCTCAAACTTCGACACCCTCACCAATCCCGTTCAGACTCAGGCCGGCGACGACCCCAAACGGCTGCAGCTCAACGTCACCACCTTCGGCAGTAGCCAGGTCAGCATGGCCACCGGCGCCGTCAACGCCTCCGTTACTGGAACTGTTT
Organism: Vigna angularis; assembly: GCF_016808095.1. Lineage (NCBI taxonomy): Eukaryota > Viridiplantae > Streptophyta > Magnoliopsida > Fabales > Fabaceae > Vigna > Vigna angularis. The sequence goes on along the minus strand of NC_068975.1, from coordinate 34,010,344 downwards.
ACACGGACAACAAGCTTGCCATATACCAGGTCGACAAGGTGCTTCTCCCTCTCGACCTTGTGCTTCCCAGTGAGGCTCCTGCCCCGGCACCGTCGAAGGCTAAAGGGGCAACGCCGAAGACTGATAAAACGAAGGCCGGTGATGGTGCCGGCGGTGATGATAGTGATAATGGTGACAACAAGGACTTGCCCGCTGAAGCTTCTTCTGCCGTTTCCATGAGTTTGAAGTTTGGTGCGAAGGGAATATTTGTGGCTATTGTTACTGGGATTGCTTTGATGGGTGAGGCCATGATGTGATGTGGAGAGGGTGAGAAAGGATGAGTGCTTCAGTTGTGCAGTTTTGAGTTTTGTGAGTGATTCGTCTTCTGCTTTAATTGTTTGCATGTAGCATTGGATTTAAATGCGTATACACGCTCAATTTCTTTTCTTTTTCCTTTTCCTTTTACTACTGCATCAGCCTCGGTGACCCTAACCCTATTCTTTTTCACAAAAAAAAAAAAAACCTTTAAAATATATATAAAAATACCTTTAATCAAAAATTTCTGTTAGCAGAAGTAATTTACAGTTAGAATTTTTTGTTTTTAATTTCTTATAAATACTTTAGGAAATAAAACGAGTTTCTTTTACAAATTAAAATTAGTTTATTATACTTAATTCCTCTAATGTTAGTTTTATAGTTCGTGCGTAAGTTATACAAATTTTATTTAAGTATCCAAAATACTCTTACTCAAACTGGATTAATGAAATCGTACTTGTATATATACACACACTTAAAGTATCTTTCTATAGTTTATTCAAGTAATTGTTAATTTTGTCAATTTTCACAATTTAAAATCAAAGAGATTAAAAGACAAGATTGGATATTAAAAAAAAACAAAGATTATTATATGCATGTAAGAATTAAAGGATACTCTATTGGTACAAAATCAAATAAAAAATATTACCACTTAAATCTTGTAATTAAATTATGAATTGAAAATATTAAATTTGATGGCACATATCACATTAGTGTTGAATGTTATTTAACAATTTTTAAAACCGAGATAATATTATTTTTGTGATAAACATTATCTCAATCCTAATTACGAACATGATTAAAGTAATAAGAAGATTCAAAACTCTAATTAAAAACATTACCTTAAGTAATCCTACATTGGACCTAGCCATAAAGGCTCATTTAGGAAAAGTCTATATAACACTTATAAAACGAATACATTTTTTAGGAGCTAAAAACTGTTTATTCATTTATAATATATTTATTGTATTTGACAAGACTTGAATATTGAAATGCATCTGTAAACATCTACCTCAATTGAAAAGGAATAAGTTATCTCGGATAAGAAAAAGAAAGATGTTATAAGGACATCTCAATTCTTATAAGAACAATCCCAATTACTACAAATGATATGAGGATAACTCCTCGAATAATAATGAAAAATATTTAAATATACACAACAACTATTCTTCTCCAATTATATTTATATTTTACCTCTGTAATTTATAATATATCTTAAAAAATGTAAATAAAATAAAGTTGTAAATTTAATCGGACAACAAAGTGGTACTCCGGGTAAGTTTTGTCCAATAATAAAATGTAACTGGTGGCCCTAATCCCATGAATGAAATTATTAACAGTTGAAAATTTTGAATAATATATCTTACGAAATTAACAACATTATTACTAAGACCGACCATTTATTAACTTAATTACAGTACCACACATTACTGTGCCCATCTTTTTCAAACACCACAGCAGGTCCGTTAACTTGCACAACTCACGTTGGTTCAATCCAATCCTTTCTAACTGAGGCCGGAGTGGACTCACATAATTTACCTTTTCTCTTTCATTGAAATATTTTATAATAATATTTTTTATTAGTATAATAATTATCACATGTAACATTAATATATTTTTTTATTATTATTCAGGATGTTTTTAAGTTGTAGGCATTGTCAATAAAAAAATTATACTATCAGCCAATTAAAAATCATAAATAAGATTTTTTAAGTAAATATTATCAAAACTAATAAGCTTATCATACAGAACAATTGATAATTGTTAATATAATTAAATTATAATTTACAGTATTACCAAAATTATGCACTAACGAATTAATAAAAGAAACTATGCGCTGATATTTCGTTTATGTTTAAACTTTAATACATTTATAATTCTTGGCTATCCTTCAATTTTCACTTTTGGTTACTTCTAACATTTAAGTTTAGCTCAACATAAAAAATTTAATTCAAGACAATAAAGGTCCAAGTAATTAACAAAAAGTTAGAAAGGAGTTTTGGCAGCTCATATTTACTAGCCTGGCCAATTTTAGAGATGAATTGGACACTGTCAGATTAAAACTGGAATTTTCTTAATGTATGAATTTGACCTACTTAACACTTCCTAAGTATTTATTTTCACAAGTATCTATTTTTCGCATATAATTCTTTTAAAATATCTTCAGATTCTAAATATTAATATTAAATACTCAAATATTAATCTATTATATGCGGAAATAGCTCTACTCATAGCTAATTCCATCATGTTTTGGTTTTGGGCTTTTGGCCCAGTAGTCCTGCACTGTTTGATTTCATAATTTTGTTGAAAACTTTTATTTTGTATAATTGTGAAATTTTTATTCAATTTTGTACTGTATATATCAAGTATTCCTCAGTCAAATTAGTACAAGATTTGTTATTGGTCGAACTACTAAATCGACATGCAATCGATTTATACAATATTATATAAGTTATTTATATAATATTACACAAGCTACCTACTCCTAATAATTATAGTTATTAGACTTAGATCTATATATGTAAATATCCATAAATAGTAGTATAAATAATTATATATTTATTATTTGCTAAATAATTAAATTGACTTAAATATAGAATGTTTTATGCATATATAATTTCTATCGAATTCAAAGAGAATGAGTATCGTAAAAATTAAAGACTTAAAAGTGTTCGAAACATTCTTAAAATTTTCACTTGATATATTAGTCACATTGTATAACTATCTTTATAAAATAAAATAATGTAACTTTCAAATATGACTAATTTCAAATTCAAATCTAATAAAAATATCAATTATAAAATAGATGCATAATTATCCTACTACTTAAAGAACATAAAATGATTTTGGTCAAAAGATAAAAGATAAATTGAGCACCCCATACATTCCTACACTTTTGATAAATAAGTTGGGTTTAGAAAAATTATTTTAAAGATGAATGTTTTCAATGTAAAAACCCAATTTTAGTGAATAAACATACTAGAATCAAAGCATGTAACTTCAAGCTAATATTTTAGCAGATTCATTCGACATGTTGTGGGGAAAAAGCTAGATTTCTATCATCATTTTGTCATAACTCTAAGTGATTCCAATGGACTTGGGAAAAAGGTACAAATTCAACCAACTTGATTTTATTGTAACACTAACTCGTTAATTTAGTATAAATTTGATTCAATCCAATTTCAAACTAGTTATGAATTTTTTGGTATTTTTTAGATTGACTCAAGTGAATTATTTTAATATTTTAAAGTAGTTTATCAAGCACAATAAATACAGTTTCAAACAAATCATCAAAGTGTGAATCTAATTTAAATTAGCTTTTAATTTTTTTTAAATCAATAATTTCAATCCAATTTGTGAGAAATATTTATGCAATGAGCATCACTGCCAGCATATGCATATTGATTCTTTTTCTCTCTGTAGAACACATTCCTACCTTCCCTCAATCTATTTAATTGAAACAAATATTTAAAGAGCAAAAGGGCAAACGTACTTTTAAGTTCTTGAAAAGGCAAGATTTAATGTTTTATAGCTACCACGTTTCAAATGAGATTAACTATTTGCCATTTTATACATTTATTAAAAATTAATTTCATAAATTTAATTCAGTCCTATTTATTTAACTTTACAACAAACAGGTAGAAATAATATTGATCATTATAGCCATCAATGTTATAGTTTCTTCGTTCTCGTGATCGACATTAATTAGAAGGAGTGAGCCATTGATATTAAATATAAATAGGACTTTTTCCTTGTTTCCTTGGTGATAAGGAAAGAGAAATGTGTGATCTTAAGAATTTTTTAAAATTTCTATGGTCGGTGATTTTCTTAGGCCACTGAAGAAGTAAACAGAATGAATCTTTCGTGCCTTTGCTGAAAGGGCACTGAGTTCGTCAAAGCGTACCACGGCATGCATGTTTTTTATGTTTTTTTTTATTCTTCTTAAAATAAAATTAACAAAAAATCTAAGCAGAGACACTTGCACCTTCCAGCATTTGACACTTGGCAAAACCTGATGCATGGACATGCCTCATCTTCATGTGGTTGAAATGAGTGAAACTAGTTGGATAGGAATTCCAATATATCAAGAATAAAGTTTTTCTTTTACTCTAACTATATCAAATATATCGATCGGAATTAATTGTTATGGACAATTAATAAGTATTAATTAATAAGTCAGATTTCTTAAGATTATTAGATTTGATTGTCTAAAAATATATTGCACTAATGGTTAATCAATGTATTTAGTTGTCACAAGTCGTATAAATATGCAATTGATATCCAGATACAATCATTTTTTTACTATCCCAATAAAATATAGACTCATATTTAACTTGAGCCTTGGAGTGTCTTCTGCAGGTCAACACCCCATTAGAGTGGATCGCGTTCTCGGAGAGGATTGAAGATCACAAGAGAGCAGAGCAAGGAAGGACGACCGACCCTCGGACCAATTCAACCAAAACATTTTGGCGCCCACCGTGGGGCCGAGCGGCATCCCCATGAAGCCACGAAGAACCAGACGCGCGCTCGGTCTCGACATCGCTACAAGAGTAAAAAACTCTGTAATAACTTCTAAAGGCATGTCTTTTGTTTTGAGAACTTTCAGTAAGGTTCAGTCCTACGTTCAACCTTGACAAGTTCTACTTTTGATTATAATTTATAAATCATAATATATTTGTTTAATTGATGTTTTTGTGAGTAAAAATATTCTGCACAGGAAGGTTCAGTCCTACGTTGAACCTTGACTGGTTCCACTTTTCATTATAATTTATAAATTATAATATATTTCTTTAACTCATATTAAATTATAATATATTTGTTTAACTCATATTTTTGTGAGTAAAAATATCCTGCACAGAAAGGTTCAGTCCTACGTTCAATCTTGGCAGGTTTCACTTTTCATTATAATTTATAAATTATAATATATTTGTTTAACTCATATTTTTGTGAGTAAAAGTATCCTGCAGAGTAAAAATATCCTGTACATGAAGGTTCAGTCCTACGTTCAACGTTGGCAGGTTCCACTTTTGACCATAATTTATAAATTATAATATATTTGTTTAACTCATATTTTTGTGAGTAAAAATATTCTGCACAAGAAGTCCTATATGTTCAACATTGACTGGTTCCACTTTTAATTATAATTTATAAATTATAATATATTTGTTTAACGTTCAACCTTATCAGGTTCTAATATCATCTCATTATTGAATATTTCCTGTACACGAAGGATCAGACCAACGTTCAACCTTATTAGGTTCTAATGTCATTTCATTATAGAATATTTTGCATATTTTTGTGAGTAAAAATATCCTGCACAGGAAGGTTCATACCAACGTTCAATCTTGTCAGGTTCTAATGATTTCTCATTATAAAAATAAAATATTAAATATTTTATTTAACGCATATTTTTGTGAGTAAAAATATCCTACGAAGGAAAAAGTTCTAAAAGGAACTCCTATCTGTCGTCGCTCGGCTCAGAGAAAAAGTTCTGGAAAAAGAACTCCTATCAACGTAGGAAAAGGTTCTCGGGCTCTAAGCTCATAAGGGAATCCCCACCGTTCTTCACTCAACGTGGGAAAAGGCTCTTAGGCTATTAAGCTCAAAAGGGAGACCCCACCATCATTACCCAATGTAGGAAAAGGCTCTTGGGCTATTATGCTCAAAAGGGAGTCCCTACCGTTTGTTGCTCAATGTGGGAAAAGACTCTCGGGCTATTAAGCTCAAAAGGGAGTCTCCACCGATCATTGCCCAATGTAGGAAAAGGTTCTCGGGCTATTATGTTCAAAAGAGAGTCTCTACCGTTCGTCGCTCAACCTAGGAAAAGGTTATCGGGCTCCTAAGCTCAAAAGGAAATCCCAACCGTTCGTCACTCAACGGGGGAAAAGGCTCTCGGGCTATTAAGCTCAAAAGGGAGTCTCTACCGCTCGTTGCTCAACGTGGGAAAAGGCTCTCGGGCTATTAAGCTCAAAAGGGAGTCCCCGCCGACCATTGCCCAACGTAGGAAAAGGCTCTCGGGCTATTATGCTCAAAAGGGAGTCCCCTACCGTTCGTTGCTCAACATAGGAAAACGTTCTCGGGCTCCTAATCTCAAGAGGAAATCCCTACCGATTGTCGCTCAGCGTAGGAAAAGGTTCTTGAGCTCTTAAGCTCAAAAGGGAATCCCTACCGCTTGTCGCTCAATGTAGGAAAAGGTTCTCGGGCTCTTAAGCTCAAAAGGGAATCCCTACCGCTCGGTCTAAAGAAAAAAGTTCAAGAAAGAACTCCTATCAATCAACTACTCAACAAGTTTAATCCTTTCCCGCTCGGACCACCTGCGTTCAACTTTATCAGGTTCCAATGCCTTCTCATTATAAAAATAGATATTAAAGTGTTTACTTTTTTTTTTAACGCATATTTTTTGGAGTGAAAATTTCTTGCATAATATGCCGCTTGGTACAGAAAGGAACGAAGACTTAAAGCGCATCGAAAATAGAATCCTTAAATACAACGTGAGCGACCTCTTTTAAAGCTCATAATAATCCCTATGCACCTCTTTTAATAAAGAGCTTGCTTGGGCTTGGTGGGCTTATGAAATATACCGACCGAAATTAATTGTGATTTATGGACAATTAACAGGTATTAATAGGTCAGATTGCCTTACGTTTTACAAATATACGGTATTATTTTTTTTTACTATCCCAATAAAATATAGACCTCTTCATAAAACATATCTGACTTGAGCTTCGAAGTGTTTTCTGCAGGTCAACAACCCATTGGAGTGGATCGCGTTCTCGAAGATGATTGAAGACCAAAAGAGAGCAGAGCAAGGAAGGACGACCAACCCTCAAACCAATTCAACCGAAACAATAACATTTTTCAACGTCAAGGATGAATTCTTTTTATTTGTTCCATTTACCTAATCGTATGTTTAAAATTATTTTATTTGTGATATAAGGTTATCTATAAATACTATTTCAGTAGGATTAATTTAAGATTGAGAGACTAACATTTTCGACGTGTCCTCTTTATTTATGAACACTTGGATCATTTGAACCGTTCGCTTTCAGTCTGGACCGCTCAGTTGTCACCTACTCCGCTCGGTTGTATTCAGTTGTCACCTACTCCGCTCGGTTGTATTCTTGACCAAGGAGAGGTACCTACGAAAGGCACTTCAACGCTTGAGCGATTTAATGAATTGTTTATTACAGTTGAATATTTGAGTCTAGTAGGATGTGTATTGAACGTACCTGATCTTTGGTCTTGTCCTTATATTTATAAGTGTTTCACAGATCGAATAAAAACAAACTTATCTGGAGATTTGATTGGTTACTCATAAACAGCTTTATCAATATCTCTAATTAATCTTTAGTTATTTTAACCGTTTGTTAGACTTTTATTCCAATAACAATTTAAATAATAATAACTTAAACGTTCGTCTAATTATAATTCACTATTAATATTGCGGATGGACTGACGACCCTTGGATGGACCGAACAGGTGAGAGTTCAGCGTTCAGTTTGTATATCATACACGTACCAAATTTGAAATTGAGTATAGAAGTTTAGGGAAAAAAAGCGTTTAGACCAGTATATCAAGAAAGATTTTAAACACCACTTCTATTTTTTTTTTCTTTTGGTAGACACGACTTTAATTTTGACATATGGAAAGACATCCTATCAATTCCTGTCTTTTCAATTAATTATTGTAGCTGTGCATTTAAGTTAATTTTCTTGAACCTTTTTTTCAGTTTCTAAAAATGTTTGTGATTTTGGTCTTTTCCAAAATGTTCAGTTCCATAAAGAAAAAAACAAATTGTTAATGCTAAGCTAACAAATTTAATTGTAGCACCTTTGCCGTGTCTCTCCTAGTTAATTAATAGGATGTCATTAAGTATGGCATGTAATGGTTTTTTGCAGCATATTGGTGTAATTTTTATTTGCTTGTGCTGATTTGTATACATTTAAATTTTCTAATGAGAAAAAGAAGCTGGCTTTTAGTGCGACTTTAGTATAAAAAATATTATCACTCAAATAATGATTTTATTTTTTACGAGATGGTTATAAAGTTTATAATTTTTAACTTTTTTTAAATGGAAGTTAAATTGTTGAGACAATTTTTATTTTTATAATTAAAGGCTTTATCCAAGTGAAAATTTATAATATTTTAAAGTGAAATCTTTGTACATGTCAATATTTAAATAAAAATGCCCTTCATATCTTTAAAATTTAAAGAAAAGGTAACAAAATAAAAAAAAATTAAATATAAAACTAAATTTTCGGATAATTTTAGAACCATAAATAAATTTAAGTAATTATTATAAATAGATAAATTTTGAGAGTAGATAACCAATAAGTTTCACGCGATTTTAAATAAATAAGTTATACATATTTTATATAATTTTTGTTTTTGTGTGAGTCAACACACATTTAATTTGGAAGTTGTTAAGTTTTCTAACAATTTTCAATTACATTTCATGAAAATTTTCTAAAAACAACTTGTAACTGAGGCAACACATATTATAATTGAGTTAACCTTATGGAACCTGAAAAGAGATGTAAAGAGTTTGATAAAGCATGTGAAAAGTTCAGTAAAACATATAAAGAACTCATAAAGTATGTGAAAAACTCGATGAAACATATAGAGTTCATTATAATGTGTGGAAAAATTCAATAAAACATGTGTACAATTTCTTTATTTAAAATGCTGTAAACTTTTTTGATTTTCTATTGTCATCATTTTTTTAAAATTTGCTTATTACTATAATTTTTTATCAGATTTGTCTATCGTAAAAAAAACTAATAATATTAAGGAGCGGGTAATTAGAGAAATAAAACTTTAGCATAAAATGCTTAATAGTAGATATTGAAATTATTCATTTAAAAAATTTAAAAAATAAAGTCTGGAACCTAAAGAAAATTTGCTGGGAATTGAAATTAAAATTTTAAACTATTTATGAACTTTAGAAACATATTTTAAATATGAAAGAAGATTGATTAATGGTGAAAGCAACTGCTGTTGACTGACTTAAATTATACAATAGAATGCATGTGATATGTGGATATTGAAAAGAAAAAGAAAGAAACCTCAAATAGTACCGTGCGAGAGAATTTGCACATTTTTTTTATGAAAGATTATAATGTTTGATAGGAAATATATCTGCATTGAAAAGGAAGGGGAGGGAGAAGAGGAACATATTCAAGCGCTTTTTAAAAGGGTGTTTGGCAAAACAATTTAAAGTGATTTTGTTGAAAAATAATATTTATGAGAAATATTTTTTAAAATTAGTGACAGGTAACAACTGAGAGCGTGTAATAAGCGGCAAGAGATATCGTGACTCACTCGATCAAAATCAAAAACATGTTTGGGCAGGGTCAAAGGAATCCTACGTAAGCATCACATGATTCTTCAACTTTCGAATAAGTCTTGGATTGACCATGCAACACGTGGCTTCTTTTTAGTTTTTGACTTTTCTTATCGATTTTAAATTGAATAATATAATAAAAGTTACAATTAACTAAAAATTAATTAATTAGATATTTATTTTTAATCGATTAACAAGTATAAACTTAATCAGATTGTTTATTATATTTAAATATAAGATTAAATATTAAAAATTAAGTAGTAGCTGATAATATGTATACAGGTATTTCTTGAAAGTGTCATTTTAAGATTTAATAGTATTATAATCATCATATATTTATATTTATTAAAATATCATAATAAATTTTTATTATAATTTTTATAGTAAGATTGTATTATTATTTAAATGCAAAAAATTGAACAACTACCAACACATTTAAAATTCACTTCATCTAAGATTAACTTCACTTAATTCAGTAACATTCCTTTACATATAATTTAACCACAAATTCTTCTCAAATCTTAACACTTTATTAATTAGATACAATCAATAACTCATCACAACATTAAAATAAAAAATTTAATATTCATTAATTACAATAAATAATAAGATTAAAACACACAGTCAGTAATGATGACAATTTTGTTTTGGAATTAGAAGGATGAGATTTAAATTATTAAAAATTTTGATAAAATAAAATATATATTTTTTATATTTTTATTATAAACTGCTAATTACTCAAATTTTATTCTATAAAAACTTTTACTTATTGAAAACATTTTTTTTCACTTTCTCCATATCTTTTAAATTTTTTTTATTCTTTTGTAAACCAAAGTCCACATTAGGAATTCATGGAGAATCTAGTCAGTTTATCTCAACTCAAAATTTGTTTTGAGTAATTATAACTTTTTGAATTGGTTTTGTGAAATATTTCATACACATATCAAAAGTTCTCCATACACAAATACTAAAAGTTAATTTTTTTTTTAACTTTTTTGAGTTGGTTTTGAGAAATTTTGCATGCACATATTAAAAGTTCTCCATCACAAATATTAAAAGTTTTTTCGTGTAGTAATTGAAAATAGATATGGATATTTGTTAATTCAAAATTATAGAAATATAGTCAAATTTATTAGAATATTCGGTATACAAATTTAACTTTTCTGGTAGAATACCGAGCTTAGGAGTTAGTAAATAAGGTTATATATATATATATATATATATATATATATATATATATATATATATATATATATATATATATATATATATATATATATATATATATATATATAATATGTTGAGTGATTTTTATGAACAAAATCCTAGTGATGTAAATTGAACATGTATTTTGTTCATTGAATAACTAATTTTTCCTTTTTGTATTGATGTTTTTGACTAGGCAAATAGAGTGATGGTTGGAAAAATTAGAATATATGTTTAATTCATTAGATGGGTCAAGTTCTAAGAAAATATTTTCTAAAATTTGAAAAGAATGTTCCAAATGTTTATAAATAATAAAATTTGTTTATCATTCAATAAATGATTATATTTTAATCAATATAATGAGTTTAATGTGACAGAACAATGAATTGGAAAGAAAGATGATAATTGAATTGAAATAAATTGTATATAAATGAAAATATATGATGTTATGATTGATATACCATGTGGTGTATTATAGACATAATATTTTTAGAAATGAAAATTGTGTTGAGATGTTTAAGTTGTGTGTTAGAATTTAGGATTTTGAAGGTGATAATTATGACTTTACTAATATTATTGAGAAAAAAAATATTAAGTGATGAGAGTTTAAGGTTGTTCTTATGACCTTGTTTGCAGTATAAAAGAAATTGTTTTGTAGGTTATAAAAATTTATCTTATTAGTGAGTTTCTATGATGTAACTTTGTTATGGTAATAATTTAGTGAGAGTAGTATCACACGTAAGCCTTTAAGTCTAAGAATCACTTTAAAATAAAGTTGAATATTTGTGAGATCTAATACAATAAAATTATGACATAAAAATTATTCGAGTTAAAACTTTTAAAACAAATAAGATATACTTATAATATATGTACTGTAACATCCCAAAATATAGTAATTACCATAAATTAGAATTAATTACAATTAACAGTTAAAACATGCAGTCTTACACTAATCACGAAAATTACAAAACCGAACGTTCTCACGTACGGAGATAAAATACCATGCAGCAGTATTTCAAAGTTTAGAGACGAACGGTTTTACAAACTTTAACCGAACGTCCAAAAGCTAACAGAAAACGAAAGCTACAACTAACGAGCGCTCTAGGGCTCGGCTTTAACCTCTACTTCAACCAGATTGGCGTCCTCCAAATCTTCTTCTTCCAGCGCTTCCTCAAGCAACGCCTCTCCATCTGCTCACATCCACACGGATGATCATTGCATTGACAAGACGGACGTACATGGACGAACGACAACACAAGGAAACGACACAGGGTAAGCTTATTGAATTTAATTCACCAATAATTCATACACATAACATTTCAACATTCATAAAGATATCACAACACATAATATCAGTTCAAACTCTCATAAGACAGACCGTCCGGACTGTATGAATCCATGTAACCACAGGCGTTCGTGCACTCGGGTGGTGTGGTAACTGTATTACACTCGACAGCTGCCACCCGAGGTTAACCCTATCAGTCCAAAGTACTCAATAGGACTAGAGTCTCCTGTCATTCCCACGCATGACCTACTCCCCTCTACATGAGGACGAGCACTCACGGAATATCAGGATGAACAGCCATCAGCGATTTTACCATGGTCATACTACACACTTCTCATATACAAATCATAGAGTCGTTCCTCCACGGAACGCTCGCCCAAATCCCACAACCATAGTTTCACCTCATATAATGTTCGGCATTTATAATCTTTCACTTTTATTTTCATTTTTTTATCTTTCAATCCAAGTACATAAGATCACAAACGTTCAGCCCCCTTTATAATGAGGACAACCGTGGAGAACAAGACCGAAGAATTTACTCCGTTCCAAAAACAGAATAGAACCGATTTCCAAATAGATGGACGACATGTATTAATCAAGGGTACTCGACACTGTCGGTTGACACAGATGGATGATCTGTAGTCACAAGGGTGATCGACACGGTATGTCGACACAGATGGATGATCTGTAGTAACAGGGGTGATCGACACGGTAGGTCGACACAGATGGATGATCTGTAGTCATAAGGGTGATCGACACAGTAGGTCGACACAGATGGATGATCTGTAGTCACAAGGATGATCGACACAATAGGTCGACACAGATGGATGATCTGTAGTCACAAGGGTGATCGACACGATAGGTCGACACAGATGGATGATCTGTAGTCACAAGGATGATCGACACAGTAGGTCGACACAGATGGATGATCTGTAGTCATAAGGGTGATCGACACAGTAGGTCGACACAGATGGATGATCTGTAGTAACAGGGTGATCGACACAATAGGTCGACACAGATGGATGATCTGTAGTCACAAGGGTGATCGACACGATAGGTCGACACAGATGGATGATCTGTAGTCACAAGGATGATCGACACAGTAGGTCGACACAGATGGATGATCTGTAGTCATAAGGGTGATCGACACAGTAGGTCGACACAGATGGATGATCTGTAGTAACAGGGGTGATCGACACGGTAGGTCGACACAGATGGATGATCTGTATTAACAAAGGTATTCGACACTGTCGGTTGTAACATCCCCATAATTATAGCATCAAACTATAATAGAGTTCTTACATCATTGATACAATAGAACAGTTGATAGAAGGAGGAATAAGAGTTTTCCTCATTATTATACAAACCCTCACTGTTAATTCAAACTAATTACACTCCACACCTTAAAACAGAAATAAAAACATAGGTTTCAATATTAAAACTATTCTTCAGTCGATCCTCCATCTAAGGCTTGCTCCACCGGCATATCACCGACTTCTGCTCCCATCCACCGGATGATCATCGCCAATCAAAATACATAACACAAAATAACAACCAAACAACAGACAAAGCAAGGGTGAGCTAATGCAATACAAAAACATCATGGTAATTAAATTAATAACCAAACTTCCATCTTATAAGTTAAATTACTCAACAATATAATAAACATACCATTATCATTCGTAAACTCCATTCATTCGGACAATCGTATGAATATTGAACTCTTAGCTAGTTCTACACTTGCAGTGGTACTTTTACTCAACTACATCCTATCCTACTCTGTCCCCAAACTGGATCTTCGGACATGGATGTACTTATTCGCTAGCTCAATTATTCTATCCTACTCTGTCCTCCAAACTGGATCTTCAGATATGAATATCACCACTGAAGCTACATCCTTCCTACTCTGTCCACTCACACTGTGGATCTTCGGTAAGGATTTTCCACTCTCCACCACATAGCTTTCTCTCTAAGTGAGATCGAGACTATTGAGAGCATAAGAATGAACCCCTAAGTCGGAGTTCCTATATTCATACGTACAGTACTTGACACAAAATCAATAAGGAGTTCCTCCTTGGAACTCTATTATACAATTTCCATTCATAAATACACATGTCAACATATTATCATCTTTAGCCATATCTCAAGAAAATAATTCTCACATACTCAGACATTTCACAACCTCACAGAAACATCACTTATTAACACATAACTCTTTATGGTCTATTAATTCGAACCCTTAAGTAGTTCAAACAGCTTAGATACCTTCACTAATAGCTCCAGAAGGGTCAAAAACCCCCATATCGACCTAAAGAACGTCCAAAACGGACATCCAGAACTCCCAAAACGTCAAAAATATCAAAACACTAAATTTGTTACGCATAACTCGCTTCAGCGAGTTAACTCATTCACTCAAGCGAATTTACTATTCCAAAATTACGAAAATTCACTTCCCGGACTATAACGACTATTCCTTCCATCATACAGATTTTCTAGACATCCAAAAACTTATCTCCCATCAACAACCCATATTCATCCAAATCTTATAAACATCTAAACTAAACATATAATTAAAAAGACAGCGGATAATTAGTACAATCCAAAATTTCCGATCAAGACCTAGTCTCCTTTTAAATCCATAAACAGATTCAAAATCTTCGATCTATATGTATACCTAAAAACTTCCACCGATTCAAAATACTTAATACGAACAAGATCTCTTCAAAACCATCAAAACAGAAACATATCCCAATTCCAAACCGTACATCAATTCAAAAGATACAATAGAAGTAGAATTTCATTCTAAAATCATAAAGAGAATCAAAATCCTAAACATATACCAAATTTAAAATCATCCGGAAACAAAAAGACTCAAGGTTAGCTCCCCTTACGGTTTTCTCCTAAGCTTGCTTTCAAACGGTTCCCCGACGTTCCTCTGTCTTAGAATTCCTTCTCGTGGCTCCAAACTTAGCTCTAAAACTTCTCTGGTCCAATGCTTTTAGGTAACAGTTCTCAGATTCAACTTAGGAATTCTCTCAGCCCCAAAACCCTCTTAAATAACCAGAAAAACGTGTTTAAATAGTAAAACGCGTTTACTGAGTCAAAACGCGTTCAAAACGCGTCCAAAACGCGTTCAAAACGCGTCCAAAACGCGTTCAAAACGCGTCCAAAACGCGTACAGCGAGTGAGTCTGATTTTGACAACTTTGCCAGTCCGGTTGAACCCCTTCCCGATGTCGGAATTACGCGTATAAGTACTCGAATCGAAGCTATTCGAGTCTACTTTCTAATGGAAAAAGAATCAACTTAATATCTAATTTGTACAATTAATTATAATTAAAATACCAAACCATGTCAAAGTTGACAACATTGTATTTTGCATATAACTTTAACTTTTGTTACAACTTGATACATTTTTTGGTTTCTTACTCTACTAATGACCCGAGATTCACATTTTCCTTTAATTTTTCAGGGTCTTACATTCTCCCCACCTTTAAAATTTTTCGTCCTCGAAAAATACACTCTTTAATCAAATAAATGGGGATAGAAGTTCTTCATTTCTTCTTCCAATTCCCAAGTCATTTCTTGGGTCTTCTCGTTCCACAATACTTTGACTGTACGAATATCCTTTCCTCTTAGTTGCTTCGCCTGAACATCAATAATCCGTACTGGTTTTGCGTCTAATGACAAATCTTCTCTGACTTGAACGTCATCCACTTCGAGTACATGATCAGGACTTGACACATATTTCCTCAATTGAGATACGTGAAATACATTGTGCAAGTTTGCCAGTTGAGGAGGTAGTGCAATCTCATATGCTACCGGTCCAATTCTCTTGATAACTTGGAATTGACCAAGAAACTTCGGAGATAACTTCTTGGATCTGATAGCTCTCCCTACTCCAGTCATCTGAGAAACTCGTAGAAACACGTGACTTCCCACTTCAAACTCAAGAGGCCTTCGCCTATGGTCTGCATAAGACTTCTGTCTGCTCTGTGATGCCTTCATCCTTTCCTGTATCAGTTTCACCTTTTCTGTTGTTTGCTGAATCAATTCTGGTCCTAACATCACTGTTTCTCCTTCTTGGTACCAACATAGGGGTGTCTTACATCTCCTACCATACAGTGCTTCATATGGTGCCATGCCAATGCTTGCATGATAGCTGTTGTTGTAAGTGAATTCAATCAATGGTAAGACCTCATCCCAAATACCCAAGTGATCTAAAACACAAGTCCTCAACAGGTCTTCTAAGGATTGAATCGTCCTCTCAGACTGTCCATCAGTTTGTGGATGATACGCAGAGCTCATATGTAATTTGCTACCCAACTCACGTTGTAAAGACTGCCAGAAATTCGATGTAAATCGCGGATCCCTGTCTGACACTATGCTTGATGGTATTCCATGTAGTCTCACTACTTCTTTTATATACAGTTGGGCAAGCTTCACCATAGACATCCTCAGATTCATCGCCAAGAAGTGAGCGCTCTTTGTCAACCTATCTATCACAACCCAGATAGCATCATGCCTCTTTCCTGTCCGTGGTAAATGTGTTACAAAATCCATGGCAATACTGTCCCATTTCCACTCAGGTACCTCAAGCAGTTGCAACATACCCCCAGGTCTTTGATGTTCCACTTTAGCCTTTTGACATGTCAAACATGTTGATACAAATTGTGCCACATCTCTTTTCATTCCAGACCACCAGAAAGACTCCTTGAGATCTTGATACATCTTGGTCATACCAGGATGCATGCTAAGACGACTTTTATGTCCTTCTTCGAGAATCAACTTTTTCAGCTCAATATCATCTGGAATACAGACTCTGCCTCTAAATCTCAAAATACCATCAGCTCCTAACATAAATTCTCTGGCTTGATCTGTACCCAATAAACCCACCGTCTTTTGTAGCTCGGCATCTAATAATTGTTTATCTCTGACCAAACTCAACAAATCACTTGATATCACTAAGTTATTACAACTGATGAAATCGGACTTCAACTCAACATACAACTTCATATCCCTGAATTTCTCGATCAATTCTAACTCATTTACCATCATAGTAGATACATGCACCGTCTTTCTGCTCAGAGCATCTGCTACAACATTAGCCTTACCGGGATGATATAGAAGTTCAAACTCATAATCCTTCAAAAACTCCATCCATCTTCTCTGTCTCATGTTCAATTCCTTTTGATCAAAAAGATATTTCAAACTTTTATGATCGCTGAACACTTGGAACTGTGCGCCATAAAGGTAATGCCTCCAAATCTTCAAAGCAAAAACGACGGCTGCCAACTCTAAATCATGAGTGGGGTAATTCTTCTCATGATTCTTAAGTTGTCTCGAAGCATAAGCTACCGCTTTCTTTTCCTGCATAAGTACACATCCCAGTCCTTGATATGAAGCATCACAATATACTTCGAAAGGTCTTCTTGGGTCAGGGATCACTAATACAGGAGCACTTGTCAACCTCTGCTTTAGTTCTTGAAAACTAGCTTCACATCAGTCTGTCCAAGCAAAGGGACGATCTTTACGAGTTAATTGCGTCAATGGTGACACAATCTTGGAGAATCCTTCTATGAATCTACGGTAGTACCCTGCTAATCCTACGAAGCTCCTGATCTCCGTTACGGACTTGGGTCTCTCCCATTGAAGCACAGCTTCGACCTTAGACGGATCCATAGATATTCCACCAGCCGATATGACATGTCCCAAAAATTGCACCTCTTTCATCCAAAACTCACATTTGGACAACTTGGCGTATAACTTCTTATTTCTTAACACCTCAAGAACTGATCGAAGATGATCCACGTGTTCTTCCCGAGTCTTGGAGTATATAAGAATGTCGTCTATGAAGACCACGACAAACTTATCTAAGAAAGGTCTGAATATCCTATTCATGTAGTCCATGAATACAGCGGGAGCGTTGGTTACACCAAAAGGCATAACCACGTATTCATAATGTCCATATCTGGACCTGAAAGCAGTCTTTTGTACATCCTCTGCCTTTACTAAAATCTGATGATAACCTGATCGTAGATCAATTTTCGAAAACACTTTTGCTCCATATAATTGATCCATCAAGTCGTCGATTCTTGGCAACGGATATTTGTTCTTGATAGTCAACTTATTCAGCTGCCTGTAATCCACACACAATCTGGAACTCCCATCCTTCTTCTTGACCAACAACACTGGCGCACCCCAAGGCGAAACACTTGGTCTGATAAATTGTTTTTCAAGCAAGTCTTCTATCTGCTTTTTCAATTCTACTAATTCAGCTGGAGCCATCCGATACGGAGCAATTGATACTGGTCCTGTGCCTGGTACGAGATCAATTGAGAACTCGATCTCTCTTTGAGGAGGCAGTCCCGGTACTTCTTCAGGAAACACATCCATGAAATCACTTACCACTGAGTGATCTATGCTCCTTCCACTCTGGTTAATCTCCATGTGTGTCAACACAATGAAGCAACACGACCCTTCCTGTACTTCGCGCAACAGATTCCTCGAAGATAATATCTTCGATTCTTCCTCTTGAGGAAATAACAATTTCTTTGCACCACAGTCTAAGAGAATGTGATTGGAAGTTAGCCAATCCATTCCTAAAATTACCTCTAAACCTTGTAGAGGTAAGCAGATGAGATTAACTTTAAACTGACGTCCTTCTACTACTACAGGACATCTAGTACATGCTAGAGATGTCTTAACTAAACCCGAAGCCGGAGTAGACACTATTAGGTCATACTGTAGCTCACTCACAGGCAATCCCAACTCTCGCACACAAACATCAGACACAAAGGAGTGTGTAGCTCCAGAATCAAACAAAACACAACAAGCTTTCCCAAACAATAAACAATTGCCGATGATAAGATTACCTGGCCCAGTTGCCTCTGCTCCGGTCATTGCATATACTCTGCCCACAGCCTGCGGTTTGACATCTGCCGTCTGTTGAGACTGACTAGTCGGTTGCTGAACCCTTGGTCTTCCAGATGTGGGACAATTCCTGGCAAAGTGTCCCTCCTTCCCGCAGGCATTACACTTCATATGACCAACTAACTGAGGGCAAACGGACCTATAATGTGGTCCTCCACAATTAAAGCACTTCACCACTCCAGGTTGTCCTGCTTGGCCAGATTGATGAAATGAAGGTCCTTTAAGCCCCTGGAAAGGAGGTTTAGAATAGGGCTTTCTCCTGTCTCCATGCCGGAATTTGGACCCAGATGGTCCACCAATCCTCTGGGGTGGTCTCTGCTGAAATTGCATTTCATTCTTTGTCTTTTCTAACACTTTAGCTCTCTCCACCAATGTAGGAAACTCCTTGATACATAAACATTTGACCAGCAATTTGATATCTCCTCTCAGTCCATTTTCAAACTTCCTACACTGCCATTCTTCATCCATATCCAGAGTATGGAAGCGACTAAGATGCTTAAATTTATCGGCATATTCTGTCACAGTCATTCCCCTTTGCACTAACTGGAGAAATTCTACTTCCTTGGTATACCTTACACTGTCCGGAAAGTACTCAGCATAGAACTTATTCTGGAATAAGTTCCAAGTGATCGGTTTACCACTCCTTTCCAACAGTGTTCTCGTACTGGTCCACCAATGACTGGCTTCTCCTGACAACAAATATTCAGTATAAGCCAATCTATTATCGTCTGGGCAGTTTTTGGCATTGAAAATTCTCTCCATATCTCTAAACCATTGGTCTGCTTCGTCGGCACTGGTATTGCCACAAAATTTAGCTGGATGATGTTGAAGAAAATTCTCTAGACTCCACTCTTGAATAGGAGTGGGCGGAATATAGAATGGGTCAGCGGGAGCTCTTGCACCACCGTTTATTAGTTCCACAAATTGCCTCTGGTGTGCCTCAGCTGACACCCTAGCAACCTCCAATTGTTGTAATGCAACTGTGTTTTGTTGTATCAATGATGCATTCTGTTGTTGCATCGCCACCACAAAAGATTCCATTACTCTCACCAAATTAGAAACATCAGACTGTGCAGGTGAAGGAGAAGGAGGAGGAGGAGGTGATCTGCGTGCCATGGTTCTGTCCAAAGAGAAGAACCATTAGTCTAAAATTCAATTCCTATAATAGGAATACGCAACTAAGATCACACAACTAAGACATGGTATTTTCATCACCTACAAAATTCCTAGTGAAAGAACTGCTCTGATACCATTAATGTAACATCCCCATAATTATAGCATCAAACTATAATAGAGTTCTTACATCATTGATACAATAGAACAGTTGATAGAAGGAGGAATAAGAGTTTTCCTCATTATTATACAAACCCTCACTGTTAATTCAAACTAATTACACTCCACACCTTAAAACAGAAATAAAAACATAGGTTTCAATATTAAAACTATTCTTCAGTCGATCCTCCATCTAAGGCTTGCTCCACCGGCATATCACCGACTTCTGCTCCCATCCACCGGATGATCATCGCCAATCAAAATACATAACACAAAATAACAACCAAACAACAGACAAAGCAAGGGTGAGCTAATGCAATACAAAAACATCATGGTAATTAAATTAATAACCAAACTTCCATCTTATAAGTTAAATTACTCAACAATATAATAAACATACCATTATCATTCGTAAACTCCATTCATTCGGACAATCGTATGAATATTGAACTCTTAGCTAGTTCTACACTTGCAGTGGTACTTTTACTCAACTACATCCTATCCTACTCTGTCCCCAAACTGGATCTTCGGACATGGATGTACTTATTCGCTAGCTCAATTATTCTATCCTACTCTGTCCTCCAAACTGGATCTTCAGATATGAATATCACCACTGAAGCTACATCCTTCCTACTCTGTCCACTCACACTGTGGATCTTCGGTAAGGATTTTCCACTCTCCACCACATAGCTTTCTCTCTAAGTGAGATCGAGACTATTGAGAGCATAAGAATGAACCCCTAAGTCGGAGTTCCTATATTCATACGTACAGTACTTGACACAAAATCAATAAGGAGTTCCTCCTTGGAACTCTATTATACAATTTCCATTCATAAATACACATGTCAACATATTATCATCTTTAGCCATATCTCAAGAAAATAATTCTCACATACTCAGACATTTCACAACCTCACAGAAACATCACTTATTAACACATAACTCTTTATGGTCTATTAATTCGAACCCTTAAGTAGTTCAAACAGCTTAGATACCTTCACTAATAGCTCCAGAAGGGTCAAAAACCCCCATATCGACCTAAAGAACGTCCAAAACGGACATCCAGAACTCCCAAAACGTCAAAAATATCAAAACACTAAATTTGTTACGCATAACTCGCTTCAGCGAGTTAACTCATTCACTCAAGCGAATTTACTATTCCAAAATTACGAAAATTCATTTCCCGGACTATAACGACTATTCCTTCCATCATACAGATTTTCTAGACATCCAAAAACTTATCTCCCATCAACAACCCATATTCATCCAAATCTTATAAACATCTAAACTAAACATATAATTAAAAAGACAGCGGATAATTAGTACAATCCAAAATTTCCGATCAAGACCTAGTCTCCTTTTAAATCCATAAACAGATTCAAAATCTTCGATCTATATGTATACCTAAAAACTTCCACCGATTCAAAATACTTAATACGAACAAGATCTCTTCAAAACCATCAAAACAGAAACATATCCCAATTCCAAACCGTACATCAATTCAAAAGATACAATAGAAGTAGAATTTCATTCTAAAATCATAAAGAGAATCAAAATCCTAAACATATACCAAATTTAAAATCATCCGGAAACAAAAAGACTCAAGGTTAGCTCCCCTTACGGTTTTCTCCTAAGCTTGCTTTCAAACGGTTCCCCGACGTTCCTCTGTCTTAGAATTCCTTCTCGTGGCTCCAAACTTAGCTCTAAAACTTCTCTGGTCCAATGCTTTTAGGTAACAGTTCTCAGATTCAACTTAGGAATTCTCTCAGCCCCAAAACCCTCTTAAATAACCAGAAAAACGTGTTTAAATAGTAAAACGCGTTTACTGAGTCAAAACGCGTTCAAAACGCGTCCAAAACGCGTTCAAAACGCGTCCAAAACGCGTACAGCGAGTGAGTCTGATTTTGACAACTTTGCCAGTCCGGTTGAACCCCTTCCCGATGTCGGAATTATGCGTATAAGTACTCGAATCGAAGCTATTCGAGTCTACTTTCTAATGGAAAAAGAATCAACTTAATATCTAATTTGTACAATTAATTATAATTAAAATACCAAACCATGTCAAAGTTGACAGCATTGTATTTTGCATATAACTTTAACTTTTGTTACAACTTGATACATTTTATGGTTTCTTACTCTACTAATGACCCGAGATTCACATTTTCCTTTAATTTTTCAGGGTCTTACATCGGTCGACACAGATGGATGATCTGTATTAACAAAGACTTTTCCAGAAAAAAAGTAAGAGCGCTTGGTGTAAGACCGAGCACTGCCCAATACGATTTCTATGTGTAAGATCGACACTGATCATTATGAGCTCTAAGTAAAAGACCTACATAGTTCATGCTCGACCAGAATCCTTCCCAAATGAAAGTATTCCAATTCAAAGAAGTTTACTGGAACATCAAACGGTCGAGAACCGTTTAATGTCGGACATACGTTATCATAGGGAAGTTGATATTCAAGTTTCACTTATGTTCACTACTTCTAAGCATGCATATTTCATATTCACATGTATCACCCATATCATACATTTCAACCAACATATATCATATTCATGTAGTACAGCAACGTTCGATCATGCATACTCAACCAATATACACCTCATACTTATGATCATATACCAACAAACAAATAACACAATTCATACTTCATGCGACACACATAATGTTCATACAGTACACGACAAACATACGAATTAAATTTAATAAGCTTCCCTTACCTGGTCTAGTAGTGAACTTCCAAATGCAAGGGTTTCGCTCGTCCTCTCACCGCTTTCTATCCAAAGAGTTACTCAACAACTTTCAGTTAATCTATCATACCAAAATCATAAACAGATCAGACCTATAACCCCTGCATGCAACCAGAACTTGGTTCGCATGAACTAAATGGACGAACGTTCAGAGACAAGAACTTACCAGCCCAGATCCCAGTTCTGTTCGGACCAGAAAAATGCTCAAGTCTCAGGGAACGTTGCTACAGTATCTGAAACGTGATCGGAGGAGAGGCGTGAGATTTACAGTAGAGAGAAGTTGGGAGTTCTAGAGAGAAGGTAGAGAAAAATGGAGAAATCAGTTTTGAGAAAGAAGGTGAGTGTATGCTGAGAATGGGAAGGAGTGTCTCAGAAAATTAAATTCTCTTTTCCAAGTCAAACGGACGTTCACTCACACGCGAACACCTGTCTTCCACTACTGATTTAGAAGGTTCTAATTTTGACACATGGCAGACGTGTGGCAGTGTATGTGCGTTTTGCGGTGCATGCAGAGAGTATGTAAGTGGGTTTTAATTGCCTGAGTAGTGACGTGGACTGCACTGCAGGTAGGTTTTAATGCTTTTAAATTTGATTTGACTTAAGTTGCAGTGTTAATTATCTAGGGTCTCACATGTACAATTTAATATAAAAATGTAGAATTTTTTTAAAAGTAGTTTGTCTTGTTTGTATGAACTTTACTCATGTATCATATGTTATACAAAAGTGAATAAGATAATTTAATAAAAAACAGATAGTATAAAAATAATGAGATTAAATGTTTATATTTTGTTTACTTACTTGAAATTAAATATTTAATTATTAATGTAACCAATAAAAAGAAAATGTTACAACATTAATAACATATATAGTAATTAAAACACATTGTTGTGTAAATGCTGTAAATTATTTTTACCAATTTTCTTAATAAATATCTAAATTAAATTCATCTCTGTTGTAAAGGTGCAAGTTTATTGATCACAAAAGATTAATTATATATTAGTTTTTTAATATTTAAAACTAACTATCAGTTCTTTATTACTATGTTATCCTATCTTAACGAAAAAATTTAACGTTTTATCACTGATAAAAGTTTAGTTATTTATTCGAAGAAAAAATATAACATTTTTAAAAAATTAATTTTAATGTGTGAAAAAACTTTTAATTTTGAAAAAAAGTAAATATTATTAAATTCTTATAAGATTAAAATTGTATAGCTAATGAAGTTACGCGAACCAAATTCATGTCTATTATTTGATAATGTTAGGTGTTTGCTTACTTTTGTTAATTTAATCATTGCTGCATACTGTCTTTAATTATTTCTAGAAAGTAATTCATTTAATGCATTTTAAATAGAAAAAAAAATACTATTTTTTATGAATCTATGAAAAGTGCTTTTGAGAAAGAAATTACTATTTGTTTGAAGAAGCAGTAATGTGGCGTCAGGCTTTTGTTTGGTTGGAAAATGTGTGTGAGCAGTGAAGTTGGCGTTTGGAGTGGTGCCTACTGCTGCCCCATTACAGTGCTTCTCTGGTTAGTCAAAAGAGCCTAACACCGCGTTTGCGTCCAAATCACAGCTAAGCATTAAGCACGCTACGTATCATCATAATAATCGCGTCGCAACACTGGTCCCATCGCTTTTCTCAAGTCAACTCTCCTTCCCCATCTCCTCAAACCAACTTATACAGGTTTAACGGGGATATATATATTAATAAAAAATATAATAACCCCATAAAATTATAAAATTTAAACTTTACCTAATGAACCATAACATATAATAAAATTAAACTTATATCAAAGGAAACAAATCTAATACGTTCAGTAGTGACAAATAAAATTCACTAATGACTACAAATTTCTTAAGAAATAAATAAACAAATGTATTTTTTAGCCAATCGACTAAACTCTTCGGCCGACTATTATATATATATATATATATATATATATATATATATATATATATATATATATATATATATATATATATATATATATATATATATATATATATATATATATATATATATTCAATCATAATCGATTTGATTAGTTTTAATTCAATTTAGTTGAAATTCTATCTTTTAAAAGATTTGGACCAAATCCTGGGTCAGTTTTTGGTTCAATCAATTGAACCGGCCGACCTAGTTTGATTTTGATAAATATCTTTCAATTTTTTTTGGTTATTTTTTATTAAATATTTTTTCAATAAAACTTTAATTTGAATATAGTTTTGTATCTTATTTTGTATAATAGGTCATTTTATTTTGAACAGAGACATCTAATTACTCTATTTTAATTTTTATATTGATTTAATTTCTTTTATATCTAATTCAATCAAAAAATTTCAGTATCCCTCATATTGAAATATTCGGTCTGACTTTTGCTTATAATAACACATAATAATTTTTAATTTCTAAAAGATAAAATCCTTAAAGTTGTTAAAACTGCATAAATTCCTTATTTATTAAAAAAAAGTCTGGCAAGTCGTTTTTTTCTTCTTAGAATTAACTATCTGATATTTTTCGCTGTTAAAAACAGTATGATGAAATCGTTAATAGAACACTACATTAGTGGAAAATAACAAATCTAATAATGAGAATTATCACTGTCTATTGTTTGAAGTGTCGATTTTTTGTTCCATTGTTGACATTTTGACAATGATAATGAAATTCATATCTATTTCTATACATCCAGGTAAATGTTGTTATAGAAAAAAAAAATGTGAATGGATCATTACCGATTCGGGAAATGGATGTGCAAGATAAAAAAACACGGCACTAAAAAAATAGACGAAAATTAATGATGTGTATCCATTTTCGAATTAAAGCAAAGGAAGTACTAATGAAAGACCTCAAAACGGTAGCAAATGCATCTATGAATGGATACTATTTTCTTGTATTGTGAGGGGAGAAAAGAGACATGATGCACAGATATCAAGGAACTGCAAACAGTTTGGACTTTAAGCAAATTTGAAATCATGGGCGAAGAAAGCAAAAACGGACGAAGGGCATCAAAGGCAGTACCTGGAATCAGACGCACTGTTCCACACACAAAGTCAAAGCCAAAACAACACACAAAGACTCACAACATCTTCGTCAATTACCGTTTAAGCCTTGTCTGAAAAGAACAGCGTTGTCTTTCTCAGACCATGACAAGATAACCACAATCGTAATTTCCTACAAAAGTCGAACCCTTCTTTTTTGGGTTGACAAGCCGAACCCATCTATCTATCTACCTATCTTTAACCCTTTCCTTTACTCTTTCCCTGTCTGGCTGCAAAGCAAAGCAAATCCAAAATAAAAATATGAAAAATAAATAAAACGAATGGACTAGAATCTGCATGATCAATCCGTCAAACTTAGGAAAGTCCTCACGCAGGCTGCATCGAAACTCCTACGGGATTGAAAAATAAGAAAAGCATTGGAAAAAAAAGAGCACACAACAAAGTCTTAGCAAATTCACTCCTTCTTTCTTTTCCTCTCTAACTCATACGCGGATTTCCTCCATTTTTTATTTCTCCATCCTCATTACATCTTCTTATTTCTTAACCCTTTCAACATTCAAAACCCCACCCAAAACAACAACTTATTCATACTCTTTCTTTCTTCTTTCTTTCTCTGTTTCTTTTCCTGGAAAATTTATTCTCTCCCCCTCCCCAGATCTGAAACTTCCGCAAGTTCTTATATTTCGCCTCAAACATTTTCTGGGTTCTTAAAATTACCATCAGTTTATCGAAGACAACAACGTATTGAATCCCTCGAGTGTGTTTCAACGTGGAAACCCTAAAACTTCTTCAATGGCTTCAGGAGCAATTTTCTCGTCGCTCAGGCGGAGGAGGTCGCCGACGTTGGACGCGTTTCTGGCCCCCGTTGACTTAAGTGACGTCGCTTTGGTTCAGACCCTTCTCTCCGTTGCCCGCGAGATTGTGTCATGTTTTTCTAACCGTTGCTTCTTCTTCCAGCGCAAGAACTCCCGGTCTCTGATCCGACGAGTCGAGGCTTTCCAGTTGCTTTTGGAGTATTTGCGTGATTCCGATTCAGGTTCTTCTTGTCTTCCACCCACGGCGGTGCTTTGTCTCAAGGAGCTTTACCTCTTGCTCTACCGCTCCAAGATTCTCCTCGATTACTGCGCCCAATCGAGTAAGTTGTGGCTCTTGCTTCAGAACCATTCCATCTCTGGTCACTTCCACGATTTGAACCAGGAAATTTCGACCCTTTTGGATGTTTTTCCCGTTAAGGATGTGTTGTTGAGTAAGGATATTAGGGAACAGGTTCAGCTCTTGCAGAAGCAGTCGAGGAGAGCTAAGCTTTTTATAGATATGAAGGACGATGCTCTCAGGATTCTTTTCTTTTCCTTTCTTGACGAGTTTGAGAATGGAAGGATTCCTGATTCTGCTGAATTGAGATCTTTCTATGTTGAGAAATTGCAGATTGTGGATGCAGATAGTTGTAGGACTGAAATTGAGGCCTTGGAGGAGCAGATTGTTAATCACGAGGGTGACATTGAGCCTACTATTTCTGTGCTTAATGGGTTGGTGGCTATGACTAGGTATTGCAGGTTTTTGCTTTTTGGCTTTGAGGAGGATGAACTTGGTCTAGAGAACGGGAGTCGGAAGAAACCTAAGAAGAGGATGATTACCCGGGAAATTGCAGAAACCTTTTTTACTGTTCCTAAGGACTTCTCCTGTCCAATTTCATTGGATTTGATGAGAGATCCTGTAATTATTTCCACTGGTCAAACATATGACAGGAGTTCCATTTCAAGGTGGATGGAAGAAGGGCACACTACTTGTCCCAAAACAGGTCAATTGCTTGCACACACTCGCCTTGTTCCGAACCGTGCTCTGAGGAATTTGATTGTGCAGTGGTGCACCGCACATGGAGTTCCTCTCGATCCATCGGAGGTCATGGATGCGATTGGTGAAGGTTTTACAACAGCTTGTCCTACCAAAGCTGCCGTTGAAGCAAACAGAGCCACAGCGAAGCTTCTTATTCAGCAGCTTGCTGGAGGTTCTCAGGCTGGGAAGACTGTGGCTGCTCGGGAGATTAGGTTGCTTGCAAAAACGGGAAAGGAAAACCGCTCATTCATTGCAGAAGCAGGGGCGATTCCCTATCTTAGGAATTTACTTTCATCGCCCAATGCTGTCGCTCAGGAGAATTCCGTGACTGCACTGCTCAATTTGTCCATTTTTGACAAGAACAAAAGTAGGATCATGGACGAGGAAGGGTGTCTAGGATCAATTGTTGATGTGTTGAGATTTGGACACACCACAGAGGCAAGGGAAAATGCTGCTGCAACGTTGTTCAGCCTATCGGCCGTCCATGACTATAAGAAAATAATTGCAGATGAGATGGGAGCAGTTGAGGCCCTGGCAGGGCTGTTGCGAGAGGGGACTCCGAGAGGAAAGAAGGATGCTGTGACAGCTTTGTTCAATCTTTCCACACACCCCGAGAATTGTGGTAGAATGATAGAAGCCGGGGCAGTGACAGCACTTGTTGGTGCTTTGGGGAATGAAGGAGTTGCAGAAGAAGCAGCCGGTGCTCTGGTGTTGATCGTCCGGCAGCCTATTGGGGCCAAAGCAGTGGTAAATGAGGAGGCAGCAGTTGCTGGTTTGATCGGAATGATGCGTTGTGGAACGCCGAGAGGTAAAGAGAACGCGGTTGCAGCATTGCTTGAGTTATGCCGGAGTGGAGGATCAGTTGCAACAGAAAGAGTTGTGAAGGCGCCAGCTTTGGCTGGCTTACTTCAAACCCTTCTTTTTACAGGGACAAAACGTGCAAGAAGAAAAGCAGCTTCACTTGCGAGAGTGTTTCAAAGATGTGAGCATGCATCTTTACCTTACGGTGGATTAGGTGTAGGCTACGCATTTGCTGACAATTCAACTACGGCCAGGGAAGCCAGCTTTGCCGGTGATGTTTCAGTAGCAATGTCCATTTCTGTTTTATAGTGGTAAAACTTCTGTGTTTACTAAGTTCCCAATTTTTGTTGTAAGTTTTTACAGATTCTTTCATTGAAATTTAAAGTCATAAGAAATTATAGCAATATATTGTATCTAGGAGATCCACAAGTGTTGTGGAGCAGTTAGCCTCAACACATATGTGATGAGTTAAATTATGTAAGAACAGAGAATGCTCAAGAAAAGAGACAGGAACCATTTCTGATATCATATTTGTTCAGTGCCACCCCTCCCACTTCTTTTCTACTTATTCTCCTAATCGATGATGTAATTGGTGCATATACATCTTTGCGTTATTACATTGTACCACACATTCACAAACAATGTACCAACTTCTTACTACACGACTTTATTTTTTTTATCTCAAAAAGTCGAGGGGTTGGACCGGCCTAGTGATTTTTGAGTATTGAATTAAAACTGTTACGTTGGACCATAGTGTGAACAAGTACAATATTTGTGTGTGTTTTCTGGGTGGAGAGATTTTGTTTAACGTGTGTTTTCAGAAATTGAATCTGTTCCCCAGTCAAAGAATGGGGTGTTCAGACTGAGTTGCGTCTAGCTGGATATTATGTGGGAATGGCTGAAACGTGCAGCATGCGGGATTCTGAATTGTTAAGATAGCACAGTCCACTAAATCTGTTCCAAGAAGAATCTAGACTAGACCATGTTACCGGTGAATGTTCTTTCCTTTTCGTCATTGATACACTTTTTCTTGGCATAAAGTTAGAAGGAAGGTGGATCACACACAGAGGAGATGCTCTGTACCTCGACTCTCTGTGCTTTTTTATCCATACGTGGTCTCAGAAACAATTGGACGTTCATTTGTATCGTGAAAAGGTACGAGGGTATTTCTTTTGGACTAATTTTATCTAAGATCCTCAAGACAATGTTAGGAGGTAGATATTATTTCAAACATGGATATTATTCTCCAAATTAAAGTAATCGACCCCTTTCAGTGGTGCACGATTGTCATCACACTCATCCTTATTCTTCCTTTCCATAATCATCACGTTCATCACCCACTGCGTACAAAACTTTATCACATTCTTTTTACTTTTATTTTCAATGCCAAAAATCACCATTTTTATTTTATTTCTTCCAACTATTTGCACTACAAATAATATTTATTTGTTTTTTTAAAAAATTAGTAAAAGGATCGGTTACCAACGAAGAAGAAAAAGTATTGAATTGAGTAGAATTTTCCATGTGAAGAATAAGGTGTTCAACGATTTGTTTGAAACGCCAATTTACTCTCAGCGGCATTCCTTATATTTTATCTTCCTTTTACGTGTATCTTACATCATAGATATTTTCAACAAACAAGAAGAAAATTCTTAAACATTCAATGCATTACACTGTGTTGTAGCTTGTTTCTACCATTGTTTTTTGGGCGGTAATTGGAACCGCACTTGATTTCTAAGTGTTTGACTAAGAACGTCAGCTATATGACAAGTCTTAATAAAAAGAAGTAGAATTAAAATTAATTTAAAAATATATTAATTTCACCTAATAGTTAAAAATTAATAGTATTGTAATGATTTGATATAACTTAAGAAGAATTTAGAAGATGAAGAGGTAAATGTATTTTTGAGGATGATGTAAGGTGGGGCATGGGT
Source organism: Vigna angularis (assembly GCF_016808095.1). Taxonomy (NCBI): domain Eukaryota; kingdom Viridiplantae; phylum Streptophyta; class Magnoliopsida; order Fabales; family Fabaceae; genus Vigna; species Vigna angularis. Next base: position 33,979,692 of record NC_068975.1, on the reverse strand, counting down.
TCACGAGAGGAGTGTTTAATATTGAAGAGTAAATGAATGGGAAAGAAAGTGGAGGAGGCACAGAGGACACAAAAATGAAAAAGTATTGGAGTTTCCGTCAGAAACTTATAATCAGAGACATGGAGGTAGTTGGGGTTGAATAATATGGTACGGTTGTTAATGGTGACATTAACACTCTATATTTCATTTTCAATTGCTTTATTCATCCCAACCCTTTCTTGCTCCATCATATTCTTAGACTAAGAACCACCTCCATCAAAATCCACTTTTCTTACACTTCTTTTTAATCATTTATTCCAACTATTCTATGCAAATCTTTAATACAATTTTTATATGCTGTAAACAAATCCTAATTTTTAATGTTTAACATAGTAATGTCAATTTCCCCCTGTTCTAAATTCTATTCACAACATGAACCTTGTTCGGCAAGGTTAAAAAATTATGTAAAAATGTATTGCGATCAAAGTTGGGTATATTTCTTTGTAGTGTGTAAAGTTTTTACAGTTTCCACAAATAAAAAATAGAAAGAAAGGAATTTTAAAAATGTGTAAGAAAATAATATTTAATATTTAATCATTTTTTAGATTAAACATAAGTAAGCAATAGATTCTTTTTAAAATACAATTCGATCGATTTAATAAGAGATAATTTTACATTAAAATTTCATTCACAAGAATGTGATTGGATCCATAGTGCAGTAAAATAATCTTTGAGAAAAAAATTTGTATCAAAAGTTCACTAAGAGGGATGCGATTGTGAGCACAAAGATATAGTAAAGTTGTAAGAGATGCATTTTAAAGTATACTATTTTTTACACCATTTAAATTAACTTTTATGAAAAATTAAAAATCTTATAGGTTATTTAACTGAAATGGATGGATATGAAGGATGATTATCTATATGATATTAATTTAATGTAATATAATATATATTAAACTACATATGGGCATCACGTAAATTAAGATCTTAGGAGATTTATGACTCCATTTTAATGTGCTATCTTTCCACATTATAGCTCTAGGCTTATTTATAAAAATAATGGTTATCATTATTATTAGAGTTGTTATAAAATATTGCCTGCAAAGTCAAATTGTTTATGCATCATAATTTTCATGCTATTGAGAACTACCATCTGAACATTTTAATTACATATAAAATTATTATCATGCATTATAATATATGAGAAAAAGTGATTCAAATATAAAATCATTTAAAAAATAGAATAAACGGTTTAACTCAATCAGCAGTCACTCACTTTATATTTTTGTTTGTAAGCTTATTTGTTTGGGATATTACATATACCTTTTTTTCATACATTTAAATATCCAAGTCATATCTTATGTTAAAAGCTATTATGGTTGTGGACATTTATATTTATATTTTGCAGCATGTTACAAACTTGAAATACAAATAAATTTTAATTAACTCAACATTTTAATAATATATTTTTATCTTTAAAACGCTTTCTGTTATTAATAAATAGGGTGTTGTTCCCTCCACCACTCTCAAGTACTTCTGCACCTCCTCACTATTTTCTTTTATTCCAAAAATACTCTACACCTCTCCACTATTTTCTTTTATTTCAAAAATACCCTACAGTTCTCCACTATTTTCTTTTATTTCAAAAATACCCTACACCTCCCCACTATCCTCAATAATCTTTCTCTTTCTCTCTCTGCATTAATGAAGCGTTATCTTTCTCTTTCTCTCTCTACATTAATGGAGCATTTATATGGTTTAATAAACTTGTGATATATTGCAAAATATAAAATTGAGAGGAAACTTCAATATTAGTGCTTCTACCACTTCCATTTTATAAACTTAAAGGTTAGATGCAAATACAAAATAATAAACATAATAATATTAATAGTAAATAATATATTATTATTATTATTATTATATACTAACTTTATAATGACAAATGAACTAAATAAATACCAAATCTTTAACAAATAACTTTTCTTTTATATTTTAAGTATTTAATAATATTTTTATATTATTTATCTAATAAATTAAATACTTTATTCAAGTTATTTTAGTCAAACATGTCGGTTAGTTAAAACATAATATAATGTTAAAAATTATAGGTATTAAATGTAAGAAAAACACACACATATATAAACATTTTTCTAGAAATTTAAAACAAATTTTTACCATTTATTAAGTGATTTGAAGAAAAAAAAATATTGAACAATGAAAATAAGATTGAATCAAGCTTATTTAAGGGAAAATATAAATAAAATTTTACAATATATCATAAGTTTAAATCTGAACCATGTGAATGTGCAGGAGTACTTGGGGTGGTAGAGGGAGCAACACCCTAATAAATATGATTAATGGTAAATTACAAAATGCATGATTTCAAAATTTTTTCGAAAACTCTTAATTTAAAAAAAAAAATTACACTAAATTTGTAGAATTCTCGCATATTGAAAAGTTTGTCTGAGACCCAAGAAGCCTAGCAAATAATTGATGAGGGTTACTCCCTACACCACCCCACTTTGCTCCCTCCACCACCACATTTTTTTAAAATTCCAAAATTATCCTTTATATTTTAAAATATCCTACACCCCACCTCTTTTCTTCAACGGATGGTTGAAGAAAAAATGCTTCCACGGACATGCCACATCCGTTGCCTTTTTTGTTTTTTAGCTTTTAGTTCTTTTATTTTTTTTGTTTTAAATTAATATATAAATATTATTTAATTATTTTAAAATTATTAATTAATTATTTATAAATTAATTTTATTTTATTTAATAAAATAATAATTATTAATTTTAATTTATGTATTATTATTTAAATAATAATTAAAAAATTTATTATAAATATATTAAAACGGATGTGCACATCCGTTACGGATGTGGCGACATCCGTTGCATTTTTGTTTTTTAGTTTAGTTTTTTTATCTTTTTTGTTTTAAATTAATATATAAATATAATTTAATTATTTTAAAATTATTACTTAATTATTTATAAATTAATTTTATTTTATTTAATAAAATAATTATTATTAATTTTAATTTATGTATTATTATTTAAATAATAATTAAATTTTTTTTATAAATATATGAAAACGGATGTGCCACATCCGTTAACGGATGTGGCGACATCCGTTGCCTTTTTTGTTTTTTAGTTTTTAGTTTTTTAATTTTTTATATTTTAAATTAATATATAAATATTATTTAATTTTTTAAAAATTATTATTTAATTATTTATAAATTAATTTTATTTTATTTAATAAAATAATTATTATTATTTTAATTTATATATTATTATTTAAATAATAAATAAAAAACTTTTTAAAAATCTATTAAACGGATGTGCCACATCCGTTGAAGTTTTTTTCTTTTAAATAAAAATAATAAACTAAAATATAAAATATGTAAATGGATGTTACGGATGTCAACATCTGTTGAAGGTGAAACGGATGTTGACATCCGTTTTATAGAAGAGCAAATAAGGTATGGGAAGGTGCAAGGAGTGGTTCGTGGTGGTGGAGGGAGCAACTCTCATAATTGATAGCTATTAAACTTTCTTTTAGAAACTTAATTGGGGGATTCTTTGTGCACCCTATTGTTTTCTTACTGCACGTCCAAAATTTTCTTTGCTTCCCATTTTGTCCATATAATTATATATATTTATTAAAGCCTAATATTTCACACCTGCACTGTTTCATCTTTCAACTTCAGCGTCTTCCTTCTGTACGCTTCATCCCTTCCAACCTTCATCACATAGTCACACGGTCATAAAACTTGCAGAGGAGACAACGTCATTCCTCTCCCCACTACCTTCGTCTTCACCAACAGTTCCATATTCATGCTATCCCATTCAACAAGACAGACACAAATTCATCACCACTTTCATCATACATCTTCACCCTCACTCCAACAAACAATTATAAAGTACCTCTAATACCTTGTTCAGTTTTAACCTCCCTTATTGTCCGCTTTGATGTAAAGCTTCACGAATTTATTTTTGATATTACTTCAAAACCTCTTACCAATGGAAATATGTTAGATGTATATAAATTCATATTCATATCTTATTTTATCTGATGGGATTTTGTTTGTAGACAACATAATCTTCTTCCATTTTCATCACACGCGAAGCACATCACACACCCAACAGAACATAATCCAAATCCAATCGGAACCGAGAAACAGGGAGAGAATGAGAGAGGAGGTAGAGCGAAGGTTCGTGAGTTACAGCCGTGTTGTTAGTGTATTGACTGAACTTCATAACCTGATCTCATGTGTACGCACATACAATTTTTCTTATTTCTTTCTCTTTATTTCCACCAAAAAAAAATCAAACAAGAACCTAAAAGTGCCAGTTAATCTACGTTGTTCTTAATGATTAATCCAAATATATTCCCACTTACAGTTCTAAAATAATTGAAAATTACTCTCTTAATAAAAAGGTTTATTACTCAATAACTATTGCTTTATTTTAAATTCATACTCTCACTTCAAATTCCTATATTCAAAGTTTACAAGAAAGAAAATTAAACAAAAACTGTACAGTGGAAATTTATGCATTTCTCTACCAGCCATCACAGAAAATGGCAGCAAACCCAACTTCTTATACATTTAATTGACTTGGTAGTCCAAAAATTCTTAATTACTTCTCAGAAATGCAGTGCAGTGACCAATTGTATGTAAAATCAGCACCTGCATGAAAGATAAACGAACTTTTCTGATGACGTTGACATTTGGGATTTTCAGACCAAAACGAATGCTGTAATAAGCAGTTGGAAATAAATTACAAAAAGCAGAACGATAATGATAACAACTATTTTTCAGAAAAACTACCTTCTACTTAATACAACATAATGTTTCGTTACAAAAGAATAAGAACAGTACATGTAAAGGGAAAGAAAAATATTTGCTCTTTCAACCTTTATCTTTATCACTTTTCCTTACATTCTACAACACACATAAAACACTTGTGTCAAATTTTTGGAACTGCTAAATACATATTCAGGATCTATACACTCTTGAACATGTTCTTTATTTAGCTGGAAAATAATGTTCCTTTGATCCGGCACAATTAGTTTAGTCAGCCTCTATGTTTGTTTCTTTTTAAGAATCGAATTATGCATTTACTAGTTAAAAGGTTCTTTAATAAATGGTTTGATGATGAAGGGAACGAAATTTCAAAGAAAGACATAACTATGATTAGTGATGATCCATCTATTTCAACAGTTATTGAAATTTGGCAGTTCCCACTCATTACCATTATCTCACCATTCAATGCGAAGGCAACAGTTAAATAAATGAACAAGAACCTTAGCTGTAATAGACCAGCGATCTCACCATCATAATTTTGACCTTCAAACCAGATCGATGGATGTGAAAGCAACACCCTTTTTTGGTGTATGCCATTTTACACTTGTATGTTATATGTGAATCATGAAAGATTAACTTTTGGTTTAATTGCTTTGGCTAATATTTCAATGAGCAATAAGGGAGATTTGAACTTTTACCATTTATATTGGCACACCCTTCTTCGTGTATGTCATTTTACACACGAATGTAAATGTGAATGAAGAAAAGATATTAACCTTCGGTCTTAACTAAAGGACTTAGCTTTTGGTGTTGTTGGGATCAGTGAAGTATGATGATTGTGTAACTGCAGTCATCTTCTATTAATTATATTAATTAGATCTTAGAATTTTTTTTTCTCACGTTTCAATGAATCTGTCATCGGTGAAATTTAAAGGACCACCCGAGTCAACGTACAGTTTAATTCGCACATGCTGGCAATTATGCAGACAAACGTTTGAGAGGGTGAAGTTAGAGACTTTCGTACTGATTCGACTCCACATTTTTGAGAGGGTGTGCTGCTGCTAATCAATTTGCATAACTCGGTGTGGATTCCAATCTTTGGTTAGAGCTACCAATATAACTTGTGTTATGTATCACCAACGCTACCGTACTCTTTGAGGGTAGCCCTTATTAAGGACTTCTGCTACCTTTAGCTGTGGGTCAGTCAACACTAACCACCTTTTAATATAAATGACCTACAATCCCGCAATTATTGTTATGGCATAAGTTAAAAAACACTTTATATGCTTCTTTAAGTATTTTTCAAAGAAAACTAAAAAAATTAAATTTATTTTTTATAGATTAAATTTAACTTGTACCCAAATTAAAAATTACTTGTTAAATAAATTAAGAAAAAAAATTCACAAATAAAGTCATACTTGGTTTATTTTTAATTTATAAAGAATGTTTGTCTTTCTCGTTTAAAAATATTAAAAAGATTTTTTCTTAAACAAGTAACTTAAAAACTTTTTTTATAAAGATAGATTAAGAAATTCATCTTTTATGACCTAGAAGTTATCCATAAAAAAAAACCTATTAAAGTTTAATATTTCAATTTTATTTTTAACTTTTTTTAGGATAAAACTTCCTTGATACTTTTTTAATAAAAAAAATTAAAATTATTTAATTATTATTAAGAAAAGTTTGTATGAAAAGATTATACAAATTATTTAAATAAAATTCTAAATATAGTTAAAATTAGTACAAAAACACGTGTATGAATTTTTTTATTATTGGTTAAAACTTATTAAAGGTTAAAAAACATGAAATAAATTAATTAAATAGGATGCAAGAGACATAATTCTCTAATTTCAATAAATTTTAACGAAAAAAAGTTCCATTGATGGGAGAGTATAGTGTAAGATAAGATATGAGTAACATTTCTTCTGTGGCCTTTTTGTTATGAATAGCAATTATAAATTGCTCGTACGTAAGCACTAAGTACAAACTAAAAAGCACCAAAAGTTGGTAATGGTCACAGGCATTAGGTGGTTGTGTCTTTTGAAAAACTGCACAAGAAAACAGTAGGAAACCCACGTTCCTATTTAACATCCTAACCGTCCCACTATGTTTCACGAGTTATCTTATGCCACTAAGCAACATTATCTTCCATATCAGTTTTCATTCTTCTATTCTATCTTCTACAAAATACTACAAACCTTAACCAAATCAGAAGGAAGAAGAGAGTTATCATCATCTTCATTAAAACAAATGATGAAGTGGGGAGGAAGAAATCGTTCTTCAACTTCCTCTTCTGTCTCTTCCTTCATTTCTCATGCATCTCCTTTCTCTTGGTTCTCCAAGTTCAAGAATATGAGAATCATCAATTCGGAGCCAAGTGCTGCAAAAATGAAGCACAAGACAAAGCCTAGTAGTTCACCTCAATATTTCTGTGAGATTGGAGATAGAAGATGTTGTGTAAAGGATGATCGTGATTTCTGTAGACAACCTTTAAATGAAGAGAGTTATGAGGATAAGAAGAATAAAGATATTGATGAGAGTGTGATTCCCTCCTCAAGTTGCTTTGGTGGTAGAAGGGATGCTAAAGGCACACTCGAGTTAAAGGAGAGGGATATTGGTCAAGGAGAAGAAAGAAAGTTGGTGGATGATGGGAAGGTTTCAAAGAAGATGGATGTGTACAATAGAGAAAAGGAATATGAAAACTTAAGGAAGAGATTTGAGAGGAAAGCAAAAAAGGCTTTTCAAGACCAACTCTTGACACTTGAAAGAGAAGTTGAGGAACTTAAGTTTGGATCAAGTAAAGCAGTGGAAAAAGATGTGTTGCAAGTTGAATCACCTAGAACAATTTGCACCCCAAGAACACACGCTTTTTCTTCTTCTGCAATTTCAAGGAATCCCATCCTTGGAAATGTTATAGAAAATTTTGAGAAAAATGAAAGGCTGTCTCACAAGAAAATGAGTTCTGAGAGGCAGAACTTGAAACAAACTGAGGAGACGAAGGTAAAGACCAACAGGAATAAGCAATCACATCATCTCAACAGAGAACATCAGAGGAGGAAACAAAAGCCGAGCTCTAGGGTCAAAATACATTCTCCAAGGATGGTTTCTAAGGTTGAAATTTGCAAAATAAAGGCCCTGGAAGACATGAAGAAAGCCAAACTAAAGATGAAGAAAGAAAAGGAAGAGATTGTGGAGGAAGTACCAGTATTAGAAAGCTTTGCTGTGATTAAGTCTTCAATAGATCCAATGCAAGATTTCAGAGACTCAATGATTGAGATGATCATAGAGAATCGGATTATTCAGCCAGAAGAAATGGAAGATCTTTTGGTATGTTATCTGACTTTGAATGCAGATGAATATCATGATCTCATCATCAAAGTGTTCAGGAAGGTATGGTTTGACATGAGCCAAGGTATTTTGGGTATTAAACTAAACATGCAATGTGGTTACTATGAATAAAAACCTGTGTCAAGTTTACACGCTTGACCAAAGTGTACAGTTACTCTAAAGCACATGTTGTTCTTGCCATGCTCTAGTTTATTTTCTAAATGTAACAGTGTTTCCATAAATTCTCAATTACTATCAATCAGAGGTATTTTTGTGCAATGTGCATGAGACCATAAACTATAAACGTTAGAAAACAGAGAAAAAGAGAATACTATCTCTCTTAAGGATACAAAACCCGTCATCTAATTGCTTTCAAGTCAGACATTTATTCGGAATCACTCACAAACCGCAGCACTTCCAGAATATGGCACTTGGGATAACTGCTAAAATCAGAAGCAGATATCTTTCATTATCTTCAATGCAACTGAAATATTTCGATAGAAAAAATTACCTTCAGTGCTATCTCTTGAACCATGCTACAGCTGGTTTTTATCTCAGCAACTTCATGTTTTGAGTTGGTGCTGAATCTTTGGCATCTACATATAAATACCTGAAATAAACAGACATAACGCCTTGATATTGAGTCAGAACTTATGGCATTGAATCCAACCAGTTTCAAAATCATTAAAGCTTTCGCTTTTGCATTGTTTTCATGAACCCTGTATAAATCATATTCTTACCAGCTATCCTACAACATTATAACATGGGCACGTATATTATCAAACATGTAGCTACATATTTATCCACCATCACGTGTCTCTGTCCCCGAACCTCACTCAACAAAATTCTCTCATTATTTGAAATTGTGACTTACTGTCACTTTAGTCTTTCCATTCAATAAAAAGTTTGACATTAGTTTCGTTTAAGTCCAGTTTTTAAATTTAATCACTTTTATAATTTTAGTTCTTGAAAATATACTAACATTATAATTTACAACATGTCTTTCATGCAACACTTCGGATTAGATTTCATTAATTCTAGGGATTAAAGTAAAAATAAATAACAATGCAATGGAATAAACTGATAATACGCTTCTAAAGTCTCTTTTGGAATCACGATTTCAAGGAGTAAAGAGTTTATAGACCTAATGTCAGTTATTAATCTAAACCGTAATTAATTTGTCTCAAAAACTGAGTAAATATATTTATCTTTAATTTAATTTAAGCTAAGCACATTAAGATGGTAAATAAATAAAATATAGGTTTTTATCTAAAATAAATAAATTTAAGTTTTGTTACATTCCTTTCTAACTCGATTTAGAGAGAAACTCTTATTAAAAGACCGTTTTTATTCAAAATCATAAATTAGGTAATCGTGTTGTTTTTTGCTATGTTCAAGTCAACTAAATCTCAATCATTTTGGCAATCAATTTTGATTTCTTTTTAACACTACCAAATCAAAACTAAAAAAGTTACTGTTATATTAATTATGATTTTCTTAATTAATCAAAAAATAGTTTTAAAAGTTAATACAAAGTGGTCTTTTGATAAAAATAAATCATAAAGCAACTAAGATTACGCATAAGGAAATTAGATAAATTGTTTGGGATCAACATTTGGCTACTCTAAAATCCTAAGATACATTTTAGAAAATAAAACAAGAAAGTTATGAAAATTGTTTAGTAAATTAATAGTTAAAATTGTGACAGAATCTTTATGCATCCATACTAAATTACGGTGTTTTAAAAATTTTAACCATTGATTAAAAAGAATCACTTTTTCCATCCAAAAAGCGCGTTATATTTTTAAAAATTATAATGTTTGTAGTAAATAAAAGGTCATATAAATAACCATAATTGAGTCATCTTAAAAGTTTAAGAGATAGATATAAACTGTGATGGATAAAGTCTAATTAAATATATATATATATATATATATATATATATATATATATATATATATATATATATATATATATATATATATGTGTGTGTGTGTGTGTGTATGTATAAAAAGTATCATGTTTATTCATGAAGTCTATGAAAAAAGTTATTTTAAGTCCTACTTTGTCCAAGGGAACTGTAATCAACATTTTGATGATTAGGTAAATTAGATATATTCTATATTATCTTCTAAGTGGTGGCTTTAAAAATAACTTAAGTGTAACTAAAGTTATGCAATTAAGTTCACTCCGTAATAATGAAAATTTTAAAAAATATCCAACGTAGGTATCATGTTTATTTATGAAGTATATGAACAAAATTACTTTAGGAGTTATAAAAGAAGTCCAACTTAGTTCAAAGGAACTCTAATAAAAAATTTGAAAAGGTGAATTTGATATATTCTATATTATCTTCTACACAGTGGTTTTAAAAATAAAAGTAATAGATCATCACCTCACAACCTTAAAAACAAGTTAGGTGATGAAAAAAAAAACAATAAAGATAAATAAAGAATAAATTAATATTATAATATATATTCAACTCAAAAATAATAAAATATTATTATAAACTCCTTCATCTATCGTATTAAAATGAATTCTTACATAATTTCTTCCACAATTATCTCATCAAACTATTTACGTTTTATCAAATGACTTAACGTAACGCACTAGCTCGAAATCATTAAAAGTTATATATCCTCATCGATAAAGTTAAAACTTTTAGTTGCAAGGTGTGATTTAAAATTTGACTAATTACATGTACAAAAGAATAAATAATAGAAAAAATTGATAACCTATTTGACTCTTGACTTAATACATCCTTGCAAGATTCGAAGCGATTTTCTTAGAGCTTTAACAAAAAGAATGACTTGATACAAATGAATACGACTATACGATTGTTAATATGGCCATATTTATCAGAAATACAGGCAAAATACTGTTTTATAAAGTTTAGTTAACTTTTTTCTTTAGGCTAACTTTTTTTTTAATTGATTCTTTAGACTAATTTGGACTTTTGATATATTCTTTAGACTAATTTTTGGACTTGAGTTATTCCTATTAATATATATATATACGCTAACATGGTATCGAAGGTTTTGTATGACAAAGTGGTATAGAATTCAATATGTGACTGCTTTTAAATAAATAGTTGAGTTTTAACAGCATGAGGCACGACACATTATTTAGGTATATGTATATAAAGAATTTATCACATTTTCCTAAATTATATTAGTTTGGGAAGACTTTATACTTTACCATGCAAGTTTATCGTAATAAGTGCCATCATCATTAACCCAAAAATCGCTTAAGATTAACTTATATAATTCCACGATCTTTTCTTTAACATTTTTGTCATGCTCTTTTATTTCTCAGTCTTTGTTTACCTTAGTTTTCAGAAAGATATTTAACATTCCATGCGCACAATTAAAACACATAAACTTAACCAATACATCATAAAATATTAAGAACAGTTGATATACAAGCATAAACTATGTATCATAACAAAATCATGCATAGGGACTGAATAAAGACATTTTTAACTTGCAGAGTCAAAATGTTAACTTGCAGAGTCAAAATGTGCATTTAGCAATGGATCACAGTTACAAACATAATGATTTTGTGGATTGATGATGCCATTTTCCACTTCGGTCAAAATCTAAGGTTTAGTTTGACTTTGATCAAAGAGCTACTCCATTCAGGCTCCTTTTCAGTGGGTTGTGAAAGTGAACTGGATTACAACTTGTGAGCAACTTCTGCCTTTTCTTAAGATGAATCATCGTCCAAGTTATTAGGTGATATATATTAACTACTAAACTGACATAAAATTATTAAAAAAAATAACTTGAGATTTTAAATTTACACAAAAGTCATTTTTGTCTTAACAAGTAAAAATAACAACCTATGTGTTAACGTTTTTTATGTAGGTAATTATTTTGTCTGTAGGTAATTGTTTGTCTAAAACTATTTTTCAAATAAATAAAAAACATAAGCATAAAAACAGATGCCAATTTAAACCATCCTTCGGTATCTTGAGTTGTTTGAACAGATAACTTAGTGAAATTTTAACAGAATCCTCCAATTTGACTTAATTTTTTATGAATGATGTATTGCTCGGAACTGTTTCCATCTTACACAGCAACATTAGAATAATCAAATACAAAAATGATTAGCTGTACACTTTCAGAAAGTCATTTGAGCTCATATTTAACTTCAGAGTCAAATAACACCAATATTTGCTTCTATCAAATTAACCAAAGTTTTACAGATCACATGTGAGAGACGCTTCAAGTATAAACCAATATAAAATTATCAACTTCATGTTAATCAACAACTTAAATTCACAAGTCTGTAAATCTTTACTCCTATTATTCTGAGAAAAATTATTAAAATGGACAACTTGTACATAGAGAAGCAAACTGGCATAGCTGACATGTTATCCAGATTCGGTACAAAAAATAAATAGATTGTCACATAAAATTCCTGAAAATGAGAAAGTTGATATATAAATACAAAACAAATGACCGAAAATAGATCACAGGTGCCTTACATCTAAAGAATCTCCCCTCTGTCACGTGTAAAATACAATATTTTGTATGTGTTTCAATACACATGAAGCAAGAATACTTCCTATTCCTAATTATACATACAAAACACTCCTTGATAGAGACTATTATAAGAGAGAAATATGAACAAAATTAAATTTGACTTCTTCATAAGTAAAAATTAACTTAAACCTAAACATAAATTTTTTTAAAAGTTATATAACATAACTTCTACAAATTAGTTTATATACAAGCTAATTTTAATTCATGAAAAAGTTAGTTTCAGTCTTTATGGAGAAGGCAGTCCAAGATTTCAACTAATCAAAGCATCAATTCTATCCATTGAAATATTTTATTGTCAATGTATGCTAATGTCTCCCTTGCCAATCTGATCTCAACTTACAACTAACAGTCAACATTTGTAAGACTTCCAACACAATGTAGAAAATGATATAACTCTGTCTGGACACTGATCAGCCTTGCACCATCTATCCAGAACTTCTTTCCTTGTAGCCTGGAAATATATTATATATGTGGTCACTGATCAGTCTTGCACTATGTCTATGTAGTGAGATTAGATAAAAAAAGTGAAACCCTGTGAAAATAGTTGAATAAAGGAAACAGAACTAGAAATATACACCACAACCATAAATCAGTACATCTTGTCTTTCTAGTAAGATAAATTCTAATTTTTTCAATAATATCTTACTAAATACTTTCTGCATTAGTCTGAGTGTCATTAAATTAATTGATCAGAAGACTTTTGAAAGTTATTGAATGATGATATTAAAACTGTACTCAGTATTTTTTGTTTCCAATACAAAAATATCAATTTGCATTAATCTGTTATAAATGTGATAATCTTAAACCTGTTTCATTTAAATCTCCTAAATTCATAAGCAACAGTTTTTTCACCCTAACAATGAGATAACATAACCCAAATAATCTAAAAAAATAGTCATGATCATAGCGAAAGCAAGGGACAAGAACTACCACACTTCAGACTTTAACCCAAACAAAATCTAGAGGCACTTAATGATATAGGATATGCAACTATGTGTTTTTGTTTTTTATCAACATGGTATGCAGCTATTTACTTAAAAGATTTACAGAAATCCCATCATAGACCTCATTTAAACATCAATACTTGGCAGTTTTAATATTGGGTACCTCCCTGCAGCAGACAGTAACAGATGTAGATGCAACTGGTATTATATGGAAAAGTTACAAAAAGAAATAGATCAGTAGGGAAAAACCATAATCACACTTCAGCACAGGTTTTGATAAGGTAGAGCTAAAAGAGGCTTGATCTAACATTATAATAATTGATAAAATTCTATAGATGATGCAACCATTTAACCAAGAAAATGACATATGTATACATAGTAGAGCCAACCATTCATACCTACGTTTATTACATGAAATTGCAGGGCATCTCAAGCTAGAAGGAATAATCATTGCAACTAAGTTGGCTCTGCTTGACTAAGAATGCCCCATCTGTTCTGGAGGGTTATTTACATTCCTAATGTTCCACCAAAATTTGGCATTACTTCTGCCATCAGAATCTTTCCTTTCAGAATGCACTTCCTGATTCTCAGAACCAGGATTCTCTGTCAAGAAACGTTCCCAGAATATATCATTAACACCAGCAGCCACAGAAACTGTTCCCACAGGTGGTTCTTTTGATGCATCAAGATCAGAAACAGCAGCTACAGCGGACTCAGAATTCACGTTGGTTCCAGGTGACTTAGGTTGAACTTCAACCTCCAGCTGCACAGAAGATATAGGTGGACTATCTGCACAACTTGTCGTTTCATCAAAATCCATGTTCACGTGACTTTGAACATCATGTGCAATATTCTCCCAAAACATAATGGACGACTCAAGTAGATCAAATCGCTCCATGTTTGGGGCGAAAATAGAGGCACCCTCTGCATTTACCCCAGGTAATACAGAGGAAGTTTCCATATGATCATCAATGCCAGCATCGTCACTGAAGATACCACTTCTTGGCAACCTACGTTTTCTATCCCCTTTTTCTGTCAGTGGCAAGAGATTTAAGGCAATCCCAGGTTTCTGCAGCACTTCAGAAACAGAAGAAACCAAATTTTCTTGCTTCTTTTCCAACTGTTCCAATCGATCATTTGAATATTGTAGTTGTACCTCATACATTTTCCACTCCTGTTCATGCCTCTCTAGCTCCCGAAGTACTTGATCTTTTTCATCTTTAAGCTTCTTTATCTCATCCTTGAAACTCTGCCTTTCTGATTCAGTCAGTGAAGAAGATCCCTGACCCTGAATATTCTGCAAAGAATGGCTATGAACTGGTTTACGCCTATGAATATTCTTCAAAAGATGTGGCTGACCTCTCACAAAACCCTCATTGGCAAATTCCCATAGTTCAGGATCAATCTTTCTAAACCCCTGATCAGACAGAAAACCATGAAATAGTTCAAAACAACCAATCCCTTTACCAAGAAACTAGAAAATAGTAATAATAATAACAATATCGAAAAAACCTATCAAATCGATGAAGATGTAGAAGATCAAATTTACTTACATAAGTGTTGAGCTGCCTGATAAAACTGGAGAAGTTACTGTGCTTAAAGAATCTGGGTAACAAATCCCTTGAAAACTCTGGTGGGTTCCAAACAACGAAACTCTTATTGGTGACGCTCCAGGAAACAATGGAATTGGTGGAAGGATCATCCACCATGTCATAAGTCTTACTGAGGAATGGAGGCAAGGAACTAGAATTGCCCTGAGCTTCCTCCATCATCCAAAACACAAATCTCAAAACAAAGGGAACCCACAAAAACCCTTCAGTATACTGAGAAAAAAAAAAACCCTTTCACCCTTTCACAAATACGTCCACTACAAAACAAAACACACACATGTATCTAAAAAAGATACATCCGTGTTCTCCGCCTCTCTTCTCTAGCTAGGTTTCACCAATCCCACCTTACTGAAAGTGATAATTCCCAATAAAGGGAGACGACCCCTTTTGACAATTCAATTCAGAAACACTCCTTCGAGAAAATTAGTGCTCACAACCTTACCTTCCCTCCCCCCAGCTACAGCTGGCGATGAATTACAAACCCAAAGGTGAAATCTTTGTCCAGATTAAAATGCTCAAACCCAACAACAAAGATGAACATGGAAAGAGCTTATCAAAAAATGGAAAGTTCATATCTTTGTCCATAGTAGCCAAAAGCATAAATTCTGACCATGTTTTTCAACTATATTAATGACTTGAATTTCCCACACAAAATGGAATTTCTATAATTTCATAGAGAGAAGAGAGAGAGAGAGAAAGAGAAAGTTTGCTCCTCAAGTAAATATAAATAATTATTTAATTACTATTTTTAAATTAGAAAGACATTAAAACTAAGTGAATTACCATTTGGGTGGAGAAGGTGCAAGGAAAAGATTTCGGTCAATCCGCGCTTCCAAATAATTTTGGATCCTTCCAGGCTAAGAAGTAGACAATTTTGAATTTTCTTCTTTGGGTTGTTTTCTCTTTCAACCTTATTTATTCTGGTTAATTTAATTTGACAAAAAAGAATAAACACTTAAAAATTACACCATAAATAATTAAAAAGCTAATTTCAAGAGTTTTTGGGTCATCGATCACAGGATTTGTGTTGCCCTGACCTCGTACATGGATTGGAAGTTCATGAATAAGTACCATATATTATAATCATGAATGGTTAGCTTTTTCTCCACTTTTTTTTTTATGCTGACTAGTCTAAAACTGAAAATCATACTCATTTTATTAAAAAATTAAGATTTTAACATCATTACATTTAATATCAGTAAATATAAAAGGTAAGAGAACCTATTATTTGCCTTAATATAGTGTGTGGTATTCATGGTAATTAAGTTTAATTTACCTTTATATTTTAATAGATTAATAGTACACATAAAAAACTGTGTTATATATAATATTGGTAGATATATTTGACATTGTAGGTGTTTTGAATTATAAAAAGTATATGTAATTGAGTCAATATTAAAAGTACTTTATAGATTATCTAACATTAATTGTAACCTGTATAAAAATTATAAAAATTATAAACTGAAATGAGAAAGTTAAGAGTAACACGTGATATTGTATAAAAGTGTTACATCTTTGAGAAAAGGATAAAAGGTAATTTGAAAGATGTGAATGAAAAGGTGGTAGGCGTATAATTTAGGATGAAATTAGATTAGAATAGATAGTTAAGTTTGATTATTTGTGATTTTATATGTTAAATAGATTTAAACAAAAAAAATTTAACTTGTTTGAATTAATAATAAACTTAATTTGGAAAAACATAAAATATTTGGATAGTTGTTTTGATATGTCTAGATAAATGTTGTCATATATTGAGGTTAAAAGTAAGATTATTAGCTTTGGAGATTTTCACTTAAACAATAAATTACATTCTTCAAAGAAAAAGTGAAGAATAACATCTATCATACTGGAAAATATTCTTGAAACAAAAACACCTTACCCAAATGATATTTCTATACTTAAAAAACATAATTATGCTGATTTAGATAATGTTTAAAATGATGTGATTATGACATGATATTATTGCAATGTTGTAAAATTACATAATTATTAGTAATTAACAATTATATTTGTATAATCATGTGAGAGGTAGTTGTTTAAGCGATTATATGACATGATTAAGTATAATGTAGTGATTGCATCATTGGTTTATCAACTAAATAAGATATTTATACTTTATTAACTACTTGAACCATTTAGATGAAAAATATCAAATAAAAAATAGGTAGACATTTTGTTAAATGAGTTTAATTGAAAAAACTACCCTAATTTGATGTTCCTTTTTCTATACAACCAAATTTGTAGTTTTGATACTCAAGTGTATTTGATTATAAATATTAGTCTCATAAGAAAATATTTAATACAATTTTTTAAAAATAGTAAAATTATGATTTTTAGTGTTGTGTAATTTTGTTTTGTTGGAATAAAAAATTAGTTGATATAATTATAAATGATGTGATATGATATTTACATATCTGAATTAGTAATATTTTCAACTTTTAAAATACATATTTTTATCATTTTTGAAATTTTTAAAATTCAACTAATAAGTAGTTTATACTATATATATAAAGAGAGGTTTGTTTTAATAATTTTTTTTATTTTAGTTTTAATAGTGGATGATTACAATACCCTAAGGTGAAATTATCAACATATTTTAAGGAAAGATATTTAAAGAAAAACTAAGATCCCACAACTAAATTTTGAGTTCTGGACGCCAAATAAAACATATTTTGGTAAAAAAAATTATAAAATTATAGTTATAAAATTACTATAAGTATAATGATAGTGATTTATGATTTTTTCTTGTAGACGTGAATTCATTTTTAAAATGATCTATAGTATAAAGTTTTGAAATATTAGTAAAAAGAGTTTAAAAAAAATATGGAATTGAATTCAATTATAGTGAGTTTTGTATCAAGATAATGACATATTATAATTTTGACAAATACTACTTTCATAAGCGGTTAGGTTGGTTGATTAGATTGATCCAATCATAGGCTGCAGGACACATGACAGTTACTCAACAGCAAATTAATGTTCTTTTAACTCTTTTTCAGCAAGTTGAAGGATGAGACTAAGGAGCTTTCAAAATGTTTAAGAATTGTAAATTTTCTGGTTTGGAGGGCTTGAATGCAAATGGATCCAAAGGAACTTTCTGTAAATGAGGACTTGGGTGAAGTAAGTCTAATATTCTGGAAGAAACAATAGCATCATTTTTGGTAGACCAAACACTGGAAAAGAGCAGAAGGAAATTCTTGGAGAAGGAATAATCTTGTATGACCAATATACTTTGTCTGTATTTTTATTCTAATTTCTTTTTCCAAACAGTAAAAAACTAACACACTAATGCCATTAACTTGAAAATTATGTCTAAATTAAAAATATTTAAATAGAAATTATTACCATGTTTTCATGAAATACATTTAGAGAAAAAGCGTCTACAAGTACATTTTGAGTTCTCTGTAAATAAGTAAATTTTTAACTAAAAATTACAATTTTGGTAGTTATAAAAATTACTATATTAAAATATGACAAATATCCAAAACAAGTCAAATTTAACTCATCAAATTTCATTATACAATTTAATCATGTAACTTACAAATTTCAAAACATTTAAAACTTAAAAATAATGTAAATAGTTTTCTTTATCTCTGAAAGACAAACTAAACAAACATTTATAACATCCTTAAACGTACAGAAACTCTATTTCTGGAAACACAATAAAAACACATCATTAAAACCATTGATTAACATAAACTATCAAAGAAAACTCAAATACTTTATGCAAACTAAAAGGAGTCACAGAAGAGAAAGAACAAACAAATTAATAAAAAGGTAGAAAATCAACTTACTTTGTTGAAGAAGTCAATAAAACATAGATAAAAAGTTCTTCACAATAATCACATTAACAATTTCTAGTCTTTAAATAGAGGAACAAAATATGAAAATAAAAGAGAAAAAAACAAATGTTTGTAAAAATATGATATAATTTAAGATAATAAATTTTATTTATAATTAAAATACTCTAATCTCACTATTTTTAACACACGATTAATTCTGAAATATTATTTTCTAAATTCTTATAATCATCTTATAATTTTACATATTGTTCCTTTTAATTTCTATTTTTATAAAATGTTCATAAAAAATAAATGACAATAATTTCAGAATATGATCATATTTCAAACACTTAATATTTTAAAATCAGAATTTATTATTAGAAAATAGAAAACGCCGTAAAGTATTTTTCAATATAAATTATTACAGCTTTTAGTAATACATTTTTTCAGATTAAACATGTTAAAAAATATTATTGTGTCAATTAAAAATTTACTATAACTACAACTACTTTGATTATGATATTATATTTTTTACAATTAACTTCTTTAAAATTCTGAATTTATTTTAAAATTAATAGTTTAAATGTTAGGAATATTATTCTTTTAATATGTTTGTTATTTATTATGGATCTTTTCAAATTTGGCAAACTGTGGTACATGGACTCGGGATATTCCAACCCAATTAGTAGATATAAATGATTAAAGAAGTATGAATAGAAAACTTAGTTATAGCACTTCAGTCATTATCCATTTATGAATATATAGTACAACCTATAAATTGTTGTTGTATTTTTATGGCTTTATTATAGTACAGAACAAATTTATTGCAAAGGGACTGCTACTATATAAAGCACATGCATTGTTTATGCTTATTCATTTTAATTTTATGATATATCAGCTGGGTATATAAATGAAAGTTTTGTAACAATCAACATGCATGCAAGGATCCATTATATATGTTGAACATATGTGGATTAAACAAAATAAACAAATAATCTATTTTTCAATATAGATGGATTTGACAATCTAAAGATTATTGTGTAAACAAATCAATCCCTTTATTCAATTCTATATCATAATATATTTGTAAATGGAATAGAAAATATTTGACATCATATAGCACCAGAATAAAGTCTTTCAATAAAAAAAAATCAGTTTCCAAGAAATGACCAGTATATAATATATTTATGTGATAAAATAATTGTAACGTCTTCCTCTGTATATAATATTTATAGCTTAAAGTCTATATAATAAGAATATCCGAAAAACTGATAAATGATAACCATGTAATTTCAAATAAATAGGTTCCTAAATACTAATATATATATATATATATATATATATATATATATATATATATATATATATATATATATATATATATATATATATATATATATATATATATATATATATATATATATATATATATGGGGTTTGCTAACGCGCGTACGCCTGTTTTTCAGTTGGTACATTTTAGTAATGTGTACCGGGTTTTAGTAGACAAAAATATCCTTATATATCATGGATTCTAAGTTTTAAAGTTAAGGGTATTTTAATAATTTTAATTCTTAAAACTAAAAAGAAAAAAAAAAGAAACCTCCAAACTCTTACTCACCTCTCTCATTCCTCTCAACGCTTTCTCTTTCATCTTTCTCACTCCAATCTTTTCTCTGTCATTCCTAGTTTAGCCCCAATTGAAAAAATCAAAAACACTTGTCGTTAAACAATCTTACAAAAAAATGATTTTATAATGAGTTTTCATCTTATAATTTTTGTCTTATCTAATTTTATCCAATTTTCACAAGCATAAAAGAATTGGTAATTGACTTGGAAAAAATCAGAAATACTCGCTGTTAAACAATTTCTTACAAATAATGATTTTATAATGAGTTTGTATTTTATAATTTTTGTCTTATCTAATTTTCACAAGCATAATGACATCAAAGAAATTGGTAATTGGCCTGGAAAAAATCAGGAACACTCCTTGTTAAACAATTTCTTACAAAAAATGACTTTATAATGAGTTTTCATTTTATAATTTTTGTCGTATATAATTTTATCTAATTTTCACAAGCATAATGACATCCGAAAGAATTGGTAATTGGCCTGGGGTTTTTTTTAGAGATGATGATTCAACAGATGATGAAATTAGAGAGGTTAGTGAAGATGGTGAAATTGAAGAGATCTTGAATGAACCTTTGTCTGAAGGTGAATATGTCAATGACTCAACTCTTTACGAAGGTAAATTGTTTAAAGGCAAGTGTTTATGATTTTTTTTCAATTGGGGCTACAGTATGGATGACAGAGTAAATGTTGGAGTGAGAGAGATGAAAGAGAAATGATTGAGAGGAATGAGAGAGGTGAGTGATGGTTTGGAGGGTTTCTTTTTTTTTTTTTAAAGTTTTGAGAATGAAAATTATTAAAATATCCTTAACCTTAAAACTTAGAATCCGGTACACATTGCTAAAATGTATCAACTGAAAAACAGGCGTACGCGCGTTAACAAACCCCTATATATATATATATATATATATATATATATATATATATATATATATATATATATATATATATATATATATATATATAATTTTAAACTTCTAAAGAAAATAATAAGTTTGCCAGATAAACCAAGACATTATCAACTTATTTATTTATAAGTTACATTACACTCACTTACGTGTATGAGCGATATACTCTCTCTATGCAATATTAAACTTATTTCTTCATAATTTAAACACCAATTTCCCCACTTGAATTTTACCATTTCAGTATTCTCATATTGCTTAAATAATACACATTTTGTTGGACATATCACCAAATTAATTAACGTATCTGCATGATTTTTCAAAATTCTATAACTTCACTAATTTCACTTAAGTCATACATAGCTTTACTAATTTTACCTAAGCGACTATCATATTATTATTTGAGCGAAATATCCTTAAAGAATAAGAGAATTGCATCAGTTGAGAAATAATGAAAAATGAATAATAGTCCAATTACTGGCTCTTCTTGTCTCTGTCTCCTCGTCAGATATTCTTATATTGCTTTTCATGATTATTATATTTAGTTTCTGGATACTGCAAATTGGAATTGTCTTTGGGCGAAGATGGCAATTAAGGATCCTCTGGATCCACCCGAATCAATTCCAGACTATAATTTTGGACCACTCATATTACATAAGAAGACTAATAGCAATATAATCTCTTTTAAAATAGCTAATACGATTATTATATATATATATATATATATATATATATATATATATATATATAAAACTGAAATTCAAAATTAGTGATTAAATTAAAATTACGCGGATGGATTCACATATTCTGCATAAAACGCGGAAAGTTTGAAAGGTTTCTCTACAGCAAAAGCTTGTTTGGGTCGTAATGAAACGCGTGCTTGCATATGTATGGTTTGGAAAATGAATGATTGAAAGAAGAATTATGTTGCTCTATTATTTGAATATTGTTAACATTATTTGTTAGAGTAAATAATAGTAAAAAAAGAAGCTGAGATAGCGATTATTTGAAAAAGTTCAACAACATTTGTTAATGCAAATTAGTGAAAAGATAATAATTTTGTTTAAGTCATCTACACAAACTTTTTTGTAAGTTAAATTTTTTTAAGACGTTCTTAGCCATTGAATTATGAATATGAATGATGCTCAGGAAAGTTTATTTTCCATATTTTACTTTTGTTTTTGTGTAGTGAAAGTATCTCTCGTGAGAACGTTGGAAAACATCTTTTAAACCCATCATGATATACAAAAGTAGTTTTTTTCATCAAAATTTATTTAAAATAAAATATATTTTCTTGAATATAATGACACAGAAAAAAAAAAGAACGATTTTCTCTTTAAAAAAAGTTTTTAAAATTAAGTAACAATCTTAAAATTATTCTATTTATAAAAAGTTTAATAAGTGGGTTCTAAATCATTCAATGATAAAAGATAACATTAATTTATATATAAAAACATTTACTTCCTATATAATTGAAGTTTATATAAGTCGCGGGCTTGAGTTCTGTTAACAAAACCTTACTGATAACGTTGAGAATAAAAATAAGGTTTATAGAGAGAGATAGATAAAGAAAAGTTATATATACTTTTAGAAGCAAAATTGATATTAAATCATATTGTGTTTATTTTTCTTTACAAAATTTAGGAAAAAATCTCCGGTGTAGATCATAGAATCCAAATTGGTCACTCCAATCCTATAATTTAGGAGGCTAGGTATACAAATATTAAAAAAAATTGATATTTATATTTTTAGTAAAGATATGGTTGTAATGATCATTAAAACGGTACGCAAGACCAATTTTTGCGTTTTCCATGTTTAATAATACTGTCGTGGAAGTTCTTAAAAAATAATAACTCTGTCATAGAAAAAGATTAACCATTTCCACAAGTAAAATTGCAACCAGTTGACTTTTTTTCCTTCTATTAACTTCCAAAATGAAGGCCTTGTTAACTTCTCTTAATTGTTAAACAGAATAATAATCATGGACAAAAAAAAGCAATATTATTATGCTCTGGGTGGGCCCACAAAAAAATTAAATCACAATGATTACGGAAACTATTATCTTAATACTCTCATCTCACATTTTTTTCCCATCCAAAATTAGTTCACCGCACGAATTCATTATTTATCTAAGTCCTGGGAAGTTATTAAAAGAAAAGAAATGCATGATTGAAAGTGATTGTTATAATGCCATGTTTGAAGCTGCAGATTGAAAAGATAGTGAATGTTTTAAAAATTCACTCGTGATAACGAATTTTAGTTATTTATTGAACTATTTAATGGGCTATCCACAATTTGCAATTATTCCAGGTTTATTAATCTTTTCGCCTTTATCAGGCATTAAATAAATTACATTATTGAAACAATTTGTGCTAAATACACTATAAAAATAAAAGAATGAAAAATAAATGCCATTTTATTTTATTTTAGTTTTTGGCATTAGTCCCGTGTGCACATTTTTCGTTTGGCGCGCAATCTCTGTCCCATAGTTTTTAGGTCGTTTAAATAAACTTCTCTATAAAAATTTATATGAAACAAATAGATTCTCTTATAAATTAAAACTAAAATTTTGAAAATATAATTTTAATATTTTATAATACTTTCCATATTTTTGTTTTTAACTTTTATATGTAAAAATTTATTTATTTTTTCTTATTTTTTTATGCAAAAGTTTATTAAAACGTGTCCTCACTCGCATCTACCAGCAGAAAGAATAACCGTAGATTGAGTGAGTCTTGCGAAGATCCGTTATAATTCCATATCATTAGAAATTAGAAATTGTCACAATTAAACGTTATTAACGAGTTGATCTCACCTCACTGAAATGCCCAATTGTCACAATTCTGATTGAAATCATTTCAAGTGATATGCATTTTTCTTTCTAAATTTTGTCACTGGATTAACTACTTCTCTATCAAAACGATTACATCTACCATTTTATTCTCAGTCATTCAAACATACAAGTTGCAACCCCAAATTTGATCATTACAAAGTTTGCAAGGTATAGCTCTGTTACTCTTTTACAGTAATGCTCTAATAATCAGGGATGGCAGAAAACCGGTATCCTTGAGCACCCCTCCATGCATAATATGCGATTCGAGTCTCATAAAATCCTGTATACAGAAATCAAGAAAAATTATGTTTCCAGCAAAAGATCCACGTAGCAGATATGTTAATATCTGCATTGTCCTGGTAGATACAAACTAAATTAAAATTTATAGTTGAAGAAGCATCTCTGGAAAAAAGAAGTGAGACATTTCATGCTCTAGAACAAATGAAACGGGCTAAAAATTACGGAAGAAACATCATTCCGTATATATGATGGAAATAATCCTTAATTCATAATTGTAAACATAATCATAGAGATGAAGATCACCTCTACCCATTCCATGCCCCTCTTATTCTACTCTCATCATTGAATTAAACATCAAAGTATTTTTTTAAGCAAGTAAAGGTGTTAGCTAAAGAAATTGTGTTACAGTATTAATGGCACGTTAATGTCAAGGTAGCATATTTTATGTGATGGCATAGGCAAAGAGGACAGCTGATATGGACCATACTGGTATGCTTCGTATTATATGCAATGATATTATCATCAGGTTAGTATTGGTATGCCACGCTTCTTTGAAACATTTTTAACTGATTCATTGTAAAGGTTTATGATTTGTGAATTATCTATCTGCTAACAAAGAAGTGCATCCAGCACCCCCCATTTCACCAAATTCAATTGAACATTGACAAAATTGGCATGCTTTATGTGTTTCTCTGGGTAAAGATCAAATGCAGTTTGAGCTAAAAAAATCTCTACGGCTCGTAATGCATAACTAAGAACCAATTCGTCCAAAAGGATACTAACTCAAAAATCTCAAAGAGTTGTCACAACCATTAATTTTCTTGTTCTTACATTCATTAAACAAGATACTTAACATACATAATGCATATCACATTCAAGGAATCCAACATACCTGGGAGAAAGCTAAGGAAGCCAAGGGCTAAAAGGCCATATGCTTGAGAACGCTCTCCCCCCATATGACCAGTGAAGATAAAGTATGAAAGAAACAAAAGTCCTGTACCAAGGAATAGCAAGAAGAGTGCAAGGGCAATGGATTTCCAGGGAACTTTATCCAAGGCCTTCGGTGTATAATCAAATCGTGGGTCAAATGGTCTATTAATAGCAATATCATCGTCGTCTGTGGCAAGAGGGGAGTAACGAACACGTCTAGTAGCCATATCTTGCCAACTCCTAAAATTTTTAACCCGAATAAAAAAGAACCATATTAGATTGGGATCTGATGGGAAAACCAGAAACTTTAACACAAGAAGGGATGAAAAGACTTGCAATTAATTGGCAGATTCTTGAAGACTGAAGTTCTTGCAGTCAAGGAAGGTTGTACTGCATAAGAAAAAAAATATTCATCACTTCACCCTACAAAATTCATAAACAACAGAAATACAGAGATACAAAACAATTTCAAGTTTTCAACAACACAAGCTCAGATATTCAATTATGTGACCACAAGAGAATTAAGCGTCAGTTTAGAGAATCTGCACATGTTGCTATCAGGATATCAAGATCGCGAGTCAACTCGTAAACTCGGAGGAATTTACGTTCCCACACCCTCAAACCTAGTTAACTCGGAAGTAGGTGTGAGGTCGAGCAAATTCGAACGAGTTTAGAGTCGATTCAGCGAAGAACGCACCAAGGTTACAATTCCGTTTTTCTCTCTTGCAAGCGTTATCCTATCGCAAGAAAACAGATCCGGGTCGGTGTCTTTCTCAGGTCGTCGTTTTGCTTTTCTACGTTCTCCTGGACAGCCAGCGATCTTATTACTCTGCCGTGTTTCCTTTCTCTTCTCTCGTCGTTTCACAGACACCACCTATACAAATTAGTGGGTTGGGTCATCTTTGGGCTTTAGTATTTATTTTTTGCGAGTTCCAAACATCCATCTCTAAAAATTACATTTTTAATTTTACACTTTCAATTTTTTCAAAATTTTCATCTTAACTTTAATAAATAATATTTTTCTTTTTTATTAAAAGCATTCTTCACCACTTTAATAATAATTTAATTTAATTTAAAATTTAAATATTATTTAATATAATTTAATATTTTAATAATTATTAAAATATAATTTATATTATAATAATAGTTATATTAAAAACTTAAAAATAAAATAATAAAAATAAAAATAATAAAGTAAATAATAATAATAAATTTGATTTAATATATTCAAATATATTAAAATATTAAATTAAATAATTATTAAATTTTAAATAAAAACCAAAATTTTAAAAACTTGTTTACCAGATATTAAAATCCAAAAAATATGCTAACATTTTTGCTTTTTATTTAAAATTTAACAAATATTGAATTTAAATAAAAATTATAATATTATTTATTATATTTTAATAATTATTAACATATGATTTATATTTTTATAATAATTTCATTAAAAGAATTAAAATAATAATAACTAAAATAAGAATAATAATAATGAAAATAAAAATAATATTTCAAATTCATGTATTTAAATATATTAAATTTTATTAAAATATTAAATAAAATTCAATAATTATTAAAATTTAAAAAAGAAAATTTTGAAAAGATATATTAATCGAATATAGATATCCGATAAGCAATGTTTCGGATATCCAATGAATAATTGTTTTTAAAAATTTATTTTTTATTTAAATTTTAATAATTATTTAATTTAATTTAATATTTTAATATAATTTAAATGTATTTATTTTATTTAATATTATTTTATTTGATTTTAAATAAATAATTGTTTTTAAAATTTTATTTTTTATTTAAATTTTAATAATTATTTAATTTATTTCAGTATTTTAATATAATTTAATATATTTAAATATATTAAATATTTTATTTAATATAATTTTATTTTTATTGTTATTATTTTTATTTTAATTATTTATTTTTATATTTTTAATATAACTAATATTATAATATAAATCATATTTTAATAATTATTAAAATATAAAATTATATTAAATAATATTTAAATTTTAAATTTAATTATTATTAAGGTGATGTAAAGTGTTTTTAATAAAAAAAAAAGAAAACAAAAAAAATATTTTTTAAAGTTAAAAATGAAATTTCGAAAAAGTTGGAGATGCAAGATAAGGATGAAATGTTAGAAAATTAAAAATGAAATTTTTGAAAGTATATGATGAGATGTTGGAGATGTCAGATGAAACACTCTTTTTTTAGGCTTTTCTATTTTGGAATCGTTGGGCCTCCCTCACTTCAAGTCCAATGACTTTTTGTTTACGTAAAAAATAATATAAATATAATCAATCAAAGAATAGTTGACAAAAATATTTTACTATTATAAAAATATAAAAACTATTTAAAAATAACATATAATACGATCAACTTTGATAAAAACAATAGTATATAAAAATTATTTATAGCATAATATTTATAAATAGTTTAATCTAATGTTGAATTATTATATTCTTTAATAATATTTTGATATAATTCTTCATGCAAAATAAATGTTAAGAGTTTATAATTTGATTTTACAGGTCTAGTTTATAACACTCTCACTAATTTACCTTAGTTTTCAAGTTTCTGGTATTCAATTTTATGATTAAAATAGGCATGAACTATTTCCAAGTCGAAGAAATCTTTTTAGTGGTATTTATTTACTTTAGCATGATAAACATAAAATAAATTTACAGTCTTGATCATAGGACCATGATCATGCAGGAGTTAATGATAACGGTAATTTTTACCATTATCTGTATTTTTATACCAAATCAATTCTCTTGAAGTTTGAAACCTGTTTAATTCTCTTTTTTATGTAACTTTGTGAATAAGTTTAGTTTAGGTTATACTTAGGGGTTTTCATCACTAATTCCCTCAAATTTGTGCAGGCAAATTGTGTGCATTGGAAGAGTATCAAAACCATCAAAAGCTAGAACCCGGAGAAAAGCTGCAAAAACAATTGTTTAGAAGACACACAAAGGAAATTCTCATGCCTGCGCGCCCCAAAAAGGAGGGTTGAGCCCCATTTGGTTCACAACCCTCGCGCCTGGGCACCCCAGGAAGGGGGCTGAGCACGAGTCTTCACGCAACTCTTTGCACAACTCTCGCGCCTAGGCACCCCAGAAAAGGGGGTTGAGCGCGGCACTTCCTAATGTGGCACCCTATACCTATTTAAAGCTACCATTCAACGAAGGTGGGAGCTTCTTAGCGGCTGAAGCACGAAAACACCATTTTGGACCTTTGGGAGCTAGTTTTGGGCAATGGGAGCTCTCCATTCATCTTTTCTTGGGTCTCCATCTCTTCCATTTTCTTCCATTGTAAGCTCAAGTTCATTTTGTTGGTGAATGATGTAACTATGAAACTTTCTTGTAAATGCATTTGTCTTGAATGAATACAAGCTTCTTTCACTGATTGTTAGTGTTTATTTCCTTTGCTTAAAGCTTGTTGTGACTTGATCAACCATAACATTATTATTTGGTTTGCTTAATGTTGGAAAATATTATGTGAACCTTGAACTGGACTAAACACCTAAAGGAAATTGTATTTAGGGATAGAGTTTGGACCTTTAGTTGTCTTAAATCTCATTTCTTAATGCAAATAAACTTGTTAGGTTTCCAAGGGATTGGAATTTAATGAAAAAGTCTAGGCTCTCTCTATCAAGGAATTGGATTTGAGTAACTTAGTAGGTTGACATGAACATTTAAATGAAGAAGAAGTGATGTGCATTTGCATGAGAGTGTAGTAGGTAAAATCATTCTCCAACATTTTCATTCCATATCATCTTTAATCATTCCATTTCCAAGTGTTTTAATCCCAAAAAGTTCAATTTACAACTTGTGAACTATGTTTATTTTTTTATTGCACCGAAATCACATTAAATGGAGTCATTCTTTAGTCTAAATTAGTTAAGTAATTATATGATTGTTTAGTGTCACACGAGTCTCTTGGGATACGATATCTGGTCTTACCGATTTATTACTTGAAACAATTTGGTACATTTGTCAATGTCTTAGCGGTTATACTAAAACACATAACATGTTTCTCTTATCTTGCTTTTTCTTACTATATACTATATTGTTTCGTGGAGACAAGACTTGTTACAGGTGGAATGTCATGCCACTGAAAAGTTTAATGAAAAACAGGAAAGTGTAGTTGGGACAAACCATGTACAATGTGAGTTGGGACAAAGTATTTTGCCTCAGTTGGAAGGGTCTGAACTCTGGGCTCAAGTTCTCTGTGGAGACAACAACACTATCGTCTCGTTTCGTTATAAAATTGAAAATGATAAATATATTGAATACTCAGTAAATCAACTTTTTTAATAGGTTGAGAGCAATTTTGATTGGACATAGTACAATACTCATAGAAAATGAATTTGTATGCTAGATCCATTTTCCAAACCATAGACTTCAATCAAGAATATTGATCCAAACTTGTTTATAAAAGTAAGAATATATACTTATCTTTTATGATTCAATATGAGAAAAAATTAGAGTTGATCTAGCTGTACTTGCGTGACAGTGTGTGAATCTATAGTTCTTTGAAGTGACTGAAAACAAATACGTTGCTCTCAAATTTGTAACAAGTTCATCGCTAAGAAGAATCTCAACTTTCATGAATATGTCTGTGCATGTGAGTATTAACAAAGCCAGTCCAGGAATTACGGGAATACATAATGTTGGAAAGGAAAGGGAAACCTCTGAGTTTAGTTATTCTTGCAAGCTTATTCCCTTTGTGAATTAATTAAGCAAAGCACATATGCTGAAAATTGTGGCTTCTGGGTTAAGGATTAATCCTTTCCATGATATAAGGAGAGAGAGACGAATGGTTGGATGCAGTGAAGGATCGATGAGGGAGTGATGAACGAGGAACAGGCAGTGAGAAAGAAATTAGAGGTGACAAGGCAAGTAGCCTTGCACATTGAAAAAATGAAAAGGCCATACATATTGGCGAAGAGATATGACTGGGAAGGTTTCAGGAAATTTTTCAACAAACACAAGGATCTGTTGGATAAGCAAATCGATTTGCACCACAGCACAGCTCTTCACTACGCAGCACACTGTGGGAACCCAGAAATGTACAGGGAAATGATCGAGTGGGTGGGTGAGGGTGACATAAAACGTGTGCTGAGGTTGCAGGATGACATGGGGAACACGCCACTCCATGAAGTGGCCTTCACAGGGGAAGTGGAGATGACAAAGAGCATTCTGGAGCACGAGGAGGAAGCTGGGTCGGAGCAGTATCTGCAATTGATAGAGATGAGGAACAATTTGGGAGAAACCCCAGTTTACAGAGCAGCTGCTCTTGGAAAGACAGATTTGCTCAGCTTCTTCCTTCAAGACCGTCAACTTGATCCCAACATTCATTTTCACCGAACCGATAAGATGTCCATTCTTCACACTGCTGTCATTGATCAGTTCTTTGGTCCATCTCTCTCTCTCTCTCTCTCTCTCTCTCTCTCTCTCTCTCTCGTCATTTCAATCATGTCCACCCATAAAATGAAGTTGGTACCATGTTCATGGCTTTTTCAATGCAGGCACAGCTTTATGGCTTCTGAAACGCTATGACTACCTCGCTGATCAAAAAGAAGACAATGATCTCACAACTCTCCAATTGCTCGCAAAGATGCCCACCATGTTTAAAAGTCAAACCCAAATGGGTCCTTTCAAAAATTTAACATACCTTTGTATGTCTTCTCCATCCATATATAATTTACCTTTTCAATTACAGACATGCATATGCATCCAAAATATATTGTTATATTCTATGTTGCTTCTTCTTCTTTTTTGCATATATTCATTATTATTGATTAAAAAATTAAGTGTGTTGGAATTGAGATAATGAATAAAGTCCTAGTTGAAGTTATATAGCAAGTTGTGCTAATAGTTGCAATATGGTGGTGACACAGTGCTTCCTACATTTCAAGATTACAAATACTACTCTCCAAGTAATGGATACACTACAAAAAGGGAAGATTTGGAAAGTGGGAGATACAACATAAATGCAGCATCTTCAACTCAAACGCAGCATGAGGAGAGCATGAGAGAAGGACAAAAACTGGAAAATCACAAGAAAGGGAAAACTGAATCACCTAGAACTCAAAGGAATCTCTCAGGTATCCAATTGTTATGTTAAAACATAAATAACATCTTTGGATAAATATGTATATAAGATTAGTTTTGTAAGAAATTTTTTAGCACACTCTAATTAACTCATTTAATGTTGTTTCTATAATGTATATTTTTTGCAGCTTGGTCAACCGCAGTTTTTTCCCTGCTATGGTATTCCATGTGGAAGCTTCTAGCCAAAGGTGCATCACACATTTTTCCCAAAAAGAAAAACTATTTAGAACATGTTTGGAAAAACTGTTTTATAAAAAAAAAAATTAAAACATTTTTTAAAACTTAAAATTAATTTATAAAAGTTAACTTACATAATTTATTTAAATTATATATTTTTTAGTTTATGATTATTTTTGTATTGGTAAAATTGTTTATGGATAAATTTATAGATAATATGGTTGGAGTTAATTTTTTCTTTCGGGGGGTTTTACTTGTTTGCTTTGTTGATGTTTAGAATGGAAAGAGATTGATAAACTTTGGAGGAAAAAGGAAATGCATAATTTAGCAAAGGAACTAGTGTTCTTGCTAGCAGAAAAAGACTATTCATGGCGAAATACTACTGTAGCATGGGATAGAACAGTTTCGACAGGAAGATCACAACATGAAGAAAAGCCGAAAGAGAAAAAAAGTGAACAAGAGGAAGAAAAGAAACAAGAGGATGCAAGAAAACCCACTACATATACTCCCTTGCTTATGGCAGCTTGCAATGGAATTACAGAGATTGTTGAATTAATAATTCATTTTCATCCTCATTCAATTGAGCATGTCAGTGAAGACGAGCAAAACATATTATACATGGCTGTCAAACACCGCCAGAAGGAAATCTATCGAATCTTAAAGAAACTGAAAATGGTGAGAAGTCTTGCTGGAAAAATAGACAAGGACAATAACACTGTCCTTCATTACACTGCACAATTTCAAGGGGGTTCCCAACCTGGTTATGCTATGCAGCTGCAAGAGGAGTTGCATTGGTTCGATGTAAGTATCCTTTTCAATTTCTCATAATCAGAAATTATTGTATCTCTAATTATTTACTGTGTGCACTCATCATAATAATGCAGCGCATAGAAAAGAGACTCCCTTATCATTATACCGTTCACAAAAACTTAAAGAACCAAACAGCAAAGGAACTTTTTGTGAAAAAGCATGCATCACTCCTTAAGGATGCTCGTGAATGGATAAAAGAAACTGCTCAATCATGTTCTGCAGTAGCTGTTCTTGTTGCCACTGTTGTCTTTGCAGCAGCATACACTGTCCCTGGAGGCACAGATGACGATGGCATCCCTAGATTCCTTCATCACCCCATATTCTTGGTCTTCACAATCATGGATATTGTGGCTCTTGTAGGTTCTCTGGCTTCTGTGATTATGTTCCTCTCAATCCTCACATCACCCTGCGAGATGTGGGATTTTCGAAAGTCTCTCCCTCGAAAATTGATGGCAGGTTTTGCCTTGTTGTTCTTCTCCATGGCCACAACAATGCTAGCATTCAGCGCCACAATTTTGATCAACATCAAGTTAGATGGGAACACGTGGACTTCAACTTTGACATATTGTGCAGCATTCTTCCCTGTATGCATATTTGCATTGGTGCAGTTTCCTCTATTCATGGCCATCAAAGGATGTACTCGTAGCGTCATTAGGAACCTTAAGAAGATCATTCCTCGCTTTATGCTTAAGTTGGTCAAAAGGAGAAAGAAACTGTGGGACATTTGACTACTGTGCCCTCTCCCCAACCCTTTTTCATTTTCTTCACATTTTTTTTTCTTCAACCGTAAATTATTTTTGTTGTGTACATTTATTATGTTACGTTACTTTTTCAAGGTTGTGATCATACACTGTATATTTGTATGGATTGTTTAAAATAACCACCATTGGACACAGATGTGCATGAATTAAAGCACATCTTATATTTTCTCTAAACTCAAATATGAATAAAATTCTAATACTTGATGAATTTAAATATACATAAATTTCAACTAATTCAACTTTATTTAAATTATTTGAATTGCATTCTTCTGTTTAAACATGAACATCATTTTCAATAAATATTATTGAAGATAATCCAGAAAATAGATTTTTATTTTTAGGAAATCAAGAACATTAAAAGAATCAATTGTCATTCTTAAAAAAATTAGATAATCATCGCTATATTTGAGCCTAAAATAAAAAATCTTTTATCGTAATATACAAGAATTAGCCATCGATGATGGGGGCTTTTAGGTATTCAAACCAAACATTTTTAATTAGTCATCTGGTTTAGTTACTCCCGATCTTTTCATGCAACTCTCTTCGTCTAGTCATGCGGTTTTTTATTTCCAGAAAAATTGTTTATGCACCCCATGTACATATAAAGAAAAAAAATGGTTTTATAAACGATATGGTGTGACAAAAAGAAAGAAAATAAGTATGATAAGTGCCTTTCAAAAGAAAATGAATGCATATCACTGTCATTTTTTATATATAGAAGTAACATTACCTTGAAACAATTATTAATATCATCAAGTCAATGTTGAATAGGTTACATTATGAAATTTATTAGCCAAATATTATCAATTGTTAATTAAAATAAAAAATATAAATAGTTGATAAACCTTGTTATTAATATGGTTGAGGAAGTCAAGGCTAAAAATCATCAAAGGCAATTCTAGCAAAATAAAATTAAACATAAAGCAGGTCACCAATCCCTCCATCTTGATCAACAAAGTGTAAAATATCACATCTGGATAAATATTTACAAGACAAATAATGACGCGATGGTTTACAGTGAGTGTGACTTAGAAGCTGTACAAAATATGTACTTAATGGCAATGTCCAGTGAGCGAAAGGAATGATGTTGAAGCATTGAATCATCCATCAACCCTGGAATAGAGATCAGCAAGTGCACGGTAGAGAATGGCAGCAGCAGGTGGCCTAGGCAACGAGCCAAGTATGTCTGTTGCAGCTATAGACTGGCTGCCATAGAAACGGGAATTTTCTTGCGTGCGAGTAGTCACCATACTCCCTTCTAGTGAACATCCAACAAATGCACCTGCATGTAGTAATATTGTCGTCAAACACTATACTATAAAACTAAAACAAAATAGACTCCAGTCAAGTCACCTAAGCAAAACCTCCAAACGAAACAGAGAACCATCAAGTTCATTCGATTCTAGGTATAAAGGTTACATAAATATTAACTACATAACATCAACCTAAGAAGTTTACGAGCGAATCTGGTTTTTGGAGATTCACTGGCAGCATGCATGCTTGTAATCGCTAAAATACAAGTTTCAGTGGGTAGTGTTAAGTGAGAAACAATCGGGTCCCAATGAGCCTTCCAAGGGTTTCATACTGAAGTCAACTTTAGCCATCATGTGGTGACAAAAACCTAAAGAATATGTGAAGAGGTAAGAAAGAAAAATAGAAGGGAGGAATCCTTGTTGATTCGCTCTCCTGTTTTCTGTTGCAAAGTAACCAATTAATTAAGAAGTTGGGCACGTCAATGCCAAATGGGCTACCCTTAAGAAAACCTTCTGCCTAATTGCTCACTTAAGAGAGGAACATTAGCAGCACACATATCTACCGAGGAATTTTATCAACAAACCGATACACAGAAAATTACGACAATGATAGCATCTTCAGTAACTAAAGTTTTCACAAACAGCATTGCTATAGTTTACAGCTATTCCAATTCAAATATAAATATTCATATGAAGTTGATGAAAACAAGAATCGTATTTCTATAGGAAAAGACTGCAGATTATATTGAAAGTCAAACTTACCAGACTAAGAAAATTTTACATAGAATAACGAAAGACAAGATCCAGTTGCATACAGTTAAAGGAACCAAGGCTTTCAGTACAACACTACATGATCAGAAATAGCATACCTTTACTGCAGCTGTAGGTATAGCAAGCAGCATAACCACCATCACCAGCTCGAACATCAGCTTCAACTGATCTACCAACAATGCCTACTGCAGCACTCAAACCAGCTCCAAGTGAAACATGCATATTGCCACTAAATGTCTTGACAGCATCATCTGTTCTCAAGACAATAATGAAGTCTGTCAATTCTCCTCCGGCCTGTGCAGTAAACAAAACAAGACAACACTTCAGAATGTATAGAAATAAATAAATATCAGTAAAACCTTGAAATGTCCTACATTTGTATCGAGTAGGAAGTCAGAACCAGTGCTTGGTACAGTTGAGGAGTCAATGGAATAATATCTTTGCGGAAATTTAGCTATTGTGAAATATATATTTCAATAAACTTATTGGATATTACTATGTAATTCTAGAGCCTAAACAAAGTAAATGTTATGGTGTTACAGTTGACTGGAAACAGTATGCACAGCATATAGTAACAGATTTTCGCAATTGATCCACAGTCATTCAAAAGCAAAGCTATTGGTAATTGCAGTGTTTGGCCAATATTGTTACAGAATGGTTACTTCACCTGAGCTCCCCACCCTACACCAAAGGTGGACACAGCAGATGGAGCAGACCATGAACCATCTTCCCTTCGTGCAATCACAAGTCCTGTTCCAATGTTATACGTAACCACCACTCCCACTCTAACCACAGTGATAATTGCAAGGCCTTTTGCTTTTCTTAGAATGACATCTGGAATTGACTTCTCGGGCTTCAGAAAACCAATCTGCAAAAGTGAAATTCTGGATAAAGTAAGTTTTAGCACAAAATAATGCAGTAGGTCTCCACATTCACAATACTGGATTCTCTCGTTCAGATCAGCATTAGAAAGTTCTTTATTCATGTAAAGCCCATGATTAGAAGCACCAGTCATAAATGTTTGCTGCTTCAACAATTGAAATCGATACCTGATTATATGCCTTGATAGTGTTAGTTGCCTTGTAAATTTCACATTCCATGGACTGCCACCAAGGAAAATTAACCCAAGATCTCAAAGTGCTCAGATCTGTCAGGTCATGGGTTGGCAACTGAGCAGCATTGCTTACATGATCCATTAAATAAGGCTGTACAGACTCGAGTCGGACACAGCATACATCACATACTCTTTGGGGGTCAGAAACTCGGAATTTTGATGGCAACAAGCTCCTTCCTTTAGAGCACTCACCACAAAATATTCCTCCACAAAACCGGCAGTGATGTCGAGAGCACATGATGGGATGAAACCTCACCCCACAAAGCATACAAGAAGAAGCAGCACTATCAGCTAACCACTTTGGGGGCTCGGCTTCTAATAGTTCCTTCACATTACCAAAATTGGCCTCTGTGAGAGTTTGTGCCATCTCTCTCCAAGCTTGTTCAAGTAGTACACGGCTGGATATCCATGAAAAATTACACATATTAATATCTCCTGATGACAAAGAAGTCACTTTTCCCCGAGCCACAAGTAACATTTCTGCTAGCACATCCCACATAGTCAATTCCCTTTCATCTCCTACATATTGATTCCACCCCAAGTCCTCATCAGGAAAATAGCCACCGTTTGAGTGAAAACCTTTGGCCCACTCTTTATGATCATCTTCTAACATAGGTGGAACTGAAACTGGTATCCACACTCCAGTATCTTCCTGCAGTGGAGTATCGTAATAGAAGTACCTTCCCTGCTTCTGAAGATTAGCTGAAGACTCCATATCTTCGTTATGGTTTTCCAATTGTTTTTCGGGGAATTCAGGATACAATCCAGAAGAATTTATAGAGTACCGTGCAGTACTATCAGAGGAAAAAGAATCAGAATACTCTTTAGTATCGCAACTCCTCCTCCTACCACCGACCTCATCATCCTGTCAATAATATTAAGCACCATGAACAAAATCAAACATGGAGCCCCAAACTATATCCAAACCCAAAGGAAAAATCGATATAATTTTAACTATAAAGTAACATATTAATTTAATATTTGCAGATGATCCATGAATAATTCCCTTATTCCCCTCTCTCTTCTGGTCTCACTTTCAAATGCAACATGAACACATCAACCCCCCTCCAAAAAAAAAAAAGATATTAAAGGTCAGATTCCATACATACAGAGACAACAAAAAATACAAAATA
This sequence comes from Vigna angularis, assembly GCF_016808095.1. Lineage (NCBI taxonomy): Eukaryota > Viridiplantae > Streptophyta > Magnoliopsida > Fabales > Fabaceae > Vigna > Vigna angularis. The sequence continues at coordinate 33,942,012 of NC_068975.1, read as the reverse complement.
GCGCAGGAATTTCCAATTCCCTAAACAAAAACATATGCGTATAATCTAGTCAGAAAAGGAGAAAGTTTACCTGAGGAGAATCGGAATTGGATATCTGGTCCCTAACGGAGAAACTAGAAAGCCTTTGTGATAAATTTTCCACAGCTTGCGCTTTCACCTGATTCTGATGATCCAAGATTTTGCCCTCCATTGGCAAACCTAGAACAAACACCAAAATAGGGCATGTATGTGCGTATAATATCTGCAATTATTATCAGAAAAAGAAAATTTTGCACCACTGAATTGGAAAAGAACGAAAATCTGAGAGGAAAGACGAAAAGGGTTGATGATAGAATTGGAATTAGAGCTTCGATGGCGTGTGATCAAAACAGAGCTCCCCCTAGGTTTTACGTCTCCCTTGCGTGCTGCCCTGAATATTATATTTTCGAGTTTCCTATCCTCGTTGTATTTTTTTTATTTGCCACTGTTATTTTATCCACGTATTTTATTTTTACTTCGTTTTAGTTTTCCTTTTAGTTTAAAAACTTATTATCTTTTTCATTTTTTAAAATTTAAAATTCGAAGTGAAACTGGTTTCATTTCTTCAATTAAAAAACCATTTTATTTACATTTTCAATTTTTAAAATTGAAATTATTTTTAAATTTAAGAAATCAAAACTAAATTTCAAAGACAAAAATATAATAAAGGCACTGTAAAGAAAAGCATAATTTTTTCCATGTCACCTACATTTTTTAGTTTTATTGGTCTCCATTTTAACAATAAAGTGTTAAAATAAAACCCTTTTAAAGAAATAATAATAATTTATTTTTGAAATTTCTTTTTATTAACCATTTTACAGTGATAATAAATGAAAACAGAAAGTTATTCAAATGAATACACGAATAATAATTTTTAAACAGTACATCTTAAATTCTTTAATCAACTGTTTATATTAAAAATAAAGTAATAAAATATGAAAATTAAATTCTGACAGAAAAACAAAAATCTAAACAGAAGACCGGAAAGAAACCAACAGGGTGCAAGGTTGTAACGGAGACCAAGAAGTTTGTTAAGAAACAACTCCTTTTTCTGCAAAGGAAACAGCCTGAAACTCCTGGAATTTAGGCATTCTCCACCCAGTTTCCCAACAAGTTACCTGTCCAAATACATGGTCTCAAATGGATACAACAATTAAATTCGTATTATAAATAAGTTTAATAAAAGGAAAATGTTTGGAGATGACAAATTAAACTCGATAGATGGGGTTATTGAAAGACCCTGGAAAATAACGTACGTTGGAGTACGCGTGGCAGCTGGAGAACGAGGCACCTCAACAGCGTACGTGGCAGCAGCAGGAAGGAGCATTCCATCAGCAGACGCCAGGTGTCACGCTGCATGGAGTCTGGAGTGGGGAAACGCAGTGCAGTTTGCGTGTCACTCGGAGAGCGCGACAGTTCATTAGCGAACGCCAGGTGTCACGACGAGAGGAGTCTGGAAAGCGTTAGTGGAATGCACGTGGCTGACGAGGAGCGGACGTTCGTTCGGCACTGGAAACAAGACATGCTTTCTCAGAAAAACCCATCTCTCGCTCTACACGCATACTCCTTTCATAATTCTGGAAAATTCTTTCTCTCCTCTTTCTCTCTACGACTTCCCCACATTCTCTCTAAGATCACCACCGTCTCATCTCCTCCGATCACGATTCCGACACCATAGAAGGACTCCTGGTGGCAAGGATTGCAAGAAGAACCGTTCGGTTTCAGAAGCTGAAGCTGATTTGATTTGGAAGAGATAAGGAACCTTTGAGGGTAGAAAAACGTTAGTGGGACGAAGCCACAAAATCTTAAGTTTAAGAGGAGTTGCAGTACGGATCCGGGTAAGGGAAGCTTATATGTTTAATTTATACTGTATGTTATATGATCTGATGTGCATGTATGAAATGTATGATGTTTGAGCTGTATGGACGACTACTGTTATGGAAAATGATTTCTGATCTTGCTTGATCTGCATGTTGGTTTGATACGTATGAAAAATGGATGTTATGGTGTATGAAATAAATCTGTATGTTGATGTTGAATATGAAGTTACTGGAATGAATGTTATAAAGTTTATAAATTGAAAATCATATGAATTATACAGTATAAGTTTAAATGTTTGAAATCTGGAAAATTTTGTTAAGATTGAAAAATCTAAAATTCATATCATTCCCTATGATAAATGACGCTCGTCACCGTACGGTCTTAGACCGTTCGGTTTTCCTTAAAATAACTTAGAAGGGAATCCTTTCATTTGGAAAGAATTCCGCTCGAGAACGAGCGTCCCCAATTTGGTGTCTGAGCGTTCGGTTCAGCTCAGTTATATAAATATTTGAAACTTTATAAATACGTAACGCTCGGTCTTCAACCGAAGCGTTCGTCTTAAATATCGTTCGGCCTCATGTCGAACGTTCGTCCTGAATATCGTTCGGTCTTATACCGAACGTTCGTCCTAAGTAGCGTTCGGTCTTATACCGAACGTTCGTTCTAAATAGCGCTCGGTTTTATACCAAGCGTTCGTCCTAAATAGCGTTCGGTCTTATACCAATGCGTTCGTCATAATTTATGCTCGGTCATCTACCTAGCGTTCGCTTTAATGTAGCGTTCGGTCTTAAACGAACGCTCGTCCTTGTACTGGATTTCTTAACGAACGTAAATAGCGTTCGTCCTAAATGGCTAGTGATTGTATATTGGCGCGTTCGGTCATTGACTGGCAGTCGTCCCATTTTAACCAAAAGTTCCCAATTTAATTAAGTATTCCTCTTAAGGTATATTCCTCCGAGTTGAGTCAACCTGACCTCTTGGTATCTAAATTATTGAGAAAATGGTCTTATCCTTTTGGAGTTTTTCTGATTATTATTGGAGTCCGTATAAATTCTGATTTTTCACATTCGTCCTCTTCCATCATAAAGTTGAACGTTCGTCTTTTTAAGAATGTGGAACACAGAATGAAAATGTTATGAATAAGAACTACTAAGACGTGTGAACACTATATTACATGATTGTATGATTATGGAATTTGGACGAGCGTTCCAGGGTGGAACGTCTCATGTATGTTGGATATTAAATTGGTAAAGTATGACTGTGGCTATTGCTAATGCTGGCTTGGTCCATCCTGATATTCCGTGATACTCATCTTCACGTAGAAGGGGGTAGTCATGTGTGGGAATGGCAGGAGGTTCTTCGTTCATCGCTTAGATATGGGCGACGGACTGACCTCGAGTGGCAGCTGATTAGGTATATCCCGGCTACTACACCACTCGGGTGCAAGGACGCCTGTAGCTACACGGTTCATACAGTCCGGACGGTCGGTCTTATATATATATATATATATATATATATATATATATATATATATATATATATATATATATATATATATATATATATATATATATATATATATATATATATTCCCATGTTACATTGTGTTAACTTGTATGTGTATGTGTAAGTTGGAATGTTGAACGTATATGTTGAATGTATGAATTAAATATTATAAGCTTACCCTTTCCTTGCATTTTTCCTTGTGTTGTCCATTGTATCTGTACGTTCGTCCTGTCTTGCAATGATCATCCGTGTGGATGTGAGCAGAAGGAGAAGCCACTCCAGAGGACGTGATCGAGGGAGAAGAAACTTAGTTGAAGTGGAAGTGAGAGCGGAGCAATAGGACGTTCGTCTTTCATTTTTGTTTAGAGCGTTCGTAGATGTTTAGATTGTAAATAGTAACTTATGAGGACGTTCGGTTTTCTTTTCTTTTGTAAAAACCGTTCGTCTGATTTAATTCCTGTAACTTTGATGCGCTCGTTATTTTTGTACTGGAGTCGTTCGGCTCTTAAATTTCTTTTAGGAATATAAAGACTGTTCACTTCACTGTTAATTGTAATTAATTCTGATTAATAGTAATTACTATATTTTGGGATGTTACATTAGTGGTATCAGAGCAGTTTTGTTCCTTGAAGGAACACTGTAGGTTATGAGCATACTATACTTTTGCTGTGTGCTCAACGTCCGTTTGATGAATGATTCAAACTCCTTAAAAATCTATTAATCATTGTTTTCTCTGCTTCTCAGAGAACTGATGGCACCAACACCTCCTTCTCAACCAACCGAACATGATGCATCTGATCACAATAGGCTATTGAAATCAGTAATAGGAGTACTTCAACAACAGAACGCTGCATTAGAGCAGCAGATTACGATCGTTTTACAAAATTTGGAAGCCGCACGTGCCAATTCTGAAGCGACCCAAAGACAGCTAGTGGAGATCCTAGAAATCACTGAGAATATTTCAGGAACATCCACTTCCTCTGGGAATAAAAGGACCGAGTGGAGTTTGGAGAGTTTCCTTCGACATCATCCATCTAAGTTCAATGAAAAATGTCTTCCTGGTGAACTAGAGAAAGTCAATGAATTAGAGAAGAACGTGACAGTAGTGGAGCAACACATGAAGCAGCAACAGCAGGTTGTAAGAGAAACCACATCTTCAAGGAATAATACTAATTCAAGAAGGACAAGGAGGACGCCCTACGCTCGTACTGAATTACCATCTATTTCTAGTGGTTCTCAGGCACAACCTTGGGTTGCTGCCAATCGGTCTGAACAGAAAAAGACCATAAAATGTTTTAAGTGTGGAGGACCACATTTCCGGTCATCGTGTCCTCAACTAGTGGAAGCAAAAATATTGCCTTCAATGTGGGGGAAGCGGACATGTCAAGAACGAGTGCAACATGGGAGAACGAGCAGGGTTGGGGCCACCAAAATGCTGGAAGAGGTCAACCAGGAAGAGGTGGCCGAGCACAAGTGGGATGAGTCTATGTCTTAACGGACGCTGAAGCAACGAGCTCAGGTACGCTCATCACCTGCACTTTCTGGCGGTATGAACTACTCTACTGTACACTGTTTAATTATTTTGATAAGGAGGCTATCCGGTCTGATAATGTATACACCAGCAATTGAATTAGTTTTAATATCCGACAGTGAGATAGATGCTTATTATTATATTAGTGAGAGTGTCATTTTATAGGATTGACTAACTTAGGAGAATACTTCACGAGAACGGTGTGTCGGCGTTCGGTTTCTTTTAATTTAGACCCTTCGGTAGCAAGAAGGTAACCGAACGGTAATAGTAGATGCTTGGACTGATGAGTCTTCCTAAAGCGGCACCACAGCTATCTACTCAGAATAAGAGTTCAGTCTCGTTCACACTTATGCTAGGTGTTAGATTAACATCAGTAACTTTTTACAAAATAGCCTTTACCTAGTGGATGGAACCCAAGAACCAGTTGAATGAGTTGAACGTTTCATTAGGTAGTACGCACGTTTTACTAGCGTACAAGAATGATAAATCAGAATGAAACATTTGAGAGCACTGCTAGGAATGTTAAGGATAAGAAGAAGTGTGAGTGGAATTGTTCAAAGTGTGAATTACTGGATGAGCAAAGTACAAATACTAGGGCGTGTGTAAACAGTGATAAACCGAGAGTTGGGTTGATTGAGAAGTTTTAGGCACTTAACATGATACGAACGTTATTAGGGGCTTAGGTTGGGAGTAGGAAGTGAAGCGTTCGGTAGAACAGATCGAAAGTGAGTAATGAGCAGATTTTGAGTTACGAATGGACGGTGTGTTGAAAGTTCAACTAAGAGATTTTGTCCTTTATAGTGATTTGGGAGATGGATTTTTGTAAGGTCATCGCGATCAATTTAGTAGCTGGGTTTATAAGCAGAAGTAACTAGGTTTATGTGTTATAGTGTAACACGTTAAAATGTAAAGGTAGAACTTTCGAGATCGCACAACAACAGGGTAGGGTTACCTAGAACTTAAGCCAATTACCTTTGTCAATCGGTCATAAGGTCGAGGTACTATTAGAGTAACTGAGGGTATACTGACCAAGAATTTTTGCTTTATGAGCATCGGTTTGAGGACTTAACGATAATGATGGTTTAACTCCACAGTAGGTAAGCGGATTGATTTCTTAGAATACAAACTGGTAGCAATTCTGGTAGAATTTTTTTAATTCATCTCTAGGTTCCGTGCAGCCAATGAAGAGTAAGTTAGGTATCCGGTTGAAGAATTATCCAGTTATCATTCTGAAGGAATGGCTCGACGAGTAAATCGATTCTGACGTTCGCATATTTGTACAAACGTCTGCTTTGAATCAATTAGGGGTCAGAGATAAAAATTACCTTTAGTATAGATAAAGAAGAAAATCCTAGTAAACGATCTCTAAGAATCCTTCTTTTTCTACGCTAACCAAGAAATTCATTACCTAATCTAAACTTAAAATATTTGATACTATACTTCAAATTATATTTATTCAGTTTCTTGTTGTAAATCGTTTGGTTTTGTCTGATCATTTGTGGCCAAACATTCTCTCCCTTTGAGCGTTCGGTTATGAACGAACGTTCGTGTCTTTTGACTGCTCGGATTCATTCGTTCCTTATCGTTTGACCCTTTTCGTTCGTTCCTTATTGATTCGTTCCTTATCATTCGCTCTTTTCATTTCGTTCATTCTTTATCGTTCGTTCTCTATTTTTTTTTATTATTATTTATCTAGCGTTCGCCATTTTTGTCCTTCACTTGGATTAGCTATATAAATATTGTAACTGTCTTAGTTTTCAATAATAATTTTTCCTTGATAATCATATTACTCGTTATGTGTTTTCTCTCCTCTATTTTTCTGATTTCTTCTGTTTCTTTTGTAAAAACCGTTCGTCTGATTTAATTCCTGTAACTTTGATGCGCTCGTTATTTTTGTACTGGAGCCGTTCGGCTCTTAAATTTCTTTTAGGAATATAAAGACTGTTCACTTCACTGTTAATTGTAATTAATTCTGATTAATAGTAATTACTATATTTTGGGATGTTACAGTTATTATCTCTCTTAAGTTTGTAATTTAATTTAATTAGGTAGCCTCTAGTTAAAATTCGTCCTTACTATATTTATATTAAGAATGTGCTTAGAAGAGAAACTTCTCTTCTCTTGAATCTGAAATTGAAAAATTATATTTTTACATATATGCATATATATTACCGCGAAAACATTGAGGCATCCTAAAATATTCATAAAATGTTAAAGCACAACAAATAATATGGACAAAAACCAGACAAAAATAAATAGATTATTTTAGAAAATGTTTTTATTATCATTTACAAGGAGATTTTCTTCTTGTGTGTCCATATTTATTTTTTTAATTTTATCTTTTAGATAAAAGTTTATTTTATAATTAAAATAACTATTTTATTATTTTTATTTTTTAAGTGACTAATTCTTTAAATTTAACCATTTTTTAAAATTTAACAATTTTATAATTATAACATTACCTAATGTAAAACTTTTTCTTTTTCTTCTTTTAAAAATAAACTGAAATTTTCTTGCTCTTATATTCAAAATATTTTTCTTTGCTCTAGTTTATTAAAAAAAAATTTCAACCTCATCTCCTTGTGTTGGATATGTCCTAAACTAGTTAAAGATAAACACTTGATTTTCTTTCATCGAGTCACTCCACTCGTATTTTCTTTCATCGAGTCACTCCACTCGTAAAGTCTCTATCTTCTTTTGTAGGTGACTAGGATGACAACGGGTCGGGTCGGGCACAGATAGTACCTATCCACGACTCGACTCGTAAAAAAAAATCCAATCCATAACTCGTCCGCTACACGCACGGGTACCTGCATAACAAATACATGCGGGTATTTTAAAACCTGCGGGTACCCGCAGATACCCGCAAAAAATTAAAAAAAAAATATTTTTTATTTTTTTAAAATAAAATTTAAATAAATTTATAATATATATATATATATATAATATAAAATAAAGTAAATATAAATTTAAATTAAATTTAAATTAAATTTAACCTAATAAAATATAAATTAATTTTATTTTTTAATTAAATTTAATTTAAAATAATAAAATTTAATATTTTATTATTATTTTTTGCGGGTAGCGAATACCCGCGAGGCAGATAGTTTAATACCCGCACACGGCCCGTTTAGAAGCGGGTATTAAAATACCCGCTACCCATTACCCGCGGGTATCTATTATACGCGGATATCAACTACCCGCAACGGATGATACCCACGAGTACGAGTATTTTTGCCAACCCTATATGTGACTTTTAAAACTATCTAAAGTCTTTCCTGTTGAATGTAAACCCAACATAACAATTGGGTTAGTAGTTCAAAAAAGTTTATGTTATGGAACCATTATAAGATCTCGAAATCTTTAAGCCTTTTGAAAGGGATATAATTTATCTAACACGACAAGATGAGAGAAGCTAACATTTATCATATAGTATATGCATACTTTCTTCTATTTTTGGTTGCTTTTGCACCAAAATTTGTGATATGGTATAATTTTTGTAATGCATGATATATATTTTGACCCATGAGTTAGATTAATTTGTCTTGATGTGTGTACTATTTTGCTTTATTTCGTTAGATATTTTATATATGAGAATTAGAATGAAGAGTTATAAGATGTGAGATTGGTCAATTTGGTACAAATTGGAAAATGCAAGTGAAATAGGTAAAGAAAAGGAAATGGTGAATTTAAAACACTATTTCTAGTGTTTGTCATGCTATGAGGGATGTTTTCATAACACTGAGCATCACTCAAAAATTCCAAAATATTCCAAGTCAAAGAGCATTTATCGTGTAGAGCTTTAAGCAATATTTTTCATCATAGGTGCTACCCAATTTCCTATTATGTGTCATCTTCACAAAATGATGATTCTCGTTTTATTAACGATAGAATAAAGCTAAAATTTTAACAAGAGCTCTAAACACATAGTTCTTTACTTTGACTGGTCGAAACTTAAATTAGAGGTTTGTTTTTCTAGTAAGGTTTCCATTAATTATATTATTGACAGTTTTACCTTTGTTTTTCTTTGAGTATATACTGATTAATTATCCTAATGGTCAAATCTTTATTGATTTTAACATCAGAAAATATTGTAATATTCAAGTTTGACCGAACTAGTCATTCAGATAAATAAATGATATAAAACAAAAACTTGAACTTTAAAGAGATATGTTAAACAGTAAACAAATAATATTAACCTCGTAACAAAAATGGAATGTATTAATAAAAAAGGTAACTTATAATTACTAAACATATATTTTTTCTATGATTAAAAATACAATAAAATTATAATTATAAAAACAAATACAAATATTTTAACAGTTTAATTATATATAATTTTATTTATTTTGTAGATGATTTTTATTTATTTAATTTATAAAAAAAATTAAATTTTAAAAAAATAATTAAATTTTAAAAATCAGTTAAAAATTGTAACTTGAAAAGATAAAAAAAAAGTGAATACCAATCTTCTTTATAAAAGTATATACTACGTATTTTAAATCCCAACGCTTTAGTTTAGTTTTTATCTTTTGCCATTTATACAAATAACTATTTCGTGATGATCATCTCAAAAAACAGATACAATGTCGCTACATGGAAAGCATTGTGGTTTTTATTATATATTGGATTAAAACAAAAACAAGGTTTCTTGTGTTCAACGAAATTTACCGGTCACGTCAATGAAAAAAACGACATCTACCAAGAGGTAGAAAAATTCGTTTTGAAAAATTAAAAAAAAAAAATCAAATATGCGTCAAATATAAAATAGCTTTTCAAACTCAGTTCTAATTTTTGCTTTGTATGGGAGCTTTACCAAATTCAAAACTTTGAGATTTTCATTCCTCCATGGCGTTCTCCCTCAACCAGCAGTTCACTTTGGTGTCAACCTTTCTTCTTCTTCTTCTCCTAAACGCTTCTGTCTGCGAATCCTCTCACGGGTTCTCCAGATATGGTGCTAGAATTTCCGGGGATGGTTCCAGTCGGCACCTGTTGGAGTCCAGGAACACTCAGCACCCCAACAACTGTGGAGAATTGGTGGCGCAGTCTCAGTGCTCGAGGAACTCAAAATGCAGCTGGTGCACCAGTGAGGACCTTGATGATATGTGTTTCAGCAAATCTGAGGCGTGGAGGTTGCCACAACAGGTTTACTCTTGCACCTTGATCCGGTGAGATCCATTCTCTTTTGTTTTTTTTTTTTCTCTGGGATCTCTGCTACCCTAAAGTGCAATACGTGAGCTGCAATTCGTACGAAGTCGTGAGTTGATGGAGGATGGTGATGTTGTAATTGTAACTTTTGTGGATTTGTTCATTCGGTCTATGATTTGTCAGATTCGAACCATGTTTAGGATAGAGGAACAGAAGGAGAGGACTTTGTTTGATCTTTTGCTGAGTAATTTTGTTTTCTAACTTGATTTTTTTTTTATGGCGAGCTACTGACATTCCAGAAGCTTCTTTGCGATGAGATTAATGTTCATCAATTTTTCCTTTAATGTGCTAGTAATAACGAAATCCCATTGATATTAAGGTGAAGATGTGATACAAAAGATAAAGCACTTAGCTCTGTATATTGTAATGATATACTTCTGATAATAATTAGAATAAGGACACGAGAGATTAAAATGGAAACTATTCCTAAGAGATAAATTAGGATACCCTAAAACAACATGGAAGCTTCAAACAACAACAAAGAAAAATCAAGATTAAAAGATGTGGAAGTGTAATAGGGGGTGGAGGTTCTTAACAAGTGGGCTTTTAAGTCTAACAAATTTCTATAGATAAATAACTCACAGTCGTAAGAAATGAAATTTAAATCTAATTTAATCTTACAAAACCAATTTAGTAAGATTTGCATCCATTCAATAAAGATAGAAAAGACTCATTGTGCCTAGGATTAGGGACCAAGCTGGACTGCATTTGAGACGGAGAGTGACAAATGATAATGGCCGGAATGGAGCGGACAATATTGAGTTGTATCTAGAAATAAAGGCCAACAGCACCTAACTACTTCTAGAGGCTGTTGAAGCCGAACAGCTTCAAACCGCCCTCCCCATTGCTGTGCTATCTTTTAAAAAGATTCATACAATAGTTAAAATATCAACAATCCAGCTATAATCACAAGAAACAGCTGAAAATGTCAAATCAAAAAGAGAGAGCGAAGATGGCAAAACACAGTCCAAGAGAGTCAATTAGACATCAGTAAGACTAACAATGATGGTTGGACGTGATCAAAGATTGTATGGTAAGTCCAACAATGGCAAAGAAGGAAAACTCTAGGGAGGACAATTAAACATAGGCCTAGCAGATTCCCTAAAAAATACCTATATGATGGAGAAGAGGAATTACACACTAAATGAATCTAAATCCAGGTTTGGATATTTATCAACAAAAATTTTGTGGCAACAGCTGCAGGTACAGATTTTACTAATCAGTCATCTTACACTCGCCCATATTTAATATGTTATTTTTAAAATAAAACTAATATTACACGTGCATCCCTATATAATTTTATGATCACAATTTGCAAATCTTGTTTTAACAATTTACTGTTTCACAATTAAAATGTTGTATTGAAAATTGTAACTTCTTATTGCCACCGTTTGACATATTTGCCGTTGTGCCTATGTCACAACGTCATTGCAAGGTCATTCTTCAAATCTCCAGTCAAAGAGTTGCTTGTCTAGCAATTTCATCTTTATAATATGGATACAAAATAATAACTGTTTAAAAGATTTGGAAGTAATTGGTCTGAGTATGGATGTTTAAGATACTGAGATATTACTACCTATTATGACTCTGTCAGGGTATGGTTCTAAAGTTTGGTCCTTCTGAAAACAGAATGTAGGGACATTGTTATAGTATTCAACCCAAAAACAACACGGATGTCATCCCTATATTAAAGTTTAAGAGCATCTCTGAGGGATGTATAATTTACCTTTCCTGTCAAGCTACCATTCTAAACACAGTAGCACTATCAGAGCAGTGTGAGGTGTCATCTGAAATAAGGAACTGGGTCTTACGGAACCAATGGTAGTATTTTAGAAAAAATGGGCCCAGCAATTCATGTAAAGTAATCAACAGAAGCAGCAACTAGAGAAAAGAAATCCAAGAAGTTGAAAATGCGCGAAGGAAAGATCATGACAATTCTTGTTTAATGATTTAATCATCACAATTCATATATTAGATCTTAAAACTCTAACTCCTTTTTATCACTGTATGACATATTTGTCCTCGTGTCTGTCACACCACTGTGCTGAGGTTATTCTTCTAGTTCGCTAATAAAGAAACACCGCTGATCAGATATCTAGCAGTTTCATCTTTATAATTAGGACATGACATAGTAATGTTGTTCAAACAGATTTGCAAGTAATTGGTCTGGATATCGATATTTAAGTCACTAAGAAGATGAACAAAAACATGGTTGAATAAGAAAAGCAGTCCTCAAATTGAGAATAAAACAGATCCATGAGACACTAGCATTAGAACACCCTTGTCTTCACGCAGGCTCTAATACTACAATCTCAGGACCAGAATCGTGGGAGGACCAAGTGCTCTTCGTCTGACTGGTCACCAGCATCTAAACAGCCTTTGCCCCTCTGCACGCTCGAGTGATAGTCATGTTAATAGTAACATGAGATTTGTCCTCAGTTCTGAATAACCAATATTTTGAACATTCAAATTAAGAATGGGTCACGCTTATGATAACTGCTACTGCTCAAACTTAAAAGGAAATTCTTACCACAACTATGTATAAAATTGAATGTTAGACAGGGAAAAGCAATACAAGAAATTGAATAAAGCAGTAAAGGTAAAGATGTTGCGTTTAATGAATGAACGTACTAGATATGATGGGATTAGAAATGAACTTATTTGGCAGAGTTGGGATAGCACCTGTTAAAGAAAATATTATAGGGCTGTGGAAGAAGACCTGGCACAAAAAAGAGAGAGCACTGACTCTGTTCTATACTAATAGAAAACTATATATGTGCAGAACTGACCTTTAAATCAAATTGGGTATATTATTTACTTGTGTAATTGAGAGAGAATCACCGTAACTTCAAAAATCAGTTTCACGACCAAAAAGAGATTTATGTTTGTTCATTTATATGGTGCCTGAAATCTATATTGGATATATTGGCCAAGATTAACACGAACATGTACAAAAGAAATAAGCTTTGAAGGAAACTTAAGGTTTTTTTATTCCGTTGTGTAGTTGAGAAGGAATCATCCGATCTTCAAAACCAGGTTTGTTCAAGATAATTAGTGTTACGTTAACAAAAACATGCAGTGCCTGAAATCTGCACGCGAGTACAGCTACAATAGAACTTTGGAAATCTCACATCCATTAAATAAATATACATACATACATATATATATATATATATATATATATATATATAATTGATTGTAAAATTAAATTAAATTTAAAGTTTATTTCTTATTTTAGTATTCTATTAGAGACATACATACTATAACAACGAAGGTCACCGGTGATGGATTTTTCGAAAAGATTTACAAAATATGAGTTCTTCCTTCTGTATTGTTTAACATTTTTATCTTTACTAAATTTAAAACTTAAACTCACAATTTTCATAAAAATAATACTTAAAAGAATAATTTCTGTCTTTAAAATTTTTTGAAAAATAAATTTTGTAAGAAAAATTATATTTAAAAAACTTCAAAAATAAATTTTGTAAAACATATTTAAAAAAATATTTTTAGGAACTTTTTAAAAGGTAAATTGAAGAATAATTCAACAGTGAAAAAATTGATTGAATTAATTTTAATCTGCTTTGTTAATTAGAGAGATATTTTGTCAGCTAAGTGAAAATTTTGTATTCACCCCCTAAGATATTATTATGCAACAATGAGTGTTGAAATCCTATGTAATCAGTTTGGAAGATCCTTTTTCATTTAAGAAAATATTCTAGGTAATTAAGTGTTAGAAAAGGTTGGCCAATCCAAAAGATACCATACCATGTTCTCATTATCCCAGGAACAAAGATACACATACACTGCATTCTCGACTGTTGATCGATATTGTAGGAATCCATAAACCATTTTTCGGGCTTAAGATGTCCTTCCTTGAGCCAAAACTGTTCACACGTAGGGCAAGCTAGTTTTGCTAACCTGTAAGTACAAGAGACTAGGTTACCTTTCCTGCTAATATGTGGCAGTTTGGATATAACATTTTCATCGAACATGCCAGTCTTGGACAAAACAAGAAAGGTAATTGCAAGCAAACCATTTTGGTTAGATTTTAAGGTCTTGATGGAGTGCATACAATCAATCTCAAACCTTTGCAATTTAAACGAAAAGGGAGGGGAATTGCAGTTTAAACACAATTTTGGAACACTTGAGCATTTTAATTGGAAATAGTCCCCTGTTGTAAAATGTTCATTGGAGTCAAAAAATGCAACCATGATTGTAGGGTTCTTATATTAGAGGATTGTCATTTGTTGCAAATCCTTTAACTCAATATCATGTCTTAATGGAAGTGTACTTAAGAATTATTAGAGCCATTATTAGAAAACATACTGACAGAGAAAGAACGAATAACTAACGCATCAATTAAAGTTAACTTAAGAATTAGTAATACACAGCATTTCCCCTCCCTTCTCACAAGACATTGAACAAACACTCAGTTCAACTCACATAGGGAAGGAAATAAATAAAATAACAAAATGCAAATAATAATAAGAAATCTAACGTTGCTGATAGCGCTTAACAGCATCTCTCATGTCATCACAGCAATCAGACCCATCAAAAAAGCTTCTCAATTTCCAAAGCTCCCGGTCGAAAATATCATCCACGAAGGGCCGAATCAGAATAGCATTCTCGGGTTGGTTCGAAAAGGAATTCGGGTTATCATCCACTATAACCACCCGTTTCAGATCGCGACCAGTTTCGTTAAGGTCCTTCACGAGCTTCCCGTCTATGTGGCGGCACGAGTCACGGTAGAGCCGGTGCGAGATGAACCGGTTCCGGTCCAGCCTGTCCAGCACCATGGACGCGTACTCCCTTAGCGCCGCCGTGAAAACGACAACCTCATACTTAGAGGCAAGGGTCTCAAGGAACTCGTCGACGCCGGGGCGTTTGAGGACATAGAAGTCCATGGGCTGGCCGTCGATGACCGGCCGGACGACGAAATCAAAGTGCTCCGGCGGCGGCGAGGGGTGGGAGTGGACAAGCGTTTCGTCAAGGTCAAGGAACACGGTTTTACGGACGGAGAGGGACGGAGGGAGGAGCGGCGTGGCGGTGGGGTCGTCGAAAACCAGGGTGCGGCGAATGGCATCGAGTTGTTCTTCGTGTTCTTCTGTTGTTGTTATCTTTCTGAGGATCTTGTAAGAGGTTGCTTTTTTCTTGTGGGTGGTGCTGAAGCGCGCGATCTTTGAGAAGAGTTTTGTGATACGGCGGCGGATGGAAGCCAGGGCAGCAGAGGATGCCGCCACTACATTTTTTATGGGAGTTTTCCGGCGCCAACGACGGTTGTTGTTGTTACGAAGGTCCTTGATGGACTTCACTGGTCCTCTCTTCACCTTTGATACCATTTTTGGAATATTTTTGGAAATCAGAGGAAGAGAGATAAACGCAGAGAATGATGCGATTGTGATTGCGTCTGTGTTGAATCGGGGCCAATTTTAAACTCTAGGTACGGTACAACGGTAACGAGCAGCTTCGGAACCGAAGCTGTATTATTATTGTCTTCTTGTTTCGAATTCTTGCCTTTTTTTTGTTACTGTTGCTTTGTTTCTTTTCTGTGTTTATCTTAACTTCAGTTTCCGAAGCTTCCTTAATTTTGTTTTTTATTTTAGATTAATAAAAATCTAGGAAATAAAATCTAAAAGTGTAAGAATTGGTTTTGTTGTTAATGAAATTGTAATATACACACAAAAAGATGTAGTTTTAGAAAACAACTGAAATTATTAGTGGGACTGCATATATTTTTATTCATTTAAAATTAGAAAAGATTAAATTGTCCAATTAGACCATGAGCCTATAGAAGGTAAAAGAGTGAAAAATAAAAAGTTTCTATCAGAGGATAACAAGATAAGGTGCTCATGTCTAACTTTGAGTTACACTGGTTCCTATGAAAAAAAAAACTCATTAGAAAATAAAGAATTTGCTATGTTTGTAACAAAATATATATATATATATATATATATATATATATATATATATATATATATATATATATATATATATATATATATATATATATATATATTATAGGTAGATTATTTTTATTATTATGTACATAAAAGTAGAAAATGTTAGTGTGTTTACACTGGGAACGTTGATCTGATAGAATTATACCGTAAATATTATTAATGAGTACAAAAACTACAATATTTTATTCAGTATTGATTAAGATAATTTTTTCTTGAGTTGGATTGATTATAATAAGAAAAGTAGGCATTGTTTCCGTTTGATTTAACATTAATAACACTATACCATAATTAAATTATTTATTTAATAAAAATATTTATAATAATATTATAAAGACTATTTTTATAATTTTTTTTATTTGAATAATTATTATGATGAAAAAGAAAATCTTTATTATCATTATACATGTGTATTTTCACTAGTTTTAATTAAAGTGTTTTATTAATTAAATTAATGTTTAATTTTCTAGTTAATACAGTGGCATTTTCTTCTTCTCTTTTATGTTTTAAATTAAACAAAATATTTTTTTTTACATTTGGTTAATTAATACATATAATTATTTGAAGTCATATTATATATATATATATATATATATATATATATATATATATATATTAATTATTACACAGAAGAAAACCAACACATGAAACATTATATAAAAATATATTAATAAATAGACACAAGTGTAATAGATGTTATAGATTGTGATTATTTTATTACATACTCCATAGGTATCGAAATGTGGTCCATCAAATTATAGCTTAAAACAAGTTTTTTTATACTACGGTTGGAACTATATTCTATTATCATTTATAGATCATGACTCACATAACAACTATAATCAATTAATACTTATGAACTATAAAATAGAATTTGTTTAATGTAAAACCTCACTGATAATTCAAATGAAAATCTTATACTTCATATATCAATATACACAAATTACATAATTCAATTCAATAACATAATATAATAAATCATTCTACAAAACAAAGTTCAATATCACAAACGTTTATCACAATCTTATTATCACTACCATAAATTTAAAATAAGAATATTCTTAACTTTTACTAGCTTTCTATAATTTAAAAATATTTTTTTTCAAACTAAAACTTTACATCTCAATGATTGAAATACTCTTAATTAGAGTTTATTGCAAAAACATTCAAATATGGTAGAAATATATTAAACCGAAAATATCACTTCTTTCAAAGATTATTTCTAAGACTGATAATCAAAATTCAACCAAAGAGAAATATAAAAATTATACTATTTAAAAATACCATCAGTTCAAAATACTTATATTTTCCTTAATTACTTAATGGTGTAGTCAGTTTCTAAAAATATTGAAGATTGAAGGTACAAAGCGGAAGACAAAGGAGTGATGGAGGACTTGAATATGCACACGAGAGAGAAAAGAAATTAAGTGGCGGGTAACGTTTATCGTTTATTTTTATTTTTTTTGTTACTTTACTATTGTTTTATTATTATAATATTCTTTTTTCTTTTCTCATGGTAAACATTTTTCTATAAGTAAGCATCCATTAGTATGTTACGGTCTACTATTTACGTAGGTTCAGAATGTCTTAATTAATTAATAATACATGTTTTGTTTGACAAATTTATACTAAGTCGTATTTTTTTAATACATGATATAGAATAATGGAAAAAAATATGATGAATATGAGTAAAATGTTTTGCTTGGATGCTTTTATGATCTGGGTCCAAGTTACGCATGAATGTTTCTGGGTCTGTATCTCATAGTGCAATCATTAATAAATAAAATAAATAAAAAATAATTTTATTTCCTTTCTAAACCTTGAAAGAAAATAAAAATAGCCTTAGATGGAGAATCACATCAGTGGAATACATTTTATTAATAAAAAAAGTTAAACGGTCCAAAGAGAGTCAAAGTAAAAAGCAAAGGAGGATTCAATGAAAGAGACCATATACTTTAATTGGTTATAAGTCACTGCGACGCCAGACCACATGATGAACAAAACAATAAAACAATCAATTAATTAATGTTGTTGTGTTGTGTGACGTAGTAATAGTTGTAATTCAGGAACAAATGAATATAGCAGTGGACACGTTGAATTCAAAATACAATTTCCTCTTCTCTTTGCTCACGAGCCAAACTCAAGATTGGAAACCAATGGCTCCCATCATGCCTTTATCTCGTCCTCTAAAACCACTTTATATTTTTAACTTTACTTTTTTATTTCATCATTTCAGAAGCACTATTATATTTATGATACGATTACAGCAATAAGAGTAGTCTAATAATAAAAGTTAGACGGAAAAGAGAGATCGTGAGTTTAATATTTTTTTAAGATTAGAAAATATAGAGTTGATTTGAAAGGTTTGGAAAGGAAGGTAAAAGAAATTGTATGTTTGAATTTTTTAATACAATCAATGATTAACATTTAAAGATAAAAAAATATTTATAATATGATTGTTACAATTCATTTGAGTGAGGTACTTTTTGAGAAAGAAAAATGATTATTGATACATTAATATTTTATTTTAGCATATTAAAATTAAAAAAAGGTATATTATTTATTCATTCCAAAAACAATGTGCTGTTGAGTTTTTTATTTATTTATTAAAAATGCAACTATATATGTAAGCGTGTTCTTAGAACATCCATGTATTGTCCTTCTTGTCTCACTTGTAAGATGATAATTGAAAAATCAGTCACCTTTAGATTTTTTATTTTTATTTTTTTGGCCTACGATATGACACGGGTTAAACAGGGTCTATTATCAGAATTTTATACAGCTTCTGGCTGCAAATTGATTCAAACAAGGCTCCTCTGAAGAGTAAAAGAATGTTATTAGAAGAATATTATATGAATTTCATGTAGTTATTACACTATTTCAAATAATAATTAATGTAATATAGACATAGTACATTAAGTTTATCATTTACACTTCTGCGTGGATATATTTATAAAAATTTATCACTTATTTTAAAACACAGTTTTATTATGATAAATTATTATATAATTATATTTCTTCAAATCATACAAAATTTTGAATTTCTATTATCTTTTCACTTAACTCACTATTTTCAAAAAGTTATCAAATCATACAAAATTATGCTGACATTTAAATAACACAAAATCATTCAAGATATCTTTACTGCTACACAATATAACATTTCACATAAAATAAAAATAATTAATATTATTAAAATAAACAAATTAAATAAAAGTATTAACTAGAGGATTAAGATGACGTACCAATATAATTTCTGTTAAAGTTATATTACTAAAAGATATAAAAGTAAAATACACTCTACAAGATATACGTGACATCCCCATTTAATGTTCTCACGATCACACATTATGAATAAACACTTAATGCAGATATTTATTTCAGCAAATCTTTTAAATTCAATGACATTATAACAAAAAACTTTGATACAGATATTTATATTTAGTATTTCACATTTATGATATAAGTCGGTGAAGTAGAAAATTATTTAATAAAAAATACCTTTAAAACTTATAAGTACTGTTTTACATTTTTTTTTCTAGTGAAAACAAATAGTCCTAAAAATGTTTTATATATATATATTAGAAACATTATTGTTGTCAATTTTAGTTACATAAAACTCAGCTTTCACAGTGCTTATACTTGATTTATCCTCCATAACTTGTGAACAATTTTTTTTTTTTACATATGAAACAACTTTTTATCCTCTATTAATCTGGTGGTTTTATTATTAATATTCATAATCATTATTCACGAGAATAGATTATTATTCAAGATGAAGTTTATTTATTGGTAATGTTGGAAAATAAGTTCACGTGCATACTACCACTTTTGTTTGGAGAACTAGGTTATTATGTTCTTACAATAATAAAACAAAAATTCCCTCTAGGAATTAAATAATCATTTTATTACTTTTTAATCTTTTTGACATTTGTTGGAGTAATACGGTATTATATTAATAAATCATTCGAAGATGATTAAAACACATTAAATTACTTTTTTGTTAAAAATAAATTATATTTCTACAAAAATAGCATACCTTTTTGAAAAAAAAAACAAATCCATAATTAAACGTTTGGCTTAATATCCTATTTTGTCCCAGTTTCGCTCGCAAATGTCAAATTAGTCTATCCTTTAAAAAATCCGTCAATTACGTCCTCACTTAATAAAATTTGCATCAATGAAATTCCTTCCGTTAAATCCATACAAACAACGTTAATTATTTTGCATCAAGATAATTAACGCCGTTTGTACGGATTTAACGGAAAAGATTTAATTGATGCAAATTTTATTAAGTGAGGACGTAATTGACGCATTTTTTAAAGGATGGACTAATTTGACATTTTCGAACGAAACTGGAGACAAAATAGGGTATTAAGCCTAAACGTTTTAACATAATAGCGTAATAAAACATGGTTATAGATATTAAAAATATGTCTAATCGGAATCATTGGTTAAGTTATTGAATTTTTTTTACATACTTTCATAATTAATATATTGATTTTTTTATTAAAACATTATTTCAATTTAAATAAACAAATCATTCATAGATAGTTAATAAAAACTTAGAAAAATCAATTTGCAAAAATTTCTATCAATCGGGTTGTGTCAAATTTGATAAAAAAAATCTTCCAATTATTTTATTTTAACAGTATTAGTTTATAAATAAGATAATTTTAAACTAATTTTATCTGCTTATTATATTATCACAATTTTATAATATTACAAATCATAATAGTACATGGTTATATTTTAAGCAATGCTATAATGTATTTTTGAATAATATAAAGATTATTATTCAACTTCACTTTTTTATTTACATATTATACTGTATTGTAAACTTTTAGAGTTACACAGACAAATGTATAAATTCACCATTTTCATTATTTTCAACAATTCATTATCACATATTGTATCTATTTTTTCTTTACAAATTCAAAACATTGTGACTAAGTTATATCACATTCTAACTTATTTACTAGGGTATTGTAAAAAAAAAAAAACTTTCCTTACTCATAAAACTTAATTAATCCAACTTCAATTTTTAAAATCATTATTCTCGTAAGAAAAAAAAAATGTTTATAAAAGATTCTAATTAACAAGATAAACATACCACTACACTCATAACTAACAAATACTATCTTATATACAACACATACAAATTTAAACCCTAAATGTGAAAATTTAGAAAATGGTCTAATAGTAGTGGTAGTCTTTAAAAGAGAATATTATGATATTTTAATAATAAAATGTTTAAATTATAAATAGATTTAGAAAATGGTCTATCCTATTTCTAGATTTTTGTTCCTAATTTTCATATTTTTTATTATCAAGGATCATAAGATTGTTTCTAATAAAGAGTTCTATACACATTGATCTCATCAAAGTAAATAATAGAATAAGTTATTTTTTTACTTTTTTTTAAAGTTATTTTATTCTTTTGTTTGCATGTAAAATGTATAACTATACATATAATTCAAAGATGCTCTAAGTGAATTTGTGTTGTTTTATGATCATGATTGTATTTTTAGAGTAATTGGAATTTTGTTGGTTTAATTAGGATATTTTCTGAGAAAATAGAACTCTAAAAAACAAGTTTGAAATTTAAGGTTTTTTTTATTAAAATAATAGAAGTTAATATTAATTCTTGCATTTTGATTTAGATTGTCTAGTTGATTGTTTGGTAAATTGTTTAGTGTGTATATACATATATTTATTTATATTGTTACAATAAGATAAACTAGACCAAAATACAACTTAAATTAGTCTGCCTGTGAACATCGATATAACACTCGAACACAGTGAATGATTCGGGAGAGAGATCAAAAATGAGATCTTACACAAAGAAATAAATAACTAAATATTGATCTTATAAATGCACTTTTTATGGTTAGAGGTATGTAGAAGAATGTCCTTCTCGAAGGTACTAAAAAAAACCTAGTTTCTCGAAGGTACTAAAAAAACCTAGTTTCTCGAAGCATTTAGAAAGTCTACTTTTTCTGTAGAGACAGTACACATATATGACACAAATTGCCTTCAAATAATAACATAACAAGAATCTAAACACATATGTTACATGATAAAAGGGGAACAAAGCTAGACCAGTCAAACAAGTGCTAACACATAGACACGTAAAAAACATAAGATATGAATAATTTTTGAAAACTAATTTCACATTATATGTAGTTTCACTTAAAAATAATGCAATTTCAAATAAACAATAGGAAGAAAGTTTAAGAAATAAAGTCTTGATCACATTCTTCCAGTTGTACAATGAGGAGAGACTAATTAAATAATCTTATATTCAATTTTAGAATATTTTAATTTATTTCTATTTAATGGAGTAAGTACCAAATATTAATTCAGTTGTATGTAATATAGTAAATTTTAATTTATTCACATTTAATATAGTAAATATTTCTGATAATAAAAATGAAAAACTTATTTCTATTTGCACATCAAATGTCAAAAAACACTTAATAATAATTATTCTCATCCCGGTAAGAATTTAATGACAAATTTAACTACATTAAAACTATATTTCAGCATTATTTATATCTATAATAAATATTAATTATATAATAGATATTTTTTTACACAATTTAAAAGACTAGTTCAATAAAAATCTGTAGATATGTCTCACTTCGTAAATAGGTGACCTCAAAAAAAGAAGAAAAAGTGTTCTCATATAATTCATACAAAATATTTTTGTGACAGCAAAATAATAAATTATAAAATTAAATACAAGTGGTTAATGTATCTTTTTGAAATAAAAATAATAATTAATATAAATTATATACTGAATAGACTAATGGCGAAAAATCAACAGAATAATAAAATGTAGATAGAAACAAATATTGCGTAGAATTTTAGAAGATATTTGTTAAAAGAATGTAATAATAATAGTTTAGAAATTGAAAAAAGGTATATTTTTTAATTTATATATAAGAAAAAAAAAAGAGATAATAAAAGATGGTAGTAAAAGAAATGAAAAAGGTATAAATATAGGAAATGAAAGGGAGAGAGTGATGAAGAAGGGAAGATAATTATGAAATGTGGAGGAGATAGTGGATGAATGCGTGGCTGCATTTGATTGGGAGGGTTGAAGGCAGGAAAGGCCCGAAAGGAGAGAGATGTGAGGACTACATAAACATCTCATTAGCATTCTCTCTTTGCCCACCGCACAACAACAATCTCTTCTCTTCTCTTTCTCTTTCTCTTTCTCTTCCTTCTCACACAGTCCACACCTCTATCTCACTCAATGGAAGGAGAAGGATCCGGTGTGGTTACCGTCTACGGCAACGGTGCCATCACGGAAACCAAGAAGTCCCCCTTCTCCGTCAAAGTCGGCCTCGCCCAGATGCTCAGGGGCGGTGTCATCATGGATGTTGTCAACGCCGACCAGGCCCGCATCGCCGAAGAGGCCGGGGCCTGCGCGGTCATGGCCCTCGAGCGGGTACCCGCCGACATCCGGGCCCAGGGTGGTGTGGCCCGCATGAGCGACCCACAGCTGATCAAGGAAATCAAGCGGGCCGTTACCATCCCCGTGATGGCAAAGGCCCGCATCGGACACTTCGTGGAGGCCCAGATCCTGGAGGCCATCGGCATCGACTACGTCGACGAGAGCGAGGTTCTCACACTGGCTGATGACGCAAACCACATCAACAAACACAACTTCCGCATCCCCTTTGTCTGCGGCTGCCGCAACCTCGGGGAAGCCCTCCGCCGCATCCGCGAGGGCGCCGCCATGATCCGCACCAAGGGCGAGGCAGGCACCGGCAACATCATCGAGGCCGTGCGTCACGTCCGCTCTGTGATGAGCGACATTAGGGTTCTCCGCAACATGGACGACGACGAAGTTTTCACCTTCGCCAAAAACATTGCCGCGCCCTACGACCTTGTCATGCAGACCAAGCAGCTTGGCCGCCTTCCCGTCGTCCACTTCGCCGCAGGTGGCGTCGCCACTCCCGCCGATGCCGCCCTCATGATGCAGCTTGGCTGCGATGGCGTCTTCGTCGGCTCCGGCGTCTTCAAGAGCGGTGACCCTGCCAAACGTGCTAGAGCCATTGTTCAGGCCGTCACTCATTACAGCGACCCTGAGGTTTTGGCTGAGGTCAGTTGCGGCTTGGGTGAAGCCATGGTTGGAATCAATTTGAGCGATAGCAATGTTGAGAGGTTCGCCAATCGTTCAGAATGATTCTTCTTTTTTCTTGGGTCTTGTTTCTCAGATTCAATCTGGATTAAGGTTTTACTAGTGGTTTTAGTTGGCTCTTATTTTATTTTGGTAAGAATAATGTTATGCTTTTGTTGTTATGAACTGTGTCAAAAAAATAAATAAAAAAATTAGATAGCTATTGGTGTCTGCCTTGTAATGTGCTGATACAATATTCAGCTTTGTGGTACTATAGTGTCCACTTAGTTTTTTCATGGTATACTAGGATCGAATAATTCTTGTTTTATTCAATCCTATTTTTTATTTCTGGGTTTAGTTTTTTTTATTGAATTGATAGCCATTTGTTGTTTTCAGTTTCTTCTCTATTTTGCTAAGTTGAACAGTGTAATTTGAAATTAGACAGTTTTTGTATCTGCTGAAGCCAAAATTGGATGCTGGAAAGTAAAGTTTGGTGTTCTGGTGTGCCAATATTTGCTGAATATCGATTTATTTTTTTGTCAATTCACTCATTTGTAGCTAGATAAGAGTTTATCCTTTTGTGGCCTCTAATGTCCACTGAGGATCTTTTTCTTTTGGATTTTTATTTTTATTATATGGTTAGTTGATGATTCTTGTCAATTAATATTGATGTTTATCTGCACTGGACAACTTTCTCTTCTAAAGATTGAGTTGGTACAATTCCTTTTTTTTGTGTGGTTTAACGAGTATGGATAGCATCCTCTAAGCTTACTTAGGTTGTCAAAGATAGAAATATATATGAAGATGACGGTTTTATAGTATAACTTTTCTTTTCTTTGATTCCTCTGATAACATGTAACTCTTCTTCTCGCAAAGGTTGCTAACAAGTCTTGTAAAGGGAGCTTGTAAACTGCCTATGCATGTATGATGGAGATGTCTGTCGCAGAATATATCAGTATCTATTCTTGCAGTAGCTTGAACATAGCAGTTTGCTAAGATATCAGTCTGAAGGCAACCAAAAAATGGGATTCCCAGCAGGAAAAGAAAGAACACGTGCATAAAATTGTCCCTCTTTCAATATTCTTTTCTTGCACATATCATATATATATATTAAGAGAAATGCTTACCAACCTTGACGTCTGATTTTAAACAGGATTCTGAATTCACCTTACTGACGGCAAACAATCCTGAATCCCCCCCTAACATCATCATAATTCATAATATTTAAGGGAAAACCAAATTTATATTTGATATATAAACGCATGAGATATTTTAAATTGCAATATGCTTGAGGTAGTGGAGATGTATTATCTTATTTTATAGTAGTCATAAGACATTGGAATTGTAATTATGTAATGAATAACGGAATTTGTTGTTTGTGTCTAACATTGCTTCTTCATTGATTTACTTGTTAATACATCAATAAGAGTATTATTCTAATATATACCTCTTCTATATAAATATCGGAGTTCATTAATTTGCTCCATTCCAAGTAAAATATTGTTTTGTTTGTTTCAAAAACCTTGGTTTGAAAGGATGTTCCACATGTAACATCGAAATGGTAGATGTGTTATAGATCGCATAATCTGTCTAAATCCACCATTTGAGTATTTTAATATTTTGTTCCCAATTGTTTTGTATTTCTTTATGTTAAATTTATTTTCACTCATCTTCTACAATTCTTCTTCAAATTTATTTTTTTTTTTAATGTTTTTGTATTGATAAGTCTGATTTAGATTTAGAGGTTTTATATTGATGATACGACATTTATTAATAATTTCTATTAGGTTAGACATATTATTGAAAATCATTTTTAACTATTTGTTAAAAAAAAAATTCAAGAGATCACGAAAATGAAAATGAAAAATGATAGATAATATAGATGAGAGGTAATAGAGAATGAATAGTTTAAATATAAAAACTTAAAAAAAGAAGGGAAGTATAAAAAGGGAAAAAGTAATATAAAATTATCAATCACCATTTTTGTTTGGTATAACTTAAGCTTAAACTACTTGAGGGTAAGTAATGCAATCTGTTTTAGTAGATAACAATATAAATAATATAATATTTTATTATATGTAATTTTTATTATAGTTTGTTTTGTATGTTTTGTATTTATTTTATTTTAAATAAATTTTCATGTGAGAATAATTTATTGATGAACTATAGGATGCTTGTGACATTTTAGTCCCAGAGAGGTAGAATTACTTTGCTTACTATTCTTGGGCATGTCGTGAAGCCCATCATAGGCTGGACCACTGGGTCCAGGCCCAACAACTAACTGCATGTTTGTTACAGTTGGATTTGAATATGACACAACAACTCTAAAATACATCCACATAGTGACAATGTGGTCTATAAGTTTTGTATCTATTTGAGAATTTGTTTAACAAAATGGGACCTATACAAATTAAAAATCAAAGACAAATTAATATTCTATTAGTTGTGCTATTAGTGAAGAAGTTAGCTGAAAATGTCCCCTACCAAATTAACATTTGAGCATTTGAGGTTGTAGCCTTCAACATATAAACAACAATTGTTGTTTCTTAGGTCTGATAATTGAGTGTGACTTATCATCCTTGCTATAGATTTGAGAATGACATATAAAGTTTATTGATGATTGATATTTGGGCAAGAATGTAATTGACTAATTTTAATAGGATTTCCCTCTTAATCATATTTTTCATTCATAAAACTGAACTCCAAAACATAATTATTTAAAGAGATGGAATAGGATGTCAGTGCTACTAATAAATTGCTCATTTAAAAACATCCACGAGTAAAAAAAGAATTAAAAGGAATTATAGTTTACCACAGTTTTAGGATCATATTTGTGTTGATTATCATTTATAAAGGTGCAGAAGTAATCTTTCAATTTATAAATACATTTAATTTGATTCCTCCAAAAAAAACATAACACCCACTTCTCTTCTCTCTTGTTCTTTCATCTTCTTTTCTCTTTTCTTTATTTTATTATTCTGAGTTTAGTTTTTTATTTTTAAAGATTTTCCTGTTAGGTTTGAAATTTTCAAAAAAATTAAAAAATTTCTATTATATCTTATGAAACTTGTGTAATACATTATAAATAAATCCTTAAAAGCATAAGTCCATATAATTTGTGTTTTTGTCTCGTTTTATAAGAGGAACAATGTCCGAATGAAAATTAAATGTATTTCTTTTAAGAAACAAACCCAACATTAATGAAAACAGATAAAATTTTAAATCAGAAGTCAAGGTATCATAACATTTATTTGACAAAATAGATCGCTCACATTGAAAAGTTCACCAAACTATTCTCACACAGACATTATGGCAAAGTAAAATATCTAATATGATACTGGAATCTATATCTAAAGCAAAACCTAAAAACAAAACATTATAAAAACCTATAAAGAAAGTTAGCCTTTAGTAAATAAAAATAAATTTGGTCCATTAGGTTCATATAATAATTAAAAGCTAAACTAATTGCCCTTGAACACATACAAGTTTATAGAAGAGAAATTGTAATTGAGTTAAGCTAGTTGCATTAGATGGAAATCATTAAACCCTAAATTAGTCACACAGTTGGGAAGTTAATAACATATAAATAATATATATATATATATATATATATATATATATATATATATATATATATATATATATATATATATATATATATATATATATATATATATATATATATGAGAAAGTGATTAAAGATATTATTAGATATTTTATATAGATATTTTTATTTTTAATTAGTTTGTTATTGTTATTTATTAGTATTTTGAGTTTAGTATATATATATTTTTATTATAAATAGATTATTTTATATATTTAAAAAAAAGGAGATTAATCACTTATATAATTATTTTTTATATTGAACACTGTATAAGAGTTGTGATTTAAAATCTATCTCAATGAATTTTGTTTGTTAAATATATTGTTTAATAGATTATTAGACTGTTATCAGATCATTCATTAACGTATAATTTTATATTTTATGTATATATTTTAATATGAAGAATGTGTAAAAATTCTAAAAAATAAGACTAATTTAAAATATATAAATAATTATAAATCTCATTTTATAAATTAGTTTGGTAGGATTGAATTAAATTTAAATCTTATTTCTTAACTAATGCCATTATATTTCTAATAAACAAACCACTGAGTTGAAAAGTTTTAGTGTAATGCACTCTTTAAGCTTATGTAATAAAGAAATTATTTTTCTAGAAGTAAGCATTATTTGAATAAACAATATTTATTCTGGGAACCAAAATTGTTGAATCTGGGCTGCTTAATGAAACAAAATTTTGATATGAAATTTTGGACATAATGATTATGTAACAAAACAACCCTATCAACCAACCTATCATATCCAATAAAAGCACACTTTGTGAGTCAACGTCTACAATTTTGAACTCTGTTTTCTTGTCTCCTAATTATTTCATCAGTGAAAACATTTATACTTTTAGTTATATGGTTATTATTATTTATTATTATCAATGAGAAGAATTCTCACTTACTACATTTTATAGCATGCATTCACAAAAGTTAAACTACTTTATAATATACATTAATTATACATCCTCAAGTCTTACAAAACCACAAGCATGTAAGTATTTCGTATATAATATTGACGTAATGGCGGTTAAGTTTGCGAAATGATTTACGAACCTCAATCATAATATACTAGCCATTTACTTTGTTTTCTAAATTTGTGAATGCATTGAGTATAAATCATTTTTAATAAAAACAATGTAGCCTCTTTGTGAAATTAACATTAACATAGTTAGGAGTGATTATGTGAGTTAAAATCTTCTGTTTTTCAACTCTTTCTGTGACAACATTATTCTAACGACATCATTTCATAGAAATCACTTCTTTCAGATCCAAACTCAACTCTTTTAAATTCAATAGCACAAATTCAATTTTTTTGTTTTTGTCTACTG
The DNA here is from genome assembly GCF_016808095.1 of Vigna angularis. Lineage (NCBI taxonomy): Eukaryota > Viridiplantae > Streptophyta > Magnoliopsida > Fabales > Fabaceae > Vigna > Vigna angularis. Next base: position 33,912,900 of record NC_068975.1, on the reverse strand, counting down.
CATTATTAAAAATGGAAACTTGAATCCAATTATGATTTTTGGGTTAGTTTTCAACATTCATGGAAAACAACACCATCAAAATAAAAATCACGTCATTTTCATATAAAAATAAATAAAAACTCAATTGAGTTAAAAGAAAAATATAAAAACCAAATTATTAATTAAATTTTTTATTAAACTTACATGTAGTCATAAAAACAAAGTTACCATCGATTTAGTAGAAACAGTCATATCGACTTAAATTAACAAAAATCAAACTCAATTAACAAAAAATTGATAATTTTTTGGCAAATATACTAAATCGTTATAAGTAATACAGTGAATAAGTAAAATATCATTCTCTCAAGGAAATTTGAGTCACGTTATTCTTTGAAGATTATTTATCAAAATCAATTACTGATGACAACTTTTGATTTCAACTTTGGAAAATAGCATGAAATTAACAATGTAAAAATTTAAGATTGTAAAATTGGGATAAAGATCACTGGAATTGATCTTAGACTAACATTACAGTAACATCCTGAACAAAATACGTTCTCTATTCAAGCATTCAGATAACTTTGCATTAATTTCAGATGTTGAGAATCATTAAAAGCACAGAAGTTATTCCTAGCGTAGTTACTTTTAGTTATTTTTCTTACGTTTCTGTTCCAAACATACTTCCCAATACAAAAGAACATTTAAAGAAAATTATACTTCCGTATAATCATAAGCAAGTCAAGAAAAACAAAAGAATACAGACATGTATTGCACAGGAAGATTACATTAATGTAAAGTCATACAACCAATTCCAATGAATAGAAAAACTAGCCTCTCCTAGACATCTAGAACATACTCTTTATAGTAATTCTTTGCAGAAAGCAAAGTCTTGATGCCTTGAAGTGTCTCCTGAAGTTCTCCAGAAATTTTCGTGCTTTAGTTGTGTCAGAAGATAGTTTCTGTCTTTCTGTCACGTCTTTTAAGCCAACATAACTTAATTAATTCGCTCAGCGCACATGTGTGTATGCGTTGTGCGAATTTTTTAACTGCTGCTCTTCAATTGATGATATTCGCTCAGCGTATAGTACTGGTGCGCTGTGCGAATGACTTCCTTCTAGCACTGCGAATCCTGACTTGCGCTTAGCGAATTATGACTGACAGTAGTCCAAATAATGCAACATTTCTTCTACAATGTTTACATAACTTTCTACTTCCTATTACACTTTTTCAATGAGGAACAACATGAATAATTACAAGATTGAGCTCATTTATAATTGTAAAAACAATTCTTTTTCACACTTATCAAAAATAAATATAAAATAAAAAAAATTAAATATAGAGTGTAATTTCAAAGATCTAACTAAAGACCAAATTACTAATTCAACCTAATAATAAATAATAATAAATTAATAACATTTTTTCACTAACTTATTTATAACCTTTTTTCATTGCAAAAACATTAACTTATTTTAACATACTATACTTTACTAATATGTACTATTTCTTTTTAAGTGTGATAATGTGAGTGAACCCCGTCTATTTAAATTTATAAAGAAAAACACATTTGCATAAAACAAGTAGATTACATGGCTATGCTTGCAAATATGTGAACAAATATTAAAAAATTTAACAAAATCATTGAGTCGTTTATTGATATTTATCAATTTCATGGTAAAATTAGTCACACAGTGCTCCTTTAAAAAAAGTTAGTAATCTTATATTTGTATAAATCTTGGTGGTGGATACATAAGAGAGACATCATGCTAATAAGCATTACATCATCAATGACTCACGCAATCACTATGCTTAAATATAAATGTGAACGGAATTGCAAAAGGAAAAAGACATTATGTCGAGCAACATGCAAGTCCAATCACTTCCAACTTTTCTAACCAACATTAAAGCAGAAATTTTAGCTAAGCAAAAGTATAAAAATATTTAAGTGTAAATGCTATATAACTAATTTAGAAAAAATTTGAAAATATATTAATTTATAAATTGGGATTTGACTTGTGTAACTAGCGTGTGAATAGCTTTTGTAAGAAGCTTTCTGTAAAGTTCTAATTGCAGTTTCTCTAATAAACTTGGCAGCTTAAGGACTTCTTTACATTTTGGTATAAATATTTCATCTCAATAATTACATTTTTTTTTATCGAATGGCTTCCTAGGGATGACTCTTTTATCGGTATTTATACTCTAAATGATTTTGAAATCTTTTCAAAAGAGAAATAATGATGTTTCGATAAAGTACTAATCATTTGAAAACTTTTTTTAGGAATAATATAATTATCAACAATAATTTTTTAGATTTTTAGATAAAAAGAAACGATAAATTAATACATATAGACGGAATATTAACTATGATAATAAATTCATTGGTAAATATAAATTTATTGAAGAATATTTTTTTTTTAAGGATTTTACATTTTAACTTATCACTAAATATTTTTGTCGTTGTTGATATGAAATTTGTATGTAACATTATTTGAAAAATATTGTTGATAAATTGAAATAATTATTATTAACAAATATTTTTATCAATAATTTATTATCACAGTTACTAACAACACAAATATTTGGAATTGTTCGTTGTTAAATTATAACTCTTATTATTAATGATACTTGGTTCAGTATCTTATCATCCCAATTATTGGTAATCTCATTCTATAAATTCATTGGCACTTTCAGAAACAAAAATTTTACTCAATTTGATGAAGTTTTATTTTATATATTAAAGGAGATTTACCGGTGACATGTTAATGACGCCATTATTGATAGTAACACATAAGTGAAAGATGTCAGTGACCATGATTGTTGAAGTTAAAAAAAAGATGAAAGAAGAAGAGTTGGAAGAAAAGAAAAAAAAAACATTTACTAATAAATCTGCATTAATTAATAAAGTTGATTGATAATAATTACTTTATCAATAAATCTCTACCCATCGATAAATATAATTTATTGGCATATTTTTGTCTATAAATAAACATAATTTATTAATATTTTTTTTATTATTGATGAATTATGTTCCTTGGTAATATATAATTTTTTTATTGAATATATATATATATATATATATATATATATATATATATATATATATATATATATATATATATATATATATATATATATATATATATATATATATATATATATATATATATATATATATATGATGTAAGATGAGTTATAAATGAATTTTAGTCTTTTCTAAAATAGTCCAAAATGTCAAAGTGACAATGTGAAAAGAATCCACAGAAAAGATAATTTAATAGATACCACAAAAAGAGTACAAATATCAGTCCGTAATTGGTATACCTTAATTTATATTACACCAATAGATTTTTGAATGATTTTTCCTCTGTTTCACTCCTACAAAACTTGCTATTTTATTTCCATCTTCACTGTTTACTCAACCAAGCAAAGACTTACAGCATATTTATAGTGTGGAGAGAATCAGACAATGTTCACACACTATTAATAAAAATCATGAATATATTTCTTTTTAAAATAATTAAACTCCCTTAATAAATACATTAGTATTATTGAGATTGCTAAGGTAATTATTAAGATAAATAAAAGAAAATAATTAACACTTCCTTTGAAATTTTACAACACCATTGGATTTTTTTAAGGGATTAAATTAGGAGAGGAAGTATCAATCTGAGAAGGCAATTTTTTGTCATTTATGTTATTTAATAGTTTTCCATTTATGTTTTTACGATGAATAACAATAAATATGTTACTTTTTAAGATAAATTTAATAAAATAATCTCGTTTTTTAATATATTTTTTTTACGGAAATCTTAATTTGGGAATAAATTATAAGTAAAAGTGTGGACACAAATCAATTTGAATTTTTGAAAAATGTTAAAACACTAATTATTTTAAAATAGAAAGAATAAGAAGTGAATGAAAGGGAGTGGCACATTGCAATATTAACCTGATCCTTATTAATTCACTTTTAATAGTCACAAAGGTAAGAATACAAAATAAGGCTATTAATTTAAAATGAACACGACACTTATTTGGGACTTTTTTTCTTCTTCTTAACAAAGATTATTAGGAGATATAGCTCGTAATTTCTACCACGGATGAGATTCAAACTTCATAGAGTAAAAAATAAAATTTTCATCCAACAATTACTATTAGGGTTCGTTTTAATAACTTCAAAAATTTAAATCATTTCCCTCATAAATTATATGTATAATGTATTAAAATCAGCTTCAAATTTTGTTTGAAAAAGTCTTGCAATAAGTGATTTAAAATAATTAATTTCATTTAAATAAAAAAAAACTTTTACACAAGAAATACAATAATAATATATACGAAGTTGACGGGGAAGATGATTATTAAAAAAACATTATTGCAAAAAGAATTTAATTTGTGAAATTTAATTTTATAAATTACAACTATTGTCTAATATATAACTAAATTTAAGTTTTCTTCTACATGTTACAATTTTGATCCGCGATTACAATTAACTCACTGCGTGAATGGGCTAATTAGGCTATTTTCTTGCTGAAATTTCAAAGCATCAAAAGTCCTTATTGTTTGACATTAAAGGTCTATCGTTATTTGAAAAATCAAAGTATCATTTTCTAATAAGTAATGCATGCACTTTACTCCCAACAAGAATCCCAGGTAATAACTAACTAATAATTACTTCAATCATACAAGAAAAACAAATACACACAACCAACTTGGATTTATTTAGATCAGCATGTTTAGTTTTTGAGTTTAGACTATACTTTTTAATTTTTCAGTTATATCTTTCAGGGTTGTTTATTATTTAAAAAATTATTTTAGTATATTGTACTTTTTCATTGGTGTTTTTAATCCTATTGTTAAATGAAGTATCACCTGCATTTATTCATCCATCATCTTTAATATAATCTTCTAACTGAATGTTTGTCATTGTAGGATTATTTATTTGGAGTTTGTTAACTTGAATAGACAGTATATTTTAGTAATATATATCGAGTTTTAGCAGACACAAATATCTCATATATTATGGATTCTAAGTTTCAAGGTCAATGATATTTGAATAATTTTTATTCTCAAAATTAAAAAAAAAAACTCAAACCCTTACTCACCTCTCTCAATCATTTCTCTTTCATCTCTCCCACTTCAACCTTTTTTCTGTGTCATCTCTATTTCGATGAAAGGACATCAATTCAAATCTTGAATTTTCGAATTGAGAGAGATATTGAGAAAAATCAAGAACTCTCGCTATTTCTTAGATTCATGGATAGGTTGGGGAACCAATATCATAAAAAATACTTAAAAAAAACTAAAATACTAGCAATTTGAAATGAAATATAGTTCCAGATCCATGTATTTTTTTGTACTATCTTTTTGTACTAGATTCAATTAAATTGGAACGAAATATTTCATCGTTTTTTGAATTCTTCTTTTTTTATCTTAGTTGTTTTCATCTTTTTCTTAAATTCGAATTCAAAAAAAGTTATAAGTTAATTAAAAGCAACCCGCTATTTTGTTATTAAAGTGGAAAACAAGTGAACGAACAGAGCAAGAACAACAAATTGCGGTGTTGCGGGTTGCTGTGTATGGGTGAGAAAGAGTATGAAGATGAGAGAGAAACAAAATGGATAAGTGAGGAAGGTGAATTAGGATCAGACGAATGTTTCTGATTTTTTTAGTTGGAACTACAGTGTGGATGACAGAGAAAATGTTGGAGTGAGAAAGATCAAAGAAAAAAGGTTGAGAGGAATGAGGGAGCTGAGTAAGGATTTGAGGGTTTTCTTTTTTTTGTTTTGACAATGAAAATTATTCAAATACCCTTAACATTAAAACTTCGACTCCATAATACATGAAGGTATTTTTGTCTATTAAAATCCGGTAAAAAAAACGTGCACTTGACAAACCCCTATTTATATATTATTTTTAAAGTCTAAATATCATATGCATGTTGCCGTACAAATTTAACTTCACCCTCATTACCGTTAAACTTAAATCAATCCAAATTATACTCCAATTCCAATTACACTAGCATCAAATTCTAATATTTATTAATGATTTTAACAGTTTCTCATATTGGAAAAGAAAATATATATTTTTTTACAAAAAATGTATAAATGAAAGAATCACGTAGAAATACTAAATATTGAAACTTAAGTTTGTCTATATAAATAAAAAAAATGGTGCAATGAAAATGACAAACATAATAGTGTTGTTGTGACGAAGAATTTTTTATCCGAAGAAGATCTTGAAAGTAAGATAAAGAAAGAAGGTGGTAGAAAAAATAATGAAGATGGTATTACTAAAATAACAAATGGAGGAAGACGATTTTTTTTTTTTCACTTCAGAAATATCTATCATAACGAATCCATATGTGAAATGTTGTTTATCTATATAAATATCATCATTTATTATACTTATAGTAACTACCTTACAATTGGCTTAAAGTATTTTTTTCACCTCTTTTTTTATTACATTTATTATTTGTGAAATCAAATTAGTCAGAATGATAAATAACATAATAATGATTTAAAGCTCTCTTCTTCTTTTCTTTTCTTTTTTCTGAAAAAATCTGATATAAAGTCATCCTAACATTGCGATTAGATCTACTTTTACCAATTTTAATTTCTAAATTTTGAAAATTGTTTCCTATTACCTCCAGCACACAAATATTTGAAATAAGATGAGAAGTTGTCAATATTAGAAAAAATAAGCTGACTAATGGAATATTATAAAAGAATATTTAACTGAATAGAAATATAAAATATTCCATATATAGATGAAGATTTTCAAAAGTAATTTGAGGAGAAATGTGGATGACTAAAGTAAGTTTTACGAAACTGATAGAGATATTCAAGGAGCTTAATCCTCTACTTGTTTTGATGTAATTTGAGGCAAAAGATTGAGTGATAAGATCCCAATCAGGTAATAAATTTAAAAATCTCACACCTAATTCCTCACTTCTTCTACTTATTTTCTCCATCATTCATGCTTTTCCTCATTCCAAACTCTCATACTCAGTCAACTATTTATTGCACCAATTAACTACGCCCAATGAAATCAACAACTAAAGAGCATAAATATCACTTTTTTTCAACTTAGTCAGTAAATATATATTAGCCAGTAAGATATATCCTTAAGTTATAAATAAGTTAGTCCAGTGACCTATATAGGAAGTGTCCAGAATGAAGTTGGTGAATAAGTCAATGTAAGAATAAATGCTTTGTAGACATCTAATTGAGTCTGGCGTTGAAACGGAGGATCTCACTGTGGGAGGTTGGAAAAACGCATTCAACTCATATCTCTTGCTTTAAACACTTCACCCTATATTTCTTCGGATTCTGTTGAAAATCAGCGAAAATTCATCTTACAAATGCACTACTATTGTGTTTTTTATATTATCAAGACATTCAATCTTCCAACAGTTTTTTCACATGGTTGTCGCTCAAATTTTTAAAATAAATTAAAAAAAAAAAGGAAGAAGAAAATCAATTTTAATTTCTAAATAAAAACAAAACAAAATATAATTAATTTAAAAGAAAACATTAACTTATTTTTTCTCTCTGCTGCGAAAGTCCACTTCAACAACAGTGAGTTGTCGGCCTCTAAACGACATGCGAATTGAGGAAATGAATTTTGCAACTACCCTATCATCACTTCGTTTGATGCTTTTGACGCAAACATGTGTTTTGTTTTGGGTTAATTTCACGTGTAATTCTCAACCAGATGACTTGTCCAGTAATTTTACTTTAATGAAGCCCAAAACCAAATAAACTGTACCTGAGAGTAAACAAAATTCTGCTCCACTATGGGGATTGCAGCAAATATAATCCCCAGACAAAGACAAACCAAATTTGGCGCTAAAACAGCACATGCCCAATCACTCAAAATTTGAATTTCTCTTTTTCATCCGCCTTAATTATCTCCGAAACATGTTCCAAAATGAAAATGTATAAAAGCAATAAATAAATAAATCAAAAACCAAAACCTAAATCTTAAAAAACAATAAAAGTTATCAACGTTAAAATCTTCACTGAAAAGACAAAAAAGTACGCAAATATAAATGTGTAATTAATAATATCTTCGACATTATATTTTATATATTTATAAAACATTAACAATTGTATATATATAATTTATGCTTTTAATATAATTGATTATGTTTTTATTTTTATTAATATGTAAATTTAATTATAATAAAATAAATAATTAACAATAAATAAATATATTTTTTTATTATTTTTAGTCATATTATTTGCTAAAAATATAAAATCACGAATATTTTTTCAATCCTTAAAAATTAAACATAAAGATTTTATGATAACTTACCACTCCACTCCATGCTATAACTTTTTTTCTGGTATTATATTTCACTAACTTAATTAAAATATTTTTGTTAAATTTCTTAAACAGTGGTACAATATGATACGAAATTTAAAATTTTTATCTTGTGATTCAAATGTGAGTTTAAATTTCCTATTGAATAAAAATGAAAAAGTCAAATATATTGTAAAAGATTCATAAATTTGTTATTTGAGTTTTAGATAATTTTGTTTATGTATAAATTTTATTTAATATTAATATTTTTTTAAATTATGGATTAATTATGTGTTTTGTTCTGAATTATAACACAATTTTAGTTTTAGTTTCTATTTCAGAGTTTCATCGTATTAATTTTTTATACTTAAAAAATGCATGAATTTAATTCTTAATGTCCAACAATGTTATCTTTTTTTAACATTGCAAATATTGTGTCATGTCCACCCCTCCATTTTTGGACACATGTTTTGTTTTTAGTTACACGTGTAAATTGAAAAAGTAGCATAGAAGTTTAGAGTTTGGGAAATTGATTTTTTTGTTCTACAATTTTGTTATAAATTGAATGTTCGAAAATATATGCAGTGGAATTGAAATTGAATTGAAGAAAAAGAAGAACATTGAAAGATAATTGAAGAAGAAGGGTAAGTGGTAATCGTGCGTTGAACGAAAGTTGAAGAACGCAAAATCAAGGGTTTACATTGACAGAGTTTGGGAAATTGTGCGTGTTGCCTCTTTAAGCTAGTTTAGTTTGTATTTGTTTTCATTTTTTACATTATTGCATTATTTGGTCCTTGCATTTGGGATTAGCAATGTAGTTTAGGGTTATGATTAGCTTGCTTTGTTTAATTGATTGTTGATTTAAATTGTATGGTTTGAAATAAGTTTTTGTATAGTTTTTAATCATATGAAAAATTTGTAAAGAAGAGAGAGTTACATTACTTGACTGCGGAAAAACATGTGCTTAAAGTGTGGTTAGAGGAATTGATCCCTATGTTCATATTTTGAAATATTGGGTATAGTAAGAGATTTCAAAATATGATGGGTATTAAACATTGGTAGAAGACAAAAGGAAAAAGAAAGCTTGAATAAAAATTTAAAACTAGTGAAAGTGGATAGTGATGAGATAAAGTTAATGCCAAAACGGATTAAGAAGGAGTTGAAATATACGTTGAACATATTCATAGTAGACTTAAAATAATTCATTTATTTGCTGGAGAGGATGAAGAAGCAAGAGAAGAAGAGAAGAGATAAGAGAGAAAGAAGGAAGAACCTTGGATATACAATTTTGACTAAAAATGTGAAAGGAAAGGAGTACATGAATAAAGTAATATACAATTATATATAGTTTGAAATTGAATTTTTTATAATTAAAATAATTTAGATGATTTTAAAGATAAAAAATATTTTGTTTCGTTAAATTAAATAAGTAAATTTGATTTTAGACATATTTTTTTATTAACCGTTCTAAAATTTGAAATAATTATCTTAGATAATATACAATAAAATAAACAAAGTTCTGTTTTGGTTCTTAAATTTTTTATTTTATATATTTACAATTTTGCCAGATTGTTTAAGATTAATCTTATTTATACATCATTTCTATACAAAAATAGAAGAATAATAAGAACATAAAAGAGGGAAAAAGATAAGTATTGTTACGAAGAAAATATAAAAATTATTGTAAAAGTTTGTGATATTTGCTCCTTTCGTGGAGTGATATGTTCAGACCAAACATTATATATACTTAAAAGTATTTTGTAATATAAAAGAGATATACGAGTTTATCGATATAAAATTTCTTTTAGAAAAGTTCCTTTTTCTAAAAGTTGTTCAACACTGCATGATTCACATTATAACTTTTACACTGCAAATCTATCTTTTATCCGTTATCGTAAGAAGAGTTTTCATTGGCACGTGCGTTGCATGAAGTTCGGCCATCAAATTTGACGTATTCCTTTAACAACAACTACATCTAGAGTTTGCCCACATCATGTGCAGATATTAAATGAATTCAGCATGTCATTTAGAAATTCTTTAGTTACCATGCTATACCAATATAACATAATTCTGACCCATCATTTTCAGTCAATCTGTTACTTTGATAAAAAAGTATAAATAAATAAAAATACGAAATAATTATATACAGTCCAACCAATTTAATTACGGATATAAAGGGGAAGGTTATTAATACGAAGGTATCTACACTAACTAACCCATTAACTACGGACGTATGTAGGGACGTATCTATTCATCGTTCCTATACTTCTTTAGCATTGCAATTCCTCCATAGGAGAAATAAAGAATACAAAAGTTCAAAGACTCATTTAAATATCAATAATTTCAAGTAAAAGCCAAATAAAAAGTTGTTTATAAATATAATGCTAGAAAGCAAATTTAACATAGAAATGAAGTCAACTTTATATATCACAATTAATGACTATGAAAACCTGTAGAAATAATTTTAGATTTAACTCAATTGTATAAAATCTACTTAGAATTTAACCATATATATTTTTAACGTCCAAAGATTAGGAAAGTTACCTGAATAACGTCTTAACCAAGAGCATGCATACACTTATACGGAATACAAGACAATTTGGCTTAAAGCTGTAACAACGCGCATTCTTCATAGATCTTTTCAGAAAAGCCGGTTCATAAGTTAAAGCGGCCCTCTTTATGAGTATATATTTAGAAAACCATATTTTTCATACGTATTGATTAATGCACGTCATGATGTCTATTTTAGTTTATTAATTTTAAAGTAAAGGTCACCTTTTACTTTATTTTTTTAAACATTGTTCAATCTTTTATTTACGTGGACAGAATAGAGAAATTTTATTTATTTTAAGAAAAGAATTCTATTTAGAAAAGTAGCTTTTAAATTGATCACTGTAAAGTTAACAATTTTAATTCTACAATAATTCATTTTTGAGTGACCAATGTAACCCTAGACTCATTCAACGTTCTAATTCATGCATATTATATTTATTTTATTCTTTAGAATTAAAATTTTGAGCCTTATATGTCATGAGGAATTAAAATTACTTTTTTTAATCTTTAAAAGAATAATGTTAAAAGATATTATATAAACGTTAAAAATGAGAAAACTATGTATTATTTACATTAGATATGTTAACATGGCATGTAGTAAGTCACCTGGTTACTTAACGAAGACTTTGATATTCTCTTGTTTAAATGCATTTCATTTTCTCTCATTAATAAAATACACTAGAATTTTGTTACTTTGTACTGGCTCAGTTCTGACTTCTGTTGACGTAGAGTTTTGTCACTACGGTAACTTTTATGAGTGAACGCAGCAGTTAAAGATTGATATATATTATATAGACTTCAACATGTTAACAACTTTTTTATAGTAGTTTTTTTTTTATAATGACTACATGTAATTATTTTATTAGCTTATTTAAATTTATTTTTAAAAAAAATATTTAAAATGAACTAACTACCTGTTACGTGTGTATTGTTAAAATGTTGTAAAGAAATTATTAAAAAAACATTTTCAATATTTCATATATTATTTTATTATTACAAGAAAGTAATTTATCATCGTGTAAATGTAAATGAAAATTAAATAAAAATCTAGAAGAGAAATTTTCAGAATAGCATGTGTAGGGCAACCATGAAAAACAAAAAGAAGGTAAAATTAGAATTCCAATATACGGCGTCGTGATTGTACCAAAACTAAAGTTGTAATTGAACTAAAATTAGAGCTGTTCTGATTCACGTGATCTTATCCAGTTTTAACCAGGAATCAAAATTATTGAAACGGTAGATTAGTTTGATTAGGTTTAAATTTTTGCTTGCTCAATCCTTTTTCTGGTTTAAACGGTCGACAAAACAGGAACATATAGACCCAAATAAACAAAAAAAAAGGTTAAATCTGATCCAAAATTAATGGAAAGTGCCATAGCCATTGATGTCCCAGTCTGCATTTCCGGTGGGTAGTTGGAAAAGCTTTCAATGCTTTACTCAGACCCCAGCTCAGAAGCCGTAACTGTCATACTTTTTCATTAACACGCCCTACGTAAGATAATAAAATTACGATATACAATAAGGTAGAACAATATATTCGGTGAGAAATCAGAATTTTAAAAGACGTATGTACCGAGGAAATACATTAAAAGTGGTTGTTTTGGTCAAACCTCTCGTGGAAAAAATGGTATAAGTTTAGTCTTTGAATCCCAGGCTTTTTGGTGCCCATAAATTGGAGTTGGCTGCTTCTCTTCTCCATCACTTTTTGGCCTATGAGGCAAAGCTAGTTTATCACCAATACACCCTTTTCGTTCTTTCTCTTAGCTTTATCCAAAGACCATGTCGGTGGTGGCTGATAATTCCGCAAACGGTGGAAACCACCAGGTTGTTTTAAATGTGAACGGCGAAACCCCCAAAAAGTGTGATCCCTCGACCAACCAAGACTGTGTTCCCCTCTTGCAGAAGGTGTTTATCCCTCCTAATCCTTTCTTTTCCATTCAATTTACCACAAACAACCCATATGGATTTCTCTATCTAATTCTCACTACAAAGTATTAGTCACTGAATGTAGTGACGAAAATTGCCTTTTTTTTTTTGACAAATTTCTTAAAATTTACATGTAAATTACTTCCCGACTAAAGTTTTTTTTCTGTAGTAATTATAGGATGGCGTTTCACTTTTTTATTTTTCTTTAACTGGCTGGTTTTAGAAACCCTGAAGCTTACTGGATTCAAAACATTTGGAATAAATATGTTGAGCTGGACATTGATTATGATTTGGTTGCATGTGTTTAATAAGTACAGTTGGTGGCAGAGGTGGTGGGAACGTACTTTTTGATATTTGCAGGGTGTGCTTCGGTGGTGGTGAACCTTGACAAGGACAGAGTGATAACACAACCAGGGATTTCAATTGTTTGGGGACTCACTGTTATGGTTTTGGTTTACTCTGTTGGTCATATATCTGGTGCTCATTTCAACCCTGCTGTAACCATTGCTCATGCTTCCACCAGAAGGTTCCCACTGAAGCAGGTGACGCACTCTTTTCTCTTGGCTAATATATTTTACCAACATTTGGTCAGTTAAATTGTTTTATTTTCATTAGATTCTGTGTATCAATTTAGAATATTGATCGATTATTTACTTTTAAGTGTGTGCAGTCAAACGGTGATGAAAATGGTCTAAAAATAACTGTCACTCAGATTAATTTCCCAGGAAAAAAAAAGATACCAGCACCAAAATTTAAGAAATATGAAAGAAATAGCACGTTAAGATTCATGAAGCGATTTTATTTTCTAAAAGTAGTGAACAAAATTAGAGGAAAGACTTATAAATATGCAATAAACTGAAAAAACAAACTACGAATATTCAACGCGCTGCCTTATGGAGACAACTTTCGCCAGAACAGTTTCATCGGCATTTATGCTTGGTTAATAACTAAGCATACTTCATTTCCAAACAAAAACACATATAATGGTCTCAGTTTGTCTCTAATTACTGAATTTTCTTCTGTTTTATGTGTTGTAGGTACCGGCTTATGTGATAGCTCAGGTGGTTGGATCCACACTTGCCAGCGGAACTCTGAGACTTCTATTCAATGGCAAGAATGACCATTTCACAGGAACACTCCCCGCTGGTTCTGACTTACAATCTTTTGTGATCGAATTCATAATCACTTTTTATCTCATGTTTGTCATTTCTGGAGTTGCCACCGATAACAGAGCGGTAATTTATCCTGCTTTTCTTAAAAATAAAATAATTCTTGTCTTTTTACTTGTTTGGTGATGGTTGTCGTTTATTTGTGCCGAACATTTTGAATTTAGCAAATAGCGGTGGAATTCGCATATCTTGCCAAATTCTTTGGCCCTTCCTCGTATAAACGGTTACTTAAATTGACTAACTGCAAAATCATTTGGAATAGGTTGAGTCACAGTTTACATCCTAATACACATGCAATGCGTATCAAAATCAGCATTTGAATATTCTTGAGCCAACATTTCATAGCTTTTGTCGATTGAAATTAACTTTATCTAAAATGGTGCAGATTGGTGAGTTGGCAGGGCTTGCAGTTGGATCGACGGTACTGCTAAATGTGATGTTTGCCGGGTATTGTATTAACTTATCTTCAAACCTAATTGATTTTAACACAGTATTAACAGGCCAATCACATGGAAATGAGTTGTGAGATTTATGAACAGGCCAATCACAGGGGCATCGATGAATCCAGCAAGAAGCTTAGGGCCAGCAATTGTGCACAATGAGTACAGAGGAATATGGATATATCTGGTGTCAACAACTCTTGGAGCTGTGGCGGGTGCATGGGCCTACAATTTCATCAGATACACTAACAAGCCAGTGCGTGAAATCACCCAGAGTGCCTCTTTCCTCAAAGGTGATCAAGCCGACTGATTCAACACCAAATGCAAGCATTTTCCCCGGGATTAGGGTTAAAATGCGAGGAAGAATCACTGATTTAGTGCCAAATAATTCTGTAATATACCTAGAGGATATCAAAAGATTCTGCTTGTCTACGCATCCACCAATAGTCATATTTTTGGATAAATCTTGCAACATATGTTTTACGATAATCTATAGTTAGAAGACAACAAATCGTGACACACAAGATTAGCGGGAGATAAGGGAAAAATTAATAAATAATAAAAAAAATTATTCTAATTCCAATATTGATACGATGAATCATCGTACCTTTAAAATAATATTGATTTTGAAATTTTATGTAGGTTTAATACATAATTTGGTCCCCTTAAAAACACAACGGTGTAAATGTCATCGTGGCATCTCATAAGCACGTGGCACAAGTTAATAGGTGAACTTAAATGATTTTTTAATTTTAAAAAAAAAGTCTCTACATTTGGTGGTGGCGCGTGATATGTTGGAGAGGACGGCTGCCGGCGAGGATGGCGGTGACGGCGTTGGATGGTGCGGTGGCTAGGGTTTCTTAGAGAGAAATTAGGGTTTGTTTAGAGATGGTGATGATGACTAGGGTTGGGCAAAATAAACTAATCCATACTTAACTATAGTTAACTGTACTATATAATACTAAAAAATAGTAATCCATTTTTACTAAAAACTTAAATATATTGTTTTATAGTTTAATTTTTAAAACTGAATTGTTTACAATTTTAGTTCAGTTAACTGTAGGAGAACTAGAACTGTATCCCTTTCTCTTTTCCAATTATTTCTGAAACTGTGACTTTGCCTGCTTTTCTATCCCTTTCTCCTTTCCAATTATTTCTGAAATTGGGACCCTGCCCTGGCTGGATGCGGCGTTGCCCACCATGTTTTTTTTTTCTTCAGTTGGAAGAAGCTAAATCCTATTTAAAACGCAGTTGACTAACATTGGTGATTAGCCACCAGATTAATTGAATCAGTCTTGTATCAGTCTTCACCTCTGCGATAATTGTATCCAGTGACAGAGGAACTGAAACATAGCATATTAAGCATGGGCATCATATGTTTTACACACACTGATAGAAAAACAATCAAATAGTAGTTAGCAGTTGGGTGAGGTTAACTGATTTATATTTTTCTAGACAGAAATATAAACAAAGCATTAATCAAAGTACACTTAACCTTAAACTTTTGTTCCTTATAGTACCTGAACCATACATATATAAACTGCATTTGTTGCGTCGTCACCCCTACATGATCAACTAACAGATTTAATATAATCTCTCTTTATTCAACCATCCAATCTCTGCTTTCCTTCCTACCGAAAGCCAAAGGAAGAATGAGGTTTTGTTGTTGCATCCCCTTGTTCTGTTGTGCCTCTGATTAATTTCTCTCAGTATCAAACAATTAGAACCGAAGAACAAGTAAGAGGAAATTCAACAATTTCTGAAATCTGGGATATGTTCTATTGGGTCAGTGATCCACTCTCTCCAGTGTCTCTTAAATAATAAAAAATGAAAAACTTATCTTATGAAAGAAGAAAAATGTGTTATAGTTAACTGAATTGTTTTGTAGTTAACTGAACTAAAAAATAGTTTAGTTCAGTTTTTTTGAACTATTTTTTAGTTCAGTTTTTTTAAACTATTTTATAGTTAATTGTAATAGATTTATAGTGCAGTGCAAATAGTGCAGTTTGTCCACCCCTAATGATGACGTGACATTTGCACCATTATGTTTTTAATGACGTGAGCGGAAAGGACCGAATTGAACATTTTTTAACGAAATATAAGGTCTTACCGAACTTTTTTTATAAGATATGATTACTTTGAACCAAACCCCTAAAAATAAGGACCAAATGATGTATTAAACCTTTTATGTATTACTGATTTGATCTTAAAATTTTTTCAAAAGAAAAAAATATTTAAATAATATATCGATTTTCTAAACAATGTGAAGCTATTAAACATGTTAAAAATGAAATAATTAAGTATTAACGTTTTTACAATAAACATATTTTACACTTTCATAGCAAATTATAAGCAAATATATGAATGCGGCGCCTTATGTAACTGAAACCACAGTTCAATTTATTTTCATGGTATTGAATAATTTACTGAAGCAATTATATATTACAACAGTTTAATAACTGACATGAATGAAATACAATATGCACGAACACCGAATATGTGTTTTGGTCGTCATAGGAGAAGATTTTGGTTGCTGTGGTTTATTTCAAAGTTAAGTAGAATTGGTTTATAAAATAAATTTTGAAAAGTTAAAAACGAATTTACTTATGAATTTATATTGAAATTTTTAATTTATAAAAATATGAAAAACGATCTATAAATGTCAAAATAGATCATGAACTTAATGGCGTAATATTTTACTACAAATACATATGTGCTAGATGATATGTTATTTAACATAAAATAGAATAAAAATAAATCAGATAAAAAAGTATCACTCTAACTATCTTTTCTATCTTGCACTATTTAATAGTATATAGACTCCCACATTTTCATTGTTTCGTCATCTTTATCCCACCTCCAAAAATTAACAATTTAAAAAAAATACTTAACATATATATACTATTATTTTTTATTAAAAATGTAAAAATTTATTTTTTTATATCATCATTTTATTTTTATAAATATATTAAATAAATTTAAATATGTGTAATACCTTTATTATTATTATTATTTTTTAGAAAAATGGAATCTGAAGGTTGAATGAGATATGATTACTTGGTTGACTCTTTCTTCAAAGGCAGTATCACATTTCATTAATATAATCTTATCATGGAATGATGATTCAAAGAAGTTTATTAGGCGGGAAACCACTAAAATGGCTTTGATCATTGCTCGACCAAAGAAAAGATATAAACATTACTTACATTTCATTATTAATTAATACAATTTAATCAAATATCATATTATAAAATAAGCTTGAGCTTAATTTATTTTTATAAAACTAAAATGTAAAATTAGGTTAAATCAATTTTATATATGATCCACATTTAAAAATTCTAATACATTGTATCGACGAATTATATTATCCCATCTATTACAATTAGTTGAATGAATGATTGTTGAAGTTATTTTCAATTTTGTTATAATTAAGAGAGGTTTGATTAGTGACTTAATATTACAAGATAAGACTTTTTTATTTGGAGATTCATGTTGTTAACTTTACTATGTTGTCTTAATTTTACCAATAATTATGAATTAAAGTTATTTCTTAGATGTCATGTATTGCATGTTTTCTTTTGTGTGGGTTATAAATATATATATATATATATATATATATATATATATATATATATATATATATATATATGACGGTTGTAACTTGAAGAAGAATGTGAAGTATTTAATGGAAACATTGACTAAAAATTTTTGACCAGGAGTTGATGATAAAAGAAGAAATTGAACGATAAAGTGTTTATCTACAATCGGCAAGAATGGATAAGATTAGATATGAATAAAATCTTCGATTTATTTTATTTCAGAACCCGTGATAAACATATGCCTCTTTTTTTGTTACTGGAAAAGGAAAAAGAGCCTGAAAAAAGAAATAAATTCTGTCTTTAAAACTGAATTATTCTCCAGGCTAAATTAAAAACCAGACATATATCCAAAAGCATAATACTCATCTAAAACTAATTATTTTATAAGATATTCATATTTGAACATCGATAATATTTTCATCGTTCTGTTTTAATTAATTTAAACTAGCTGGTAAATGGTGATTATTTTACTGTAATAAGCAAATGGTTGTCTTCCTCTATTATACTTACTGGTTTAGTGAAATTAATATTTATTAATTCTAACATTTTTACAGTAATATATTTAACAGTTTAAAAATCCGAGGATGTTTACGGAAAAGGCACCGAATTAATGTACCCTTAAATTAAAACTTATAATTTTTAATATAATAAATTAATACTTTTAAACGATGAATATAAAGCACACACATATTACAAGTATTTAACAGGTAGTGATTAATTCTCAACTTATTATTTCTATGAATATAAATTCTGTTCAAAATATATGTATTTTATAATCGTTCATTTATTTTTTAAATAAGTGGATAAAGGTATGTTGTGGGTTGTAACCTGCAAGTTAATTTGACCTATTTATTACATGTTTGAACCGGGTTAAATTTGAAAAAAATGTAAATTTTTTATGTAGGCTAGTTTTTAACCCGACTTACTTAAAACTCGACTCATCTGGATTAAACCCGTGGTGAGCCAGACTTACCAATTCATCTAATTTAATTTAATTATTTATTATTTTGTGTTTCAATATTATTGGGTTTGTTTTTGGATTACGCAGATTGGATGATATTTTTATTATTATTTTGAATTGTCTTTGGAGTTTAACATCATTTTAGAGTGAAATTTATTTAAATTTGAATTAAAAAAATTATAATTTTTTTTTTATTTTAAAAAAACTTATAATTAAGTGAACTAACCCGTTTAATCCACCAACCTGTAATGAACTAGGCCGAATCAAGGCGGATTATCCGTTTTGACAGCTCTAGATACGAGGATTAGTTTTATCCTTTTTGTGGAGGGGAGACTATAAAATTTTGGGATGACTATAGAGTAAAGTTTGGGCCGTTAGGAAAAATTAAATAAACTAAGGGTGTTTCATCCTACACTTACAACATTTTATCATCCACCTTCAAAAATTACATTTTTAACCTTTTAACATTCCTGTACCTCCAACTTTTTCCAAAACTTTCATTTTTAATTTTAGTAAATATTTTTTCATTTTCTTCTCTTTACTAAAAGCACTCTTCACTATCTTAATAATAATTTAATTTAATTTAAAATTTAAATATTTTATTAATATAATTTTATTTTTTAATAATTATTAAAATATGATTTATATTATAATAATAGTTATATTAAAAACATAAAAATAATATTAATAATAATAAAAAATAAATAATAATAATAATAAATTTAATTTAATATATTCAAATATATTAAATTATATTAAAATAAATTAAATAATTATTAAATTTTAAATAAAAACCAAATTTTAAAAACTTGTTTAAAATCCGTAAAATATGTTAACACTTTTGATTTTTATTTAAAATTTAATAAATATTGAATTTAAATAAAAATTATAATATCATTTATTATATTTATATTTTAATAATTATTAAAATATGATTTATATTTTTATAATAATTTTATTAAAAAATTAAAATAATAATAATAATTAAAATAAGAATAATAATAATGAAAATAAAAATTATATTTAAAATTACATTAAATATATTTAAATATATTAAATTAAATTAAAATATTAAATTAAAATTAATAATTATAAAAATTTAACAAAAACCAAATTTTGAAAAATTTGTTAATCGGCTAATCGGATATAGACATCCGATAAATTATCTTACGGATATCATATCTGATGAATAATTATTTTTAAAATTTTATTTTTTATTTTTATTTTAATAATTATTTAGTTTAATTTAATATTTTAATATAATTTAAATGTATTTAAATATTTTATTTAATATAACTTTATTTGATATTAGGTTGTTTTTAAAATTTTATTTTTATTTAAATTTTAATAATTATTTAATATAATTTAAAATATTTAAATATATTAAATAATAATTTTATTATTATTTTTATATTAATTATTTTATTTTTATATTTTTAATATAACTATTATTATAATATAAATTATGTTTTAATAATTATTAAAATATAAAATTATATTAAATAATATTTGAATTTTAAATTTAATTATTATTAAGATAGTCCAAAGTATTTTTAATAAGAAAAAGAAAAAAATAAAAAAATATTTATTAAAGTTAAAATTTAAATTTTTGAAAAAGTTAGAGATGTAAAATAAGGATAAAGATGAGATATTAGAAGGTTAAAAATGAAATTTTTGAAAATACATGATGAGATGTTGGAGGTGTAGGATGAAACATTCATAAAATAGTCATAAAAATAAATATGAGAGGTCCAAATAGTAAATCAGGGATTTTCCTTTCATTTTCTCAAAACAATTGACTCTTTCATTCTCCATCAAATATTTGTTTTCTAACTCTTTCTTCCTTTTATCCAAGTACTAACCTAAATTCCCTTCTCCATTCCTTTGTGAATTTCAACCTAAATGAGTCTGTAAAAACATTAATTTAGAGTATAGTATTGGGTAAGCTTTTCTTAATTAGTTTAACATCTAATTAGTATTGAATCGATGCAGAAATAGTCCAACAAAGGTGTTTTATTAATTCGTTTGTCACAAATCCTAGTATAGATATATTTTCTTCAGGTTAGCTAAAAATATTCCCCTTCTGATGTGTTGACATAAATTACATTTTGTACATGACGTGCTCTGAAGCATTTGCGAAAGAAATTCAACAGAAAAAAAATAACAATTAGATGTTAGGACACTAAAACAAATTAATACATGCTAGGCTAACTTGTTAGACAAAAACTTTACTTCCATCACGGTTAATAATGACTGGAGAAAAAAGCAATCTCAATCTAGTGCCTGAGGACGGTTTAAGGTTGCAGGACGGCGAGCTGAATCCAGCCTTTGCCTTGTTTTCGGAATAATGATAGGCGTGCAACACACAAGAGCAAAGATTAACTCTGTGAAGAATGCCATCATCGCGATCCATATAAAAATGCTCATCTTCCAAAGCCAAATAATCCTCTTGAACAATGGAAGTTCCGATTCAACAATCAGAGATGCATCATATATTTCAGGAATGCCTGCACCTGGTTGATATTCTGCTCGTTGCTCAAGGGTCACTTTGAAACACGAAGTAGGTAGATCTCCTTCTTTGAAACCTCTCATCTTCACATTCAGAGTCTGAGTTTCGGATGTATAGCCAGTAACAAGAGGAACAATCTTTAGAAGAGTAGTGATTAGGCGGATAAGCTGACTTCTGAATCTTAACATACAAGGTTGACTTGAGCTTGCAATAGCTTTACCATTAGGCAATAGGAAATCTACCCTGATCTATAGAACAATAGAAATTAATGAAGAAACACAAAAGCTAGCTGCAGGAAACTATAAACTACCACATCTGTAATCACACATCATCATCAACCAAGATGCTTGACGAAATCATAATCAACGGTCATGGAACAAGTACAACAAATTCTATTCTTTGTCTAATATATGTAACAATTATTTTAGAACACCTACGCCACACTGATAGTAACCACAAACTGAACAGAAATAACGTGCCAGAAACCACATAACCCAAAAGCTTGAACTTACGAAGTCCTATTAAATTATTTTTGGGTGTCTAACAAATCTTACCACCGGGTTGCTTCGAAAGTACAACACTAATGACCACAATGACCCAATTAATATATTCCCAGAGAGGTCTACATTACATCATTGTAGTGTATAATGTTTCATTACAGAATCAATATATTCCCTTCAAGTTAATAAACAAAAACCAACATCTTTCCTTCCAGTTAATAAACAAAAATCCACACGGATAAATGCCAAAATTAATCGGTGAATAACCACTTCAAATATCCCAAAAACAAATACTGCAGTGTATAAATAAGTTCATTTTAACCAACTAAAAAACATTCAATCTATTTTACTTTATTATTTTCTTTTCCCGTAAGGTCTTACAAATAATTTTATCTAAACCAACCCTTAATATAAATGTAAAAGACTTTAATCTCTAGGTCCAGAAGTCGTAACACCAAGCTAGCAACGGAGCATAGTTTGATATCTGTAATCTCAAATTGCGGTGAGTGGACTGGTACCACCATAAATCAGTTCGCACTCTGAATTTAAATTCGATGAAGATTTTGAACAAGTGAAATTAGATAAGCACCTGAAAGATCCCAAGGTTTCTGTTGTATCCTGACTCTGGCACTCTTAACTCAACAGTGAGTTGCACCTTGTGCTTAGAAGGTATAAACCGTTCACCCACCCACTTCCGATCATCATCCTTATCCTCGGAACCTATACCACCAATAACACCGGCACACGACATTATCGGCACATATGCGACAGGACTATGCTTGCTATAATCAAAGTTCAAAACCTCCCTCATCTGAATCGGCTTCTCCACCAAATACTTCATCAACAACATACTAAACACAAACGACGAAACCAGAAGACCAAACAAAACGCAACCAACATAGACTGAGCACAAAACCCCCCACCCCCACCGCAAAGCCACGCTCCAAACCGATTCGTTCTCCTTGAACCATCTACTGACATAAGGCCTAATGCACCGAAACAAACCACACCACCCTCTGTTCAAAATCCCTACAAGGAAAACCTTGCCCCTCTTCGTTGTCCCCAAAGGATCCATGAAAAACATGCATGAATAAAACACGAACAACAGCGGGTAAGTTATGAACATGAACATTAACTTAATCTGAAACCCTAATAAGTTAATCGCCAACCCCGCGGGGAGGTCGAGGAAACTCGAAGACGAGTCACCTTGTCGCGGCGCCGAGTCAACGGAGTCGACAGCTGAATCATCGTTCGCAGCTGAAGTTACGGTGGAGCCCTCGTTGTTCTCCTCCGTCGAGGCATTAACTTGTTGCGGGTCATCCAAATCGGGTTTCTCCGTATTCTCGTCTTTCTTGAGATTTCGATGCCACCTGCGGTGTTGGAAACTTCTCCAATTGCCATTCACTAAATCGCTCTCCAAGCTAGATCCTGAAGATTGAGTATCCGCAAAACCGCGACTAACTGGCCGGCGCCGGATTGTGGCAGCCGGATAGTATGACTTAGGTTCGGGTGCAGGATCCGGAAGCCTGGAAGCCGAATCGGAAGGCTCCGGCGAGCCCTCGGCGGGAAAATGTTGAAACGCATCTACGAAAACGTCGCCGTCGTGATGGATCGAATTTGGCCGGTCCATTCAGATTCTGAACCTCTGTTAAGGTAGGAGATTTTGTCCCATCATTATACATTTGGTATGTAAAAATAAAAGTCAGAAACATATTCAAATGCTTCATAATAATTTAAGCTAGCAAATAACCTATATATTTCAGAGACATGAACGAGAATAATATTTAAGAGGAGCTAAAATAAAACAACAAAAACTAAGTGAAAAATTATATTTATCCTATCCATAAATAATGTAAACTTTTTTTTTCACTCTCCGGTAAGACTATTGAGAATATTTTTCAATATATCTTATATAATTAAGTAATAATAAAGTATTTAACTAAAACATCAGTTACCTCTTTATAATTTCATTCAACTTATTTAACTCCTTAATATATTTTAATACTCACAGTTTATATGCTAAAGGCCTTAATTCTTCAAATCATTTAATTCAGTTACATATTGTATATATTAAACGTCTTATTTCTTCAAAATATTTAATTCATTCAAATATTTTTAAGTATTAATTTATTAACATAAGAATTTTTTTTAAGAATAATGCTGATATGTGATTTTTTTTAATAGTTAAAATTTTAAACAATAAAAATCGCCTTACTACCCGAATAAATAATTTATTTTTTAATAGTGAATAAAACATAATTTATTTTAATAGTGAATCAAAATATTTCATACATGTTGTTGTCTAGTTTTGGATAATTTAGTGTCTTTCTCTTTCGCTTAGGGATCATCAAGTGTTTCATCTTGGTTTTTAAGAGTTTTCTATCTTCTGTTATGCGGCAGTTGGACCTTGTTGGGTCCTATTCCTCTATTTATTCATCCTATCTTTTGTTTCCTTCTTTGCGTAATACACACTTTTACTTTTTCTCCATTCAATATACCTCTTTCTCGTCCTCTCTTTTACTATGCAACGCATAACTTTTCTGCATCTTTTTCTCTGCACATGGTACACACGCATGGAAGGACACAAGATTTGATATGGCATCAAAACTCTTCTATTGAAGGGCTCTGCTGTGCCACTCTGATCTCTCTTCCTTTCTTTCTTTCTATTTTTTCTTTCCTCTTCTTGTTCCTTCTTTTCTTTTTCCATAACAGAAAATCAACAAGATCAACAAGTACAAAGTTTTCTGTACCCACACCCCAATGAAAATCCAACCACTGCATTAGTCTCTCCTGTTCTGGATGCACCTAATTACCACTCTTGGAGTCGTTCTACGCGCACAACCCTCAGCACCAAAAACAAAATTGAGTTTGTCCTTGGTATTGTCGTCCAACCTGCCAAGATTGACACCAAGTTCGCTTCTTGGTATAGATGTAACAACATGGTTGTCTCATGGCTATTACATTCTGTCTCCCTTTCCATTGAGAAAGATAAAAATGAAAGGGAAGGTATACGTCTCACTCCACAATAATATCAGATTTTAGCTGACTTATTCAAGAATACCTCTGATGCCACTTCACATGTTCAAGTTAATCAAGTTGGTGTTGCATCCTCACATCAGTCAATAACTGGTAATGTTCACTGCACTTCTGCGTTAAAGATTCTTAATCACACAAGGATAATCGATTCAAGAGCCACAGACCATATATGTGTCTCTGCAAAAAATTTCTTCTTGCATCAAACCTATTACTATTAGTCTTCCAAATGGTAGTTCTGTCAATACTCACTAATACTGGCACAATTATCTTTAATGATAATTTTCAGCTTCACAATGTTTTCTATGTGCCATAATTTTCTTTCAACCTTATACCTGTGTCTAAAATTGCTACTTCTCTTCATCATAATCTCATTTTCTCTTCTTCTGGCTGTGTTATACAGGATATGAAAACCAACGAGAAGAAGATTGGTTCAGTTAAAACGCAAGCAGGCTTATATGTCCTTTATTCTAATGACTTTCTTAAGAATTGCTCTCCCTGTATTGCAAAGACTGAAAACCTTTGGCATGCTCGTTTAGGCCACCTTTCTAGTGATAGATTGAATTTATTGCATAAAAAGCACCTTTACATTCATGCTGACCAAAGCATGTCTGTGATGCTTGCCACAAAGCTAAACAAAAGAAACTCCCCTTTCACCTTAGTACATCTCGTAGCTCAAAATCCTTTGATCTTGTTCATATGGATATTTGAGGACCATGTAATGTTTCAATGAATGGTTTTAAATACTTCCTTCCTATTGTGGATGATTACTCTCGTTTCACTTGGATAATCCTTATGTGTCATAAATCTGCTATTAGAAAGCATATTACTGACTTTGTTACTAAAATTGAAATATAATTTGGAATTGTCATAAAAACCATATGCACTGATAATGGACCTGAGTTTTCTATGCATGATCGATATTCTCGAAAAGGCATCACACACCAAACCACATGCACTTGCACACCTGAACAAAATGGCATTGTCGAAGGCAAGCATCAACAGATTCTCAATGTTACACTTGCTCTTCTTTTTCACGCACAACTTCCTAGCATTTTTTGGTGTTTTACAGCTCAACATGTTGTTTTTCTCATTAATCGCATGCCTACCCCTTGTTGAACAATGATTCTCCGTATGAACGTATGTATTGTTCTTTGTGTGATCGTTCTTCATTGTGCGTTTGGTTGTCTTTGCTACGCCAATACTCATCGTTCTTATTGCACAAAGTTTGATAGTAGAACAGTTTCTAGAGTGTTTTTGGGTTTCAAACCTCATCCCAAAGGCTATTTGTTTCTTAATCTTCACGCTCACAAAGTTGATATTTCCCACAACATTGTTTTTTTATGAAAATAACTTTCCTTATCAGAAAAATAATATTATCTCTTTTGACAACACTTCTCTTTCTTTACCTATTCCCACTAATACATTTTAATCATGATTATAACATCTGTGATGCATCTCATGATACTGATCATGCTGTCATCGATACAAATAATGATCTTATTCTCCATGATTTTTCCATCATCGACAATGAAAATATTATTAACAGCAACAGTCACACCACCGTTGTTGGGTCCCCTACCTGCTGAATCGCTTTGCAAATCTGTACGCCACAAAAATGGTTTCTTCTTACCTTAGTAACTTTCATACTCATAATGTTCTTATATACTCGATTATAAATTACATCAACTGTAATAATCTTTCCTCCTTTAAATATTTTATCATGTATATTACTTCTGTCAATTAGCCACAAAGTTATACTCACACTTCCAAAGATCCTTAATGGGTTAAAGCTATGAATGACGAATTAGCTGCTTTGTGAGCCAATCATACATGGATTATTACTGACCTGCCCCTGGTAAAACTACTATTGGATTTCGTTGGGTGTACAAAATTAAACACAAATTGGATGGATTCATTGATTGCTTTAGAGCCAGACTCGTCACTAAGGGATTTACTCAACTCAAAGGTCTAGATTTTTCTGAATACCTCTGCACTTGTCGCCAAGCTAACTACTCTTTGTCTCCTTGCCATTGCCGCATCCAACAATTGGGAATGCCTTCCTTCACAGTGACCTTCATCAGGAAGTTTTCATGAAACCACCACCTGGTTTTCATGTCCAGAAACCCAACCAAGTTTGCAAACTCCACCGCTCCCCAAACAAGCTGGGCGCCAGTGGTACACGCCAACGCTCCTTATACTTGTTCTTCTACAAATCATTACCTATTTATGCCATTCACTATTTTGAAACATACTAACCACTATGTCATTGTTATTCTTGTGTATGTCGACGACATTGTCCTCGCGATAAATCATGCTCAGGAAATTACTCACATCATTGCCCTTCTTCATTTTGAATTTTGCATCAAGAACCTTGGCGACCTCACTTATTTCCTGAGTTTCGAAGTAGCTCGCAACCGAAATGGTCTTCATCTAAGCCAACAAAAATATACTCTGGATCTTCTTCAAGAAATTGGCATGTTAGATTGCTCCCCTGCTCCTACACCTATGGTTCAATCCTCTCGTCTTCAACAAGTTGGCCAACCTCTTGATGACATAGAAGCTTCCTCTACATAAGATTGATTGGTCACCTCATCTATCTTACTAATACTCGTCCTGTTATCTCCTTCTTTGTCAACAATCTTAGTCAATTTGTAACTCTTCCCACCACTTTGCATAGACAAGCTGCTTATCGTGTTATGGTCTCTTCTTTCACAACAATACCCGGTTATAGCTTTAGGCCTACAATGACTAGAAACAAGAAAATATGTAACCAGTTTTTCCATTTATCTTGGCAATTCCCTCATTTCATGGAAAAAAAAAACGACAGACTATTTCGCGTAGCTCATCCAAAGCCGAACGTGCTTTAGCTTTAACATGTGAAATCCAATGGCTTATTATCTCCTCCAAGACTTTCAAATGCCTTTCACTCTGCCAGCTATCTTGTACTGTAACAATCAATCCGCCATCTAGATTGCTTCAAACCAATTCCATCATGAACGCACCAAACACATCAAAATATATAGACGGTCACCTCATTCGTGAAAAGATAAAACGTGGTTTAATCAAACTCCTTCCTATCTCTTCTTCTCTTCAAGTTGCATATATTTTCACGAAGCCGCTACCATTGCAAACCTTCGAAAGCAACATATTTCCAAGTTGGAATGAAGAACATCTAGTCCCGGGGTCTGTTAACATCTTCATACACACTATTGTCTAGCTTCGGTTAGCTTAGAGCCTCTCTCCTCGCTTAGCGGTCATCAAGTGTTTGATCTTGGTTCCTCAGAGTTTTCTATCTTATGTTAGGCGACACTTGGGCCTTATCCCTCTATTTATCCATCCTATCTTTTGTTTCATTCTCTTTATAATACATACTTTTACTCTTTCTCAATTTGATATACCTCTTTTTCTCTACATCTTTTTCTCTGCACATTGTACACACGCATGGAAGGAAACAAGGTCGGATATAAGTACATTTCCCTCAGTTATGTACACTTAGTCATACTTTTTTGGTTGAATCTTCAGTGCAATTTTTAATATAAGTGTCTATTACATCTATGTTAATATAACCACACCTTTGTGATCATAGGTTTGATCTCATACACTAATGCACTTCTCATATATTCTTATAATTATAATTTGTAGTTTATTTAATATAATTTCTTATTCTTGCACTTTAGAAAGCTTTTTAGAAATTCAAGTAAGCTTAAAATCTCTCTTTAGATATAAATAAATAAATGATAAATAAAAAGTTGGACAAACTTATTTTAAGATTTTAAATTAAAAGTGGTGTTTTAGTTCTTATCTAAAACCTTGAAAATGACATCTGGAAGAGACGAAGAGATGTCTCAACTAAAATAATTTAAGCATTTTATAGAATTTTTTCAAAGCATAACTCATCCCATTTTCTCAGAATCTGCGTCTCTCTAAAAAAACTCAAACCTCTTCTTTTCTCCTCCTTCTGTCTAGAAAATCTTCATCTCATTTCATCTTTTCAATCATTTGACCACACTCAATCATCCCTAGTATCAAAAACTTCAATTTTCATCGATCAACGTCTCGTTTAGAACGGATAAGTCACAATCTCTGGGTTCTTGTAGGATTCTGAAATAGTCTGACACATACAAGTCACATTTCTTGTTGCATGTGTTCATTAGCTTCTTCTTCTAATTTCTGATCACTTTTCTGGTATTTTGGGTTGGTCCGTTATCGAAAATCAGTGAACTGTAGGTTCTTGAGAATTCTGGTGTTAGGAGCAAATTTCTGAAGTAGTAGAGCTGTTCGGTCTGATTAAGAGGTAAGAGAAGCTAGATAATTTAATTACTTGGTTTTGATGTATGAAGAAGTTGTTTGATAAATATCCATGTGTGTAAATGTAAAATTGGATGAATTGGGTGTTCAATACTGTTGGTGTGGAATAATTGATGTTGTGTTTATGATGATTGTGTATCTGTATGATTATGGAACAGTAGTCGAGTGAAATTGGTAAGGTTTGGTGTCGATCTTAATTTTGTAGCTATTCTGCAGAATTATGTAGTTGCTTAAGATCTTTAATTGACCGTTTGGCTTTTATCTCACTTCATAGGTTATGGTTAATGATACTCTCTTAGAACCATTAGAACCATTAGAACCATAGTGTTTTATGACTCGCAAAAAGTAAATTGGATTGACTTAACTCGATTTTAGTCTCTCACATATGTGGCCTAACTAACCCTCTATATATGTTTGCTTTTATATAATTTTTCATAATTTTATATTTTCTATATTGTTTCGTTTTTTTTTATATTTTCTACACTAAGGCTGTGTTCTTTTTAAGGGATTTAAGGGAGATGATTTGGGGGAGATGATTTGAGTGGATTTGAGTGGATTTGAGGGTAATTTTTTTGTTGTTTTTTTGAGTGGATTTGAGGTTAATTGAGAGTGGATTTGGAAGGAAAGTTTGTGAGAATTAGTGTAGGATTTGATTGATGTGATTGATTTTAAAAATTAGTTTAATTGGTAGAAAATATAGATTACCAAATTGCCCTTCTTATAAAAGTATTATAAAATGTTATTTTGTAATGTTATATTTAATTGTAAAAAAGTTTATAAAGAGAAAAAAAATTATTAATAATTGTTAAAAAAATTGTTTAAAAATTATAAAAGTTATAATGTAGTAAAATAAATATATTTTAAAATGTTTAGGGAAATTTGAACATAATTTAAGATCTCAAAGTCACATACAAACCAAAATAAAGACATTGAAGTCATGGAATATATTATCGGAAATAAAATGAACTTAATCATCTAAATGGTGAAGAATGGAGTTCACATTTTGATTCAGGTTAGCAAATTGGCGGTTCATGTCTAGGGAAAGGTTTGCCAAATTATCTTCAATACGTTGTACCCGCACCTGCATTTGTTCCATACCCTGCATCCTATGTCTCAAGTCTTGTACTCCCTCCCACATTTGAGTTATCATGTTAGCATTTGCTAGAGGTGGAGGAGGCTGCACAGGGTTTTGATGAGGGTGTGGTTGGTCTTCTTCTTCATCATCATGCAGATCGTGTTGCCAAGCACCGTTGACATAAACAATTTTCATCCTCTTCAAAGAATTGATAGAAAAGTGATGTCGGGACCCTATTTGAGTGCTGGGATCGGCTGGGACGTCAACTCCACAATATTGCATGATGTGTGTGATAAGGACACCGTATGGGAGGGCTGTGTCACTGACCTTGCATTTAAGCATATGCTGCATGATGTGATGAGGCCAATTGATAGGTATATTATTTTTCAGCAGCCATATCATAAAAATATCTTCGTGCAATAACCTGGCAAAATTCCCTGGTCGTGGAGTCAACATATGCACAATAATATAATGGAGAAGCCGATCATTGATATTCAAACAACCAACGGTTAAAACACCTTGACCACCCTCCAAATCTGGTATAACCATAGTAGCTAATGCCATGTCGCGGTCATATGGAAAATCGTCTGGGATATTTGAGTAACATAATTTCTGACTGTCGTACTTCAAGTTAGCTACAGTCAACCAATCAGCAGGTTTGAATCTAATTTTTCTCCTGTTGACCTCAGTGAGCAAATATCCATTTCCAGATATCTTAAGATTTGAATAAAATACTTTGATTAAATCCAGATAGTAGGGTCCCTCTAATGTCAGAAATTGGCTCAACCCTTGAAAAAGAAGCTGTTGTTGGAAAAATAACCCTGAACCGGTGAATGAATCAAAATTCATTATCTTTGGAGGAATTACACTTCTTGTATAGAAATCAGCTGCATAGTTCTCCATTTGATGACTGTGAGTGAAAAAACGCCGCTGATCTAATTGTTCCTCTACAGATGGTCTAACATGGGGTGCATCTTCTGCCTCATTGACAGTTTCTTTTCCCTTACGGGTTCTTTTTGACCTTCTTGTTGATGATGATGCCATCTGAGAATTTGTTCAAGAACAAGCTATTTATTAAAACAACAACAAAGGATATCATAACACATTACTTATATATAACGATAAAATCAACAAAGGATACATATAACAGCAAATCATTACATCGTTAACATAATAGAAGTAAAATATTACATCCACCATAGAAATATAATAAGTCATAATTAAGTCACTAATACAGAATTGCATCCTTATACTAATACTAGTAAGTCATATATGAAAATTTTTAACAATCACCGCCCGATATCATGTTCCATAATTTGTTCCACCGCTTATGTGGTGGCAGTCCCATCAACCTCTTCGTACATGTGGGGTTTCGACATAAGAAATCATAGCACTGCTCTAGCAAATTTTCATCACTGATGTTCATAGCAGTCAACATTTCATAAATGTCCGCCTCAGTATATGTGTAATTGGGGGTGCGACGAAAAATCTCGGTTTGGGAACGTAGTATTTCATTTCTGTCCTCCATCGCTAATACTTGACGCACGACGGCATCAGAAATTACACCAAAATGTACATTTGATGAATTTAGGACATTTGCAAACCCATCCAGACTAGTCGTCAATTTATCAAATTGGGTATCAATAGAATCCACCATAGGTGCCTTCCTTTTCGAGCCTCGTGAGGAAGAAGTTCCACCAGATGGGACAGAAGGCACAGATTGAGTCTGTCCCGGACTATATTCATCGACAGATGGAGGAGGCGATGGTGGAGTTGGGTCTCTGTATCCTGTCCACTGAGACTGTTCTGGAATGTACTCAATGTTTTGATTCAAATCAACACTGACATGAGGACCAACTCGTTGTCTTCGAGCTTGACGAGCAGTCCGAACACCACTCCCAGTAGCTCGATCAGCTGCCCATAACTCGACCATTAAATCGTAGTGTTTTATACTGTTAACTCTCCACTTCGCCGCAGCTGGCCGCGACTGCAATAACAAAGACAATAAACACACTGCTTCATATTATGTATATTAAGGATCCACATAAAAAATAAGTATTTTTTTAAATACCTGAATCAGGTCAAGCCAGACTTCGTCCTCAGCATGAAATGTCATACTTACTGGATTCCACGCAAATCCACTCAATCCAGAAAACAAGTCATGCACCTCACGCCATTTATCCTTTAACACTTTCTGACGATTTTTGACATTATTTTTGGTAACTGCGACATACCCAGCGCTATGAAGACTATCAACTATGTTAGTATATGCTTGGGTTGTCCAGCTTCCGTCAACCCTATTACCCATTCTTGATTCCTCGATCATGCAGTGTAGTAGACGTGCGTCCATGTCCTCTGTCCACTTCATGAACTCTCTAGTAGGACCAGAGGACGGAATGGCGGCTGCCTTACCCCTATTCATTTTATACCTAAAGAGTCAAGAAATATTTTTGAAGTTAACATAAAACATCCTTAATAATGTGTTCTTCTCATACAGATAAAAATAAATTAAAATACAATACAATCAAATACAATAACTACGATGCTTGGTAATCACGCCACATTTGATCAGCTATACAATCCCTAATACTACTACCAATCCTATGGTCCTCTTCTCTAACTTGAGATGAAGTCCCATCATGTTCTTCCCTTTCATTCAACTCGTTATCAACTTCATCGAGTAAGGAGTCATCGTTATCCACGCCCCGAAGGAAGTTGTGTAATATACAACAAGCTAGTATGATATTAGTCATCGTCTCTAATCCATAGTGTGGTTCAGTGCCACTTGCAATGATAGGAAATCTTTTTTTCAACACACCAAAAGTTCTTTCAATTACGTTTCTCAACGACGAGTGCCGATGATTAAACAACTCCCGTGCATTTTGTGGTCCTCTGCGTGTATATTCTTTTAAGTGATATCTTACGCCTCTATATAGAGTCAAAATTGTGCTTTTCAACATGAAACCTGCATCACCCAGGTAGTATTTTCCTACAATTTTCCACATACAAAGGTAATTAGTCACTACTAAATAATTTCATGGACATCGATTGTTTACACACTGACCTTGGGGGATAACCAACGGATCATCTCGATCAAGAGCATTTTTTAATATTCTTGAATCGGATGCAGTGCCTTCCCGTCCAGCAAGAACGTAGGTGAATTTCATGTCAAAATCACACGCCGCAAAGATATTTTGTGTTGGCCAATCTTTTCTTCCTCGAAATCTCGGAGCTTCAGAACTTGGAATCCTTACCCTAACATGAGTACCGTCTATGGCCCCCAAACAATCCTAAACATAAACATATTAACTCATCATATGTCACAGAATTTGTTATCGTCCTTGTTCAAATAACATTAACAGATGTAATGAAATCACTACCTTAAAGTACGGATAAAATCGATGGTTGTTCAACACATGTGGATGAACCTCATTTTCTGATGGTTGTATTAGAAATTCTGATTCTAAACTTATGATAGCGTCCAACACATTGTGAAAGTGTTTGCTAACTGTCGAACCTGATCGATGAAAGAAAAATGCCACACTACGATTCTTAACATTATGACCAATTATATGAAGAAATTCAGCAACTTGTTCCTCCACGGTGGACCGAATTGCGTCCTTGACTAACCCAGTTGATCTTACTCTCTCACAAAGATTAATAAATGCCTCTGGACCCATCCTAATAATGTCGCGGCACCGATGAGTATGCACAAGATATGACATTAACTGCTCCCTACGACGGTCTCTATCAGGTAGGTAATTGCTTACACTACTCGAATCAGTGGAGTA
The DNA here is from genome assembly GCF_016808095.1 of Vigna angularis. Lineage (NCBI taxonomy): Eukaryota > Viridiplantae > Streptophyta > Magnoliopsida > Fabales > Fabaceae > Vigna > Vigna angularis. The sequence continues at coordinate 33,878,756 of NC_068975.1, read as the reverse complement.
CATATTCAAGATACTCAATGCGTGTCCAACAATGCATAACATTGTGATTGCCGCTAGTGATGTGGTTATTTGTAAGTGTTGACGTATCATTCCAATAATCTTGAAGTCTACACCAACCACATCATCATCTACATCTTCGCGGTCCAAATATGATAAATCTATATGTTCTTCCATCTATATTTACTTAAACAATTACACATACTACAATAAAAATTTAAAATTCATATATTCATTGAATAAAATACAAATATACATTAATACATTTAACTAATGATTATAAAAAAAATTTAATAACATAATACCACAAAAACATTTAATATCTTTCTTATTAACTACTTACATATACGTATAACAAATTAAATTAATATTTCAAATATTAATACGTTAATATATTTAATAAAATACAAATATAAATTAACATAAAATATATGAAATAAATAATCTTATACTTCTAAGGTAGACATGTCCATAACTCAATGATTCATTCAAATAATTACAACATACGACAATATTTTAAAATACTTACCTCTTCAACACGTATATGCACACTTGAAGATGCTTTCACCAACAACTAATCAACCACACAGGAACCTCTTTCCTATGAAAGCAAGTGAAAAAAAATTGGGTCAATAACTCATACTACACTCATCACAACTCATTAGTATATGCTTTGATTTTTAACAAAGAAAACCAAAACCGCAATTCATTTCAAATAATGTTAAATACTTACCTCTTCAACACGTTAAACACCTATATGCACTTTCACCAACAACTAAGCAACCACTCAGGGAACTCTTTCCTACGAAAGCAACAAAAGAAAAAAAAAGAGGTTAATAACTCATACTTCTCCAATCCAACTCATGATACTTTGCTTTCATTTTTAACAAACAAAACCAATACAACAATTAATTTCATAATTTGATGCAATAGAAAACGATGTTCTTCCTTCACCTCCACCAGATTTGGATCCTTTGGACTACCAAATCTCCACCACCTTCACGCTTCTTGCTCCACCACGATAAACACCGCAATTCCTAGTGAACACCTGCATCACAAAGCCACTGTCAGACCATGATAGATCACCCACTACAATCCACTCCTCATATAATCATGGTTGCTTCTCCATCATTGTTTCAACAGAACTCTATCTTCCCTCTCCACCTTCTTATCTGTCACATGGTCTCCGCCAACCTCACCTCCTCCATAACTCCCTACAATGCCAATCAATAACAACCATTACAACATAACTCTTCTTAACCACTGAAATCCAGCATGCACCAACGTCTCTCTCCCACTTCGCGCAACAACCACCAACACTCTTCCATCCATTACAGCAGCTCTGGTGCCCTCCACTGACCAACATACACCACTTTACCTTTACTTTCTTCTTTCTGGAAACTGGTTAACATATAACCATATGTCCCCTCAACCCTTTCATGATGCACACTGCCTGAGAACATTGTAACATGCATGTTCCGAATCATCACCCATCCACAACCACCTCTCTGCACCCAGAAAAAGAAGCCCCTGAACACCCAGCTCTTCAAGCCCCTAAACGTGCACAACCACCTCTTCAAGCCCCTCAACAGCCAGCTCATGAAGCCCCTCAACGTGCACAACCACCTCTCTGCACCCAGCTCTTGAAGCCCCTCAACACCCAGATCTTGAAGCCCCTCAACGTGCACCAGGCACCAGTAAGGAAACAGCCACCAGGGAAGCTCTGTAATCGGTTACCACTTCACGTAACCGATTACAGAAATGCATGCATTTCTTCAGTTTTCTGTAACCGCAACACCCAGCCTTGTAACCGGTTACGCGGATGTGGTGCACTGTTCACCGTCTTCTCCAACATGCCCTTGGACTTTCTTCATCTTCAACAACCACATCCTGCATTCCACCAACACGCAGATCGTGCTTCTTCCTCTTCTTATACAACCTGCAAATCAAAACAAACTTAAACCCTATGATAAACCAGCATGGTATGTTACTGACCTATGCACTTGCTGTTGTTCTTCTCTGGAAAACCTTCTTCTCTTGTCTGAGCTTACACCGGACAACTATCTCTTTGCACACAGCTTACAACACTGGCAACCAATTTATTAAGCTTGTTACCACTCAATAAATAACATGACCTACCAACAACCAACCACGTTTGAATTCTCACCAACGGGTCAATGGCAATTCTGCACTGTAACTGTGTGGATGCAGGAATCTTTCCTGTTCAATGGCTATTTGCAGCTTATCAGCTATCAGGAGTAGCTAAGGAATATTTCAGGCCACGCCCCCACGCCAACTTGCTTTCTCGTGCATGCACAGTGCAAAAGTAAATACTTCACATGTAATCGGTTACCCTTAACCATAATCGATTATGTGGTGCACTGCTTTTCATTTCCACAGGATTCAGATTGGAATTTAATATAAAGGTAAGGGCACACTGGACATTTGAGTCAAAATCATCGCAAATCTTCTCACTTTCGCGGGTGATGAAAACTGGATGTATCCTGCAAATCCGTCCGCGCAAATCCTCGCTAATCATCTCAAACGAACAACACGGGTTACTTAATTCATCGCTCTGTAATTCGCATGAACAGTAAATTCTGTTCATGCGAACACAGCCTAAGTTTTTCAATTCTCACCACTTCTTCTTTCAACTTTAACTTCAACTTGTTCGCTTCTAATAATTCTCACCATTATATTGAAACAAATATAAATTGTTAACACTTATAAAACCGTAATATAAACTTGAATTTATTTATTTTTCCCTATAGTACTATTAGTATGCAATTTTGATCCTTGTGAAAATTTAGTAGTATATTTGATCCTTTAACTTTCTAAAGTTAACTAAGTTTAGTTCACAAGTGATCCTTAGAAAAACATCAAAATAATTTTACTGAAAAAATAATGTTAAAGTTTATAATTAAGCATTGCTGTTGGTATTTTACGCCAATAAGTAATTAGAAATTGAAAAAACAGATGATGAGTGGATAAAAATTAAATAATGTAATTAAATTTTTATAGAGACTAACATTATATGTGAGGAAAAAATCGATTTAAACCTTAAGAATGTTAGAAGTTCATTTGGCAGTTGAAATTAATGAGCGCAATTTTTTCATTTTATTTTCGGAATTACCCTTCCTTTGTCCTTTTCCTTCCACAGAAGCCACAAATACCACCAGCGCAGCTAAGGAACAGTTCTCCAAACTCACAGGAGGGGCAAAGAAAGAGAAAAGTCAGTGTCCGTGTAACACGTTCCTCAAAGTAAATTCATCACTTTGCTTGGAGAGGAAACACAGCACCGATTCTCACCACAACCATCCAATCACTGCTTCTAAAGTAAGTTCAATCAAAATTCCAAACCAAAATCATATGTAGTTTACCATTTTTTTAAAAAAATGCACAACCAACTCACACTATACTTCTAAAGATTATTACAAATTATCATTTTTTCATTATTTAATTTGCATGCAAATTTTGAATAAAAATTAAAAAAGCAAGAAAATTAATTCACATCTCCCTCTCCCACACTCTTCCAAAAAAAAAAACTGTAGTCCAAAGTGATTATTATAACTGACCATATTCTGTCGCTTCAAAGTGGGAGAAAATGAAGGAAAAGTTAGTTGACTGCGCAGTGGGGAATTTCACAAATAAAAATATTTATCGTGCTGTAACTTTGTGTTGGAATAACTTGATATGAAAGCCAAAAGAAAGTAGATTCCAGAGACATATATGTAGTTGTGGCTAAGGTGAACAGAAGAAGAGGCCTGGATATGAGAAGAGAGAAGTAATAATGGGTGATGCGCTGATGGTGGAAAGGGAAGATGGTGGAGCGAGTGAGCACACACAAAAAACAAGCAAGCTTTTGTTCAAACTTTGCATGAAAGCTGAGTGGGAAGAAGTGGTGAGAACGTTCGAGAAGGACAAGAAGGCTCACACGGCCAAAATAACTAAGACAGGTGACAGTGTTTTGCATGTCGCCGTCACCGACGGCCAATCTGACGTCGTGGGAAAACTGGTGAAGCTTATTTGCTCCGAGACGGAAGAAGGCAAGCGTAAAGAGGCACTGGGAATTCAGAACAAAAGAAAAAACACGGCCTTGCATTTCGCGGCTTCAATGGGGAGCGTGGAGATGTGCAAGTACATTGCTTCCGCTGATGCTTCGTTGCTGAGTATGCGCAACGTTGATGGCGAGACCCCTCTCTTTCTGGCTGCTCTCAATGGCAGAAAAGAAGTTTTCCTTTTCCTTCACTATTTCTCTAACAACAACCACCACCCAGAGCCTCTTGACTACAGCAACTGTAGAAGAACTGATAGTGACTCAATTCTTCATTCGGCCATTGCCGGAGATTATTTTGGTGAGTCCTTCTAAACTTTCTTTCAATCTAATAAATTGAAATTTCCCATCTAATAATTAATTTTAGCTGATGATTAATTTATTCACAGATTTGGCATTCCAAATAATTCATTTATACGGAGATCTTGTGAATTCAGTGAACCAGAGTGGGTTAACTCCTCTTCATCTCCTGGCAAATAAGCCTTCTGTTTTCAGGAGTGGTGGCCACTTGGGACGGTTTGAACGAATTGTTTATGATGGTAAGATACTAATTCCAAATTTTACTTTATAACGAATTATTATTATTATTAATGACAATGTCTGTGTAATTTATTTGGAAGCTATAATGGTGAAGAAGCTCGAAGTATCAACCAATAATAGTCAGGAGCAACGTCCAACAACCGACACAGAAAAAATCAGTTATCCGGAAAATTACGAGATATGTGTGGGGCTTTGGAGCATGGCAAAAAAATTCGCCTTAATGGGTGTGTAAAAAATATATACTCTCTCTTCCAAGAAAACGAAAAAATCAATCCCTGTTTTTAGAAGTATTTTTGCAGCATATATGCTAATTTTAGAGAAAATTTTTACTCAAAACTTCAACTTATGAACATCATTTAATAACCTCAACTTCCTACTTTAATCGTGATTTGATTCATTTTCCATGTATCCAGTGACCGAGCCGTTGAGACAATTTGGAAACGAAAGAGACCTCGAAGCATCGAAAAATATTGCTACAGATGATGGAGCGGAAACAAAATCTGCAGGTGAGGACTAAATTGTTACAAAAATTCTTATACTTGTGCTTTCCACGGACCATTATTTGAACCCAAAAGAAAAGCTTTATGTTATACAGCAGATTAACCGCAATATGATTTGTTTAGGATCTGAAAGCAGCACCTTGCCACACCACTTATTTCCTCTGAATTACCAAAGCTGTGTAGATTTATTCAAATTCGTATTTATGATGCTGTCGGTTATCTTTGGAACAGGTATGCCTCCATCAACCTATTTAGCTTTAATAAACTTACAATTGCTATATATATATATATATATATATATATATATATATATATATATATATATATATATATATATATATATATATCAATAGTCATTTTTACCCAAAATAATTGGAGATTAACGAAGGACTTAGATTACAAACGCTTTAAAAGGGTTCCAAACACAACTTTTAATATTAAACCATTTTTAGGATTGAATGTGTTTTTAATTATAAAATATTTAAAAATATTGAAAATAGTTGTATTTCAAATTTTGATTATGTTTGGTTCATTTATTTTTAAAAATATTATTTTATTAAAATAATAATAAAATTATATTATGAAGGTAAAATAGTTATAAAAGAATGATTTTTTTTATTTTTGAAAAAAATTAAAAAATAAAGAAAGATAATTTTAAATAAATATAAAAAATTGTATAAGTTTTGTACGTATGAAAGTATATTTTTGTAAATTTTATCTTTCGTGATAAATAACTTCCATTTTAGCATTAGTTAGTAGTAAGGTGACACGTGCCACATTTAATTTCATTTTTCTATGAGTAAAAAAATCATTTCCAGAATTAATTACTGAGTTTATTTGAAAAAATTAGAACTGTTGGATCCGCCATTGCTACGGAAAGCTAAGGGTGGTACAAGTCCAAATGGAAACCCTTATTCTTCTTCCTCCAACACTTGTGACAGCTTCTTCTAGAACGCACAAGGGTTTCATACTCCGAATCAACGATCTGGCCATCATGTCTACATTTCTGTCGAGTGCCACCCCCCACCTAATCAAGGTCGTTGTCGACACGGCGTTCCCCTCCGAATGACCACCGCAACAATTCCTAGGTAGCCGTTCGAGCGAAATCAGCCACCTGAACCCGAAAACCAGTCCGCGACAGAGCTGCCGGAGTCTTAATCGTAGTCGGTGCCACTGCAATTCTCACCGTAGGTGCCATCGGGGGTTCCACCGTCCAAAAATCCCTCATTCCACCATCGGGTTTTCTTCCCCATCCCTCTCTTCTATGGACAAACACCACTAGGACAAGCTTCCTCTCGTCACCACCCCTCCATCCTGTCAGGAGTGTTGCCGCTTATAACCAGCGATGTCGTTTACTCCGTGGCTAAACGCGTCTTGCAGAGAAACGCAGTCACCGTGATTCAGACCCTAGCACTAGCATTCAACCCTCTTCCTCCCAATCAATTTCTTGTTGCCATTTTTTCTCCCTGATTTGTGTGTATTGTGTTGAGTGATAACGGCGTTGGTTTGTGTTTATAATGTGTTGAAGAGATAAATTAGATGAAAAAATAATAATTATAACAATCTAAAAAAAAAGTATATTTAAGTATAAATTATTACAAATAAAAACCACATACCAATTATAATTATTGAATTAAAAGAAACATTAAAAGCATTTTTTTATTAAAAAAATGCTACCCAGACATCGATCAGACACTGATTTTCAAGTATAAGGTTACCAAATGCAAGATATATCTTGCAACTTGACTATTTATAGATTTTTGCCCTCCTAAAATTGGTAACATTTATAAATGAGTCCTTATTTAATAGATTAATCTTTAGATATTTTATAAAAATATATTTGATAACTCAAAAGTATAAAAGAAATCACTGAGAACATTTCATTTTGCAAATCATGAATATAGCACCTTTTTTCCTTTAATAACGTGACAATGTTTCTGGTACAAAAGGGTCAGCGAACATAAATAAGATACGTCGGAAGAAGGAAAAGCACGAGTGGTCAGTTCAAATAATGGATGAACTTCTGAAGCGAGCTTCCATGTATGAGTACGATGACGATGACAGCGTACCCGTGAATATATTGCAGAATAAAGATCAACGCACAGACCCTTATACTTTTGATGAAGGGGGTAATGTTACTTTGGCTGGTACCACAGAAGTGGAACAACATCTCACCACCAAAGGAGAACCCAAACAACAAAACAATGGTATAACATTATGCTGTGTTTGGTTCAGCATCAGGAATGAATTTACTTTTTCAATTTTTCACATGATTCACCCATATGTATAGCCTCTTCCAATGCAGAATCAAATAGGCTAAGAAAGGGATATTTAATCATGATATTTAGATTATTGTTGGTTACTATTATAATATTATTAATATAGGTTTACTTTTATGTGCAGGGGAGGAGAAGGTTAACGTCAAAGAAAAGAAGACGTGTGAGACACCAATATTAATAGCTGCAAAGAACGGAGTGACAGAAATGGTAGAGAAAATCATGGAGTCGTTTCCTGTAGCTGTTCATGATATGGATGCGAATAAGAAAAATATAGTGTTATTGGCAGTGGAGAACAGGCAAACCTACTTATATGACTTATTGCTCAAGAAGAAAAGTCAGAAGGAGAGTATATTCGATAAAGTGGATAACGAAGGAAACAGTGCTTTGCACTTGGCAGCCAAGCTTGGAGAGTATAAACCCTGGCTCATTCCTGGCGAAGCGCTGCAAATGCATTGGGAAATCAAGTGGTACCTGGTACGCTTACATATCATTAATTATTCCGTAAAATGATTTACATTTTCTGGTGACTCAAACTACTTGCTCTCCCTCTCATGATGTGATGCAGTTTGTTAAGGAATCGATGCGACCTCATTTCTTTAGTCGGTACAACGATAAAAACAAGACACCAAGAGATATCTTCAGCGAGACTCACAGGGAGCTTCTCAAGAGTGGTGGAGAATGGCTGAAAAAAACCTCTGAATCTTGCTCCTTGGTAGCAGCGCTGATAGCTACAGTGGCATTTTCCACATCCACCACTGTCCCCGGTGACTTCAAAGACGACACCGGCTCCCCAACTCTTGAAAACAGGCCAGAATTTAAAGCCTTTGCCATCGCATCTCTCATTGCTCTTTGCTGTTCTGTTACCTCACTGGTGATGTTCCTCTCTATACTCACATCTCGGTATCAAGAGCGTGATTTCGGTAAAAATCTTCCCAGGAAGCTTATCGTGGGTTTGACATCGTTGTTCATGTCCATTACGTCTATGATGGTCTGTTTCTGTGCTGGTCACTTCTTTATCCTAAAGGACAAACTCAAATCAGTTGCATTCCCTGTCTATGCCGTGACGTGCCTGCCAGTGACACTTTTTGCCTTGGCCCAGTTTCCACTCTACATCGATCTCATATTGGCTACTTTTAAGAAAGTACCACAGCGTGGATTCAAAACCACTCTACATTAGCTGTACGGCCAGATTATTGCAGAGCTAAAATAATGCTGCATGTAATCTAATTTTCCATATATGGAACTTGAGATTGACCTTCCATTTACAGACTACACAAAAGAAATGGATATTTCGGTGTTTGTTTACATAATGTTAACTGTTTCTTATCCAATTTAATTGAGATTTTTCGGTATTTATTCTGCTAAAGATAGTCGGCAGACTTTTAAAATCTTTTAAATATATTCAGGGATCGATGTAATACCGGTTCAATCCATGGATCAATGTATTTATTCTCCCCTTCTTCCTTTGCCAAACCAATCCCTGAGGGGTAAAGTTGGTGTCCGTGTAACACGTTTTCCCAAAGTAAATTAATGACTTTGCTTAGAGAGGAAACACAGCACCGATACCCACCACAACCATCCACTGCATTCTTAATCACTGCTTCTTAAAGTAAATTCAATCAAAATTCCAAAACAAAACACATCTCAAGTTTGGCCTTTTTTAGTAGTCAAAAAATGCACAACCACCTATAACACTTCTTCTAAAATATCATTATAATTGTCAATTTTTTTCATTATTTAATTTGCATGAAAAATATGAATATAATCTAAAAAATCAAGTAAATTAATTCACCTGTCTCACTCTCTCCCAGTTTTGTAGTCGAAAGTGATTATCATAACTCCGCCATATTCTGTAGCTTTGGGAGAAAACGAAGGGAAAGTTAGTTGACATTTACACAGATAAAATGATTTATCGTGCCAGTCACTCTCTGTCGGAATAACTTGGTATGAAAGCCAAAAAAGAGAAAAAGAAAAATTAGCAGCCCAGCCCCTACATTACGCGATCGCACATATATATAGTTGTATAGTTGTCGCTAAGATGAATAAGAAGTGGTTTAGATTTGAGAAGGTGAGAAAGTATCAATGGGTGATGTGATAATGGCGGAAAAGGGAGATGGTATAGCGAGTGAGGACATAGAAGAAACAAGCAAGCGGTTGTTCAAACTTTGCATGCACGGTGAGTGGACGGAAGTGGTGGCAACGTACGAGAAGGACAAGAAGGCTCAAACAGCAAAAATAACGAGGACAGGTGACACTGCATTGCATGTCGCCGTCAACGACCGCCAATGCGACATCGTGAAAAAACTGGTGGCGCTTATTCGTGACAAGGAAAAGGGTGAACGTGAGGCACTGAGAATCAAGAACGAGAGAGACAACACGGCCTTGCACTTTGCGGCTTCGATCGGGAGCAGGAAAATGTGTGAGTACATTGCTTCAGATGAGGCTTCGTTGCTGAGTATGCGCAATGTTGATGGCGAGACACCTCTCTTTCTGGCTGCTCTCCATGGCAGAAAAGAAGCTTTCCTTTTCCTTCATTATCGATATACCTCTGACAACACCGACCGCTACAGCTACTGTAGAAGATATGATGGTGACACAATTCTTCATTCTGCCATTGCCGGAGATTATTTTGGTAAGTCCTTCTAAACTTTCTTTTAATCTAATAAATTGAACTTTCCGATCTGATAATTAATTTTAGCTGATGACTAATTAATTTGACAGATTTGGCATTCCAAATAATTCATTTATACGGAGATCTTGTAAACTTAGTGAACGAGAGTGGGTTAACTCCTCTTCATCTCCTGGCAAACAAGCCTTCTGTTTTCAAGAGTGGTTGCCACTTGGGACGGTTTGAAAGAATTGTTTATAAGGGTGAGATATTAATACCAAATTTCACTTTATACATATATATACGACGTTATTACTGATAATATTAATGTATGTGTTGTTTATTTGGAAGCTATAATCGTGAAGAAACTCACAGAACCAGAACCACACCCTACTGAGGACCAACTTCCAATAACTGAAGAAGAAAATTTCAGTTATCCGAAAAATTTCGAGACATGTACGGATCTTTTGACGGTGGTAAAAGTTGGTATGTAAGAAGTATAAACGAATCCCTTTTTGCCTTAATAAACATCATTTAACAACCACAAGTTCCTACTGTAATCGTGATTTGATTCGTTTGTCATGTATCCAGTGACCACGCCCTTGACACATTTTCTACGTAAAATTTTGCCGCATGGTGGAACAGAAAGAGACCTCGAAGCATCGAAAAAGACTGCTACAAATAATGAAGCGGAAACAAAATCTCCAGGTGAGGACTAAATTGTTTCTAAAATTCTCATACTTTTGCTTTCCACGCATCAAATTTGTACGCAAAAAGAAAAGCTTTATTTTATAAGTAAATTTAAGAAATACAAATTCAGAGATACGAGTTAGCAGAGATTTCATTAACCTCAATATTATTTGTTTAGGGTCTGAAACCAGCGATTGGCAACATCCATTATTTCCCCCCAATTACCAAAGATGTGTAGATTTGTTCAAGATTGTATTTGTGATCATGTCGGTTATCTTTGGAACAGGTATGCCTTCATTAACATATTTAGCTTTAGAGTTGTGTATTTATTTTTGCATATCTCACCATACCTCTTCTAAATTTTGCAAGTTTGAGCTTAACTAGATTCCTGATATATTTTTTATACACAGACTTTAATTTGAGTGGAGGCATTTGGGTGACTTTTGGGGAAAAAGACTTTTTACTAACACGATTACTTTTTTTAGTTGAAAATAAAACTAATCAAAATAGGCATTAATGCTTTTGTACCAAAAATCCATTTCTATACTCGAGTGAGGTTCTTTGTTTCTATGTTGCCTTTTATATGTTTTGGGTAAAGGAGGAGCAGATAATACTAAGAAAAACATTTATAGCTTAAGTCCAAAGTATTGGATTTTTCATAATTGGAAGTTAAGGGATTATGAATGTAGTTCGTATATTAAGATTTTGAGTTGGCTATTTTAATTTTGATTTATCATTAATTCGTACATACTGTTGTCTAATAAGTAATATGGATTCCTCTAACATTCAGGTTAAAAAGCTTATTTAGATCTTATTCATATTTTGACCTGTCCAGTACATATTCCTCTCAATCTCACTTGGTTTCATTCTTCTAAATTTAATTGTGAGCAGTACTCTTGTCACTCTCATCTTGTTTCTCTCTCCCACATATGTGTGTGTTCAATTGAATATCTTTGTCTCTTATGATTAATATGCAATTTTGATTCTTTGGTTTTATTATAAAGTGAAAATATTTGTTATTATGAAACTACAAAAGGGTCAGCAAACATAAAGAGGATAACTAGAAGGAAGGAAAAACACGTGTGGTCCGCTCAAATAGTAGATGTTCTTCTGGCAAAAGCTTCCACGTATGAGTATGCTGACGATGGCAGCGTACCCGAGCAAAAATTGGAGAATAAAGATCACCACACAAACCCTTATTGTTTTGATGAGTGGGGTAATGTTACTTGGGACCGTAACACCGAAGACAAGCAACAAAAGAATGGTATAACACTATTTCTGTGCGTTTCGTTCTGCATCAGCTTGTATTTACTTTTTTAATTTTTCACATAATCGACGCGTGTATAAATTAGTGTTGGGTATTGAGGTTTACTTTTATGTGCAGGGAACGAGAAGATTAACATGGAAGAAAAGGTGCGTGAGACACCGATATTAATAGCTGCAAAGAACGGAGTGACAGAAATGGTAGAGAAAATCATGGAGTCGTTTCCTGTAGCTGTTCATGATATGGATGCGAATAAGAAAAATATAGTGTTATTGGCAGTGGAGAACAGGCAAACCTACTTATATGACTTATTGCTCAAGAAGAAAAATCTGAAGGAGAGTATATTCGGGAGTGTGGATAACGAAGGAAACAGTGCTTTGCATTTGGCAGCCAAGCTTGGAGACTATAAACCTTGGCTCTTTCCTGGCGAAGCCCTGCAAATGCATTGGGAAATCAAGTGGTACCTGGTAAGTTTACATATCATTAGGCTTTTTAACCAGTCAAAATAGATCAAAAACATTAACTTGCTTTTAATTTGTAAACTCATAGGGCACACACTTTTATGTGATAACAGAGATCGGAATAATGCACAGATAACGGTGAAATAAAATATCTAAGATGAGAAAGGAGGTTGAGTTAAATTTTAATACTACAAATCGCATTCACTACAAATATAATAATCAAAGGTGCTGTTTACGTAATTAGCTGAAAAGATGGATTAAGAGCGCTTAAAAGAGTTTATTCAATGCTATGGTTGAGATTTATGGTTTTTTAAAAAGGTTTTATTTAAACTTACTCATACTAATTTTATAAATCTATCACCAAGATACGACTTTTTTTTTAACTTATTCTATATTAATTAAATTCTTATTACATAAATGCATGCAACTAAAATGTCATTCAATTATTTTACGTAACAAGTCCTCGTCATATTATAGGGTGCTTCAATTTGAATCCAATTATTACCCCTGTAAAATGATTTACATTTTTTAGTCATTGATGATGTGATATAGTTTGTCAAGGAAACGATGCAACCGCATTTCTTTAGACGGTACAACAGAAAAAACAAGACACCAAGGGATATTTTCAGCGAGACTCACAGGGACCTTCTCAAGAGTGGTGGAGAATGGCTAAAAAAAACCTCGGAATCCTGTTCCGTGGTAGCAGCACTGATAGCCACGGTGGCATTTTCCACTTCCACCACTGTCCCCGGTGACTTTAAAGATGACATAGGGACCCCAACTCTTGGATACAGACCAGAGTTTAAAGTCTTTGCCATCTCATCTCTCATTGCTCTATGCTGTTCTGTCACCTCAATGGTGATTTTCCTCTCAATACTCACATCTCGGTATCAAGAGCGTGATTTCGGTAAAATTCTTCCCAGGAAGCTTATCCTGGGTTTGACATCGTTGTTCATGTCCATTACCTCTATAATGGTCTGTTTCTGTGTTGGTCATTTCTTTATCCTAGAGGGCAAACTCAAATCAGTTGCATTCCCTGTCTATGCCGTGACATGCCTGCCGGTGACACTTTTTGCCTTGGCTCAATTTCCACTCTACATCGATCTCATATTGGCTACTTTAAAGAAAGTGCCACAACGTGGCTACAAAACCCCTCTACAATAGCTGTACGACCAGCATTATAGCAGAGCTAAAATAATACTGCATGTAATCGCATTGTCGATATGTGGAGCTTAATGCAGACCTTGCATTTATAGACTACACAAATAAAATTGATATTTCAATATATGTTTGCGTAATGTTAATTGTTTCTTATGGTATTTTAAAACATAATTGAAATTTTTGTTTTGACACACAATTTTATAGAAGACAAATCCAGCAATAAACATTAAAGGATACCCAGTAAGTAATACTTAGGGAGACACCCACACAAACTACGTGCTGAGTTTTACTTTCTTGACCTTTTCAGCTCGTCCAAAGAATATATCTGTCTAGTGTCTTCAAATATAGTTTGAGAAGAATTAGGACACAGGAATTTTAACAACTCAATTTGCATCCTTACCATGCTAGAGAAACCAGAAGGTCCAAAATAACAACTCTAGAAGACAACAGTATCAAGCATCATTCCGAGAGTTTGAACGATGTTGGAAGACATCAAATTTGAGACGTGCTCTTCAAGGTGCTTCTTTGCATCCTGTCTTCCCACATTAGCTATTGCAAGCTTTTCTGGAGGCAGCTCATCTTCCTCTTGAACAGCCTTGTTATATTTGATAGCTAAGCTCAGCATTTCCTGCACGCAATTTAATTTGTTATCAGTATTTATTCTGCTAAAGATATTAATTTAAATCTTAAAAATAGGACAAACAGAATATATGCAGGGATTTTATTATGAGTAATCAGATGAGTACCAATCTACCTTACAGTTTAAAACATTAAATTACCTGTACAGTCTGTTCATTAGTTTTGGAATGTGTATCAAAATGTCTAAGTGTCAAACCATCAGTCCATTTCTTCTTGTGGAGATTAAGCAACATCTTCTCTTCAAGTTCATTTTTCCTGTAGTTAATGGCTATGGAGTAGTAATGCCGGTTCAACCCATGGATCAATGCCTAAATAGTGGCAATAAAGATAGGTCAGTAACAGTTAAAAAAAAGCAGAACAAGTGCTTCCAAAAGAAAGAAAAAAAAAACAGTATACACATAACAAAAGTGCTTTGGTAACACACTTGAATGGATGGTTTATTCAGATGTCCCAGATTGGATGTTGTCTGCCTTGGTTCTTGACCAAGCATCATAGTCTGTGGATTGATCAATCGAAAAGCATCAATCACCACTTTGCCTTTAACACTTTGTATTGGATCTACAACCACAGCCACTGCACGCTGATTCAAAGCCTCAAAACTCTGTATAAAATAACATAGAAGAGCAAGTTACTCATACTAATCAGCAGCACCATACTAAAGAACAAAAAAATAATGGCTACTGCTAATACTGTAATGGCTGGCCTGGCTGGAAATTTCAACTACTTACGACTTAAATTTAAGTAGACAACAGTTGGCACTTGGAAATGCATATCATGACACCGTTTTCAATAAGCAAAAAAAATGGTTTGCTTCCACTGATAGCTTATGAAACCTTTAATATGAAATCAAAGCAAACTTCATACTAACAAACAAAAGTTGGTTTTTAACGAACATCAAAATCAAATGATGTTTTATTAACGAATCCCAGATCTCTTGAAAATAAGAGTAATAGCAATATCAACCCTGAAAACATATCTAAGTAGAAATTTTGGTTCATCATTTAAATGTTATATAATTCACTCCGCGAAGTATTCAGACTCATTTTATAGTACTCTTTCTGCTATGCTAACCCAGAGAATAGTTCATATGTCATCATCTTCTAAGAGAAACTAGGCATCAACTTAATTAATCAAACCAGCAAACATCAAAGCCACATTAGCAATTTTAATAAGATTGATAATTAGGTTAATATAGTAGCCATAATTCGAGGGTTAGTAAAGTGACTTAACCAAGTTGGAGCGTATGGTATGTTGTTCTCTTCACTATTGGACATTCAATGCAATTCTTGAATTCTTCTTAAGAATTCAAGAATTTTGAACAAAAAGGTAGGATTGTAGTGAACAAAAAAAACAACAACAACGTGAAATGTATTTAAACCACGGGATCCACTTAAACCTTGCGATCCTCCACAAAAGTACAGCATCCTAGTCTAGTCCATGATTTGAAAAACTAGAAAAAATCATTAAAATCGAAGCATACTAAAATCATCCACCACACAGATCCTTTGAATTGAAAGGTAGATGCAAAAACAATATAAGGAAATAAAAGAACCAACCGAAGAACATATTCAAGAAAGAAATGGAGCTGAACCTGTTGCGTATTGATGTCAACACCAGAGAGCCAACAGCCAAAACCAGGATGCGAATGGTACCAGCCGACAACCATCTCTGGTCTGCAACACAAAAAACCACCACCAGTGAATTCATAAACCAAACCCAACAGAAGTATTACAAAAATAAAATAAAATAAACTACCGTCCAGTTTGCTTGAGCATATCAAGCATATTAGTCTGAAAAACATGATCAACGGCTTCAACACTAACACCAGTGCCACTCTGCGGCATTGCGAAGACATCAACGACACGAACGGTGTACTCGTCCACGAACTCT
Organism: Vigna angularis; assembly: GCF_016808095.1. NCBI lineage: Eukaryota > Viridiplantae > Streptophyta > Magnoliopsida > Fabales > Fabaceae > Vigna > Vigna angularis. The sequence continues at coordinate 33,862,673 of NC_068975.1, read as the reverse complement.
CCCAGCATCAAACCCATCACCTCCATGGGAACCCCGGCCCTCCCTGTAATTACAAAAACACGAAAACCCTAATTTTGAAATCGGGCATCCCTTGACTTGATTGGTTAAAAAGCAAACTTTACAGCTTTACCTACCGTGCTTGAGCATTTTGAGGAGCGCGAGAGAGGAGATGTAGACCTGCTCGGAGGAATCGAGAGTTGGGGAATCTGGGGGAGGGTGACCTAGCGCTCCACCTGCACCCGCGAACATTCGCTGAAGCCTCTCCATCGCGAATCTCACTTCCAAATTTTGATTCGGATTTGAGTTTTGAATTCACTGAATTCGCTTGACTGGAACTTGAACCAATGAACTAAAGAATGGTGATTGAACTATTTCAATGTTTTCTCAAGAAAAAACAATTTTTTTCTTGAAATATTTCAATGACGAATATAATGCATTAATTTTATCTATATAGACTTAAATTTATTTTTTTCACAGTTTTCTCATCTATTAAAAAACAGTTTAAGTGATGTGATTCGTCATGAAAATCTCAAATTGTTTTTTTTATATCAATTAATTTGGTTCTATTTTAAAAATTTTAATGTAACAACATCATTTTTGTTTACAGAAGAGTCACGTCGGATTTTTTAATTTTTTTAAAATTTGTTATTTATTATAATATAAGAAAAAAATACCTGAAAATTTATTTTAATATCTATTCTATTTTGTTATAATTGTCTTAAAAAGTTATATTTTTAGTTATTTGATATTTTTAAGTTTTTTTATATTTATTTTATTGTCATATTTATATAGAAATTATTTTATTTTTCATTTATTTATTTTATTTTTTAATTTTTATTTATTTTATCTACTTATCAATGTTAACTATGTTAATAAGTGTTTCAATTTTTTTGCCATTTAATATTTTTATGGTATTAATTATTTTTTTAAAACAATATCTTTTAAAACTAATAATAATGATATAAAAGACTATTAACAATAAAACATATTTATATTAAGTTATTATATAGATATTTTTATTATGAATATTCTTCTTATTTTATATGTAAAATTTAAATTGATATTACCTAATAAATCATTACACTAATTAAGTCTGTATTAATTTTGTATAAAAATTATATTTAATGGTTCATTTTAAAAGTTTAATATATATATATATATAATAATATAAAAAAAGAACACAATGATATTATATATTTTGTCTTATATTTTCGTTAATTCATTTTAATAGTTTTATTAATTTATGAAATTTAATATAACATCCATTTAATAAAATAATCTACTAAATAAAATATTACAGGTTTGATAGAACTAGCATATAAAAAAAACATATAGTTTACTATTACAATTATTCAAAAAGTAATAACTATATTAACATTCTTCTTACATGTTATATTGGTTTAGACATCTATCTTTTTCTCTATCATCTCTTATCTGAAATTAAAACCTCTCCAATCATTTTAGGATCTAAATTTGTTGTCTTTGAACTCAAGTAGTAAAGTTTGTAGGCATTCAGATTGAGGTTGCTGAAATTATTCAGTTGATCTAATCAACTTTCAAAGGTTAACAATTGGGTTTGCAATTCAACCCAACTAATGTTAATTTGATCAGACAATTTGATAACTATCGAATTGTAATGAAAATCCAAACCAATTAGTGTCTGAATCACTAAATCAGAGTTAGAAAATTGTGAACCTACTAGCTTTAACTTATCAGGTTTTTCATCTTGTCAAGATATTGTTCCAACTTCATGTCTCCTTTTCGTGTGGTGTGAAATTCATATTTAAGATAAATGATTTTGGATCTGGTGTGCAACCAACAAGGCTTTGAGCTTCATTCCAAAACTGTTTAGATCTTTCACAATGAAACAAGTTGTAATATTAATTGACATAGAATTTATCTGTCGTCCTAAAATGGCTTGATTATAGTAATATTTGCAACAATAAATTGGTTAAGACATACTATTTTTCCTAGCATATAATGGATAATATGTATAGAGATTATAGATTGAAGGACATTGTTTTAGCTGGCAGTGGATGACATAATTGTTGTGGTTGTGGATTAAAAGCCTTGATACCAATATAAAAAAAAAAGTATTGAATTGTCTTATTTGCATTGATCATATGGTGTTTAAATATTAAAGTGACATAAAAAAATAAATACAAAAAATAACCTATAATTATGTTAATAAAGACAAATATTATACTAAATTGCTGAAAAATGATTATAATAATATTATAATATATTTGATTATATTATAATATTTACAGTAATATTATGTTAATAAAAAATAATGTATATTTTTTTAATTATAAAAGATATTTGTTGATGTAATTATCATATATTAACAAAATATTTACTGATTAATTTAATTATATTTTAATATCATATATTAACAAAATATGATTAATCTAGTAAAATATTATATTATTATTATTATTATAATTTAACATATAAATAAGAAATTATTATATTTATGGATATTATTAATTTTTATATATAGAATAAAAAATCTTATAAATAAACATAATATTTTAAATACATACTTTCTCATGTTCATAGGACCAATAAACTCGTTTAAATTTTGTAATCTTTCTAAATTCCGTGCTATGAGTACCATTGTAAATATTTTCATTGATGTTCAATATATTAAGACTCAGGAATTAAATTTAAAATGTGAACAATTCTGAACCACACGATAACCCCGCTCTTTTGCACATTGAATTGAATACCATATCCCAAAACAACTGCATTTTAGAGTTGAAAAATCTAGTATCTTCTCACCATCTATTAATATGAACTTTCAGAGGAAAGATCCCTACTTGAATATTTAGTTTTTCAACCCCTAAAACCATGAATATTTGGCATTGCTTCATAATTAACGAGATTCGTTGAATATGAAACTTGGTGTTCAAACTCGTTTTTTGAACTATTGCTTATTTTTTTCCACTTCCTTGCAAGTGTTCTTGGTGACATTAACAATTATACCTTAAACTTATTCATTTCATTTTCTTTTCTTAAATTAACACTGTTGCGGTGACATAAGTAGTTAGGGACCACAACACCTCAAACAAAAGTTATATTTATTCAAATATGTTTATTAAACAGTATATGTCAATAATACATAGTAATAAATTTTAATATATTAAAATACCATGTTATAACTTTTATCACCTACTACAATTATCTATTGATTTTCGTTCACCAATTCTAAACGCCTCATATTCTGGTACGGGACGTGGATTTCGTTTACCGACTTTAATGTCTATTTTCACAGGAAAACGTTTCTTCAACAACAGATTTTTTACAATAATTTGACAACAATACGTGTCTCACTGTTATTGGTTATTTTTATTAAATTTTTTTTAAAGATTCATTTTGTTTTGGAGGGCATTTTTGGAATAATTTTCAGAAACTTTTTGGCGCTTTTTAATTTCTGAAACCTAACCCTGCGAAAGTCTCTTTCCTCCTTTTTGAAACTTTCTCTCCCCCTTTTCGAAACTTTCTCTCCCCCTTCACCGAAAGATCCTTCAAAACACTATCTCCGTCATTGAAGTTCCTTCCTTTGAAACTCTCTCCGTCATTGAAGTGGTGTCTTTGTCCACCGATGTTCGTCCGTCGCTTGGGTCCACCAGTGTCTTTGGAGGAAGTCGTCTCTCTCTCTCTCTACGCCATTGAAGTGCTTTCTGTGCGCCATTTCTCCAAAGCTCTCGTTTTTTCCGCTGGCACCGTTGTTCCTTCGTCGCTTAGGTGCATTGTTCCTTCCTCTTTGGTTACAAGTGCATCATTCCTGTTTGAAGGGTGCATGACCTCACCTCTCGACCTAGAAACACCTTTACTTGGTCTTCCATCCACATAGGATTGACCAAACTTGAAATTTCTTGTTATGGACACCTTAAACCATGGCCAACAGGGGGGATCAATCCATAAAAACTTGAAAACACAGTTGTCAGGACTGCTGGGGAGTGCTTCAGCCATGTCTGGGTAGCACTCCTTAAGTTTTGGTACAAAAGGGGATTTTTCCACTAGTAATCGATTACAGGGTCCATGTAATCGATTACAAGTGCATCATTCCTGTGTCAATGGTGCAGAACCTTACCTCTCAACCTATAAACACCCTTCGTGGGTCTTCCATCTACATAGGACTCACCAAAGTTGAAATTGCTTGTTGTGGACGCCTTAAACCATGACCAACAGGGGGGATCAATCCACAAAACCTTGAAAACACAGTCGTCAGGACTGTTGGGGAGTGCTTCGGCCATGTCTGGGTAGCACTCCTCAACTTTTGGTACACAAGGGGATTTTTCCACTGGTAATCGATTACCAGCTCCCTGTAATCGATTACAACAACATCAGCCCTGTGTCAATGATGACGAACAAACAATAATCACGCACCTCACCTCAGTTGGAGAAAACCACCTAAATGGACATTTTTTTTGAAGAAATCAATGACCTAACCTCATTATTGGTGCAGGGAGCACACCCAATAACATTTAACTCACTCACCCATCTCAAAAAATGAAAAATTCAACAAAAATAGAGAATGGGGAATAATGTTCATCTAGCTAGGGAGTACAGTTGAAGTTTCTGTACAAATTACCCTTTTTCCTCTGGTAATCGATTATAGGGGTCTTGTAATCGATTACCAGTGGAAAAAGGGTAATGTTTACAAAAACTTCAACTGTACTTCCCAGGTAGATGAACACTGCTCCCCAACTCTGTTTTTCTGAGCTTTGCTACTTGTTTTGTTCTTAACTTTCTTCACCAAACTCCAAATGACTTGATTCTTGTTTTGTTTAAATCTAGACTCAAAGAGCTTTCCAACAAAACAAGAATCAACTCATTTGGAGTTCGGTGGAGAAATTTATGAGCAAAACAACCAGCAAAGATCAGAGGTGGTAGAAATATATAAAACGTTAACTTTAAGGAATTAACTGCAGCTACTTAGGTGTCCAAAAATTATAAATTAGTAGTCATTGGAAAGATTTTTGAGTCTACTTTCTAATAAAAAAAGAATCACATCATTTGGAGGTTTGTGGAAAAAGTTATGATTAAAATAGTCAATAAAGGTCAAAGTTGACAGCATGGGTTATGCACCTCACCTCAATTGGAGAGAACCACCTAAATGGACATTTTTACTTTGAAAAAATCAATGACCTAACCTCATTATTGGTGCAGGGAGCACACCGAATAATATTGAACTCACTCACCCATCTCAAAAAAGGAAAAATTCAACAAAAATAGAGAATGGGGAGCAATGTTTATCTAACTGGGGAGTACAGTTGAAGTTTCTGTACAAATTACCTTTTTAACTCTGGTAATCGATTACAGGGGTCTTGTAATCGATTACCAGAGGAAAAAGGGTAATTTGTACAGAAACTTCAACTGTACTCCCCAGGTAGATGAACATTGCTCTCCAAAGTCGTTTTTGTGTCCCTATAAGTGATCTTTTCTATTTTTTTTGCATGGATGACTCACCTTACTCATCATTATTTCGTTTATATTTGTTTAATATTGAAGTATTCCAACTTGAAGTGTTCCATTAATGATCCATCCATAAAACCTTCAAAAGATAGTCATAACGAATCCAAAATATTCCTGGAGAGTGCTTAAGCTACGTCTGGGTAGCACTCTTCAACTTTCGGTACAAAAGGAGATTTTCTACTGGTAAGCGATTACCAGCTCCCTGTAATCGATTACAACAACATCAGTTGTTTGTCAATGGTGCAGGAACTCACTTCTCAACCCAGAAACACCTTAACTTGGTCTTTCAATGGTGACGAACAAACAACTGCAAAAATGGAGGAGGGAGAACACTGCTATGAAGAGAGAAGTTGAAATGAAATTCAAATCCCTAAAATGGAGAGAGAAGACAGTGATAAGAAGAGAAGATAGAGTTCGAAAACGAAGAGGGCAGTTTCGGAATCCAAACTTCAACCCATTCCAAATCAGATTTTAAATTAAAAAAAACATTCAAATTCAACCAATTAAAACTTGACACGTGGCGTTGTCAAATTTTTGTCAAATTGACGTTGTTAGAATATCGCGATCCATTTTCATATTCATATTTGAGTGTACTAGCTGGGTCCGAAATTCTCATACTTTTTCAATTTTTAAAATTTACTCCAAAAGAAATATTTTTTTACAGTACATTATTAATTTTTTTTAGTGACTTCTGGTATGAATTAATATATTAATTGTTAAATCATCACAATTACTTTATTCTTAGTATTTATTGAAAGTGTGAGTATTTAATAAAATTGTATTAAAACATATATGTCTATGGTTTTTCTTAAACCATTGGTAAAGGATACTTTAGAATGGAGGAAGTATAGAATTATCAACTTGTTTAATTCATAAAGTTTAGCAAAACAATTCAAATCAAGGCATCATCTGAAAAGTACAAACACTCAATTAATATAGTGACAGTGTCTTTGACTCCGACTGTTCCATCTTCAGATCCATTATCTCCATTCTCCTACTCCGTTAGGTTCCTTCAACTCAATTATTGCACGTAAGTTAGCTGCAGTGTGAGAAAAAATGAGCCTTGAATAGTAGAGGTTTAGCTTAGCCAATCTGGTCGTTCTTTTTCACCCCTTAGAGCAACATGGGAGTTGCCAGTTTCTTTGTCTTCCTTTTTATTGCTCTAAGTTGCTTCCAATTGCTGACAGTTTCTGCATCAAAATTACCTCAAGAAGAAGGTATCTTTAGTTTCATTTTTGCAGATGTGGAAACACTACGGATTGGAGCTGCTGAAGTTCTAGTTCAGCGTATTTCAGTAACCTGTTGTCGTAGTTGCTCATGATTTAAAATGAATAATTTATGGGTGAAGTTTTGATTAATAATTTATATCTATCCACTTTAATTTTCTTAATTATATGAACATTGAAACAGGATTTCCCTTTGGTTGGGAAGTTGTCCAGTTGATATTAGATTAACGTGCTAATTACTGCTGTTTAAAACTACAATGCTTATGGTTACATGTTTATGTTGCCATTTAGTTGATGCCCTAAAAGAAATTGCGAGTGCGATGGGATCGGCATATTGGAAATTTGATGCTGATTCCTGCATTATTGAAATGGTTGGACTAACGCAAGAACCACCAGCTGAATCAGAGAGGAGCATTGGTTGTGACTGCAGTTTTGAAGACAATACTGTCTGTCATGTTGTGAAGATGTATGACTACGAAACTAGTTTATTTTCCTTGGGTTACGTGTTTTCGCGGTTTTACCTCTTGAATTTCCACATTCAGTTATCTAAATCCAGAAGTAGTCTCAAATTTCTGTTTTAGCCCTGATGAACAATGTTTGTATGTTTAGGACTCTCAAGCGGCTTAGTCTACCTGGCACACTCCCACCTCAACTGGCCAAACTACCTTTTCTACAAGATGTGTATGACCAATTTAAATAAGTTAATCGTTGTTTCTTGTTAAAAAAATTGTAATGGGTTCTTACAACTTGATTTGGTTTATTCCCGTTATGAACATTTTATAGTTCAGTGACTCCTTTATCTTAATATTTCCAAAAAAAATTCCTCCATGGACAGAGATTTTGCTTACAATTGTTTCACCGGTTCAATTCCAGAGGAATGGGCTTCAATGAAATTAGCTTCGATGTGAGTCTGAGTATTTTCCAACTAATGCAAACTTTTCGCTCTATCATTCTTATTTTATATTACTGACATATTACATACAACTGTCTGCAGTTCTCTTCTTGTGAATCGCTTATCTGGGGAAATTCCAAAGCATCTAGAAAATTTTACAACTCTTACATATCTGTATGTTCCAAGCTCTAATTTAATTCATTCATATTTATCCTAGATATTATCAGGTTTATTGAAATCCTCCAGAATGAGGTATAACTTACTAACCTCTTCATTTGTCTTGTTTCCTATTAGAATGCTTGAAGCAAACCAATTTTCTGGTGCTGTTCCACCTGAGCTTGGGAGACTAATCAACTTGCAGACCTTGTAAGGCATCCCAATTCCTTTTTTTGTTTTCACTTTTTAGTATGATTATTTGATTTTACTTTTTTTACTTTCTCTCTCTAACGATTTTTTTTCTGCAATTTCAACACGGAAGGGTTCTGTCATCCAATCAATTGACTGGGAACTTACCACTTACACTTGCTGGGCTACAAAATTTGACAGACTTGTGAGCTTTGATTTTGTTCCTTTTCCTTAATCATAACCCAACTACGTAACACATACACTGCAGCTCATGCATACAATTCATTATCACATTGCAGTAGAATAAATGATAACTATTTTACTGGAACAGTACCTAGTTTCATACAGAGCTGGCAACATCTCCAGAGACTGTGAGATTCTACTTCCTTTCTTTGTTAAATGTTAAATCTTGTATTGTTTCTAACTTCATACTCTTACCAATGTAAAACCTGTGAAGAGAAATGCATGCAAGTGGACTAGAGGGACCCTTCCCATCAAATATCTCTCTCTTGAAGAACTTAGTTATGCTGTGAGTATATCTTTCTTTTAGTACCTCGAATCATAGTACATTTTACGCTTCATTCTGTCTATCATATCTGTATTGTAGCTCATGGTAGCCATGCTTATACAGAAGAATCAGTGACATAGAAAGTCCTGCGCAGGTCTTTCCTCATCTGGAAAACATGGCAAACTTGACTATATTGTACGTCTACTAGTGATAATATTTTGTCACGTTTTGTTTCTTAAATGGGAATATATATTCTTTCAACCAGTAGTTTGAAGTTTAAGGCAACTGAATTTTTGTGTTTTAAGGATTCTAAGGAGCTGTAACTTATCTGGTGTTATACCTTCATACATCTGGACAATGAAGAATTTGGTGACTTTGTAAGTAAGCGTGTGAAGATTGTATACCTATAACATGTTTATTCCGTTTTTCTTTGGGACCAATGGCAGATTTTGAAATTTTTCTAAGCGTAGGCAATAATAATTTATAATATTTCCACGAAAATAAAATACTTTAGGTTTAATGTTTCAACAAGGTATTATGTTTGACTTTTACCATAGTTATAATGTTAGGTTTCTGGGTATGAAACCTAACTGTCTCACAGCACACACTCACACAATAGCACCCAAATGGTAAGAAAAGAATGAAAATATGTATTCACATCAACCAATGTCATGTACAACCAGTAACTGGGAGCATAATCCCCCTCCACAGGATCAAGGTTCCTGTCTATACAATTGATATCAAAAACTCCCCTCTACCAGACTCCCCCTTGCCTTCTTATAAAGGCAGCCCACTTCTAACTACCCAACAACAATTAATTCCTAAACTGAACAATTAATTCTTCAACTGTTTTCTCTCTCCTGCACACCTATTACCCATCATAACATGTCATATTAAATCCTATCATTACACCCTGCTGCAAAACAACCTTGTCCTCAAGGTTGGTACAGTAATGCTTGTTCCCATGGCTCATCTTCATCATAGGAAGGGAACCCACTGGCTGCTGCCTCCAATTCAGGTCTGGAGGCTTGGGTGGTGGTTTATATGAAAGAATTGTTGACTCCTTTAAGAGTTGCTTTTTTTCCAGAATTCCCATGGACCCTATGATTCTTCTATATTGCCTTCTGACCTGGTGACCACTTACATGGGCCTGGATTTTAACTCTTTTCTGATGAATGATCAAGAATTCTTTTCTCTTCTTCCACCCCCAAAACCTTTTTTGTATTTTTATAGCAGCAGTACTGGCGAAGCCCTCTCCTTGCCCAAATTTGTTCATCCTAGAAGCTAAAAAGGAAAGAACTTGTTGATCTGACCATCCAATTCCTTCATCATCATCATGTTGAGCTAACTGTTTCCTCTGAATGTTAAATTGCAGCCCTGCAAAGAAATATCTCTGCCATTGGTCTTCTAGTGTTTTATATGTTTGTGACAACCATATTTTTTCCCCACTCAAGACAGCTGCATCTTCTACTTTATTTCCAGCCATCATAGTCACCCTGTTCCCACCATATTCTGCTTTCTTTCCTCTGTCTTCCCCCTTCTTCACTGTTTTATCATACACATCACAACCTACCCCACTATCTCTCCTAGAAACGGCAGCTTCTGCCACTTCCTGGGCAGCAACACAAACAATGCCTCCATCACAGTTTTTGTCTTCTGCACTGATATCTCTTTCTCTTTCCTTCCCAGAAAGAGTAGCTTTTGCCACTCCCTGGGTAGCAACACCAACAACTTTCTCATCAGCAGCTTCTGTGATTTTTGCAGTTTGGCCTAACTTTTCAAAAACAAAACCTCTATCTCTTTCTCTGAACCCTATTATCAATGCCTCTTTCAGCCCTTTCCAAGAAAGGTTCTTGGTTTTATTTTTCCAGGCCCTGAACCAATAAATTGTGCCTCCCTCCATGCAGTTGTAAGCCAACCTGAGCCTCTCCTTCTCTGTGATATTTTGGGTGTCAAAAAACTTCTCAACTTGAGAGATCCATCCCAACGGGTCCAACCCCTCAAACCTGGGCAATTCTACCCGCTGCCTCCAATTCTGCTGCCCTTTACCCCTGTCTTCCTCCAGATCTTCCTCTGAACCATCTTTCTTTCCTCTCATGATAGCTTTCTCACTTCTTTCTGAGCCCATTATGTGAATCTTGATTTCCTGCAACATTTCTTTTATTTCTTGGATATCTCTCCTCCATTCTGCCATCCCCATTTTCTGTTCATTGACCCTTCTCTCCAAGGTATTGTCTCTTCCTTCCATGCTTCCACCCTTTCTTGATCACTTCTTGATCCCTTCTTGATCCCTTCTTGATCTGGCAGTCCCCTCCTAAGCGGAGCAGCTTCTTGATCCTTCACCCCCACTTTGATCCGGCAGGTCGGACCAAATTGTTAGGTTTCTGGGTATGAAACCTAACTGTCTCACAGCACACACTCACACAATAGCACCCAAATGGTAAGAAAAGAATGAAAATATGTATTCACATCAACCAATGTCATGTACAACCAGTAACTGGGAGCATAATCCCCCTCCACAGGATCAAGGTTCCTGTCTATACAATTGATATCAAAAACTCCCCTCTACCAGACTCCCCCTTGCCTTCTTATAAAGGCAGCCCACTTCTAACTACCCAACAACAATTAATTCCTAAACTGAACAATTAATTCTTCAACTGTTTTCTCTCTCCTGCACACCTATTACCCATCATAACATGTCATATTAAATCCTATCATATAATGTGGGGTAAAGTTTCTTTTTTCATATGTTAGCAAATAAAATATAAATTCTTGTGGCAGCAATTGCTCCCACAATCCATAATGCGCATCCACCCCTGTCTAGCATCCTAATCCAAGGTTTGAGTTAGAAAGATATATAATAAACAATATGTACATCTACATTAAAAGGTAAAAGACAAAAGAAAAGATTTTCTGTTGACTGAATTCTAAACAATACATATTTAAATCCAGCTTGAATATAGTAAGGCAAAAAGGCAATACAATGCAAATATCAATATGAGAATGAGCTGAGTATTTTTTGTTACAGCTTTAGAATCCGAAGTTGAGTAACTGTGCCAGGAAATATTAGTATAAGTCTCTGTGATTAATCATATGTTAAAGGTTCAGAGTTATTTATTTTCTAAATACATAAACTACAAATCTATTTGTCAGGAGACACAGGAAAAAAGTTATAAATCTCCGGTGTATTAAGATTTATGAATCGGCACTATACTTGTTATTGACTTGTTTTAACTTGTAATACAAGCTTCTTATATTATTGTATGATTACATGTTTCTTGTAAAAGAGTATTGCCTCATTAAAATTTAAATTCTATATTTTCAAAATTTTATGATAGGGATGTCAGTTTTAACATGCTCGTTGGGGGAATTTCATCAATTATAAGTGCAAGGCGTCTAAGATTTATGTAAGCATCTTACTCTAATGTATAATTTTGACTTAAAACCTAAGGGAGAAGAACTTATGCAGATAACAGATCTCTGCATTTGAAAGCAAATTTTCTACTAAAGTGAGATATTTCTAATCCAATTTTCATGATTCCAGAATCATGAAATGTAGCAGTTTTTAATAATGAAACTGAATATTTGTTTTTATGTTCAAGTATTGACACAATGAATTAAACAGTTTGGCATTGCTTCTGGTAGTTACCTAACAGGTAATATGCTTAGTGGCAATATACCGAATTCAGTCCTGAAGGATGGAAGTAGCATGTAAGTTTCTTGTGGTTCAAAATTCTTTATCTATATTAATTTTCTGCAATTAAGGTTTTACTCTCGTAGATTTGGAATGTTTAGTATAACTCAATAGATTTCTTAGTCATTGAGTATGTGGTTCACTGCATAATAGATTTGGCATAAAAAAATCACGATGAAATTATTTCCTGAGTAAAAGCAATTGCAGAATGTAGACAATACCCAGTTGGTTCATCTTTATTCTAGAGGTATTTCATACCTTATATTTAGATATGATTTACTAAATCTACTTAATATGAGCTTGTAGAAAGGAAAACACTCCCATACAGAGAGGAACCTAAACTCAGTCATCTAATCTCAAAAGTTATTTAAAAGAACTTAGTCTGTGTAATTTTGGTTGAACACAAAGGGCAATACGACTTATATTCCTTTCTACGCTTAGAACATCTCTAATATAGAGATCTTATGAAGGATCTTACTTTTATATACTAGTTTTTTGGAAAAGATTGAAAGAAGGTGGGAACCATGATGGCATTTTAATGTGTTCAATACTAGAAGATATTTTATCAGTAATTGGTCTTGAATGGTTTAAATTTCACTTTTTTAGTGGGAGTACATAATTATAAACAGATTTGGACTTCAATTTATGGTTTATTGACAAAAGCTCTCTTATTGTGTTGGACACAGTGATCTATCATACAACAACTTTACTTGGCAAGACTACGAGCAACCTGCTTGTCAGGATGGCATGTCAGTGAAAACATTTTCAATAGTATTTCCTTTATATTTTTCAAGTTTATATTTTTCTAAACTGAAATTTGTTTCTTGTTGTTTCACTTAGCAGGAACTTGAATCTGAATTTGTTCAGAACCTCGCTTCTGAAGAATAAGTTGTAAGACCGCTTCTCTAGTTTTGATTAGACAAGAAGCCTAATTGAAAAATTTATTTTCAAGAATTTAATTGGCATGCAGACCAAACAAGTGCTGTGCTAGTCCTGACTATTGTTTTGACATCATTATTTTCCTCTACTTTAATTAATGAGAAAATGATATAGTAATAAATTATTATAAATTTTCTTAGCAAATGCAAACAATACAGGATTCACACCGTCTTTCTAATACATAATTTAGTACTTAATGTATTTTATAATGTCCCACAAAACTTTTGAGGGAGGAGAATGTATGGAAAAAGGTTTGTCAAAGGATATTCAAACTTTTTTATAAGTACAGTACATACTAGTTAATTTGTATTTGAAAACTATTAAGGAATTTCTATTTTGCAATTGACAGAGAGGAGTATGTTCCTTGCTCCAAGAATTTCAGCTGTTCACGGTGTAAGTTATATTAAATTACGTCATTTAAAAATATTAAACATCCTCTGTATTAGAAAATCTTATTGTACTTGACTAGATTATTCTCTATTATTTAGAATATCATCACCCCTTTAAACTGGTAAGCCAGAAAAGGCAAGACCTTATAAAAATTACCTCGAATTAGAAGGATGAAGCCCAAAGATTCTTCCAAATTAGATGTGCACCTCATACTAGCGGTATATATATAGTTGGATCAAAATGTACATGAGTGGAAATGTTGCTTAGTCAAATGATGAAAATTGTAAGGTGATTTGTGTGTAAATATGTGTATATGTAGCAACATTGAAATGAAAGTAAATGCATAGTACAAAATAACTCTTTGCTTTGTATGACAGTTATGTTGAATTGCATATGAAATTTTGTACTGTAAATTTTCTTATTCACTGTCAAAAAAATCCTCTCACACTATTTTAATTTCTCAAGCATTTTTCAGTTTCAAGTTGTTTATATGTTAACTGTGGTGGGAAGGATGTAAGGGTAAAAGATGATAGAGGAGAAAAGCTTTATGCCGGAGACGGAGATGTTCAGGGTGGCACTGCAACGTATTTCTACAGTGATGATGATCACTGGGGATTTAGTAGCACTGGGGACTTCATGGATGATTTTGAGTCCCAGAACGTACGCTACATTGTATCTCTTCCATCTTCAAATCTGCCAGAATTATATAAAACGGCGCGTGTATCTCCAATTACACTTACTTATTTCCACAACTGCATGCAAAATGGGAACTATACTGTAAACCTTCACTTTGCAGAGATACAGTTTACAAATGATAGAACATATAAAAGTCTTGGGAAGCGCATATTTGATATCTATGTTCAGGTAACCGATTTAACTAATGAATTTTATTTTAATTTCCAGATTATGAATTAATGCATTGACTTTGTCTCAGGGAAGAATCACTCGCAAAAATTTTAATATAGAGAATGAAACAAATGTTACTGAAAAACCACTGGTACTGCCCATACCCAATATCAGCATCACAAATAATATCTTGGAGATTAGATTCTACTGGGCTGGAAAAGGAACGACTAGAATTCCTGATGTTGGAGTTTATGGCCCCCTTGTATCAGCTATATCTGTGGTTTCAGGTGAATACTACCCCATGGCAACATGGGTGTAAATTTATTGTATTTGAATTCGAAGAAGGGTGTCACTGTCACCATCACAGTTTACGGTGTCTAAGTCTAACATCACTTTTCTAGAATACACTACTCTGTTACTATTGAAAAAAGAATGCCCTTAGAGAACAAGAGCATCGTGAAATAGTACTTCTGCTTTCATTTTTAAATTTGGTACGCTCTTTTTTGTTTCTTAAATAACATTCTTCATATGGCTTTCTTTATCTTCTTAGTAAAGACCAAATGCAATGTCTGTTTCTTGTCACTTCTTAGGTAAGCATTCCTTATACTCTCAATATCATTTCTACATATATTAGTTGAAGGCTACACATTTTAGTATTGACAGCAATCTTATGAGTGGAATGACATTCTGTTTTTCGAAGTGATGTTATGAATATGATGGGTAGTGCTGAGTAAAATATCAGTGTGATACCTTATTCTTTGAACAGATTCTAGAACTTGCTCAAATGGACAAAAGAAAGTTGCTGTTTCGATAATCATTGCCATTGTAGCCGGTGCTGTATGCTTAGTGCTCTTTATATTTGGACTCATTTGGTGGAAGTGGAAAGGCTTTTTCAGAGGGAAACCGCGAAAGAAAGAAGGTGAAGTATTATACATTGAAAGATGAATTCTACGAAATATCCATAGGGGAGTGAGAATAAAAGTTTGCACAAACTAATTATTTTGCTTTCAATCACTATTTTAATTATTCAGAACTGATAAGTTTGAGGCTTTTGTTTACAGTAGGATATATAGATAACTACTGACTAATAAAAATTTCGCATGACTTACATGGCCAGATGCAAAAGATGGAGATATTCAAGCAGGTAATTTTAGCTTGGAGCATATCAGAGCTGCCACCAATGACTTCTCTTCTGCTAATAAGATAGGAGAAGGCGGTTTTGGTCCCGTATACAAGGTTTTTAGACAACTTCCAAATAATTTTACTTTATTTGAATGGAATTTTCTGTTTATGCCTGGTACACTAGGTTTCTGGTAACCGGGATGCGACAATGCAGGGTCAATTGGTAGATGGTACTTTTATAGCGGTCAAGCAATTGTCATCAAAATCACGGCAGGGAAATCGGGAATTCATAAATGAAATAGGGTTGATATCTTGTGTGCAACACCCCAACCTCGTAAAGCTTCATGGATACTGTGCTGAAGGGGAACAACTTTTGCTAGTATATGAGTACATGGAAAATAACAGCCTGGCCCGAGCTTTATTTGGTTAGTCATTACTTGTCCATCAATTTCTTGATCATATATGTGGTCATGTGAGAAGCTCTGTATGAATAAAAAATCTGATATTTACATATATTTCTCTATGCCTAAATTATTTCGCCTACAATCCCTCTAAAGGGGATTTCAGCAATATGTTTGTAAGGCCCCATGATCTCTGTAGGTAGTGAGAACCAACAGCTTAAATTGGATTGGCCCACAAGGTTTAGGATTTGCATTGGCATAGCGAAAGGTCTAGCATTTCTCCATGATGAGTCAAGATTCAAGATAGTGCACAGAGATATCAAGGCTTCTAATGTGTTACTCGATGGGGATTTGAATCCAAAAATATCTGACTTTGGCTTGGCTAGGCTTGATGAAACAGAGAAAACCCATATCAGCACCCGAGTTGCTGGGACTATGTAGGTTGCCTTCGCACTAATCATACATAAATCTCTGAATATTATTTGCCAGTACCTAAAATTTGCTTTTCCATTTTTTTTTGTCGTAGAGGATATATGGCACCAGAATATGCATTATGGGGCCATCTTAGTTACAAGGCCGATGTTTACAGTTTTGGAGTTGTAGCATTAGAAATTGTTAGTGGGAAAAGCAATAACAATTATCTACCAGACGATGGAAGTGCTTGTCTTCTTGATTGGGTATGCTCAAAGCACCTAGCTGTATTTTTTTCAATTATAAACCCATCATTCTTCTTGCCATTACTTGTTTAAAGTTACTTAATCCTTCTAAGATAACAATAATTGGTATTTGCAGGCATGTCAGTTAAATCAAGCTAAGAAATTAGTGGGGATTGTTGACGAAAGGTTGGGGCCAGACCTTAATGAAACGGAATTAGAAAAGGTGGTCAGAATTGCTCTCCTGTGCACAAATGCTTCTGTATCTCTTAGGCCTACGATGTCTGAGGTGGTGAATATGTTTGAAGGAGAATTAGATATTCCTGATGCAATTCCAGAACCAAGTACCTACAGTGAGGATTTAAGGTTCAAATCCTTAAGGGACCTCCATCAACATCGATCAAAGCAGAGTTTGAGTGGTTCATCGTCTCATACATTCAGCTCAGCATCTGGTGGTAATACTCACACTAGCAGTAATATTGAGGATCATTGTTCAACTGACAATAGTTAGCTACCCCTGTCAACAACTTGGATACGCACTTACCAATTAGCAGTGGTTGCTCCAGATGTTTAGGCCTTGAAATTTTTATCATCAACAGCCAGATTAAGCAAGAATGCTCCTCGCACATGCATATGACCTTCCCTTTCCACTCACTGGAGTAGTTCTCTGCTTTCTGCAGAGGTCTCTCCAGAAGAGTACGAGAATATTTTTCTCTGTCACCTTTATTTTGTTTTTATTTGTATTTAGTAGTGTACAAATAGGTTACTTCTAAGAGTTAAAAACTTGATGTTTAATCTTAATTTTTTCTTTAGCCATTTTGACTTATGTAAATACTTTTGGTTTCTCCCGTGGAATATAGTTTTCTGCTTGGAGTCTCTCCCTAGTTTTACGCACAAAAATATGGTAAAAGCTTAATTCATACGCAATGTAAACTGTAATAAATTATGTGTTTGTAACGGATAAAAATGCGCTTTTGGTATGAACCTTCTGATTATGGGTGTCCACATTCCAAATATCTTGTATTGAATTTTGAAAAAGAAAACAAAAAGGGAAGAACAATTTATTAACCCAACTAAATAGAGAGAAATTTGGATTTTGTTGCAACTAACCTAATTCTATTAACTTATGTTTTTCCATTTGTTATATTTTTTTGGCTTAATTACCTGCTTAGTCCCCATGTTAAGAGGTGAATTGCTGTTTAGTACCCGGTTTTAAAAGTGTAGACATTAGGTCCCAAAGTTATGAAAATTGTATAATTGAGTCCCTTCTGGATAATAACGGAGTTAACTTTCGTCTCACGTGTCAAAGAAATCTGCGTTTTTTATTCTCTCTCTTCTGTCTTCTCCTGAAATCTCTCCAACTTTTTCTCTCTTTTCCTTTACCTTTGACCCCAATGCGTTTTCTATTCTATCTCTTTTTAACTAACGTTCTGATATTTCACAGCCTTCGTTGTGGATCTGGATGAAATGCCAGCCTAGCAGCAAGCTCTTGGTCCCACAAGCAAGGTGGTGGTGGTAGGAGAGGAGGCACTGTTGGTGGTGGCGGCGCTGCCACCGGAAATTCTCTGACAGGAAGGGCATATTGTAAGGGTTGGCACTGGAAGCTGCATAAAAAGGGGTCCCTGCAATGCTGTTTTCATCGACTTAAGCTCTTCCAACTCTTTTTGCAGCATCTTGTTCTCTTCTGTTAGACTTTCACAGCATTTTTTCAGTATCTCACAGTTCACTTCCGTTTGCTTCAGTATCTCACAGTTCACTTCCGTTCACTTCCGTTTGCTTCTCTACCTCTAACTCAATTTCTTCTCCGGCCAACTCATCTCGCTCTCTCTTGATGATGCTTGATGAGTTGAGAAACGAAGACACTGCACTCGGAGGAGAAGCACGACGGTGAAAATCAAAACATTCATCGGAATCCTTCCTTTTCTGGCTTTGTCTTTGTCTTTGCCTTCGTTCATGGCTCTTCATGCATGTTTCTTGTGACTGATCTTGGAGGCCAAGACCAAGACCTAGTTGAAGGTTAGAGAATAAAAAACGCAGATTCTTTTGTCACGTGAGACGAAAGTTAACTCCGTTATTATCCACTTAACGGAAGGGACTCAATTGATACAATTTTCACAACTTTGGGACCTAGTGTCTACACTTTTAAAACCGGATATTAAACAGCAATTCACCTCTTAACATGGGGATTAAGTAGGTAATTAAGCCTATTTTCTTTTATCAGATAGGTTAATATTAATCTTTTTATTAAATTCTCAATCATGTATAAAATGAATATTGAAGTCATACATAAAAAAAGTACAACTTAAAGTTTATATAAAACAACTGATATGGGGGGACGGATATTCTTGGAAGACAAACAGAAAGAACAAAACAATGCAACGTTCAAATCAGTCATTTTGCAGGAAAGCACTTTAGGGTATTCAAGACACAAGGATAAAACGTCAACCCATCATTGTGAACCTAACTCAGCGCCTTGATCATAAGACAACAAGAAAAAGAATAACTAACGTGGGAGCCAAATCACACACTACGAGTTATACAACTACAACACACACCAAGATAAACCTAGAGAACACAGCAACCTAAAAACCATATATCTAATTATACTAACACTTAACGGACACTTCGCTCTAAAACCTTAGATGCAACATTAACATGGTCACGAACATCAAAAAAGACATTCTTAATTTTAATTACCATAGGTAGAAATTTTGTCAATTATGCTAGCCACCACTTCCTTACTTTCCTTAAGAGTCTTAATGCTCCTATTGAGATCGTCCCGCTTCACAGCAACTGAAGGAGTTTCCTCAAACAATCTCTCTATTCCACCTCCACTAGGAGACACCACATCATTCAAAACCTCATACCCTAGATCCTTCCTTAAAAGGTTGAAAATGCTGAATTGCAAATGCAGTGCAGTGTTGTCTATAAGCCTCTGAAGCACAATCTTCCAGTATGCTGTTAGTCTCACTTTCAAGTCAAAAGCTTGCGGAAGTAAATTTTTGTACAGGGTCAGATGACTAACCTGAACATCCCCAAAACCATTAATACCTATCGAGGAATAACTTGCTTTAACACTTGCCACCAAATTATTCTGGCTGGCAATCAGTTTATTATACTCAATTGTGTATTCAGGATTGCAAGAGTAATCGGTTAGCTTCTCCATTTCTACAACCTCTTGCATATATTTCATAGAATTTTCCCTCATCTTAGCAATGAGCTTCTTCCAAGCAAGTCTTAAAGATGTCTGAAGTTGGTGATAATGTTCTGAGTGATGTTTCAGGATAGTTACCCCCACATCTTCAAGATAGTCCCACACCTTGTCAATGAAATTAATTGGTATGCTTGAAATGGATTCAACTTTACTGTGTAAACGTGTAAGAAAAACAGTGCGTGGCATGAAGTTTGGAAGTCCAATCCGCTTGGTTTCTTCTATCACCTTAATTTCTTTCATCAAAAACTTCTCTTCAGCACTATCAGAACCCTGGCGGAGATCATTAGAGTACTGATCCAGCATTTCAACAAGGCGAGCAGTGCAATGCATTTGTTTGTCATCAGGGTACTTGTCAAATTCTCCCTTCAGAAGAATCTTGCATAGGGACTCTCTTGTCAACCCAATGACATCCATGAATGCAGACATAACATCAACCGAGGAGGTGAGTTTTCTGGGAAATTTTTCCAGCTTGGAAAGCTGAGAATCAAGTTTGTCATTGATCTTCTTAATAATCTCAGGCAATATTTTGGAAATACTAGCCGCTTGAAGCTGAACCAACTTCTCTGCCAAAACCGGAATACCAACAATGGACTTGTCAATGTTGGACAAAAGCTTGTGTGTCTTGAATAGTTTGGCTTCTTCTTCACGAGCTTCTTCGTAGGACTCATCTCTAATGCGATTTCTTACACACACATAGCCAAGACCGATGTTCACATCATCAGCATTTACCTTCTCATGCAGTCCCTCCGGGGATTTATCAACTTTTGTGACAACAGCAAGAGTCCTCGCTCCCGTTTTGTCAACAGTCTGTGACATCCTAATGGACTCACAAGTTGAGAAATCAACAGCGGCAGATAAAACATTGAGAATAATGCTCTCCTCAGGCTTTATATACTCCATAATAGTATTCACAACCTGGTCATATATATCCAAAGGTTGACCTTGAACAGGCACTCGCGTAATGCCGGGAAGATCGATCATGGTGAGATCAGGAACACCATTCTTCTTCACGATAAGAGTTAATGGGGTGTTCGAAATTCCTTTCCCATAGCCGGCAAGTTCATCTGTCGCAGCACAAATGGCTTCAGAGACGTGAGCCTCATCCGTGGGCACATGTTTGTCATTATACTCCAGCTCCAACTCTGGTTTGGGATGTGAGTGGTTTTGGAGCCTCATGACCAAGGGTACCCTTGTGCAGATACCTTGTCCACGGGGCAAGTTGATTCCAGCCAGAGATTCTAAGACACTGGACTTTCCAGAAGATTGGTCACCAACTACTACTATGGCTGGAAGCTGTATCCCTTCTTTGGTGATGTTTAGGCGCCTCAGGTTCTCAAGAGCATCAAGGATCGGACGTATGCGCTGATTGTAAGAAGACACCATAGGTGCAACATTTTTAACGTCGTATAGCTCAGTTTTTGGTGTAGAATGATCGAAAACAGAGGCGAGGGTTCCTTCTGCCATTTCCAAGTGAGGGTAAGGTAACGAATTGGAACGAGACTGAGTGGAGCAAGAGTCAGGAGGAATGTGGTGTTGGTAAGAGTGGAGATCCTTGTAGTTAATTGTATTAACAACATATTAGGGAATGTGGTAACGATTGAATCGAGGCGCAGTAAGCGAGAGAAGCGCAAAACTTGGAAGTTATTGATCAAAGATAAGGGAAACATTTACCCGTTAGTAACTGCAATGTGTGTTTTATATATGGATCGCGATATTCTAATAACGTCAATTTGACAAAAATTTGACAACGCCACATGTCAAGTTTTAATTGGTTGAATTTGAATGTTTTTTAAATTTAAAATCTGATTTGGAATGGGTTGAAGTTTGAATTCCGAAAGTGCCCTCTTCGTTTTCGAACTCTATCTTCTCTCCTTATCACTGTCTTCTCTCTCCATTTTAGGGATTTGAATTTCATTTCAACTTCTCTCTTCATAGCAGTGTTCTCCCTCCTCCATTTATGCAGTTGTTTGTTCGTCATCATTGAAAGACCAAGTTAAGGTGTTTCTGGGTTGAGAAGTGAGTTCCTGCACCATTGACAAAGAACTGATGTTGTTGTAATCGATTACAGGGAGCTGGTAATCGCTTACCAATAGAAAAATCTCCTTTTGTACCGAAAGTTAAAGAGTGCTACCCATACGTGGCTTAAGCACTCCCCAAGAATATTTTGGATTCGTTATGACTGTCTTTTGAAGGTTTTATGGATGGATCATTAAAGGAACACTTCAAGTTGGAATACTTCAATATTAAACAAATATAAATGAAATAATGAAGGGTATTGAGTAATGAAAAATTATAACAATATTAAAAAGCACATACATTAATAAAAAAAACGTAATGACATTTCATGAAACAACAAAAACGACTTTGGGGAGCAGTGTTCATCTACCTGGGGAGTACAGTTGAAGTTTGTGTACAAATTACCCTTTTTCCTCTGGTAATCAATTACAAGACCCCTGTAATTGATTACCAGAGGAAAAAGGGTAATTTTTACAGAAACTTCAACTGTACTCCCCAACTAGATGAACACTGCTCCCCATTCTATATTTTTGTTGAATTTTTCCTTTTTTGAGATGGGTGAGTGAGTTCAATGTTATTCGGTGAGCTCCCTGCACCAATAATGGGTTAGGTCATTGATTTCTTCAAAATAAAAATGTCCATTTAGGTGGTTTTCTCCAATTGAGGTGAGGTACATAACCATTGCTGTCAACTTTGACCTTTGCTGACTATTTTAATCATAACTTTTTCCACAAACCTCCAAATGATGTGATTCTTTTTTTATTAGAAAGTAGACTAAAAAATCTTTCCAATGACTACTAATTTATAATTTTTGGACATCTAAGTAGGTGCAGTTAATTCCTTAAAGTTAACGTTTTATATATTTCTACCACCTCTTACCTTTTCTGGTTGTTTTGCTCATAACTTTCTCCACCGAACTCCAAATGAGTTGATTCTTGTTTTTTTGGAAAGCTCTTTGAGTCTAGATTCCAACAAAACAAGAATCAAGTCATTTGGATTTTGGTGAAGAATGTTAAGAACAAAACAAGTAGCAAAGGTCAAAAAAGCAGAGTTGGGGAGCAATGTTCATCTACTTGGGGAGTACAGTTGAAGTTTGTGTACAAATTACCCTTTTTCCTCTGGTAATCGATTACAAGACCCCTGTAATCGATTACCAGAGGAAAAATGGTAATTTTTACAGAAACTTCAACTGTACTCCCCAACTAGATGAACACTGCTCCCCATTCTATATTTTTGTTGAATTTTTCCTTTTTTGAGATGGGTGAGTGAGTTCAATGTTATTCGGTGAGCTCCCTGCACCAATAATGGGTTAGGTCATTGATTTCTTCAAAATAAAAATGTCCATTTAGGTGGTTTTCTCCAATTGAGGTGAGGTACATAACCATTGCTATCAACTTTGACCTTTGCTGACTATTTTAATCATAACTTTTTCCACAGACCTCCAAATGATGTTATTCTTTTTTTATTAGAAAGTAGACTCAAACATCTTTCCAATGACTACTACGTTATAATTTTTGGACACCTGAGTAGGTGCAGTTAATTCTTTAAAGTTAACGTTTTATATATTTCTACCACCTTTGACCTTTGCTGGTTGTTTTGCTCATAACTTTCTCCACCAAACTCCAAATGAGTTGATTCTTGTTTTATTGGAAAGTTCTTTAAGTCTAGATTCCAACAAAACAAGAATCAAGTCATTTGAAGTTATGTAGAGAAAGTTAAGAACAAAAAAAGTAGCAAAGGTCAGAAAAACAGAGTTGGGGAGCATTGTTCATCTAGCTGGGGAGTATAGTTGAAGTTTCTGTATAAAATACCCTTTTTCCTCTGGTAATCGATTACAAGACCCCTGTAATCTATTACTAGGGCAGAAATTGGCCAAAACTGCTTATGGAACTCATCTAACTTACATGAAAGCACCTAAATAACATTTTTTTCTCAACAATTCAATGAGCTAACATGTTCCTACACCATACACACTGGACACATGCACTTGTAATCGCTTACAGCGAAGTTGTAATCGATTACCAGGTTAAAATTGCAGTTTTGTACTGAAATTTGATCTGCGCTACCCAAATGTGACAATTGCGCTCCCCGTGATTGTTTTTTGTTTGTTGTGAGTGTCTTTTTAAGATATTGTCAATGGAGGACCCTTGTTGGTCATGGTTGATGGTTTTCACAACTTGTAGTGTGAAGTTTGGTAAGTCTTCTGTGTAGGGAAGACCCATCCTGGGTGGTCTTAGCAACGCAGGTTAGGTCCTGCACCATACACACTGGAGACATGCACTTGTAATCGCTTACAGAAAGGTTGTAATCGATTACCAGGTTAAATTTGTAGTTTTGTACTGAAAGCTGATCTGTGCTACCCAGGTGTGACAACCGCGCTCCCCATGATTGTTTTTTGTTTGTTATGAGTGTTTTTAAGATTTTATGAATGAAGGACCCTTGTTGGTCATGATTGATGGTTTCTACAACTTCTAATGTGAAGTTTGGTAATGAATCAATGGTGTGTGCGAAAAAGCCCAAACCTTGGTGATACCAACCTCTACGGTGTGTGCGAAAAAACGCAAACCTTGGGAGAAATACCGCCAACCACAATGGGAGACAAAAGCCAAAGACTTACATAACCACGAAAATGTTGCCAACAACAATGCATGCCAAAATCAACAAAATTCCAAG
Organism: Vigna angularis; assembly: GCF_016808095.1. Taxonomy (NCBI): domain Eukaryota; kingdom Viridiplantae; phylum Streptophyta; class Magnoliopsida; order Fabales; family Fabaceae; genus Vigna; species Vigna angularis. The sequence continues at coordinate 33,838,270 of NC_068975.1, read as the reverse complement.
ACGAGGGATATATACCGCCAACGAGTCCACAGTCACAGCATCAAAAAATGGGGAAATGGATAAAGAGAGAGACAAAATCCTCGACAGTGAACAAATGACCCAAGAAACGAAGTAAGAAAAGTCGAACTCAAACTCAAAGGGGAGAGAGAAACAACATTTCAATGGTGGACAAAGAGTGAAGAAAAGCAAGGAACGAAGAGAACCCAAACGGTGGAGAGAGATGGATGCTTCAATGGTGGAGAGAGATGGAAGCTTCAATGGTGGAGAGAGAGTTGAGAAAACTAAACTGCAAGTGAATCTGAAAAAATAAACTGTTAAAAGGAGTTTCTATCCAAATTCATTCTAAAATTACCCTTCTAAACAAATTCCACCATTTTAGAAAAGCCTTTTAAAACCAACCAATAAAACAATGCCACGTGGCGTTGTCAAAAAGTTGGCAAAATATTGTTGTTAAAGAAACGTTTTCCTTTATATATAGGAAAAGGTTTCTTCGACAACGCCAATTTGACAACGAATTAACAACGACACGTGGCGTTCTCTGATTTGCCGTTTTAATTGAGAATTTGAAAAGGAGAAAATGTGATTTGGAGGGCAGTTTCGGAAGAAGCAGTTTCGTGCAGTTGGCGCCTAAGAGAGAAGACTCAGTTTCCCAAAAGTGTGCGTCGACCATTCTAAAGTCTGGGCAGGGCAAAAAAGACGGTCTTTAGGAAAACCGGCGAAAGTGATTCCTTGGCAATCGTCTTTGCAACTATTGAAGTCCGGCATTGAAGTGGTTTGTCTCCGTCGGCCATTGAAGTGTTGGTTGGAAGTGTATTGAACGGGCAAGCGTTGTCAGATTTTGTCGAAAGGAGTGGTTTTTTGGGTGTGGCAGTAATGTACAAAGTTGGTTGTGTTCACTGTTAATGGGAAGGTATTTTGTATGCCCTTTTTCGCTTTCGAAATTTATGTATGTGGTTGTTTGGTTTTCCCTTTTTTATTGTGAGTTAGATTGTGTATGGTATGTTTGATGGCTGAGTTCAGGATTGGTGACTCCATCGTATGGCTACTTCCGTTTTCGAATGAGTTTGAGTAATAGTAAGTTTATCAGCCTTTGCTATTGTAGGTGAATATTTTACAGACACTATTATTAGAGTTCAAAATGGAATCCTCTAATAACAATGTAAGTAGACCGTAAACATGAATGCTTTCTTTGTTGTTTTTGTGAAGTGAATTGATTGTTATGATTTGGAAACTGTTTTATAGTGGCGCCTTCGAGCTTGGATACATACATCGTACATTGCCAACATGAACTCGTTACTGGCAGCGACACATAAGATGCGCATTTTACAAACTCCGTTTAAGTGGTGTTTAGAAATTGTAGATCCTTTAGAGGTGAACCTAAAATTGTTGAAAAAGATGGTTCGTCGATGGGTTCCCCACCATCAATCGTTTAGAGTTAGCCAACATCTGGTGCCTTTCAATGTGCATGATGTGTTCATGACTTTAGGGTTAGGAGTAGGGGGTTTGGAAGTTCCTTTTGATGAATTAGTTGTGGGTAAAGTTGGTGAATCCTTTAATTCAAAATGTACGAAATTGAAAGACCTCATAGATATGTTCAATGTGCTTGTAGGTAATGATGATAGTGAGGTAGATGTGGTGTGTCGCTTGTATGTATTAGTTTGTTTTGTGGTGTTCTTTTTTCCTAGGAAGGCAAGATATGTGTCGAACATGCCTTGTTTAGTCTTAGATGACTTAGACAGTTTGTCTAGTTATGATTGGAGTAGTGCTGTACATAAATATCTTGTAGATAGTCTAAATAGATGTAATAAGAAACTACTTTCTGGATGGATTGCTGATTCATTGAGCATAAGTGGGAATGCTGTTGTTTTGCAGGTATGATTTATATTGGTTGTTTGTTGTATTAAGTCAATCCATAGTAATAACTGTTGTGATTAGTTTGATTGTTTCAACTATAGCTTTGGGCGTATGAACGGCTTGGTTTGCATGATGATTGTTCTGCCAAGGAATTTCCGCGCGTTAGGCGATTTTCTTCGTTAAATTATACAACAAAAAAAATAGATGTTATGTTTAGGACTGCGGAGGTAAGTAACTTTGTTATGAACTTATGTTGTTATTTTTTATAATTTTTGCTGTTCTTATGTGATTGTTGTATATTTATTGTCATTGTCAAAGGTACAATTTGATTGGTACCTCAGTGAGAATGATTGTTTAAATCCCATCATACGTCGTGCTTTCAATTTGGATGAGGGATTGAGGTGTGAAGGTTCCAAGCGTGAAGAAAAACCAACTGAAAATGAATATGATGAAAATTGGTTATTAGCCACTTTGGAAAAACTGAGAACAAACAACGCCAGGATAAGAAAAGTCACAGATGAAATTGCGGCTGTTAGGAAGGTACTTGGTGATCGTCTAAAGTATCGAAAGGTGGAACAATCTCCTTCATTTCATGAACAACCTCCAGATCAAAAAGATGAAGAACCTGCAGATGAAGAAGATGAACAAGCTGCAGATGACAAACCTGCTTCTACAACTGTTGAAGAAGAAGAACGAGTACCCCTTCACCATGCAGAACTTTTGATTGACATTGGCGATGGTGTTCATCATGGCGAAGGAGATGTCGTTGTACAAGCATTTTGTTCAGGTCCTGAAGGTGTTGGTCATGTTGAAGGTGAGGGTAATGAAGGAGGTGCACATGTATATGAAGAAAATGAAGAACCTGGACATGAAGAAAATGAAGAAGCTGGAGATGAAGAAAATGAAGAACCTGCAGATGAAGAACCAGCTTCTACAATGGTTGTACAAGAAGAAGGAGTAGCCGGTGATCATCCAATAGTTGTCATTGACGTTGGCGATGGTGTTGATGATGGTGAAGGAGAAGTGGATGTAGAACCCTTGAATGTACTGCCTTTGTGTTCTTTTGTTGGTGATCCAAAAACAGTGGTGGATTTGGATATGTTGTACCACGCAGTTACGCGAAGAGACATTCCACGGAGGTTTGTCAATAATAATTTTTTATAAGTTGTTGTTATCGGTAGTTGAATTTGTGGTCAATGTTATTGGTAGCTGATTTAATGATGTTTTTTCAGGTACGTCTCTGAAATTATGTATCAACTGTTGAGCACAAGTGAATGTAGCTCTTTAGGGCCAAGGCAATGTGTAGACAACATGGTAATTATACAGTTGACTTTAATTACTGCTGTCATTCTATTTAGAAAGTTCATAAATTTGATGTTCAACTTCTTAATTGTTGTGTAGGCTTTAATTTTTGCAGCAACAATGTTCATGTACTTTGAAAAAAGGTTGACTAGAGTGATAAAGAGGATTGTATTCAGTCCTATGTTTGGGGTAAATGGTTTAAGTAGATGTTGTTGTTTTTTGGTAAGCTAGAATTTAACATTGACATGGTTGTTTAATGATGTTTTAATGTGAAATTGAAGACCCATGTCCTGCACGACTATAGGAAACGACCAGTGAATCAACATGTGTGGCAACTTCTTGACTACCAGCCATATTTTCGATACGATCTGGTTCGACTTCAGGCCTTATTGTCTGCTGATTGGGTGAGTAAGATGTACTTTGTAAGGAGATAGTTGGTTTTTAATGTGGGTTACTATTTTGACATCTTCCAAACAATCTGTAGGTGTTCATCCCAATTGTAAGTGATGGTCATTGGTGGTGTTATGCACTGAAGGTCTGCACTTTTCAGTTTTATGTCATAGACTCACTTGCCAATGGTATCAAAGGACGTTGTCGGATTGATAGAAGCATTGTAAGGTTTACCTTGATTAAAAATTTGTTTGGAAAATGAGTGCTGAAATCGTACTTTGTTTAAAGTCAGTGTTTTCTTTATTGTAACCCTACAGGCTCAAAATATTCAACGCTTTTGGGGTTTGTTGACGGATAAACTTGAAGAATCTAAGTGTCCTTTGTTAGTTCAGAAAGCCAACATCCCAGTCCAACCAAACACGTAATTTTATTTTACCAATGTGTTCAAAAGCATGCCTGAGATTACATTGACAAAATTAATGCATGTGTTTTTTAATTTGAACAGATACGATTGTGGTGTAATCATGATGAAAGCTATTGAAATTTGGGATGGAGAGGAGAAATATGATGGGAAAAGCATGCCTGATTATACAAATGTATGTTAAATTATGAATTTGTCAATAATACATTATTAGACCCTTGACAATGGTTATGAATTCCAATATGTTAATTTCAGGAAGAGTTGGCTGCGTTTAGGAAAAAGTATGTATGTGACTGGATCCTGGACGAGGACAACGTGCGAAGATTGAAGACGCTGCAACATTTTGGATTACTGTAGCATTAGAAATGTGTCCTTTGTTTACATTCTTCTTGACTAGTAAAAGAATATACATTGTAGACAATTATACTATTGGAAGTGTATTACTTGGATTTATGTAGATGTGAACTTGTTGGAGTAATAATGAATACAGGTGAACTATTCGTAATATTCATTTTGGTTGTGTTTGTTTTTAGTTGGACTGAGTTTATTCATTACCGTAAGTTCATCGCTGGTCCCCTATTTTTATTGAACAACTCCCCATTTAGTAGGTCGGATTAATGTGTTCCATTTCATTGAGACAGCATGAGGTGGTAGGTGGTTTTTTTGGCAACTTGTACCTCTGGCTGTAGTTATAAGGCAATGGGAAGGCAGGGGTGGGAAGGCAGTATTGGCCTTCTGTAATCGATTACAGTGACGCTGTAATCGCTTACGATTGAAATGTACCGAAAGTACTTGGCTGGTCCCCTGTTATGAATGTATTGCTCCCCACTTATGGGCTGCATCTAAGTACTTTGTGTTCCTTGACACAGCATGACCTGGTTGCTGTTTTTATTGGAAACGTCTACCTGTGGATGTAGTCATAAGGGAATGGGACAGGATTAGGGTGGCCCGAACATTGTCTTTTGATGACTGCATGAAGGAACTGGCTAAGGCAGGGGTGGGAAGGCAATATTGGGGTTATGTAATCGATTACAGTGACCCTGTAATCGCTTACGACTGAAATGTACCGAAAGTGCTTGGCTGGTCACCTGTTATGAAGGAATAGCTCCCCACTTATGGGGTGGGCCGAACATTGTCTTTTGATGACTGCATGAAGGAACTGGCTAAGGCAGGGGTGGGAAGGCAGTATTGGGGTTATGTAATCGATTACAGTGACCCTGTAATCGCTTACGATTGAAATGTACCGAAAGTGCTTGGCTGGTCCCCTGTTATGAATGAATTGCTCCCCACTTATGGGCTGCACCTAAGTACTTTGGGTTCCTTGACACAGCATTAATGAGTTGCTGTTTTTCTTGGAAACGTGTACGTCTGGATGTAGTGATAAGGGAATGGGACAGGACTAGGAACTGGCTAAGGCAGGGGTGGGAAGGCAGTATTGGGGTTATGTAATCGATTACAGTGACCCTGTAATCGCTTACGACTGATATGTACCGAAAGTGCTTGGCTGGTCACCTGTTATGAATGAATAGCTCCCCACTTATGGGGTGGGCCGAACATTGTCTTTTGATGACTGCATGAAGGAACTGGCTAAGACAGGGGTGTGAAGGCAGTATTGGGGTTATGTAATCGATTACAGTGACCCTGTAATCGCTTACGATTGAAATGTACCGAAAGTGCTTGGCTGGTCCCCTGTTATGACTTAGTTGCTCCCCAATTCTGTAATCGATTTTGTTTGTGAATTTTTATTAATTTCATGAATTTATTCAACAACATTTATTCATTATCATTTAATGTTGTTGGGACGTTGAAGCGTCATAATGAAGCAGTGTGGTGTATACCTTTTCCCGCTCTCCCATGCATTTGGAAATCTTTTATCTTAAGTAATCAGAGTTGCATTTAATGTGGGGAAATGGGATGTGACTGCAACACTCCATGTCTTGCCACCTATTACTTAGTCTATGACAATGCATTAAATGCTCCTTCCTTAAACACTATAATTCTTACCTTGTGCATAACTTCTGCTCCATCTTGTACTTTGCATTAAATGATCGTACCTTAATCCCTACCATGTGCATTACTGGTGCTTTTTCTTCCCCATTTGGAAGTCCACTTTCATTTGTCTTTGTTCGAACTTTGTTAAACTACACATTAAAGGCAATGTTTCCAGTTTGGTAAGAAGCAGATAAAGATCATTAAAGAAGGAGTAAATTTCGACGAACACCTTGTCTGTAAGTATACATGGTTATAACGTCCTTTAAATATTTCTTCATTCGTCCTTTTCAGTAGGGGAAACCCTCGTTATTGGTCGTCTTTCTTACATAACCATGTACATAACACGTCTGACTTAAATTAAACAACAACAGACACTTCATTAACACTGTTAGTCATGTCTGTACTGTAATAAGTTTGTTTATATATTGTAACAAAACTGCTTTATTATTTTCATTTGTATTCATTAACCAATGTTTGCAGGGAATAAATTATTTTGATGGCCACTTATCCCAACAACGTCAATGTGCTTGGACAAACCATTGACGATGATGACAATTGTATAGAGTTGGTTCCTACTTTAAACATGTGTTTTGACACAATGGACGAAGCAAAGAAATTTTATTCCAATTACGGGAGAAGATGTGGTTTTGGAGTCCGAACCAGAACTTCTAAAAAGGATGACAACAACGAATTGTACTACCTCAGATTGGTTTGTTCTAGGGAAGGTAAATATGTTTCCACCCTTCGTCCAGAGGTGAAAACTCTGCCTAGTCAGACTAATCAATGTCCTGCTGGAATAACCATTGCACGAAAAGAAGGGAAATGGTTTGTAAGGACTGTCGTTGTAGAGCACAGTCATGCCCTGTGTCCACAAACCTCCAATCTAATCTGTTCTAATAGACAATTGAACATGCATGCCAAACACACTTTGGGGGTGAATGATGATGTCGGTGTACGTATTAATAAGAGTTTCCTTAGCATGGTTAGTGAAGCTGGTGGATATGAAAACATGGAATTTGTGGAGTGGGATGCAAGGAACTTCATTGGTCAACGTAGACGGTCACTGTGTAAGGAGGGTGATGGACAAGCATTGCTACATCACTTTTCAAAAATGAGACAGCTCAATAATGAATTCTTCTACGAGATAGAAATGGATGAATATAATAGAATTACTAGTGTATTTTGGGCAGATCCTCGTAGCCGAGCTGCATGTGAAGAATTTGGTGATGTCGTCTCTTTTGACACCACCTACTTGACAAACAAGTATGACATGTCATTTGCTCCATTTGTAGGAGTTAACCATCATGGACAATCCATTCTACTTGGTTGTGGATTGCTCTCATCTAAGGACACTTTGTCATTTGTATGGTTATTCAAATGTTGGCTAAGATGCATGGGAAACAAGGCGCCTTCCAGTATTGTAACCGACCAATGTAAGGCGATGGCTAATGCAATTCAAGATGTCTTCCCTAAAACAAAGCATAGGTGGTGTTTGTGGCACATCATGAAAAAGGTTCCTGAAAAATTTCAAGGGTATAACAATTATGTTGGGATCAAGTGTGATATAAAATCGCTTGTCTATGACTCTGGTAATGCAGCAGACTTCGAAAATGGCTGGAATCGACTACTTATCACATATACCTTACAAAATAATGAATGGCTATGTAATCTGTATGAAGAGAGACAAAAATGGGTCCCTTGTTACTTGAAGAATCATTTTTGGGCTGGTATGTCCACAACTCAAAGAAGTGAGGGAATGAATGCTTTCTTTGATGGATTTATCAATTCCAGTACCACACTTCAACAGTTTGTAGTGCAGTACGATAATGCTCTTAAATTCAAGGCCCAAAAAGAAATTGAAGCTGACTTCTCCTCTCTTAATACCAATATTGCATGTGGGTCTCAATCACCAATTGAGAGACAATTTCAAGTTCAGTACACACATGCAAAATTTGAGGAAGTACAAATGGAGTTTCGCTCCAGGATGAATTGTTTCATCAAGAACACGGTCAAGGACTGTATTTTCAACAAGTACACAATAAAAGAAGAGTACATGTCGGATGGGAATTTTGACGCAAAAAATTACGTCGTTGAATTTGATCCTGTTACAAACGATACAAGGTGCTCTTGCCTACTGTTTGAGTTTAGAGGCATCATATGTCGCCATTCGTTATTGGTTCTGGGCAGGAAGATGTACAGAATGTCCCCTCCAAATATGTTCTTCGTCGTTGGAGCAAACTTGTTCGAAGAAAGCACACACTTATTAGAGCATCTTATAGTCAAGTGCATCAGGAACCGAAGATGCAAAGATATCAATCGTTGTGTAAGCGGTTCTATGACATAGCTGAGGCTGCGTGTGAATCTGAAAGTGCTTCTAATGACTTGGAGAAAGAATTGGAATGTTTAGCTCAAAAAATGGGTTTCACTCCATCACTGAAAAATAACATCATAAGTGAGGAAGGACAACTAAGGTATGAGAACCCTTTGACCGATAATCCATCCAACCATACATGTGGAAGCACTGATGTACTTGTTCGAAGTCCAGTCGCGGTTAAGCGAAAAGGCAGACCGAGAACTAATAGATTGAAGTCAGCTGTTGAAAAAAGAACTAATAAATCAAAATCGGCTCGAACAAAACATTGTTCAACAACATCTGTTCAACCAGTGGTGAGTACTTCAAATATTGTAACAGTAGTATTATTGATTACTTTTCTTACATGTTGGTAATATGTGTTCCTCTGTGCATTCAGGAAACCACAACAAGTATTGTTGCAGAACTGCATCACCGCGTGGAACATACAACCCAAAGCAATGAAGTTTCCCAACTATCTGAAGTTCCTCCAATTGGATTTATCCAATTGTTATCTGTTGTTCATAACAATTTCCATAATTCACAATGTTGATATATATGGGTTTCAGATGATATGGTTGTACATCATCTGTTACTGGAATGATGTCCATAACCTCCAAAGGTAAAACCTTCAATATCAAAGAAAGCACATGCAAGGCAGTAGTAATCGAATACAAAATTTATGTAATCGATTACATCACTGTTTTTGACATTTAATTTGGGTCCTGACGGTTCATATCAAAATTTATTCTGTTACACAGGACAATGCGCTCACAGTTACTGCTGTCACCCACTACCACAATTTCATATTAAATACAAGTGTAACCTACTTCAATCCTTTGATAACCCTCTACCACATACCATTTAACCTCCTACCCCCTTTGGAAACCGTAGTAACCGAAATGGTAGATCGGCCTCACAAGAAAATTAGGGCTTCTTCTTCGACAGGGGGGCCTCCAAATCGCCACCGCCATCCCCACCAGTCTCTCCACCCCTTACGAGTAATGAACTGTTCTCCAACGACGACCAATATGAAAGGTTCTCTACACATTTCTTTGAGCGTCCAATCCTGCAAGGGAAGTATCTTGATGTTGAATTTTTTGGTGATGGTACATTCGAATTCTTCGACATCTTGACAAAAGCTGGGCTAAATGATTTTGTCGCTTGTAGACGCCACTACTACCCTGAATTAGTCCGTGTTTTCTATAGCAATATGCGGGTTTCCGATTTCGGAGTAATAAGAACTGAGGTCAAAAAGGTGAAAATCACAATCAAACCTTCACTTTTTCATAAACTAACTTCCATCCCTTCTGTTGGTGCTCCTTTTGAAGGAAATGTTGTTGACGACTGGAAAGATCAATACAATTCTGTAAGTGCTAGGCAATTGATCTGCAAACCAGGTTCAAACATACAAGGTAGAATACTGGCCGGCACTATGAAGTTTCAAACTAGGATACTACATTATGTACTTTGTCGTATATTAGTTCCTCGATCAACCAATGTTGCACAGGCAACAGAGGAGGACATTATGTTGTTGTGGGCACTAATGAATTCTGTTCAGATTAATTGGGGGCATGTAATTCGAAACAGGATGAAAAGGGCTACCAGGGACAACGCCCAACTACCATATCCCCATCTAATAACCACATTCATGGAACACTTTGGTGTGCCTACAGAAACTGATCCTTTTACCCAAGTTCAGAACAAACAGAGGATTGGTTTGGAAGTTCTATCATCATTTGGTTATCACAAAACTCATCAAGGAATTTGGGTACCCAAAGTTGACGTTGGGAATATACAAGAACAAGTAGGGATTGAACAAGATGTGGAAGTTGGTAATGAAGAACATGAAGTCGGAGAACCCTCTCACAATCCACAACCAACCTCTTCTCAGACATTGACTGAAGTCATCAATCAAATACAACAACTCCGCACTTTCGTGGAAGACAGATTTGACACAATTGAAAATCGTGTTGGACTCCTTCACGAAGAAGTCATTCAATTCCGCAATCAACTTGAGAGACAACCATCTGCTTAGATAACATTTATTTCTATTTTGTTATGTCCCTTTTAATTTCAAAACTTTTTCTCTGATGTAATGTTGTTAATTCATTGTCTTAATGTACGTGGTTTTTATTATTGTTATCAAGTAATGCAACAACTTCTTACGTCACTGATAACGTTATTAGTGTTATCAAACACTAAAAATAAGTATTGGGGAGTTATTCAACCTTATGTGGGTAGACCAGGCAAACTTTTGGTACACAATGAGATTGTTGTAGTATTAATCGATTACGAGTCCTTAATAATCGATTACACCAACCTTAATTTGTCCAACGTTTCCCTGCCACCAACTCTGACCCTGACAAACACAAAAAAAAACTACTGGGGAGTTACTCAACCTTATGTGGGTAGACCAGGCAAACTTTTGGTACATAATGAGATTGTTGTAGTATTAATCGATTACGAGTCCTTAATAATCGATTACACCAACCTTAATTTGTCCAACGTTTCCCTGTCACCAACTCTGACCTTGGCAAACACAAAAAAAAAACTACTGGGGAGTTACTCAACCTTATGTGGGTAGACCAGGCCAACTTTTGGTACAGAATGAGATTGTTGTAGTATTAATCGATTACGAGTCCTTAATAATCGATTACACCAACCTTAATTTGTCCAACGTTTCCCTGCCACCAACTCTGACCCTAGCAAACACTTAAAAAAACTACTGGGGAGTTACTCAACCTTATGTGGGTAGACCAGGCAAACTTTTGGTACACAATGAGATTGTTGTAGTATTAATCGATTACGAGTCCTTAACAATCGATTACACCAACCTTAATTTGTCCAACGTTTCCCTGCCACCAACTCTGACCCTGGCAAACACGGAAAATAAGTACTGGGGAGTTATTCAACCTTATGTGGGTAGACCAGGCAAACTTTTGGTACAGAATGAGATTGTTGTAGTATTAATCGATTACGAGTCCTTAATAATCGATTACACCAGCCTTAATTTGTCCAAGGGTTCCCTGCCACCAACTCTGACCCTGGCAAACACTAAAAATAACTACTGGGGAGTTATTCAACCTTATGTGGGTAGACCAGGCATACTTTTGGTACAAAATGAGATTATTGTACTTTTAATCGATTACGAGTCCCATTTAATCGATTACACCACCCTTAATTTGTCCCAGCTTTCCCTGCCACCAACACTGAACCTGGGAACACCTTCGTTTCGTCTTCCAAACGCATACATCTCGCACGGTTTCAAATATGGTTCACAAAAGCTTGCACAATGACCAAGAGGGTGCGCCCCTATTGAGAACACTGAAAAAACACCACCAAACACTACTGGGGAGTTATTTACCCATTTCTGGGTACCGCGGACATAGTTTTCGTAAAAATTCCGATTTGTGTACTAGTAATCGATTATAACTCCCCTGTAATCGATTACAGCTTCATCATACCTGGACATTTCATAAAAGTACCACAATTTCAACTTCCCACTACGACCACAAAACAAATGGAATTAATATAACATTGAAAACTGAAACAACCACTTTCTTTATCAACAATACTAAAGAAAATTGTTCCAAATACAACTATCCATAAGTAAACATCATCCTAATACTGGAGTAATCAGAAATTACATTAATCAATCAAGTTTCGGACTATATCCGGTGTACGGAGTTCTACAAACTTGGCTTTTGTAACGTTTTCTACGTACTCTTTCCTTCATAACGGTTTCATGGCTGTAAACTCCTCCCTCACAGTCAAAGTTATTGTAAAAATCATGTTGGTTACACGGTGTACTGTCACCACCTTCATCTTTATTATTTCCTTCAAGCAGCTCAGCCTGCAATCTAGATAACTCTTCTTCAAGTTCTTCAATTACACCATCTTGTTCCTCTAAAGCATCATTAATACCTTTTATCAGTTTCATATTGATTGTTGATTTGTCTTGTTTATTCAATTCCTCTCCATTTGAATTAACTGATGCTTTCACACATGTTTCACTATGTTCTGTCCTTGATGCACCATAATCATCAAGCATCTGCAATTTCATCACAATTACCATTAAATCAAACATTCATTCAAAGAAATGTAATAAAACAATAAACTACATACCACACCCGTCTCCATTGCACGTTTAATGAACTTGTCACCCACATTTATATTCATCCAATGCAAAAATCTTGGATATTTATGTACACAAACATTCGAAGGAATGAAACGATCACAAAATCATACCTGAAATACATCATATACGTCATAATTAGTCATCTCAATTAACAAACAGCAAACAATCCATGGAACAAATTTACCTGGAACACGTATACACAACCATCTACATAAACAGTGGTTGCACCTTTTCCTCTATTCCACGCTGTACAAGCTTTGCACAGACTGCTAAGTAGATAATGGTACACTATGCGAGCCCAACAAAAAGTTCCCAGATCACTGATTCTATCAACAATTTCAAACAAAATTGGGAATATTGTTCTGCTGCGATTAGGAAACAGTACCTCACTAATTGCTACCAAAATGTACAACCTACAAACATCTATTGAAGGCAACCTTTTGTGTTCCTTCAAAATAAATTCATATACCGAATCCAATTCATATTTTCCATCACCGAAGTACTTCCGACAATGACTTTCACTGAGTTTGTTTTCATTCAATTTAATCTGCTCACCAACCAAACCCAACCCTAGGCTTAAGCTCACATCTATTTCCTTGAATTCAACAACTTTATCTCCAAAACTAAAACCACCTCTGTCATCATCCCATCTAATCAGTAAATCGCTCAGAATATTCCTTCCAATCTTAATATTATCATGTAATTCTAAAAACCATCGAAAGTGAGTCTTGGAGATTATGGACTTCTGTTCCTCACTCAAAATGTCATTCAAAGAAGCAATAAGTTTCGTTTTCAATGAGTGACGAACAAACAACTGCAAAAAAATTAGTTTTTTCGTCAAAATAACCACCGTACGTCGCAACCCATTAACCAAAAAACACCAAAAATATTTCCAACACATGCAACACCAAAATCCCCTCCCCAAAATACAAATACGAGACAGCAAAAAGTTCATACCTTGTTCGAACAACCACTGTCACCGGACGAACCCATTGCACAAAAAAGGTAACAACTTCCACCGAATCCACACCGAACGACACAGAGACACCGAAGGAGACAACGGTAATCTACAACTCAAACAAACAAACCCAATGTCCACAGAGATTCAAACGAAAACAATGGTGACAGGGGAAGCGGGAAAGAGAGATCTTGAAAACAAACGAAACCCTTACAATGGAGGACGAACAACACTGCTATGAAGAGAGAAGTTCAAATGAAATTCAAATCCCTAAAATGGAGAGAGAAGAGGTTGATAAGGACAGAACATACAATTCGAAAATGAAGAGGGCACTTTCGGAATCCTAACTTCTGCCCCTCCAAATCAGATTTTTAATTACAAATAACATTCAAATTTCGACCAGTTAAAAGTTGACACGTGGCGTTGTCAAATTTTTGTCAAATTTTCGTTGTTAGAATATCGCGATCCTAATTTGTAACTGTATTAAGGGTATGTCTGGTTTTCTTGAAAGTTCTTCCCTTCCCCTGTTTCCTCTCCTTAACTTCCATTATAATGTTTTAACCTCTGTAACTCTGCCGTGTGTTATTAGTAAATACTTAAAATTTTCTCTATTGAGCAATCCATCCTGCATCTCACTTTTTCTGTGTTATAAAGTTTTGCTGCTTTCAGAATGATAATAACAAAGTTTATTACTTTGGGAAATAGGTTAATTAATATGTTGTTTTAAAATGATTTTTTTATATATTAAACTTTTTAAATGGTTTCTTATTTTAATTTAATATTTATTTATCTTTTAATTTATATTTTAAAAAATTACATCATGTTTTGAAAATCCAAAAATGAAATATATTGTTTGATAAGTATTGTGTAATTTATAGCAAAACCAATTATCTACGATGGTTCATAAATATTTAACCATTTTTTTTTAAATTTAATAATGATGCATTTTTATTATTTTTTAATAATGATATTAATTAAATTCTTTACCATAGGCCTTGAAATTTTTTATCATCGACACGCCAGAGTAAGCAAGAGTGCTCTTCGCACATGCATATAACCTTCCATTTTCACGAGATATCATTAATATCTTCTTCAGCTTTTAGTTTTCATGTTATATCAGTTTTTCTGTTGCTTCTGTTTTTTAGTTTTGTTCAGCTTTTCTAATGGCTTGAACATACCTATATATTCAATGCCTCTCTTATGTAATTGTTTTAATAAAGGATTTCCTTTACCTCATTTCTCTTCTTCAATACACTCACATGGTATCAGGTTAATCTTTGTTCCGTTGTTCTTCTCCTTCTCTCATCTCTCCATGACCACTCCTCAATTGGATCATCTCACCAGGAGAAAGTCCTGCTCTCAATCTTGTTTCACAAACCCTTGATGATAACAATTATCAGCAATGGAAACGAGATGTGTTTGTTGCTTTTGAAACCAAGAACAAAGAAAAGTTTCTTCTTGGTACCCTCTCCTGCCCATCGCGCACTGATCTTCTGCATGAAGCCTAGAAGCATTGCAACAAGATGGTGATCGAATGGCTTACTCGCTCCATGATCAGCAATATCAAACAATCAATTATGTGGATGGATTCAGACATTTGGAGTGATCTTCTCCAAAGATTTTCTCATGGTGATAAGTTCCGCATTCAGGAAGGCATTCACAATTGCAAACAAGGTGAATCAACTATTTCACAATATTACACCCATATATTCAGATTCTTTGGAAACAAATTTCTCTTTTATCGCACTGATTTTGCTTGTCCTTGTGTTTCATGCACTTGTGGATTAATCATTAAGATTCAGAAAGAAGAACGTGATGATGATTGTGTGATTAAGTTCTTAGGCTGTCTCAACGAAGAATTCATCTCAAATCATGCTTATGAAACCCATGCCAGTCTTGATTAAAGCTTTTTCCTTAGAAGAAAGTTGTTCCCAGTAATCCGTATACTTTAGGGGTTGAGATCAAGTTAGTTTAAATACTCTCTCATTCTTTTAACAATACAACTGTGACGGAACTCCAGTTTAATATATAATATGAAAAAGATTTTAGCACACATAATGATATTACCAGAATAATGATACAATGATATTACCAGAAGATGGAAATAGAAGTGAGGAACAAAGTTTAGATTGAAAACAATGTATTACCGTTAGATATGTGTTCTTATTTTCAAACGATTGTTAATTTAAATTTATTTTTAAATAAATTAAAATATTACTTTAAAATGTTAATTTTTAAATTAATATTAATTGTTGCAATGTTATTATAAAATTGATTAATTAATAAATTTATTGTTATTATTTTAAAATGTTCTATAAATTTACAATTGAAAAAAAAAGGAAACTTAATTAATTATCTATAGTAACATTTATTTAAAAATGTTACAATATTATTATTTGTATTAACTGTGGTAATATTTTTAAACAAGATATGACAAAATTATTAAGTTGGATGTCAGCCTAATTAAAAAAAGTGGATTAGGATAGTGTTTTTAACTTGAGAGTCTGAACGAACCTAATCCGTTAAGCCTGATGACTAATAAGATTGTCCAACAATTTGTTTTCATTGAAAAAAAAAATTAAACTCACGCTACAACACTTTATATTAACACAGTATGACAGTTTGACAAAGATTTGATATCGCTAAACTAATATCTGATACAGTTCAATTAAAATCTAAAACGGTTCAGATAATGACAATTTTAGCCATTTTCAGTTCAAAATCAACCTATAGCAACCCGACATCAACCATTTTGATGTAAAAAAGAAAATTAACTCATTTTCATGTAATATTACACTTTTAATGATAAAAAAAACAAACGACAACATATCAAATTGAACGATAAAATTCAACTCATTTCCAATTAACATACCAATCTAATCAAACCCATTTTTATAAACCAATATCAAATCAGACTTCAACATTCTATATTTACCCATTTTTAATAAATGTAACAAAAATAAATGTTATTAAAACTAATTAATCCTATAACATTACATAATCTCACTATTTAATTACATACAAATTTAGTCCGCACAAAATTTCCTATATATAAAATTTATAAATAATTATTTATAGATGAAATTTATAAATTACCATTTTATAAATTACCTATCGACAATATCTATAAATAATAACATAACTTTTTTGTAAATTTGTATCTAATTCTTATTTTTACAATTTTATAATTTTGAAACCTTTTATTTTGTAATTTTTTAATAATTTTATAATTTTACAGTTTAAACTTCTACAATTTTAAGTGGAGTCAAGTTGGAGTTTGCAATTAATTCCAAACTCAGTAAATTAACTTATGTTTTTTCCTTCCTTTAGAACTTACCTACATCAAATAGGTCCATGGACATTGAATCATCTCACTGTTATAGATCATTACAGTGGTTTACTCTGGATGCAATGCTTTCAATCACGCGCCATCTTGTTTTGTTATGTGCATATTTGTTATGTAAATCCCAACTATATAGAACATGATCGTATACTTTTTTTTAAAGTTTACTATAATCACAGTTGTTTACCCCTTAGATTCAAGCTTTATTTTATTTTATTTTTCTTTTGTAATTAAAATGGCATACATTTCTCTCTCTCTCTCCTGTTAGCATCTAATGCTAATAACGGTAATAAAGTTGATATTATCAATTGCATGAAACAAGACACCTATAATTCCTGTTGGGCCACATCAACTCCGTGAAGCGAGAAATTTGTTGACACATTTTTGGAAGGTTGGTTCTGAGGTTAAAAAAGAAGCAAGAAATGATTCTAAATGTACCAAGACAACTTATGATTCATTCCTCCAACATTTGACGGTGAATACTCTTGGAAAACAAACAAAAAACATGCAACATTTGGTAGTTCAAGTCAGTCATTTTGCTGGACAGCACTTTAGGAAGAACAAGGATAAAAAGTCAACACATTCATTGGGATCCTAATCACACATTCATTGTAATCATAAACGACACCACACACAAAACTAAAAAACTAGAGAATAGACCAACACAAAACCCATACATCTACCACTTTAGGGACACTTGATCTAAAACCTTAGATGCAACATTAACATGGTCACAAACATCAAAAAAGACATTCCTAATTCTGATTACCATAGGTAGAAATTTTGTCAATTATGCTAGCCACCACTTCCTTACTATCCTTGAGAATCTTAATGCTCCTATTGAGATTGTCACGCTTCACAGCAACTGAAGGAGTTTCCTCAAACAATCTCTCTATTCCACCTCCACTAGGAGACACCATATCCTTCAAAACCTCATATCCTAGATCCTTGTTCAGAAGGTTGAAAATGCTGAATTGCAAATGCAGTGCAGTGTTGTCTATAAGCCTCTGAAGCACAATCTTCCAGTATGCTGTTAGTCTCACTTTCAAGTCAAAAGCTTGCGGAAGTAAAGTTGTGTACAGGGTCAGATGACTAACCTCAACAGTCCCAAAACTATTAATAGATATCATCAGGGAAGGACGTGCTTTAACATTTTCCACCAAATAATTCTGGCTGGCAATCAGTTTATTATACTCAATTGTGTATTCAGGATTGCAAGAGTAATCGGTCAGCTTCTCCATTTCTACAACCTCCTGCATATATTTCATAGAATTTTCCCTCATCTTAGCAATGAGCTTCTGCCAAGCAAGTCTTAAAGATGTCTGAAGTTGGTGATAATGTTCTGAGTGATGTTTCAGGATAGTTACCCCCACCTCCTCAAGATAGTCCCACACCTTGTCAATGAACTTAATTGGTATGCTTGAAATGGATTCAACTTTACTGTGTAAACGTGTAAGAAAAACAGTGCGTGGCATGAAGTTTGGAAGTCCAATCCGCTTGGTTTCTTCTAGCACCTTAATTTCTTCCATCAAAAACTTCTTTTCAGCACTAATTTCAGAACCCTGGCGGAGATCATTAGAGTACTGATCCAGCATTTCAACAAGGCGAGCAGTGCAATGCATTTGTTTGTCATCAGGGTACTTGTCAAATTCTCCCTTCAGAAGAATCTTGCATAGGGACTCCCTTGTCAACCCAATGACATCCATGAATGCAGACATCACATCAACCGAGGAGGTGAGTTTTCTGGGAAATTTTTCCAGCTTCGAAAGCTGAGAATCAAGTTTGTCATTGATCTTCTTAACAATCTCAGGCAATATTTTGGAAATACTAGCCGCTTGAAGCTGAACCAACTTCTCTGCCAAAACCGGAATACCAACAATGGACTTGTCAATGTTGGACAAAAGCTTGTGTGTCTTGAATAGTTTGGCTTCTTTTTCACGAGCTTCTTCGTAGGACTCATCTCCAATGCGATTTCTTACACACACATAGCCAAGACCGATGTTCACATCATCAGCATTTACTTTCTCACACAGTCCATCCGGGAACATATCAACTTTTGTGACAACAGCAAGAGTCCTCGTTCCCGTTTTGTCAACAGTCTGTGACATCCTAATGGACTCACAAGTTGAGAAATCAACAGCGGCAGATAAAACATTGAGAATAATGCTCTCCTCAGGCTTTATATACTCCATAATAGTATTGACAACCTGGTCATATATATCCAAAGGTTGACCTTGAACAGGCACTCGCGTAATGCCGGGAAGATCGATCATCGTGAGATCAGGAACGCCATTCTTCTTCACGATAAGAGTTAATGGGGTGTTCGAAATTCCTTTCCCAGAGCCGGCAAGTTCATCTGTCGCAGCAAAAATGGCTTCAGAGACGTGAGCCTCATCCGTGGGCACATGTTTGTCATTATACTCCAGCTCCAACTCTGGTTTGGGATGTGAGTGGTTTTGGAGCCTCATGACCAAGGGTACCCTTGTGCAGATACCTTGTCCACGGGGCAAGCTGATTCCAGCCAGAGATTCTAAGACACTGGACTTTCCAGAAGATTGGTCACCAACTACCACTATGGTTGGAAGCTGTATCCCTTCTTTGGTGATGTTTAGGCGCCTCAGGTTCTCAAGAGCGTCAAGGATCGGACGTATGCACTGATTGTAAGAAGACACCATAGGTGCAACATTTTTAACCTCGTATGGCTCAGTTTTTGGTGTGGTATGATACAAAACAGAGGCAAGGGTTCCCATTTCCATGTGAGGGTAAGGTAACGAATTGGAAAAAGACTGAACCTGAGGGGAGCAAGAGTGAGGAGGAAAGGAATGCTGGTAAGAGTGAAGCTCGTTGTAGAATTTGTCTGCAAAAATACTGCTTAATATTACTACGAACTTAAAGACAAAATTATATCTACAACACATTACGGAATAATAACTAAGCCTATTACTTTCTGAAATAGCTTATTTTAATTTGATGTTTCAAAATAATTTTTTTATGTATTAAACTTTTTAAGTGATTTTTTTATTTTAATTTAATATTTATTTCTCTTTTAATTTAGGGCTAAATATAGTCTCTAAATTATATTAGAATTTGTTTTTAGTCTCTTTTTTAAAGTAAGATAGATTTTACTCTTCTTCAAAAAAAATCTTAATTTTTAGTCCTCCCGAGAGGATCAATAATTAACGTTTTTGTTAAATAGAATGACTAAAATATACATTACTTTAAAAGAGAGACTAAAAACAAATTCGCTTAATAATTTAGGAACTACAAACTTACTTAACCCTTTAATTTATACTTTTAAAAAAATACATCATGAAATTACAAATATAAAATACAGTGTTTGATGAGTATTGTGTAATTTATAAGGAAACAAAATTATCTAACTTAAGATAGTTATAAATATCTAACCATTTAAATTTTTATCTAAACAATTTTATTGTTTTTTAATATTTTATTTTATTTTATTTTATTAGTTAAAATCCTTTACCAAGTTTTTCCTAGTTTTTATTTTTATCATTATTGATTTAATTCAAACAGTGTTTCTTATTTACTATATTTATTTATTTATTCTTATCCGTGACTGTGACTTGAACTTAATCCCAACAAATGTGGAGGATGTTTTTCAAGGAGAATATCTTTCTCTGTGAAATTACTGCCAGATTTTGTAAAGAGTGTTTATGTTGATTTGAATTTGAGGTGACTGAACGGTGGCACAACAGGCATGCCTACTATTCTGACCAGAGTTTCAGTCGTTCCTCACATCACACGCTATCATCCCCTGCCACTGCCCAGTGTCCACTATACATTGTAAATTACTTTTACCTTTCAGCAACATGACAAAATAAAAGTCACTCACTATTACTTTTTTGTGACACTTGCTATTTTCTTTCGTTTTTTAAAATATATACTCATTAAGTATCTAATTTTTTACTAATATTATATAATATATTTAGTATTTAACAAGACTCTTTACATAAAGTAAAAATATAATTAGATAATCGAATTCTCAGTGTATATATATATATAAAATAAAATCATTTAAATAAAGAGAAATAAAAATAAAATAAAAGTTTACTTTTAAAAGAGTAGATGTTTATCTTAATTTCACTGTTATTATTGTTTTGACTTAACTTATTAAGATAATTTCATTGTGATGGATTACTGTATATGAGTTATTGCATGTGAAAATTTGATTTCTCGTACGATTTTTCTTCTTCTTCCACACACTATTTGCTTATGTTATTTAGGATACCCTGACCTAAACTTATGTCTGTTTTGATCAAGCATATAATACTCAAGACAGAAGCATTATTGAGAAAATTCAAAAAATAAAGTAATAAGATATTAAAAAATACAAAAAATAAAATGTTTTAAACGTTAAACTTTTTTGCAATATTGAAAAGATTTCCCAAATTAATACATAATTAATTATGTTTTAAATAATAACAAATCGATTATGTTACACACAATTTTTTTTAAAACATTTATATTACATAACCAAAAAATATAAATATATATATATATATATATATATATATATTAATTAATTATTAATATTTTATCAATATATGTTTTAATATTATAATAAAATAAATAATTAATGATAAAATAAAATAAAATAGTTTAAAGATGTTACATGCGAAAAGGAGATATTGTAAATTATACTATAGTAACACATAATGTTTCATTTCATCATAATCAATTATGCCGTTAGTTTTCTATAATAAAATAAATAATTAATATGATATTATTAATATAAAAATATAAATAGAAAGTAAAATAATTTTAATCATATTTATTGTAAATTTTTCATTCAAATTTATTTACTTTTTCTGAATATAAATAACCTTATTTTCATTTCTTTTTCATTTCTAACTTAATCTAGTTCAAACAAAATGTAAAATGCCTTAAGCAAACAAAACTATGAAGTATGCGCATTATTCCCTTATATTTAATTGGTTAATTATTTGAAGATAAAACTGAATCCGATTTGAAACTGTACCACCTACTTCTTAGCTAAGGAGACCACAACAATTTGCAGTACGGATTCCAAAGATAAAATTAAAAATAATGTAATGCTTCTTAACTAAGGAGTCAACAATCATTGGCCAAGTAAAGCTCAAAATCCACTCTTATCAACTTCTTTTTGTCTAAACTTTCTGTTTAAATCTGAAAACCTGGAAGCACATTTATATGTTTAACAATTATGATAAATTAAACCTTTTTTAATATATTTTGTAATAAAACCTCTAAATTAAATATCTTGAATTTATTTTTCCGTAGATCTAAAGTTTACTTTTAGTCTTTATAAACTGAACAATTTTATATTAAATAGTTAATGCGCTGGATTCAAGATTAAATTATTTGAAAGCTGGTTCTTGAAAGAAATTATTTTCGGACTGTACATACCCGACCTATGTACACGTCAGGTTCAAGAAAAAAACCTTAATTTCTTATTTCTTAATTAAAATTCGACAGTTTTTTTAAAAAACAGATATTCAAGGTATATAATAGTTGTGCATAAAAGTTTTTGTTTCGGGTTGGGTTGAGATCTCTTACTCAAAATTGTTTGAAAATTCTCCGTCATCAAAATTGCGTTGTTTAGTCTTTTCTTCGTGTTCAAACTGTACAGGAGAGTATCTGTCAAAGGTATTCTAACGCTCAAGTCAGTGACTTTGCGTCATAATCTTGTAATAAAAATTAGTAATTAAAATTAATTAAATATATGTCCAAAATATATGTCCAAAAAATCACATAATGTTCCATTTCATCATAATCAATTATGTCTTTAGTTTTCTTTATAATAAAATAAAATATGATATTATTAATATAAAAATATAAATAGAAAGTAAACTAATTTTAATCATATTTATTGTAAAATTTTCATTCAAATTTATTTACTTTTTCTGAATATTATATATATAATCTTATTTTCATTTTTTTTTTCATTTCTAACTTAATATAGTTCAAACAAAAGGTAAAATGCCTTAAGTAACCAAAACCATGAAGTATGAGGAGACAAGGAGTAGGTCAAAGTTATACTTAGAATCATGAGCACCTTATTCCCTTGAATTTAATTGGTTAATTATTTGAAGATAAAGCTGAATCCGATTTGCGAAGCCTTACCTACTTCTTAGCTAAGGAGACCCTACAAATTGCAGTACGGATTGCAAAGAT
Source organism: Vigna angularis (assembly GCF_016808095.1). NCBI lineage: Eukaryota > Viridiplantae > Streptophyta > Magnoliopsida > Fabales > Fabaceae > Vigna > Vigna angularis. The sequence goes on along the minus strand of NC_068975.1, from coordinate 33,815,345 downwards.
AAAATTAAAAATAATGTCTGCTTCTTACCTAAGGAGTCAACACTCATTGGCCAAGGAAAGCTCCTCTCAACTTCTTTTTGTCTAAACTTTCTGTTCAAATCTGAAAAGCTGAAAGCACATTTAAGACAATATATGTTTAACAATTATGATAAATTAAACTTTTTTTAATATATTCAGTAATAAAACCTCTAAACTAAATATCATGAATTTATTTTTCAATAGATCTAATTATACGTTTACTATTAGGCTGTGTTCGTTTTCAACATGTATTTCTGAGGACGAATTTTAAATTGATTTCATGTTCGTTTAAAATGATTAGCGAGCGATCGAAAGCGAAGAAAAGCGAGATAAGTGAATTTTTCAATTTTTGATGATATGTGCGGATTTGAAATGATTCATGATCAAATGTCCATGTTACCCCATATTTTTCCTGTTTTCATGGATTCAGCTGATATTCACCCAATCACAACTTATGAATGTCTCTAGCGGGAGCTACAAGTAAGCAAGTGATGTAAAAGTAACCACTTCTATCAAATTAATTTTTTATATATATATAAACGTAAAATCTTTATAAAAAAAACATTTTGTTAATTAAGTCATACTTTATAAATTAGGGTATTTTTCAACACTGCTTAAATATCATTCATTCATATATGGGATAAAGTCAGAGTCATTTTCTATTTTGGTTTTCATTTTATTTCATAGTGACTTAATCATACGTTTCATAAATAGTTGTAGAAAAATAAAATAATAAACATAATAAAAATAATAATAATACAATTTTTTTTCATGTTAAAAATTAATTTTTATTTTTTCTCTTCTTATAATAATTTTTACAATTATATATAATATTAACAATTACAATTTTATATTACTTTTATTACTAAGGGTATTTTGGTAATCTTCAATTTTTATCAATTAAACAAATTTTTTTATCTGTCACATCAATCAAATTCTACACTAATTCTCACAAACTTTACTTCCAAATTCATTATCATTTACCTCCAAATCTACTCAAACAAATAACAATTAATTCACTCTCAAATCCCCTCAAATTCATCTACTCACTCCCTCCCAATTCCTCACACGCTTAGTCTTTATAAACTGTACAATTTTATATTAAATGGTTAATGCGTTGGATTCAAGATTAAATTATTTGAAAACTGGTTCTTGAAAAGAAATTATTTTCGGCCTGTTGAAGGAAATTATTTTCGGCCTGACACATGTCCGGTTCAAGAAAAAAACCTTAATTTCTTAATTAAAATTCGACAGATTTTTTTTTAATAGAATTCAATATATATTATATAATATTTGTTGCGTCACTTTGTAATTATCATCACAGTAATCATATTTTCAACAACAAATGGTTATATTTTCTTAATTTTATAAGAAATTTTAATTAGAGATAGAAGAAAGAAGTCAAGTTAGTTTAGCAGTCCGAAAAAAAAAATTGGGATAATATTTTCAATCCAAGATTTGAATCAATCAAACTTGCTAATATAGTGGTCTCATTTCATTAAAAAAATTTGAATTAACATAGTGTCTTCGACCAAGATTTGATAAAGTTCGATCAAGATCTTATACATCTTGATTAAGATCTAAAACAGCTCGAAAGACAGTTCGTTTATGTCAGTATTGTAAAGCTTAATTTAGTCTTATATTGCTCAGTATTGTAAGATGTTTTTTTTTTTGTTTTACTATATAACCAACTCTATGTAAAACTTGAAAGATACACCAAAATAAATATACTTCTTAGTGTAGTGTGGATGCAGACATTTGTACGCTGAACTGCATTAAATTCTGTCTGATTTTCTACATCAAAAAAGAGAAACTTAATATCTATAGGGCAGTTGGATGATGAGGAGCATAACACCACTTTTGGAGATGGACATTGGAAGATAATGAAAGACAATCTTGTTGTTGCTCGTGGAAAGAAGCAAAATCTCTTTACATGATTGTAGATGATGATATGATATTCATTGTAGAAGTTGACAATAATTCCAACTTGTGGCGTCGAAGGCTTGAGCATATGAGAGAGAAAGAAATGAAACTCATGATCTCAAAAGCTAACTTGAAGTTGGGCCTTATGAGGATTCTTGAGAAGAGAACAAGGCAACAGGGGGAAGAAACAATGCACCAAGTCTTGGTGGAGTGGCAAGACGGAGGGAGAGAGGGAGCTACATGGGAAGACGTGGAAACCATGAAGGATCAATACCCTGAGTTCAACTTTGGGGACAAGGTTGCTGAAGGAGGGGGAGTAATGTTAGGCCGTTATTAGTGTATGAGAGAAGGAAGAGATATTAGTTAGCCTAACTGCCTAGGCAGTTAGGAAGAGCGTAGAGGTGTCATTTGAGCTCCTGATCCATGGGTTGACCCTGATCCTTCTAAAATCAAACCCCAATTTTCTAGCCTACTTAATAGGGGGCTTTCTAAAAGCCCCAACCCCTAAAGTCCCACATAAAGTGGGTTGGGATATGGTTAGGATGGGGCTAGCTCCCAAACTAAATTAATTCACTTTTAATGTTTTTTTAGTTATTTCTTTTATTTACTTTACAAGTTCAATAATTTCCAAATTTTACATGATATTTAATATCTTTTTAATTAAATATAAATGTATAAATATTGATTTTATAAAAAATTATTTAAAATAATTTTTTAATTATAAGGATACTTTAAATATATAATTTTATTATTTTGGAAAGTTAAAAAAGAAAATTTTTATTATTATTTTTATTTAAAAGAAAATGAAAAAAATTTCAAAAAAGAAATTATAAAAGTAACACAGTTGATTTTTCAATAATCGAATTCTGATATCTATATAAATATTTGAAATATTAATTATGGATAGATTTTAAATTCAAATCTACTGGTTGGATGAATTTTTAATATCGGTGTAAAAATTTTATTTTTTATAGTTTGTCATATAAAATTCTTTTGTTGAATGTTTTGTATAGATATATATACATTAAAAAAATTAAACCACAAACTTTATGAAGTTTAAAATTAATTTCACGTAATAAAAGAACTAACTTTTTTAGTGAAAATTCTTGTTAAGCAAAAATGTTATAAATATCATATATGTTAGTATACAAGATCTAGATGTAATCCTAGTGATTATAAAATCATATTTTTTTAAACTTTTAGATTAAATTAATATTTTAAAATCAGACTTATCTTTATCCAACAAAGATAGTTTTTATTTAATTATTTATCATAATTGAGCCGATTGTAATTAAATAATAGATACAATACTTTTAAATAAATATAATGTTATAATTTATAACACTAAAATTAAAATTATTATTGTATTTAATTATTAACATATAAAATAAATAAAACTTATAATAATTATAATAATAAATAAATTACATCAATGTCTTTTAATAAGAAACTAATAAAAAAACAAATGAATATAATATAAAATATATGAAAATACATAAAAATACATAAATTGATCTAAATTACTAAATTATACGTTTCATAAAAAAAATTCTAAAAGAATTATATAACTTTATAAATAATAAATATTAATTTTATTAAATTTGGAAAATTAAAAAAAGTTAAAAAGTTATTAAGTCAAAATTTTAACATGTTCACACCAATTAAAAAAAATGTAATTTTGATCACAAATCTTAATCGAATGATATTGATTTAAACTAGTGACAAAATAAATTACCATCTATAAATAAATTCGTTAGTCCATAAAAAAATTTCAAATTAAATTAAATTTTTTAACTTTTAAACCTATTTTATATTAATATATCTAAACTGTCAAATTTACAAACCATAATTAAGATGAAAAAATTATCAAAACAAAATTTGGAAATTAAGGAATAATTGTATAAAAGCATTATTATTAAACTAATTAATATAGAAATAGTTATGAAGTAAAAAATTAATTTTATTGGCAAAAAAATATAATTACACATGAATCAATTATGGTTATAAGTTATTACTAACAAAGATAAAATGAAAGCTGGATAAAAAATAAACAAGATTTGTGATTACTTGTATGATGATATTATGTTTCTGGACGTTAAATTTTGTAAAAGGGAAATCCCATGGGCTGGCCCTGACCTATAGGGCTTTAGGAACTTTTAGCTCTATGGACTTTTCAGTGAAGAATGTTTTTGGCCCTATGAATTTTTTTGGCCCCAAAGGACCAAATCTTATTAAAGGAGCTCATTTGACAGCTCTATATATAATACTCAATACAGAAGCATTATTGAGAAAATTCAACAAATAAATAAATAAATATATATATATATATATATATATATATGTTTATTAATTATTAATTATTAATATTTTATCAATATATGTTTTTAATATTATAATAAAATAAATGATTAAAGATAAAATAAAATAAAATAATTTAAAGATGTTAGATGGGAAAAGGAGTTATTGTAAATTATACTATAATAACACATAATGTTTCATTTCATCAAAATCAATTATGCCGTTAGTTTTCTATAATAAAATAAATAATTAATATGATATTTTTAATATAAAAATATAAATAGAAAGTAAAATAATTTTAATCATATTTATTGTAAATTTTTCATTCAAACTTATTTACTTTGTCTGAATATAAATAACCTTATTTTCATTTATTTTTTTCATTTTATTTTTTTTCATTTTATTTTTTTTCATTTCTAACTTAATCTAGTTCAAACAAAAGGTAAAATGCCTTAAGCAAACAAAACCATGAAGTATGCGAACGTTATTCCCTTATATTTAATTGGTTAATTATTTGAAGATAAAACTGAATCCTATTTGCGAAGCTGGACCACCTACTTATTAGCTAAGGAGACCACAACAATTTTCAGTACGGATTCCAAAGATAAAATTGAAAATAATGTAATGCTTCTTACCTAAGGAGTCAACACTCATTGGCCAAGTAAAGCTCAAAATCCACTCCTCTCAACTTCTTTTTGTCTAAACTTTCTGTTTAAATCTGAAAAGCTGAAAGCACATTTAAGACAATATATGTTTAACAATTATGATAAATTATATTTTTTTAATATATTTTGTAATAAAACCTCTAAATTAAATATCATGAATTTATTTTTCAGCAGATCTAATTATAGGTTTACTTTTAGTCTTTATAAACTGTACAATTTTATATTAAATGGTTAATGTGCTGGGTTCAAGATTAAATTATTTGAAAACTGGCTCTTGAAAGAAATTATTTTCGGCCTGTACATACCGGACCTATGTACACATCCGGCTCAAGAAAAAAACCTTAATTTCTTAATTAGAATTGGACAGTTTTTTTAAAAAAACACAGATTCAATGTATATAATAGTTGTGGCATCACTTTGTGAGATAGTTACCAGTATTATTATCACAATAATCATATTTTTCAACTACAAACAGTTATATTCTTTTAATTTTATAAAAAAAATTTGTCTCATATCGTTGAGATGAGATGTTATTTATTTAGTTATATAAGTAACTTTCTGTAAAACTTAATTTAGTCTCATATTGTTGAGATGAGATGTTATTTATTTAGTTATATAAGCAACTCTCTGTAAAACTTGAAAAACGCACCAAAGTAAATATACTTTCTAGTGTAGTATGAAAGTAGATGTACAAATGTACACCGAACTATGTTATGTGGTTGTAGCTTTGTCTGATCTTCCACATATAAAAAAAGATTTGGTTTCAAATATCGATTAAGAGAAGTCATGGTGACTTCAGGTTCTTCGATGAATAAAATAAAGGAAGAAATAATCAGAAATCAAGGTTGAGGCAGATCAAAGTATAGAGGAAGACCACAAACAAAAGTCTGGACCACCAATAAAAATTTGGAATGATGAAATTGCAAATGCATTATTGTGTAGTTTAGATAGTTCCATTGACTTGTGAATTATGGACTCAGGTACGTGATGTCATACTACACGTTCCTTAAAATTATAATCTAACTACATTTTTGAAAAGTTTGAGAATGTTTAGAAAATCTCTTGATATTATTGAGACGAGTGATATTATAAAATCAAAATCTCTAATAGAAGCATGTGGACTTTGAATAATGTTAGACGTATTTCTACCTTAAAGAGAAACTTAGTATATATATATATATATATATGGCAGTTGGATGACGAGGGGCATTACACCACTTTTGTAAATGGACATTGGATGATAATGAAAGACAATTTTGTTGTTGCTTGTGGATATAGAAGCAAAGACCTCTTTACATGATTGCAATATGATATACATTACAAAAGTTGACAAAAATTTCTCCTTATGGCATTAAAGGCTTAGACATATGAATGAGGATCTCAAAAGGTAAAATATTTAACTTGAAACATGTTGACGTTGAGACTTGTGAACATTGTAGCATTGGAAAGCAAAAAAAAAATTAACTTCTCTAAAATAGGTAAGACATCTAAAGTTGAAATACTATAATTAGTGCATACATATGTTTGAAAACCAACTCTAACCTTGATAGTTCACAGTATTATATAACATGATGATTTAAAAAAATTATAGGTCTACTATCTTAAGAATAAATTTGATTTCTTATATGATTATTCTTCTTTCTACATCCCATATGCTTATGGCATAAGACAGAAGCATTATTGAGAAAATTCAGTGATAAAATATTAAACAATATGAAAAATAAAATGTTTTAAACGTTAAACCTTTTGCAATATTGAAAATATTTCCCAAATTAATACGTGATTAATTATGTTTTAAATAATAACAAATGAATTCACAAAATATGATTGATTATTATATATATATATATATATATATATATATATATATATATATATATATATATATATATATATATATATATATATATATATATATATTTGTTTATTAACTATTAATATTTTATCAATATATGCTTTTAATATTATAATAAAATAAATAATCAGAGTAAAAATAAAATAAAATAATTTAAAGATGTTACATGCGAAAAGGAGTTATTGTAAATTATACTATAGTAACACATAATGTTCCATTTCATCATAATCAATTATGCCTTTAGTTTTTTTTATAATAAAATAAATAATTAATGATATTATTAATATAAAAATATAAATAGAAAGTAAAATAACTTTAATCATATTTATTGTAAATTTTTCATTCAAATTTATTTACTTTTTCTGAATATAAATAACCTTATTTTCATTTTTTTTTTCATTTCTAACTTAATGTAGTTCAAACGAAAGGTAAAATGCCTTAAGCAACCAAAACTATGAAGTATGAGAAGACAAGGAGTAGGTTAAAGTGATACTTAGAATCATGAGCACCTTATTCCCTTATATTTAATTAGTTAATAATTATTTGAAGATAAAACTGAATCCGATTTGCTACCTACTTCTTAGCTAAGGAGACCCTACAAATTGCAGTACGGATTGCAAAGATAAAATTAAAAACAATCTCTGCTTCTTACCTAAGGAGTCAACGCTCATTGGCCAAGGAAAGCTCAAAATCCACTCATCTCAACTTCTTTTTGCTAAACTTTCTGTTCAAATCTGAAAAGCTGAAAGCACATTTAAGACAATACATGTTTAACAATTATGACAAATTAAACTTTTTTTAATATATTTTTGTAATAAAACCTCTAAATTAAATATCATTAATGTATTTTTCAGTAGATCTAATTATACTTTACTCTTAGTCTTTGTAAACTGTACAATTTTATATTAAATGGTTAATGTGTTGGATTCAAGATTAAATTATTTGAAAACTGATTTTTGAAAGAAATTATTTTAGGCCTGTTGAAGGAAATTATTTTCGGCCTGACACCATTGTACATGTCCGGTTCAATAAAAAAACCTTAATTTCTTAATTAAAATTCGACAGTTTTTTTTTAAACAGAATTCAATATATATGATAGTTGTTGCATCACTTTGTAATTATTATCACAATAATCATATTTTCAATAACAAATGGTTATATTCTCTTAATTTTACAAGAAACTTTAATCACGGTAGAATGACTTCATTAAAAATAAATTGAACTCACTTTGCAATACTTCATATTAATATATTCTAACACTGTGACCAAGAATAGCTCTAAATCACATTAAATTATTTGTATAATCTTTCACATCTAAAAAATATAAACTTAATATCTATGAGATAGTTGGAAGATGAGGAGCATTACACCACTTTTGGATATGGACATTGAAAAGTAATGAAAACAATTTTGTTATTGTTCTGAAAAGAAGCAAAATCTCTTTACATGATTGAAAATGACGATATGATATTTATTGTAGAAGTTGACAATAGTTCTTCCTTGTGACATCAAAGGCTTGTACATATGAATGAAAAAGAAATGAAACTAATAATCTCAAAAGCTAACTTGAAGCATTGATGTTGGGCCTTATGAACATTATATCTTTGCAAAGCAGAAAAAGTTAACTTCTCTAAAATAGGTAAGACGTTGGCGCATACAAATGTTTTAGGGCAACTCCAGTTAAATCCTTGGAGATTCACAAAAATTATGTAACCTTAATTAATGATTCTACAAGAGAGGTATGGATCAACTTTCTTAAGAATAAATCTAATGTCTTTTTTGTGTTTAAAATCTGACGACCCTCCATTATTCAATGATAGTCAAAGTGCTATATATATCTTGCTAAAAATCCAATTTTCATTTTAGATGCAAGCATGTTGAATTGAAGTATCACTTTATCATAAACTTTATAAATGATGGAAACTTGTCTTTGTCGAAGATTTCAGATGCAAAGAATCCAGTTAATATGTTGAGGCTTTGTATTGTCTCAACTGACCCTAAAGAATAATTAACGATGAAGGCAATTACATTAGATGATAATGTAAATCAGACTCCAAGTGAGATAATTGTTAGTATTGTTGAGCTCAATTTAATTCTACATGGTTTAGTAATGAGATGTTGTTCTCTATTTAGTTATATAAGCAACTGTATGTAAAGCTTGAGAGACACATCAAACTAAATATATTTACTAGTGTAATATAGATATATGCCTACAATACTCAGACATTTATAAATAAGTTGTACTACTTTAAATTCATGTGTCATTTATTCATCTCTCTTCCTTTATTGTTTCATTATTGACAGTTTCGATATGACAACTTGACATCAGCCTGCTTTTATGTAAAAAGTTAAAATTTCTAATTTGTTTCCATGTGATATTATATTTTCGATGACAAAAAAAGATGGACCAGCATGTCAGTCCGATATAAAATTCAACTCATTTTTAATTGATAAATAAGTAATTTGTAACATCCCAAAAATACAGTTAAGATCATATAATTGAATAATTACAATTAATAATAACTCAGATCAGTCTTACACTAAACATAGTATACTGTTATGGCTGAACGACCTGAAGATACATTAATAGAATTTAAAATTTTGTCCAAGGTACACTCCCGACTGATCGGTTTACAAAAGAACTACCGAACGGTCGTTCTAAACAAAAGGAAGGGTGATCGAACGACCACCTTACTATACAAACTAAAGTACTAACCGAACGTCCTATTGTTCGGTCTTCACTTCAACCTCGACCAGATTTTCCTCTTCCCGCATCTCTTCCAGCAATATGTCTCCTTCTGCTCACATCCACATGGATGATCATTGCAATGACAAAGACGGACGTACAAAACATGACAAGATAGGAAATACAAGGTAAGCTTATATAATTTAATTCATGTATAAACATATATTTCACACAATCAACCAAACAAGATAAATCCATAGTTCGTTCATACAAAGTTTAATACTAGACTGACTGTCCGGACTGTATGAAATCTGTGTAGCTACAAGCATTCTTGCACTCGGGTGATGTAGTAACTGGGATGCCCTCAACAGCTGCCACCCGAGGTTAGCCCTATCTGTCCAAAGTACCCCTAAGGACTAGGACCTCCTGCCGTTTCCACACATGACCTACCCTCCTCTACGTGAGGATGAATACTCACGAAACATCAGGATGAACAGCCAGCTTAGCATGCCCACATTCATACATTACAAATCTCCATATTCAATCATGAGTCGTTCCTCCCCGGAACGCTCGTCAATAAACCAATACATTTTATTCACATCATATTCTCTTCATCTTTCATTACAATCATCTCAATTTCATCTTAGTTCAAAGATTATTAAGAACACTAAATACCGAACGTTCAATCCTACTCAGAACGAGGATGGACACTTGGGAAGAGACAGTGAGGTCTCCAATTCCAAAATAGATTAAGACCGAGAGGATTACTAACGATTTAAGAAAGAAACCGAGTTCGATCATATAAAACATGAACGACTAGAACGAACGATCGTTACTTAAAAGATAAGCCCATTAGACGAACTGACTTTTGCGAGTTCCAACTGAACACTGAAAAAGACCATGTTAATTACTAAGGTTCTAGGCCGGAATCAATAACTATAGACACTTCAAAGAATAATACTTAGAAGAATTCACATGAAGAAACTGAACGCTTATGAATACTTAGCTTATTTGAGTTTAGCATCAATAAAACCAATGCCAGTCAATGACCGAACACGGAAAATGAAAATTCTATTGAAGTTGGACGAATTCTATTTTCATCAAGATATATTATAAAAGGAATGAGAACGATCGTTTGGTGTACGACCGAGCATCATCCGGGACGATCACTTGGTGTAAGACTAAGCACCATTTAGACGATCGCTTGGTTTAAGACCAAGCACCATTCAGACGATCACTTGGTTTAAGACCAAACACCATTCAGACGATCACTTGGTTTAAGACCAAGCACCATTCAGATGATCACTTGGTTTAAGACCAAGCACCATTCAGACAATCGCTTGGTTTAAGACCAAGCACCATTCAGACGATCACTTGGTTTAAGACCAAGCACCATTCAGACGATCGCTTGGTTTATGACCCAGCACCATTCAGACGTTCACTTGGTTTAAGACCAATCACCATTCAGACAATCGCTTGGTTTAAGACCAAGCACCATTAAGAACGATCGTTCATGCACAGTATTTTCGAACGAAGACGATCATCCTCAACTAGGATTTTTCCCAAATAAAAGAATCCAAGTCTAACCAAATTTAATATGAAATACCAAACGGTCGATGACCATTCGGTGACGAATTACTCTTTCATGTAGAAATTTCATACCATAATCATTTATCTCAATTAAATTTCTCAACATATATATATATATATATTCATACTTTCATATATGAATATCATAGTTCATTTTCATACTTCATCCAATCCATATCATAGAAATTCCATACACTTCATACATCAAAACATAGCACAATCATACTTCCTTTCCAATCATTAAATCAACGAACGTTCATGCAACACAACAGTATGCAAATTAAATTAAATAAGCTTCCCTTACCTTATAAAGTGAACGAACGTTCACAGTTTGAACAGAATAGCTCACCACCAATCTCTTAAAAGACTATGCTCTTGAGGTACGGAACTGACCAAAATGAAAAACCAGAAAGGTGTTCAAAAAGGGATTAAGAACCTCATGCAACTGAAACCTGAGTTTGCATGTACAGAAAACCATCCGGCTGAGAGAGATGAACTTACCAGCATAGAATCTGAAACTGATCGGTTCAAACGGAAGCTCTTGACGCCGTAAGTGCTTCTACGGTGCCTAAACGGTGATCGAAGGAAAGAAATGTGAGATTTGGTAGAGAGAAAGGAGAGCTTTTAGAGAGAATGAGAAATGAGAATTTCAGAGTTTTTGGAGAAGAAGATGCATGCAGAGAGTGTGACGTAAACTTTCAAAAACTCAGTTTTGTTTAAAACGAACGTCCACTCATCTGCCGACACCTGCATTCCACTATCTGATTTACAAATCTCCTTCGTTTGACACCTGACGTCCGTTCAGAGGGTTTTTGGATGCGTTTTTAATGATTCTGATATAATCCCACTTATTTTTGACAAACCAATATTAGACTCTACTTAAGTAAACCGGATTGACCTATTTCTATTACCTTTAATTTCAATAAAAAAATATCAATAATTAAATAACTCTTTATGCTTTTACTTATCCTCTCAACAAATTTTTAAAACTCTTCCTAGAATAAGAAAGTCTTTTATAATAAATATTTTCCTGAACCGATCTACTTTATGAAAACATCGTACTTTACAAAAATTTATTCAACAATATTACGTGCTGAAATAGATCAATTAAAATCTAAGCGAGGTACAAGTCACTAATATAAAATAAAATTTTAATCCTTTATAATAAATTAAATAAAACAATACTTATTAATAATGGCATTTTATGTTTTAAATAGGTCGAGCTAAAACATATTTTGAATTATCTAAATTATATATTTTTATTTAAAATAACATTTATAGAAATTTTGACCAAATTTATATTTTTGAGAAAGTTTTGTTGAGTGTGATCTGGTATATCTGTACTCATAATTATATGCTTAATTTATAGTTAATGGACAAATAATTACAAGCACAGTGGCCACATCATAAAAGAAGAAAAGTTAAAAAAAAAAAAAACTTACAATCATGGATGAGTAAATACAGATAAACCACACTACGGAACGCCACGTTGCTTTGCAAGACCTGCCAAGTCATCTCGAAGAATATCAACAATGGCAGATGGAGGGTCCGAAAATCGCTTCCCACCCGATTCCAAAGAGTGGGAGTGTCCCAAGTGCGCCAAGCGATCAGCCGCACGATTAGATTCTCTAAACACGTGGGAGAACTCCACCAACCAATCCTTCCGTACAAGCTCATTGATCTCCTGAACCACCGCAAACGCTGGGTCGTTACCCACTGGACAGTGCCTAACCAGACCAAGAGCATGGCTCGAATCAATATCCACCTTCACCTTCTTACAACCAAGATCCCACGCTAACTTCAGACCGTGAACAACCCCCCACAACTCCGCTGAAGTCACTGATGTGGGCCCCAAATTAACACCGAAACCACCTAGAAAACATCCTGCGGAATCTCGAACTAGACCCCCGCACGCACCTCTGCTACACCCTGTTCGACGGTTCTCAAACACCGACCCATCCGTGTTCAGACAAACCCACCCACTGGGTGGACATCTCCACGTACACCATATAGGAACCTTAACCTCAGAATTTGAGGTATTATTCGGATTGGGATAATCTTTTAGATACCTTCCTAACTCCTGCTTCTTGTACTCAAACTCCTCTGTCTCTGCTAATTGGTTATTCTCTAGCCACTCTATGGTTTCTTCCACTGCCCCTTCGATCCTTCTCGCTCTCTCCCTCATTTCATAAGCGAAATTCTCAAGTGCGTTCTTTGCCTTCATCTTCCTCTTCCCCACCTCATCCTCTGCCCTATACTTCTGTGAATCCCTCACCATCTTTCTGATCTCTTCCGGGTTCAACCTTCCTTGCCTGTTATTGATCACTATCTTCTTCTTTAGACCCGTGGCTTTATCTTCCGCCGTCACCTCCACAATGCCATCTGCGTCCACGTCAAAGCTAACGTTGATTTGTGGGACTCCCTTTAGCGATGGCTCGAACCCATGGAGGACAAACTTGCCGAGAAAGAAGTTGTCTTTTACCATGCCTCGTTCTCCCTCAAACACTTTGACCGTGACGCTTTTCTGATTGTCGTACCAGGTCGAACAAACCCTCTCCTTCTTGGTGGGGATCACGGTGTTCTTGGGGATCAACACTAACATGGCACCACCAGCACCCTCAATTCCGAGACTAATTGGCATCACGTCCAATAACAACAACTCCTCCACCTTTTTATCTCCTTCACCGCTCAAAATTGCTGCCTGAACTGCAGCACCGTACGCCACGGCCTCGTCAGGGTTGATGCTTTTGCAAAGCTCTTTGATTTTACCGTTGACGCTGAACATGTCCTTCAGAAGTTGCTGTACCTTTGGAATTCTAGTGGACCCACCGACAAGAACGATCTCATGAACTTGGCTCTTGTCAACCTTGGCCTCAACCAGGCACTTTTCCACTGTCTCCTTACACTTAATGAACAAGTCTTTGTTCAGTTCCTCGAACAAGGCCCTCGTAACAGAGGCATATAGATCAATCCCTTCATATAAAGAATCAAGCTCTATAATGGTCTGGGAAGTCGAAGACAGAATCCTCTTAGCTTTCTCGCATGCTGACCTTAATCTTACCAAAGATTTCGCGTTCCCACTGATATCCTTCCCGTATTTCTCTCTAAACACATTCACAAGATGGTTCACCAATTTGTTATCAAAATCCACACCACCCAAATGAGTATCTCCCACCGTGGCCTTAACCTTAAACATCCCTTCATCAATTGTCACCAAGGAAACATCAAATGTTCCACCTCCGAGATCAAACACAAGGACGTTCTGATCACCCTCTCTGAATCCTTTCCTGTCCAATCCATAAGCAATGGCAGCTGCGGTTGGCTCGTTGATGATCCTCAACACATTCAAACCAGCGATTTTCCCAGCATCCTTTGTGGCTTGTCTCTGCGCGTTGCTGAAGTAAGCAGGGACAGTGATAACTGCATCCCTTACTGCGTGATCCAAATAGGATTCCGCGACCTCCTTCATCTTAAACAGCACCATGGAAGATATCTCTTCTGCTGCAAGGTGCTTCTCTTCGCCTTTGTAGGTGATCGCAATCATTGGTTTGTCTCTGGTCCCAGGGACAACCTTAAAGGGCCAGAGCTTCATGTCTTGCTGAACAGACATGTCGGAGAATCTGCGACCGATCAAACGTTTGGCATCGAAGACAGTGTTGTGAGGGTTCTTGAATCGCTGATTCATGGCATCATCGCCCAACAACCTCTGAGTGTCGGTGAAGGCAACGTAGGAAGGGGTAGTGCGGTTGCCTTGGTCGTTGGAAATGACTTGGACACGGCTGTCTTGCCACACTGCTACGCAGCTGTAGGATGTGCCCAAGTCAATGCCAATGGGTTTGACTTTTTTGGTAGCCATGGCAAAGCTTAGCAGTTGAGAGAACAGAGTAGGTAAACACAGAAAGGAGATTAATTGAACGCCAAGTGTGTAGGTATAGGTATAAGAATGTGATAATTGAATTTCAAAAACCCTTGATTTCAGAATTTGGGAACCTGCTTGGAAAGCAATTTTAGGAAAACTGTGCTAGAGAGAAGGAGGTTTCCGAAAAAGAGAAGGGCCCTTTTAGAATCAGAGGCAATGGCTATACGATAAAGGCTTATTTTATCTATGAAAGATTAAATTGGTAATTCATATCTACGATTAAAATTATTGTTACTTTCTACTTTTAAAAATATTTTTTATTTTTGCTAATAATTTTTATCACATTTTAATCCTAGGAATTAAAAAAATATTACAATGATATGAACTAAAATAAAAAATAATAATATATAAAGAAAAAAGTTAGTATACAATTTTAGAGAAAATAAATTTGTAACTTTAAAAGGGGAATTTATAATTAAACCTTTAACAAAAATATTTTCATCGATTTATTTCGTTATCTTTGGGTGAATATGGTCTATTCGTTAAGAGATTAAATATTAGTCTTATAAAGTGTTTTAAAGATGTTTTGCTAACTTTTTTTTCACATTTTATTATTATTATTCATATATCTCACAAAAAGAGTAGATATATTAATAAATTACGGGAAAATGGAATTGGTTTAAGGGAAAGACAAATAAAAAAAATGGAAGTAATTTTAATTGATTCGGAAAAGGGAAAAAAATAAGAAATTTAATCTAAATTATATTGTTAATTTGTTAAAAATGAGTAAAAATTTGTATAAAAACCTAGAAAATACCTAAAAGTGTAGTGGTTAATTTTAAATTTAAATTTATGACTATATTATGAGTTGTAATATGTGTGATTGTATAATGTTATAAATTGTTGTGTAAAGAATTATTTAAAATAATATTTTTAGATGCTTGATATTTGAATTGATTATACGTAATATGAGTTTTCCGTATTTATAACATGTATGATTGTTTGTGTGATTTTGTTTTGAGGTTTTGATAAAAGTATCAAAAGATTATTTTTAACTGAAAAATAAGTAAAATGCATAAATGTTGATTTACAGCATAGCCAATTTGGATTTGTTTTGTAAAATTATGCAAACTCGTTAGGCGAGCATATAACTCGCTAAGCAAAAGTGCAAAATCTGCATCACAGAGAGCTCTAATACTTTTACTAGTTGGGTGAGTTATTGTTCTCTGGGTGAGTTATTCCTCTCTAGGTAAGTTATTCCTCTTTAGGTAAGTTATTCCTCTTTGGGGGAGCTTGTTATAAGTGGTGTCAATAGATAAACTTGTTGAGCAAGTAAAAACATAGCTAAAGGAAAATGTAAAAAACTCGAGAGCAAGGTGTGTGCTTGTCTTACTAGGTGAGTGAGTCTTGTTGGATGAGCTTGTAAGTCGTTGAATGAGTGCTAAGTCAGAGAGCATTAAAGTTATATTCTCGTTAGGTAAGTGATATGGTCACTGGACGAGTCTTATTCCATTAGACACTTATTGAGCCATATATGTTTTCACCTAACAAGAATATTCATTCCTCAATGTTTGAATATGTTTTATATTGTTTATAGTTTGCATTGTGATTTGATATGAATGATATGAAATGATGAGAGGGTGGTCATTCCTATGGTAGGAATGTTACTATGTTTAGTGTATTAAAGTCAAAGTTAAAGTGAGACTATCATGATTGTACTAAGTATTAGATTCATGTAAAGAAAGATATTTAGTGTGAGAATTGAAGGAGGTCATCATCTATATATTTGGTAAAAGAATCAAATATTATATATGTTCCTTGGCAGGGGATGTGACTCTATTATGATATAGTCATAACCCTTGAGAGATAGGAGTGAGTATGACAAATGCATGATCTTATATTATACTCGATACATTAAGTCCTATGAAAATCTCGTATCATATGTATATATGTGTATGGAAGAGACATGAATGTCTTTGATGTATGATATTCTTTATGCTATTAATGATTCAATATAATGTGTGAAATGTTGAAAGAATGAATGGTTAGTATGGATTAATGTTAAATTTTATAAGTAACATGATTTAAATGTACACTAGCTTACCTTGTATTATGTGTTGGTTTGTTATTTATCTGTGTTGTAATGATTGCATGTTATATTTAAATTGAAGAGAATGCGAGTATGTGGGTTAAGAAATAGTGAATCTATTAATGGTTGGTTAAAATACATTTGTTATATAGGTATATAGTTTTGTATTGTATAGATTTTTCATTAGTTTATAATTTTTGAAAAATATATCATGGTTTCATGGTGGACAACAAATACGTATAGTATGTTTATGGTAGTTATTTATTGTTTAATATCTAACTTATAATAATTCAGTTACTTGTATAAATTTACTAACTTTAGATGTTACATATGACAAAAATGGGTTATCGTAGTAAATGTTCTAATTGTTTTTCAATTATTGTCTAGAAAAATTTTCCTTGTATGTAATATTTCAATTTTTTTTCCTTAATAATATTTTTAAGTATTTAAAATTTTTCTTTAATATAAATTTAATAATTAAAATTTATGTTTTAACTTATTATAGATTTCATACTTCGTTTTTTAAATAACTTTAAAAATAATACTATGAATAATTATATTGTAATAAAATATTATAAATAATAATATTGTTATCAAATATTATACTTTTTCTTTTAGATTTCACTCTCTTGTACGAATACAATTCAAATGGTAATAATTTGATATAATATATCTATATTGTCCGAACTCCGAATTTCGAACTCAAGTGAGTATCTTTATTAAAAAAATTTAATAATAACTAGATATAAGTATAGGTATGAATAATATTTAGTTTTTTAAATTGATATGAAGAATATATATATATATATATATATATATATATATATATATATATATATATATATATATATATATATATATATATATGGGTTTGTTAATGTGCGTATGTCTGTTTTTCAGTTGGTACCGGGTTTTAGTAGACAAAAATACCTTTACATATCATGAATTCTAAGTTTTAAGGTTAAGGGTATTTTAATAATTTTCATTCTCAAAACTAAAAAAAACAAAAACCCCAAACTCTTGCTCACCCCTCTCATTCCTCTTAACCCTTTCTCTTTCATCTCTCACACTCCAACCTTTTCTCTGTCATCGTTATTGTAGTCCCAGTTGAAAATCAGTAACACTTGTCTTTAAACAATTTGCCTTTGTAAAGAGTTGAGCATTGAAATATTCACCTTGAGACAAAGGTTCATTCAAGATCTCTTCAATTTCACCATCTTCATTAACCTCTCTAATTTCATCATCTGCATAGGTTGAATCATCATTTCTAAAAAAACCCTCCAGGCCAACCAATTCCTTCGGATTTCATTATGCTTGTGAAAATTAGATAAAATTAGATAAGACAAAAATCATAAAATGAAAACTCATTATAAAATCATTTTTTGTAAGAAATTGTTTAAAAGCGAGTATTTCTGATTTTTTTTCCAGATCAATTACCAATTCCTTTATGCTTGTGAAAATTGGATAAAATTAGATAAGACAAAAATTATAAAATGAAAACTCATTATAAAATCAATTTTTGTAAGATTGTTCAACAACCAGTGTTTCTGTTTTTTTTGTGTTTTTTTTGGTGAACAAGGGTTTGGGGGTTTCTTTTTTTGTTTTGGGAATGAAAATTATTAAAATGAGCTTAACCTTAAAACTTATAATCATGTTATATAAGGGTATTTTTGTCTAGTAAAACTCGGTACACATTGCTAAAATATACCAACTAAAAAACAGACATACGCATGTTAGCAAATCCCATATATATATATATATATATATATATATATATATATATATATATATATATATATATATATATATATATATATATATATATATATATATATATATATATATATATATATATATATATATATATTCATCTAATACTTATATTGTTTTCATTTTGTTTAAATTATTAAAGTTTTCATAATTTATTAGGTTAATTTTTTATATATATATATATATTATTCTTTTAATCTTTATTTTCGTGTTTTTTTTTGTTATATATTTTTTCTTTTTTCTTAATTGTTTGATGTGTTTTATATTTACAAAATCCATCTACTTTTTCATATTATTTTCTTTTTATTACAACCTAAGCACCTCATACTCTCATTTGTTTACTCTTGGGCTTTTTTTTTTCAAACCTTTTTTTTAAGTACAAAAATAAACTCCTCCAAAATTATTCATATGAATAATTTTTCACGAATTCAATTATTTCTACTTCAAATTCAATCATCGGATAGACAAATTCTAACATGTGAATAGTGATTTTTCGTGAACAATTATTATAGTATAGTTTTTCAATACAAATAAACACCATTTCCATATTAAAATTTGGCTCCACATAAATCGAGTCATATAAACAGTAAATAAATCTAAAGGTTGGAAGTGTTTATTTGTTTCATTTTAAAAATATATTATTTATTTGAAGAAAAAAAAGTTGTCAACTTTCAACTTGTATATGAATATATGTTGTTCGTATATATTGCTTATAACTATTTTCTCCAAATAATGCCTTATAAAAATAAATTTTCCATATACATCCGTTACAAAATAATTTATAAAATGGGCATGTTTGTAGATTGGGAATTTAGTTTCCAGTAAGTCGAATTCTCACCTTTGATAATAAGTGCGAGGAAATGCGAGATTCTTTTTTCTTCAATCATCGCATGAGATGTGATTTAGAGGGATTTATTAGAAAATAATAATACTAATAAATATGATAATAATAAATATAATAACAGTATTAAATATATTAACCAGAGTAATATTAATAATAATAAGAAGAATAATAATAATATCAATAAAATAAAAAAATAATATTAATTAAAAAAATTAATAATAATAATAATTATTATTATTTTAATTTACTAAATTACCATTTTTTTACATTTGAAAGAAAAAATTTCTCTTTATAAATACTTTTAGAATTAAATATAAAATTAACAATTATCATTTTATATTACTTTAATAACTAGGGCATTTTAGTAATTTATAATTTATATCAATTAAACAAAAGTTTTTTATCTGTTATATCAATCAAATCATATACTAATTCTCACAAACTTTACTTCCAAATCAACTATCAATTACTTTCAAATCCATTTAAAAATGGAAATGTCTTTTTTAACAACTCTTTTTTAACAATTTTTTGACAACACTGAGGTGGTGGCTTATGATGGGTTGGTTTCAAATATTTTTCTGAAAACAAATTCAAACAGACCAATAAAGCAATGACATGTGGCCCATTGTCAAAAAATTGTTAAAATTTGTTGTTAAAATATCAGGATCCTTTAAAAATAACAACAAAAAATTTACTATCAAATTCCTTCAAATTCACGTACTCCATCTCTTCCAAGTTTTAGAAAATATAAAAGTAAGGAGAAAAATATTTGACACAATACGAAGTGTATGATGACATAACTAAATAAAGTCCAAATCTCGTATTTAGAGACTTAATTACGGAAGTTAAGAAAACAATAAATTTTTTACCAGTTACATAAATTTGTCCTCTTTCAAAACTCATCCTTACTATATACCGTTAATAAGGTGAAGTTTAAATATACTGTAAATAAGGTAAAGTTTAAATATATTGTTACAAAATCAATTTATAAAATTAGGTTTGTCCTTGTAAATTCTATTAATTAACTTTGATTTTTTTATATTATTTCAAATTAAAATTACCATGGAATAAATTTATTTTTCTGAAATTTTTGTTAGTTAATAAGTATATTTATCTATGTGAACCTACTTTATTTACTCATGTTTTATGTATTTATAACAATAGTATATTACTGTATATAAGTAAATAATAAAATATATGTGAAACTTATTCATGAATTATTATATATATAGAAGTAAAAGAAATTACTTTGGTCCTATAAATAAGAATAAAAGTAAATAAATTTCTACTGGTTGTTTGAACAAACAAAAAACTACATATACACATTCTATATTAATTAAAAAAATAATTTTAAGCAACAAAATGTCTTTGTCCACTATTTTTCATTAACATAAAATACTCGTTTAATATTGTAGTTATTAAATTTTATCGAATTCTAAACTAAAATAGTAAAATAAAAAATACATTGCATACTAATTTTGGATTTTTTTAATAATTTTCCTAAAAGATATCTTGGTTTTTTTGTCCTGTACAAATTGTTCCACTTTTTGTGTAAAAAGTTTTGTTCGAATTAAAGCATTTCTCACGTCAAAGTCCTCGCTAAAATACAACCAGTGAAGTACAAGCCTACTAGTGTATTACAACTGAAAAGAGGTTAGAAATTTAGGTTCCGTTTTCCACTTTGTCTACTTGTTAGCTAAGGAGTTAATATTTTATCGATTGGATGTACAACCAAAAAATTTCACTGATTCAAGAAAAGGACATTTCTTTTTGTTTTGTTTTTACATGACTGAGATTTTACTTTAATCCAAACATCTTCGATCATACACATCCCTATTTGACATCAACAAGAGCCATGAGAGCATGTTAAAGATTTTTTATTAACTTAACTGGAACGTTAGGTTTTCCTATTCGAAGTAATAAAAAAATATATTTAGTCAAAATTAATTTTAAAGCCCTATTTTCCACAAATCTAAATTATTTTATTCCCCTTTTATTCAAACTGACTCATGAGTGTTACTAAACTACACTTTGGAGCACGGATTAGCTGAGAAATTAGGTTAATTGGTCAGTGATTATTATTGGATAATTGATTGATCCGCTAGACCATTATATATTAAAAAAGTAAAATTATATTATATATACAGCATAATTTCATAAATCTAACTTAAATTTAATTTTTTATCATAGTAAATATTAATATACGAATCTCATAAATAAAAATTAAACCATACAACTTTATAAATAAAGTCAAATCAAATCAATCCAAATGAAATGTATATTTATCTTAACATCAATCTAACTTGATTTACTACTGGTTCGGGATTTATAACTAGGTTTGGAGTATGAAACTATAATTATCCTATAATTTTCATTGACATTATTCTTACATACTTTTTTATTTTCTTACATACTTTTTTGTTTGTTTTCTTCTTTATTAAAAAAATTCAAAAATTTACATTTTGTGTATTATGAGAAATAGTTAATGACCTCAGCTTAGCAACATGCCATGACCACATATGCTTATGAAAAAAGTGAAACAATGAATTATGGATTATGAGCAGCGCATTCCGTAAGAACCATCGCAAAAGGACAATAATTAACAAACAACATTCCATTCATTTGATCCATACAAATTACTAATTTAAAAGCATAAACTAGATTTTAGACAAACTGCTAGATCGAGTTAACAAAGCTAGAACTATTTTACATGGCTTCGGACTCGATCAATAGTAAAATGGTTAAACCAAGAAGAACCATTACATAAACTTCAAAACCCTTTCTTCCAACTCCTTCATCTTGTACTCAAACTCATCGGCTTCAGCCAAAGAGTTTGTGTCGAGCCATTCTATGGTCGCCCCCACCACCTTCTCGAGATTCTTCACTCGATCCCTCATTTCAAAAGCATAATTCTCCAGCAAGTTCTTCGCCTTCACTTTCTTCTTTGCTTCCTCATCCTCTGCCTTATACCTCTCTGCTTCTCTCACCATCCTCCTCATCTCTTCTGAACTCAACCTCCCATGCTTGTTAGTGATCGTGATCTTTTTTTTCAACCCCGTGCTCCTATCCTTAGCAGTGACCTCCACAATGCCATCAACATCCACGTCAAACCCAACATTTATCTGTGGACCCCCCCTGGGCGATGGAGCGAACCCAGATAGCTCAAACTTCCCAAGAAGGAAGTTATCCTCTGTCTTAGCTTCCTCCCCCTCGTAAACTTTAATCAGAACGCTCGTTTGATTATCAGAAAACGTGGAGAAAACGCTCTCTTTCTTGGTGGGGATCATGGTGTTCTTCGGAATCAACACCGACATGTCACCACCACCGGTTTCAATTCCAAGACTAAGAGGCATAACATCGAGTAACAATAAGTCCTCAATCTTCTTGTCCCCTTCGCCTCCCAAAATTGCGGCCTGCACCGCCGCACCGTACGCCACTGCCTCATCAGGGTTAATGCTTTTGCAAAGCTCTTTAACTTTGCCATTTACGCTGAACATGTCCTTCAGAAGTTGTTGTACTTTTGGAATTCTAGTAGACCCACCTACGAGAACTAACTCGTGGACTCTGCTTTTGTCAACCCTTGCCTCAACAAGGCACTTCTCCACTGTCTCCATACACTTCATAAACAACTCCTTGTTCAATTCCTCGAACAACGCCCTTGTTAGAATTGCATGTAGATCAACCCCTCCACATAAAGAATCAAGCTCTATCGTTGTTTGAGAGCTCGAAGAGAGTATCCTCTTGGCCTTCTCGCACGCTAACCTCAACCTTCCAAGAGATTTGGGGTTTTCAGCAATATCCTTTTTGTACCTTCTCTTGAAGATGCTCACAAGATAGTCCACCAAATTGTTATCAAAATCCACACCACCCAAATGAGTATCTCCCACCGTGGCCTTAACCTTAAACATCCCTTCATCAATTGTCACCAATGAAACGTCAAAAGTACCACCGCCGAGATCAAACACAAGCACGTTCTGCTCACCCTCTCTCCATCCTTTCTTGTCTAACCCGTATGCTATAGCTGCTGCGGTTGGCTCGTTGATGATCCTCAACACGTTCAAACCCGCGATTTTCCCAGCATCCTTAGTGGCTTGTCTCTGCGCGTTGCTGAAATAAGCAGGGACAGTGATCACCGCATGATTCACCGCGTGACCCAGATAGGCTTCGGCAACCTCCTTCATCTTAAACAGCACCATGGAAGATATTTCTTCTGCTGCAAGGTTCTTCTCTTCATCCCTGTATGTGACAGAAATCATGGGCTTGTCCCTGGAACCAGGGACAACCTTGAAGGGCCAGAGCTTCATGTCTTGCTGAACGGACTGCTCGGAGAATCTGCGTCCGATCAAACGTTTGGTGTCGAAGACAGTGTTTTGCGGATTCATGCAACGCTGGTTCATGGCAGCATCACCCAACAACCTTTGAGTGTCGTTGAAGGCAACATAGGAAGGGGTGGTGCGGTTGCCTTGGTCGTTGGGAATCACCTCGACGCGGTTGTGTTGCCACACTGCCACGCAGCTATAGGTGGTTCCCAAGTCAATGCCTATGGCTTTGTCTTTTCTGGTTGCCATGGAAAAGAAGAACTTATTTTCAATTTGTGAGAGGGACGAGCAGGGGAATTGAAGCGAACAGAGGAGGAATGCAGTGGTCGATGAAGGAGAAGTGAAACACTCACTCTATTTAAAGGCATAAAAAATAAAGTTATGGTTTTAGAAACACTTTTTCCGTACTTAAGGGCAGGTGTGTGGAAAAAAAGCATGAAGAAAGTTGAAACTTCTGAAGCAAAAAAGCCACCTATTATAAATATTTTAATTTTATTAATTTTTACTTATAAATAAGAATCATATATTCAATTAAACAAGGAAGTTAATGGACAAGAGTTAAATAAAATATAATAAAATATTTTTTATTCTAAAATAATAAATAGTGATTAAATATATCATAACAAAATGACTAACAAACATAAAAACATTAAAAAAATCAGTGAAATTTAATTTAATATTTTTTTCACATATATTTCTATATTAAAAAACAAAAATAAATTATTTCAATATTGATGATTTATTGGATAATTTTTAATATATTTTTATTAAGGC
This sequence comes from Vigna angularis, assembly GCF_016808095.1. Classification (NCBI taxonomy): domain Eukaryota; kingdom Viridiplantae; phylum Streptophyta; class Magnoliopsida; order Fabales; family Fabaceae; genus Vigna; species Vigna angularis. The sequence goes on along the minus strand of NC_068975.1, from coordinate 33,790,655 downwards.
TTTATGTATAATTTTATATTTTTTAATTTATTACAGCAATTAAATTATTAATAAATTATTTATTATTTCTTTCATATTTTTTCTAAACTCAGAAAACCTCATTTTTTTTTCTACTATTGTTTCTTTTCTTTTATTTTTTACCATTTTATCCTTGGGTTCAAACTAATCCTTAATAATGACTCGACCGTAAAAACGGTAGGGGAATCACGGGTCATTGGTTCTGTGCTGCAGTAATAATTAATTAAATTAAATTAAATTTGAAGATGTGAATATATTAGGTACGGAAATACATTTGTGTGAGTAGTGTATGGGTTAAATAGACTAGCTGTTGGAAAAGGATCTCATATTCCCGATTCGCTAATGTTACTGAGTTGACGCATCTGACGCCTTCTCCCCGAAGGGATTCGTTTCATTGGCTACTTAATTAAAAGCAAGAAAAAGTCATTCATCAATATCTAACTTTTAATTTTAAATTAGAAAAAAAATGTAAATGTGATAAATGGTATTAAATGATGCAAAAATAAATAGAAAAGTGTTAACGAGATAGTTATAATAAAATTATTTTATACCACTACTCTGAATTTTAGGTAATGTGGTTGTAAAAATAAAATTAGATATTGATATAAATACTTTAGACAAGAAAAGCATGTCTTTAAAGATATTAAAATAAAATTAAATATATATTTTTATCTTTTAACTATAACTCAGAATTGGAATTGATTCTTACTTTAAATTTTGATTTTTATCTTAATATAAGTTTTAGTATCTATTTTGTTTGCCTTGTCTAAGTATAATTGATCGTTATTATTTCATATTAAAAAAACTTAATTAGTAAAAAAGTTTAAGATTATCTTTGTTTTTAAAAATAGTATCACGTATCATAATAGCAGACAATTTTTTTTATAAATAATAATACTTAATTGAGATATTTTTTTTAAAAGTTATTTTTTAAAAGTTATTAAAGTTTTTAAGAAAATAAAGATCTTCTTCTTCTATAACTGTTTTGAACGACTTCTTCTTTAAATTAGTTAAATTAGTTATGATTAGGTTTTAAACGATAGTTGTATAACTGTTTTGAACGATATTGTATAACTATTTACCCATTCAAATTAGATAGGTTTAATGTCTCAATAAGTTTTTATTTTCGTCCAAAATCTTAAATAGGTCTTCTTCTTTTTCGGCGTCTCAATTGAGTGTTTATTTTTGTAAAATTGAATTAAATAGGTTTCCGTCAAATTGAAATGACGCCGTTAAGAAGGGTATGTTGGCAGTGTAGTTTTTTATTGCGTGATATTAAGAATTATATTTTTTTAATTTTTGAATTTAAAAATAAAGCATACAGAGTGGAAACTGATGTTTAAGTAAGGGCAAAGTTGGAAATTAAATCTAAAATTAAATGTTAGATCTTCTTTGCAATTGAAATCCAAATCTAAATGAAACTGGGGAAAGTTAAGCTTTAGGGTTCGTGGGAGAAAACAAAAAATTTTCTGTTCGTGGTGTGGACTGCAGGAATTGGCAAAAAAATTTCTATTGTAGCCCGATTTAGGGGTTTTTCTGGGTAGTGCAATTCTGGGTTCTCTGTTTGCAGGTTGTGCGAAGGAGCAAGCTTCCATGGTTGTGCGAGATTGATGACGGAGGTGCGGCGTCCATGGAGTTTGGATGAGAACGAAGGCAGCGACGCTTTGGCGAAGAGGCTTGCAGTGGAGGTTCAACGACGATTTGGGATTGTTCTGTGGAAGAAACGCAATCTGCGATGACAGCATTAATCGCAGCGTGAGGTTTCGTGATGGTGCAAACTGCAGGGACGCGAGGAAGATGGTGAGGACAAAGAAGAAGGTGGCGGTGCGATGGTAGTCTTTCGCGGCTGCAGATGGGATTGATGGTTGTGGCGCGGCATAGCTGACGCTTGAAGGAGAATATGCTTTGATAGTTGGTGGCCTTGCGGCGCCGTTGATGGCGTGATGAAGACGATCAAGATGCTTGCGCGTGGAAGATGGGTGTTGGCCTGATGCGATGGTGCGACGACAAGGTGGTGCGACGGTGGCTGACGACGCCCTAGGGTTTGGTTTGGGAATTAGGATTTCAGATTGTTAAAGAAGATGATGATGTGTCAAAGTGGTGATGTGGTAACACTTAATTTTAGGTTTAATTTTCAACTTTGCCCTTATTTAAACATCAGTTTCCACTCTGTATGCTTTATTTTTTAATTCAAAAATTAAAAAAATATAATTCAATCACATTTTTAATGCCACGTAATAAAAAACTACACTGCCAGCATTAAACTAATAAGATGTCAAAAAATAAAGGGACCTATTTGAAATTCGAGATAAATAGGAACCTATTAAGACATTAAACTAATAAGATATTATTGAGTAAATGAATAAAGACAAAAAGTAATATAACAATCCTTTAAAAATTAAAAATAGAAAATTTTAACAATTTAATACGCTGTTTTGAAATTATCATACGGAATACTAAAATCATTTTAATTTAAATTAACTCTTATTTATTTATTTTTCAATTAATTATTTATGCTTATCCGTAGAGAAAAAGAAGAAAACTGGTTCTTTGATGCAACTAGCCTTTTTTTTTAAAAAAAAATTCCATGGAGGACCCACGACCTAAACTAAAAGAAACGAGAGTAAATGTGACTCTTTCATAATGTACCACCACATTTTCTCCATACACTCCCAAAATTTTGAAAACAAATTCATATTACAGTACATAGTTACAAATATTACAGTTTTGAATATCTTAGTTTGGGATAACTTCTTTTTATCTCATTTATAAGCTTGTGCTATCGTATTCAATTCTCAACATTTCTGCAGCTGTGTAAGACCTGAACACCGTGTTCGAAGTGGTCCATCTTCTTTTATTACTCCTCTTCCATTTTACCTTGCCAATTTAAGACATTTACTATAACGAGAAAAAAAGAGAGTCTTCATACATAATTCATTTATTCTTCTACACATATAGTAAAGTAAATATACAATTTTTAATTTAAAAAAAATGATATATATTTCTTATATTCTCTTATTTCTGTTCGTCCTAATTTCATTCCTTAGCTAAACAGTGTGAGAATTAGGTAAGCTTACGCAGCCGAAATGGAAATTAATGTTTAAAGGCTAATAGCCCAATACCTCATATATCAGCATATTCCAAAGAGGCTACAGATTGTTTTCCATTACAAATTTTTTAGAAACCATCTAAATGGGATCGACATAACATTATATATTAACTATGTTTTATGATATGTCTGTCAAGGCACTCGTATATTATCACTCAAAATTATATTATAATTGGAAAAATAATATAATAATATTCCGATGTATATTCCATATCATATAGTTTTTTAATTAAAAAAATGTATCTCATTTGTTGTGAACTAGTCCATTTATCAGTTATAGTTATTTATTACTTACTATTGGTAAGATATTATTTAGTATTCTTTGGATATAACGACCTAAGACCCGCCCTTTTGATTCTTTGTTGCGAGTTAAGTACACCGTAAACCTCGAAATTTCCACTTCTAAAATCGGCGAATTTTGTCTTCAAAGCATGTTGCTGCCAATCAAAGACACTCAATTCTGTCTGAATAAATAGGTTTATCAGTCATCCCTCATCATCAAATCTTAAATATTTTTTACTTTTTTATAACATATTTCTCTATTATTTTCTTTAAGCCAATCTTTGTCTTTTTATATCATATCACAAATCTATTCAAATTTTTGAGATAATACTTGTATTATGTATTAATTTGTTTACTATATTTTAAATTATAAGCCAAGAAAAGTTAAAAAGGTGGGCAGAGCTACCTTACAGCCACGCAATTTGGAAACTGTTGAAAGAAGATAATAATATGTGAACATTAGAGGACTGCTTATCCACAGTTTTGAAAGATATATAGTGTTAACTTTTGTACATATTTATTTTTATTTTGAAAGCAACGATATTTTGACATCTAAAATAGTTTTACACCTATTTAATATTATCTTTCACAATTTTTTTTATATAAATATAATTTTTTTTTATGATAATTTTATCAATTGCCACATGATTATTTTTTGTTTGGTCTTAAAAAATATTTTTCCTAGCGTGAATAATGATAAACAAGTCACTGTTACAACTGTGTTATTACAACATCATTTATCATATTTTTATTTCGTTTAAGTTTTTTGAAAGTATGGTATCTGGACATTTTTAATTGAAAAATGTTACATGTAAACCACGCCTATTCAACACAGAAAAAAATTAATAGTTTTATCTTTTATTTAATTTTTCTTGAAGTATTTTATATTCTAAAGCAAAAATATAGTTTTATAAGTGTTAAGTATCCAGCTGGCAGAAGTCCTAGAAAAACTTCTTTACGTATCTTGAGGTGGAGCACTATAGGAGTCACCTGTCTTCATTTATCTTCGATACACTAAGAAACTTTTATTTTGTTTTATTTGTATTAATAGAATTGAGTGTATATATATATAGAGAGAGAGACTGATCTTCCAACCACCATTCCATATCTTCTTCACCAGCTCTGCTCTTTCTACAGAACCGCTCACTAAAAAGTTCTCTGCAGAACCATGGTACCTATTTTTTCTGTGTTCTCGTACCTCTGCATCTCGGCTCTATAGTTATCTTTTCTTTTCTTTTTTTCATTTTTGATCATGCAGGAAAAGTTGGAGGCTGTTGATATCGAAAAGCTGGTTGATGAAAATAAAGTGGATTGGAAAGGAAGAAGAGCTGATAAATTAAAATATGGGGGGATGAGAGCTGCTGTGCTGATATTAGGTAATGAATAGTGGTATTAATAACTCAGTAAAGTTAAGGTGCATTATGTCATTACAGTACTGAAGCAAAAAAAGGGTTTACTTATTCATTTTGTGTGTAAGAATGGCGCAGTGAGATGAAGTTATTTGAATTTGGGTGCAGCTATGCTTGGTTTCGAGAATTTGGGAACATTTTCTCTGGCAGTGAACTCGGTGCCGTACTTCAGTGGGATGATGCATTATAGTGTACCAGATTCGGCTAACATGCTGACCAACTACATGGGAACCGGTTACATACTCGCTATTCCAGTCGCAATCCTTGCTGACACATGGATTGGCAGATACACATCTGTTTTAGTTTCTGGCATCTTCGAGTTTATCGTAAGCTCCTAATTCAACATCTACCTATTTCTATTCACAACAACAACACTTCCACTTATTCATCAAACACAATTTATCCTTTATCAACCTTCTCTAATAAATTTCCATCGTTCATCGCTGAATTGACGAATCATTCAATAAATTGAACCGACTCAACCAAATTCATATATGTGAATATCATCATATTCATATTATTTGCAAGGAAACAAACTTTAATTATAAAGTGATAAAATTTGATAAATTTGTCCACCCTTAGAAAATTTACTTCAACAGAAATTATGGATTCAATATTTTTATATAAACTTTTAAAGATGAGTTTATATATTTTTATGCGATTTTCAACTTTTCATATATTTTATGCACATTTTAATAATATATTCAGTCAGCCAATTTTTCTTGTCTCGTTAGTTTAGTTCATTTTTTTCTTTAAATCCAACTTAAACTTATTTCAATCGGTTCAAATTTATTTCCTCTAAAATAAAAATCAAAGTGATCTGTATACATACTACTGGATTAAGCACACTAAAATAATAATAATAAAAAGAACATTAGTAATTTTAAGGACTCGTGATAATGATAGGCTAGTATAGATAAAGTCAACTTCATCGACTAAATCACCCAAATATAATTGCCAATGGACATTAAAGTATTCATCTTTTACTAAGCCATTTTAATCAAACCAACTTTCTAATTATTTAAAATTTAAAATAAGGATTTATCTAATCATATTACCAAAATATAGTATAAGTACATTGTGATATGCAACAATATTTTGAAATCAATTAAAAATATTTTATTTAAATACGTTAACAAGAGTATGAATCGAGTCTTTCAAGAGTAGAGAGTTATTCCTTACTTTTTTACATTTCATTTTCTTTTAATCTAATGATGGTAATGCATAACTGACTTTCAATAATTGAATTAAAAAATGAAGATTAAAATTACCCTTAGAATAATTTGATTCTTCTTGGAAATTAATTTTCCTGGTCTTTAATATAAGTTTTTTTGTTAATTTTTGAAATAATTATTTTAAAAGATTATCTAAATGATTTAAATTATTTAGGCAAACATATTGTTGTTATACACTTATCTCAAACATTTACGAAAATGCAAATATAAAATCTGAAAGAAACTCTTCAAGTATTCGATGTAAAGGTTGGGTTTCATATGGGCCTATGCTATTTTCACCATTCTTTTAAACCTTTATCCACCCATTCTTTTCTTGCAGTTTTTTTCCACGAAAACTATGTTATGTTGTGTTAAAATATACGATAAAAGTTAATTTCGGTGAAATATCTTAAATAGATATAGAACGGAGATAGTTCTGTTAGATTGATCTTTTGCAATCCAAATTCCATGTTGACGACATTCACCATGAATCCAAATTCAGAAACCCAACGTTAATTAATAGATGATAATTTCTACTGTTGAAGATAGGTTTGTAACTGAGAAATCTATGACTATTGTTATAATATGCATTTATGATGAGGTTGTAGGGACTTGCATTGCTTACAGCGCAAGCACACTATTCCAGCCTTAAGCCACCCTCTTGTAACATCTACGATAGAACTGCTCACTGCAAAACACCCAGTGGTGGCCAAGAAGCTCTTCTGTACATTGGCCTATACCTGTTGGCTTTTGGAAGTGCGGGAGTGAAAGCTTCCGTGCCATCACATGGTGCAGACCAGTTTGATGAAACGGATCCCGAAGAAGCAGGGGAAATGTCCACCTTCTTTAACACTCTCTTGTTGGCTGTTTGTTTGGGTGGTGCAGTCAGCTTAACCTTCATCGTATGGATGCAACTCCACAAGGGCTGGGCTTCGGGCTTTGGTATTGGCACCATAGCCATACTTTTGGGTATCCTTATCTTTGCAGCTGGATTGCCACTTTACAGATTTCGTCTTCGTCAAGGAACAAATGATTTCGTTCAGATCATACAGGTATCACGTAATCCATGCTTCATTTCTTGTTAAAGAGACTTGAATTTTAAACGATTTAAATAGTTTGAAGTTTTAGTATTGCATTGACCAAGCTGTTTGTTTTAACATATGCTCATGCATTTTCCAGGTTTACGTTGCAGCAATCCGCAATAGGAATCTTCTTCTTCCTGAAGATCCAGCAAAACTATATGAGATTAAACAGGACAAGGAAGCTGCTGAGGAAATAGAGTTTCTACCTCATAGAAACATTCTCAGGTTCAATTCCTCTCTTGAGTCTAACATAATTGCATGTCACTTGGTCACAACTCATTACTTATAATAACTCGGTAGTAAAAGTGATAGGTTGGTTTAAAAGGTGTTAGATTGATCTTTTGCAAATATAAAGTGTATATCTGCTAAAAGTTCATGGAATATCACTCCAATTTCAATTTATTTTGGTTCTAAACTGATGTTCGACCTTCTCACAGGTTCTTAGACAGAGCAGCCATTCAAGTAAAACATGATGTGGAATCTGAGAAACCACCAAGCCCATGGAAACTTTGTAGGGTAACCCAAGTAGAAAATGCCAAAATTGTTGTTAGCATGATCCCCATATTCGGCTGCACCATTATAATGACCCTTTGTCTAGCTCAGCTGCAAACTTTTTCAATCCAACAAGGCTACACCATGGACACCACTTTCACTAAGAATTTTCAAATCCCACCTGCATCCCTCCCAATCATCCCAATTTGTTTTCTAATCATCATTGTTCCTATCTATGACCGCATTTTTGTGCCTGTTATGCGAAAAGTCACTGGCGTTCCTACTGGGGTTACTCACTTGCAGCGCATAGGAGTTGGTCTTGTACTCTCTTGCATTTCAATGGCTGTGGCTTCAATTGTAGAGGTGAAAAGGAAAAGAGTGGCCAGAGACCACAACATGCTTGATGCTGTGCCAATACTCATGCCACCATTGCCAATAAGCACATTTTGGCTCTCTTTTCAGTACTTTATATTTGGCATAGCTGACATGTTTACTTATGTGGGGCTGCTTCAGTTTTTCTATTCAGAGGCACCAAAAGGGCTTAAGTCTACATCAACCTGCTTCCTTTGGACCTCTATGGCACTTGGTTATTTTGCAAGTACCATCGTGGTAAAAAGTGTGAATGGAGCCACCAAACATATCACTAGGAGTGGAGGCTGGTTAGCGGGGAATAATATTAATAGAAACCATCTAAATTTGTTCTACTTGTTCCTTTCCATAGTGAGTCTGATCAACTTCTTTATCTATTTGGTAGTTTCAATGAGGTACAAGTACAGGTCTCAAGGCCCTTCAGTCCCTGCTGGCAATTAATTCAAATAAGTAACTATGTATAGAGGTGCCGCAACTGTAATACAAGTTTTATGGTATACAAGAGAGAACCACTCGTTTCTTTTCTTCATAATTTGAAAGGTGATATGAAATTACTTCCCCATGCCTTTAGGCAGAGTTGATTTCTATTTCTAGTTTGCTTTTTCACGGCTTCTTTTCTTTCTTTAAATCTTACCTCATGGCTGACATAATTGCACAATTTGCAGAAAAATTTGAGAGAGATATTTATCTGATCTGAAAAGTCAATACATTGATAATGAGTTTCTAAACTTGGAGACTCATATTTACAAGATACTAAAATATAATTATTTGACAAACCAACAAATATATGGTTACAATAACTGCTTCAAACAAAGTACGCTTGCATAACTGAAAGTAAAATATATTAGATTGACACAACTTTGACTGAGTTATGGACCTCGCAGCTATGTCAATTCAACTTGGACTAAGTTTGGCGATTTACACTTCCCCAATGTTTGACTAAGCAGGTTGTTGGCTCAATTTCTCTATTATGATTTGGTGTTGTCATTCCTCACTTGTAATTTACTAGAAGTCCCAAACATTACATAAAATGACATCTATTATTAATTTTGAAACAGAACATGCCAGTTAGGATTGTGAATTCACTATGGAATGATGCCATACCTGTAATTCACTTAAAAATTAGACACATAATGTCATATGCTAAAAGTCAATTTACCATAATTTATTGTTCATACATGTCCAATTAGATTTGTTGGGTATTCAGCATCATGAAAAGCTAGTGTTTTTCTGTCCATTAACTAACTATTTCAAACAAAAATGCACCAAAATTTAGTAAAATTTAACACATTGATATAAAAATGTAACAAAGTTTAGTAAATTCACTATGTTCCAAGAATTCTGTTCTATTTGATACGGAGTCTTGTTGGATAATTATAGTCATTCCAAAGTCTAAAATTATTGGATTCATGTTCACAAATCAAGAAGTATGTTACTGAAGTATGTTACTTTGTGAAGATACAATAATTCTTGTGCAATTCCTTGAAGCGCTCATTCTAATATAGTAATTTGCTTCTTATAGTAGTAATTTGCTTCTAATATACAAAATTAAAAAGTAAAAATGACATTTTTTCATGATTTTAAACATGAGTAATTATAGTGAATATATCTTAAAAAACAATTGCAATTGAGGAAATGTTCACCTGTTTGAATAACTAAAAAATAATGAAAACAAATTTCTTTCTATCATTTTCATGACTGCATAACAATAAAAAGAACAAATTAAAAAAAATTCAACATTATATCCATCCCAAGAACACATAAAAGCACAAAACTATCATACAACAATTTCTTGAGCACGATGTTATATTTGATGACATAACATCTAACTAAATCAAATTTCTCTAATCCACAAATTCCATATAAAAAAGGAATAATAATTTTTACTAACTTTTTGATAAAGCAGTATCATCCAGTCCTAGTATCATCCAGTCCTACTATAATTGAGATCTAATCCACAAAATCCATATCAAAGGAGTAATAATTTTTATTAACTTTTTGATCCACAAAATCCATATCAAAGGAGTAATAATTTTTATTAACTTTTTGATAAAGCATACAATTATCATCAACTCCTACTATAATTGAGGACTTACTTAAGAGGCAGAAGAATTTAAAAAATGTACAATATATTTCAAAACTTCAAGGACATTAAGTGAAAAATTACATTTATATTTAAAATAAAAATAAACAAAGAAATAAAGTGATACGTAAAGTGATTTCTTGTCACTTAAATAAGAATTAAAAGTAAAAATAATTAAATAATTTAAAAGTAAAAATAATTAAATAATTTAAAAGTAAAAATAATTAAATAATTTAAAAGTAAAAATAATAATATTTTTGAAAAATAACTTAATATGAATACAAATAAATTAATTTGTGTGGGATAAGGAGTTTGTACGTTCAAGGTTAGAGAGACCTAAATGAGAAATGGTTCACTGGGAGAAATCGTCACAAGCCATCCTGACAAATAAGTATTAAATTATTAAAATTAGTTTAATTAAAATAAATTCATAATATTCACATTTCAAAAAATTTTCAATATTATTAACTGAAAATAAACCCAAAACCCAAAACCCAAAACCCAAAACCCAAAACCCAAAACCCAAAACCCAAAACCCAAAACCCAAAACCCAAAACCCAAAACCCAAAACCCAAAACCCAAAACCCAAAACCCAAAACCCAAAACCCAAAACCCAAAACCCAAAACCCAAAACCCAAAACCCAAAACCCAAAACCCAAAACCCAAAACCCAAAACCCAAAACCCAAAACCCAAAACCCAAAACCCAAAACCCAAAACCCAAAACCCAAAACCCAAAACCCAAAACCCAAAACCCAAAACCCAAAACCCAAAACCCAAAACCCAAAACCCAAAACCCAAAACCCAAAACCCAAAACCCAAAACCCAAAACCCAAAACCCAAAACCCAAAACCCAAAACCCAAAACCCAAAACCCAAAACCCAAAACCCAAAACCCAAAACCCAAAACCCAAAACCCAAAACCCAAAACCCAAAACCCAAAACCCAAAACCCAAAACCCAAAACCCAAAACCCAAAACCCAAAACCCAAAACCCAAAACCCAAAACCCAAAACCCAAAACCCAAAACCCAAAACCCAAAACCCAAAACCCAAAACCCAAAACCCAAAACCCAAAACCCAAAACCCAAAACCCAAAACCCAAAACCCAAAACCCAAAACCCAAAACCCAAAACCCAAAACCCAAAACCCAAAACCCAAAACCCAAAACCCAAAACCCAAAACCCAAAAAAAATCAAGAAAGAACAACAAAAATTAATTGCCCAAAAAAAGAACAACAAAAATTAATTGCCCAAAAAAAAGAACAAGAAAGAATCAAGAAATTGGTCATCTCTGGATCAGGAATCTCCACCCTTGAGCTTTTCAGGCTCTCTGAGGAAATACTTGGCATCCCTCTCATGCACCAGCTCTGCCCTCACCAAACCAGGACTTACTGCTTGTGGAGACATCATCAGCGCAGGTGCACCCATAGGAAGCCTGTCCCCTGCATTTATAATTTTCACCAACTAACCAAGATCACACCATTACTTTTAGACTAATCGATGGGGTCAATCAGAAATTGGATCGGTTTACTTAAATTTAAACTAAAGGTCTTTGAAATAAATTTTCACCTCTGTCAGCCTACCACGTACACCAGAATTTGCCGTAAGTTTTGGCTAGGTTTTCGAGTTCCGGTTTCCCAATAAGCTCTGGAACTCTGGGGTTCACCCAGAGACCCGATTTGACCTGCACGATCCAAATCATCATTCAGAAATTTTCAATTCCAAATAGAATAAAAAAAAACACGACAGGCAAAGCAAAAGATCAGAATAAAAACCTCATAAGCATGAGAATGCCAAAGTTTCTGTTCCTCCGGTGGCATAGTTTCAAAGATATCATCAGAAACAATATACTCCACACCTATCAAGCACACAACCAAAACATTAAACAAATCAGATATTAAGTTTTTGAGAAATTTGAAACAAAAAGAGAGAAAAAACAAGAAGACCAAGAATCAGATATTGAGTTTTGAGAAAGAACACGCGTCTTTATGGGCTCCAGTATCATCATCGCACCCTTATCGATCATGTGCTGCCAACTCCATCGCCTTTCCCGGAGTTAGTTCTGGACCCTTCGCCGGAGTCGGTTCCGGTGACCTGTCCGTGGAGGTCATTAACTCTTGCAACTGATCAGTCTCTCTCTAGAGCGTGTGGAATATCTTACCCTCCTCCTGACTCGTATATATAAGCCGAAGATGGTGAACGTGGGCTGAGGCTTTGGTTCCACGCGGACATGCAGCGATGTTAACGTGGCTGATTGTAGTGAAACGTCTATCACAATAAATGAGACAAATAGATAGATGGAAGGACACCTACAACGACAAACCATCACTTAGTTCGTCATTCATGTATCATAAGTGCAATAAAAAAACATGATTTTTATGTTACCTGTCCCATAAAATGGTCATATTTACGTTCATATAATTACCTGACTCTTTAACCTTAGATGTCATACATATGACTTGAAAAAATGACAGAAAATTCAAGTTTTCCATGCACCTTTTTATCTTAAATTTTTTTACAATCAACTTAGTGATATAGTTAAACACACTTTTCACTAATGAATGAATTAAATGTAAAATATCTTTATTTAACTTTAAAATATATTCTAATTTGTAATCAATTATAGTCTCCATAATTATACTAATTTAATGTGAAAAATACCAAAGATAATATTTATTTTATGGTTATTGATTATTTTTGTCCGTCATGATCAAATCTTGGATTAAATTAGCCTGTATGGAGATCACATTATTTATATACTTTTATTTGTTTGAGTATTAAATAACATTTAAAATTGATGTAATAAACTTGCATACAAATTAGATAATTGCTGATATATATATATATATATATATATATATATATATATATATATATATATATATATATATATATATATATATATATATATATATATATATATATATATATATATATATATATATATAAAAGTTTATTAGTAAAACATTTTTAATCTAAAAAGCTAATTTTTTAATTTTTAACAAATTATAAGTTAAGAGTTTATGGAATTCACCAAATTTTTGTTAAAGACAAAGTCTTTATTTTCAATATTCAATGTAAGTTTATCATTACTTTATTAAATATGAATTAAAAGTCAGTGCGTAAACTTTACAAATTTAGCATTACTTCATTAACTTTTGCTTCTTCAATAATTGTTTAAAGATTTAATACCTATTTTGTTTCTCCAGTTTGTATGGTGTATTTAAAGTTGTTTTTTTTAAAGTTTACAATCGTCCTATATTTTGCAAAAACGATTCACGTTAGTCTTTTTTGTTCAGGGTTTAGAAAATTAATAGCAAAGTTGCTTACCTGACGAAACCTGAATGAGTTGTACAGTTTATTCATTACGTGGCATTCTCGGTTTCTTCGCTCTACATTTCTCTTACTCTTCTACACCTTCCTTCTCCTCCTCTTCTCTCCAGTGGAAAAACTTTTTCTCTCCACTTCCTCAAACTCCACCATTTCTTCCTACCTCCACACCCTCACCCTACACCCTCACCTTGTCGGAACAAATCAAATTCCAAATTTTTGTTTTAAAATATACTAAGGTTAAATTTATGCCCTATCTTTAAACAATTCAAAGTTGCAACATCCATGAAAACATGGATAAAACCTAATGCTGATAGCACTAAAAGATTACCAAATACAACTTCATTCATATATTCTTGACCAAAATATTTATGAAATAGTTTAGAACACCGGAAGTCGGTAAACTGTAGGGTCTCTACATATCACTAACCGAAAATGTTGAGAACCTTTTTCTCCAATAAGCCAGGAGCTGCAAATAAAAATTGTGTGGAAGGGCGGAGAGATGGGGCGCGGTGCAGTAGTGGAGAGAGCGGAGGCGCACGGGGCGGTGGCGATGTTGGTTTACAGCAAGGGTGAGACACTAGGATTGGAAGATAGTGAGGTTTTTTATTCCAGTCAAACAAAATTGAATAAACATAAATAAATTATGTTTGAAGCAGCGTCCGATTAGGGATTAGAGTTTGGGAAAAGGGGAATAGGGTTTGGGAAAAGGGGATTAGGGTTTGGGAAGCAGCATGCGATTATGGATTTCACAACAGAGAAGAAGGAATCAGAGAACAACAGTGCCAATAACCCCGAAAATGCTCATCAAACTTTATATTCTTCTTCTCAATTAGTGTCGACACTTGATTCAAGCAATAAAGAAACCAAAGAACAACAATCTCATGAACTCAAAGTTGGTCTTTACCCTCTGAAGGTTTTTCTCCCTCACTTTAATTTTTTGTTTCTTGACAACTAAATTACAGTGTGATTGGTTAACGGTGACGATGACTACAGTGATTGAAGAAGATGAAGAAGTGTGATAAAGCTTTTGAGTGGAAAAGGGACTGTCACGTGGCAGTCTCTTATTGGTTGAGCTTGCCAACTAATTGGACATGTCATTTAATTTTAGCCAGCAGAGTAACTTTGTCGTTAGTCTTTTAACGCCGTAAGCAAAAAGGATCAATTTAAACTGTTTTTGCAAAATATAGGATATTTGTGAACTTAACTTTGAACACAAATCGAGGAACCAAAATAGATATTAAACCTTGTTTAAAAGGTTTTTAATGCGATAATGTAATTATATACGCACTTGGTGTTTTTGAATGTGCGTTTTCTTTTTATTTTTTATAAACAAACAAACATGTATAATTGAAACATGACAGAAAGAAGGAGGCATGAGGAAATTGAACACAAAAAGTTATTAATATTATTAGTTTATAAAGTATTATGCATAATTTCCCTTGTAAGCCAAACCAAGCATGGACTAGAAGGGTTTGCTAACGTTGTGTTGTACATCCATTGTTGTAGAATCGCAGTTGCAAAGGCAATATCCCACAAGACACACCGTAGAGCAATTTGGGCTGTGCTTAACAGCAAAAGCTTGTTGCATAAAACCTGTAAATAAAATAAAAATAAAAATAAAAATAAAGGAATACCCAAGAAAAATATATATTGATCTCTGCAGTTTGAAAATAAGGTGTGCATTCAAACAAGTGCCACGGAAGAAGGTAGGGAAATACCAGATGCAACCAGAAATAGAAACATAAAGAATGCCAATTGATGAACTGAAGCTTTTGCCATTTCTTGTTTCGGAGGATTTTGCTGCAAGGAATATGATGTATGCAAATATTTTTTATCTTGGATTGGGAGTTATGATATGCAACATATTTATATATTAAAAAATGATTTACTATGAATTGATTTAAGAATAAATATGATTTACTATGAATTGATTTAAGAATAAATATATTTTTAGTCTATAATTTTAAAATAAAATTTTTTATTTATATTCAAAATTTTGATATATTTTGGTTATTAAATTTTAAAATATTAATTTATATTGTCATTTTAATCTAATTAATTGAATTGTTTACTTGTTTGTTTGAGGCGTTCCAGCTTTAATATATGTTGGAAAATACATTTAATAGATCAACAAAATTTAATGTAATTAGGTTGAATGATTATATTAATTCATTTTTAAAGTTTAAAAACAAAAAATATCAAAGTTTCTAATTTTGTTACAAAATTCAAAGACTAAAAACATATTTAACGAGATGAAGAATTAGTGTTATTAAAACAAGTTAAAATTTGTAAGTTAACCTAACTCATTACAGATTCGGATCAGATTAGATTAAAAAAAATTAAAATTTTAATACAAATTAATTTTAAATTTGATTCACTAAAAATTCGACTTATCTAGATTGAATCTATAATAAGTCAGATTGATTTATCAACTCACATAATTTTTTAATAATGAAATAAAACAAAAACATTGCAATCAAGAAAATATACATGCAAAAATCAAGTTTAAGACTAGAGCAGTAGCATAAAAAATGTTAGATAAGTAAATAGTTCTATTTCAGTAGTTGAAACGGAAACATTATTCTTCATTCATGGAAAACTAGATTTGTGAGCGATTTCACTCTTAGTGCACTTGCTGGGTGTGTAGCTGCATGGACTGGTTTGTGATTTTAGCATTCTTAATTGGTGCTAATTTATAATAATTTAGTGAATTGTTTTAATATATGAAATTTTTGGCTTTGAGACATTGTATGTTTAACGTGTTAAAAGTAATTGGATTGGTGACTAATAGTGATTGTAACTTGTAAGGATAACGAAGTTAAGAAATAAATAAAATTAAGAAAAACGTTGTTCTATTACCTGAACATCCTGGTGGAGGGAGATATGGTCATTCTCTTACTTCTTATTATATAGCTGCATAATCAGGAAGATTCCTATATATTTTGATTATTCTACCACAGTCTCATCAGATTATCAGGGTTAGTATGATAATGAGCATTATATCTTTATTGCATCAACTTGGAATCTCAATAAAGCAAAAGTATTTCAAATCGACTTTTCAGACAGGAAAGAAACTACTGTTCTATCTTTATTTCTACAGTTTTACTAGGCCTTCTTCTTCATGGGGACGGATCATTGTTTACACTTGTACCTTACTTTTTGTTACTTTTTTTTTTTAAATTGAAAAAAAAATTTATAATTAAGGGAATTGGCGAATCAATTTATTTAACTAAAAATCCGTTAACTAAAAATCCGTAATAGGTTAAATTGAATTTAAATTTTTTGAGCTTCTTAACAAGTAAGTCAAACTAAATAATTAATTCGTGATAAACGAAAATGAATTAGATCGAGTAACTTATTTTAACCGTACTAAAAAAATGACACGAGTTAATTACATTAGTAAAAAATTTAAAGGTATTGAAATAAATGAGATCTTAAATTCAGATTAATAAAACTTTTACTGATAAAAAAATATATTAATTTTATATACATTTAACGAAACAAAATTAATAAAGTTAAAATTATTTTTAAAATATTTTAAAAATACTTAAGTTTGAAAATATTTAAAATATCTCTATATTTTCTTTTTATAAATTATAATGAAATCTCATTAAACAAAACAAAAAAATATTAGACTAATAATAATTGAAATTTAAATATAACTATTTTTCTATTTCTATTAAATATATGATTCATAATATAAATAATATTAATAATTATAACATTAAATTATTATATTATAGTAAGTGAAATATATTTATATAATTATAATAATAAAATTGGGTTAAATATGATTTTAGTCCCTAAACTATCAAGCGAATTTGTTTTTAATCCCTCTTTTAAAGTAAGGTACATTTTAGTCCTTTTTTTTAAGAAACCTTAATTTTTTGATCTTCCTACACTAACAGCATTAAAAAAAGCTGATGTGGCTAACAATGTATGTCACGTTATTTTTCTTTTTCTAACAGAGTGAATCTTTCCCGACTTCTCTTCCTCTTCCTCCGTCTCCGGCTTCTCTCCCTCTCCCAGACCCTACAGGAGACTCTGCTTTTGCATCTTCCACAGAAGGTGACTCCACCACTGAGAAGAAACTAAATGAATCCCACAAGAGAAGACGAACAACGAGACCCATATTGAAGCCACAGTCAAAGGTCGTGAATTCCAACACAAGGCCAACCTACCCTTCTCGAATTGGACCCAATACCCTCCACCAAAGAGGCTCACCAAGAACTTAGCCTGTGAAATATTACAAGTACTCATAGGAACACATTTAAACCCTTTTAATGAATAAAACCCTTCTTCCCAAACCTCTCTCATTTCTCTCACAAGGAAACTGCCTCACACTATCCAATATTCTGAGCCCCAAAATCTCTTTCTCTATCAGCCTCGACGCCATCTTGTGACTACCCCACACACTACTACCAAGTGAATCACAAACTGCACTGTAGTGATGCAAAGCCTCACAGAAGAACTCCACAAAGGACATAGATTTCAGCCTTGAAAAATTAAACAGTTCTTCTTCCACCGAAACCACAAGCCTCGACCACAGTTTCGTCACACCATCCAAAAACGTTTTCACCAGTGAGAAGCTCCTATTAGGCATCCATTGGTCTATCATACAGTTCACTATCACTGTTTCACCAACTTCAATTCCTTCAATATCTTCTTCTCTTTCCATCATCATTTGATCAAACGTAAATGGAAAGTTTATAGAAGCTGCAAACTCTTTCAGCCTTCTTCCTGTTTATTCAGCAGAAGCAGCACCTCTCTGGTCCACTATGATCGCTGATACTCTAAGGGAAGTAGTACTGTTTTTCCTCATTGCAAGATCAACCATCAAGGGTGGCTACTGGATTCCCTCCATGATGTCAAAATCAATGATGTGGACATTCTCAACACCTTCTGTGGCTTCTAAGATTGCTTGGTGTTTCGGTAGGATTTAGAATCCTAATCCAAAACATTCAGAGTTATCTGCTCCGATGTCCAATTGTGTTGTCTTCTCTCTTCTCCTTGTCCAAGCCGCGGGGGAGGGTGCCTGCAAAAGACACTCCGACGCTCAAGTCAGTGACTTCGCGTAATAATCTTGTAATCAAGATTTAGTTATCAGAGCTCTAAATTTCAGTTCAAGTTCAAGTTACCTGTCTTCTTTACCAGAAATATATTTTAAATTCTAATGAGCTTACCGTTAGATCTGACTCATTAACTACCAATGAATGAAAATATTAATTGTAAATAAATGACAATTATTTTCATTAACTCTATGACAATTATTACTATTGATTACCTTAACGGCTCTTTTTACCGATCGGTTCACTGACCTGAGAGGTATCATCGGTCGGGCTGACTCTTCTGCACTTTTACCGTTCGGTCGGCTATGAGCCCATAGTAACATAAGTCTCCCAAGCCCTAGCAAAAATTTTGATGTTGCGTTGGGTTTATAAAGTTATATCGATCGATGGAGGATTTTTACCTGAGTTTCAATTCGTACTAGTATGCGTTCTTTATCGTCCGAGCGGGAGTTCCTTTGAAGTGTTCCCAGACCAAGGCGAGAGTTCGTGAAAGATCTTGTTTTGCCGCTTGATTTAGGTCTTAGGAGTTCACTAGGAGCGTGCCCTAAGACCAAGGTGAGAGTTCACAAAAGAAATCTGCCTCACCCGCTCGGTTTAGGTCTTAGGAGCTCTCTAGAAGCGTGCCCTAAGACCAAGGTGAGAGTTCACAAAAGAAATCTGCCTCACCCGCTCGGTTTAGGTCTTAGGAGCTCTCTAGAAGCGTGCCCTAAGACCAAGGTGAGAGTTCACAAAAGAAATTTGCCTCACCCGCTCGATTTAGGTCTTAGGAGCTCTCTAGAAGCGTGTCCTAAGACCAAGGTGAGAGTTCACAAAAGAAATCTGCCTCACCCGCTCGGTTTAGGTCTTAGGAGTTCTCTAGAAGCGTGCCCTAAGACCAAGGTGAGAGTTCACAACAGAAATATGCCTCACCCAGTTGAAAAATGCTCCCTGTCGATCGGTTGCTCAAAGTTGGCCAAGTAGTTTGTATACAAGGTCCTATTATCTACACCGAAGAAAAACAACACTAGAATTTCGAACGGTGAGAAAATTATATGCATCTTCAAACCTGGCGATAATTATAGTCGTTGTGGAAACTTCACCAAAGGCTCATTAGATACATAATCACTTACGCAACGCTGCCTCAGTAACAGCATAACTCCACGGGGAATGATTATATGCTCCAACCTTTGCCTGAAATCCAAGGACAGTGGAAGAGATAACATGATGCCAAGTCCTCGAGTTCCGTGCTCTAGGTTTTATCAGTTCCAGATTCCACTAATCAGCATAACAAGAGACAAGTGACAATAAAAAATCTGATTTTATGTCCAAAGTAATAAAATTAAGCTAGTTAAAGTTATAAGGCGAAACGGCCAGACAAGAAAATCGTTCTGCTGTCGATTGGATGAACAGAATGGGGAAACCCATATTAAGATGTGTCAGAGACATCAATGTCTAACACTTTGTGGCCTGCAAAAGAGCTAAAGTCATTAATCGTGATTACTGTGACCCCTGTAGTTTCGATGAACGCCTCGTAGGCATCTTCTTTGATGCTAGCATTTGTGTCCGTAGGCCAGCTGGGCAATCTGTAACATGTAAAGGAGCAAGATTAATCACCCTAGAAACCCGTTCGACAATTCTTCCAATAAACTCGTACTGGTACACATCCCAGGATATGTGCCTCGACGCGCTTAGCGAGCTAAACTCCATCGCCGCTCGCGGCTCTCTTTAGGAGACATAGGCCACCACGGGGAATTCCAAGGAGTTCAGAAGCAACATCTTGGCTATCGTGACGAAGATCACTCCGCTACCGTCGTAGTTCGAGAAACCGAACCACCACCGGCGACTGCTATGACTTTCGTAGAGGCTGGGCGCAACGGAGTGATGGCCGCTGGGGGAGAATACCGAATCGGCGTCTGATGCTGTGGTGGCGAAGGACAGCGCAAAAGTTGGACCGGACGACGCAGCAGATGGCACGGTCGGTGCCGTAGTCGTCGCGTCCGCAAGCGTTACCTGCATAATTTCCAGTCACTAAGACAGTGGCACCTTGAACGTGCCCTCTATATCCTGCTTGCCAACCTCATTTGGTCTCTAACAGCAACAGAGAATGAAGAATAAGAACCGTATTGAATTCCTCTACTTCTAATCAACTCTTGAATTCGCCTGCATTCCTTCTTGGCTCTCTTTCTGGACATGCACAGTCGCATAATCCAAGCCACTCCAAGAATTAATCAATTACCAGAAATTAATAAAACAAACAGAACAATTGATCCCCCTCCTTCCGTTCAGCGAATCGTCGTCTGCCACCAAGGGAAAGGAAGTGCAATCTGACCCAATCCTCTGCGCCATGATAAAAGCCTGGATAGCATAACTCAGCCGCAACCTCAGCTGTCAATTAAATACCCGAACGTACCAACGGAGTACGACCTCCCGCGTGCTTCCCCCCTGGCCGCCGCTCCACGGCAGCCGCCACTGCTGACCGTTCCCCACTGGGCGCCAAAATGTTTCGGCAGGATTTAGAATCCTAATCCAAAACATTCAGAGTTATATGCTCCGATGTCTAGTTGTGTTGTCTTCTCTCTTCTCCTTGTCCAAGCCGCGGGGGAGGGTGCCTGCAAAAGACACTCCGACGCTCAAGTTAGTGACTTCGCGTAATAATCTTGTAATCAAGATTTAGTTATCAGAGCTCTAAATTTCAGTTCAAGTTCAAGTTACCTGTCTTCTTTACCAGAAATATATTTATAAATTCTAATGAGCTTACCGTTAGATCTGACTCATTAACCACCAATGAATGACAATATTAATTGTCAATAAATGACAATTATTTTCATTAACTCTACGACAGTTATTACTATTGATTACCTTAACGGCTCTTTTTACAGATCGGTTCACTGACCTGAGAGGTATCATCGGTCGGGCTGACTCTTCTGCACTTTTACCGTTCGGTCGGCTATGAGCCCATAGTAACACTTGGTTTGTCGTGAAATGAGCAAATTTCACATATGGAGATAGTTCTTGGAGAACCTGAAACAAACAGAAAGCATCTGTGTGTGTAGAAATAGCACCACGCTGCAACATCTGAGCAAACAATGCAGCTGCGATGTGTGTGGTGGTGGCCAAGGAGGGGAGGTGTGCGAATGTCGACAAGGGGTTTGCTGGAAGATGGAGGGAGGGAGAGAAGTTAAGGGTGAAGATGAAAAAGGAGACGTTGACTTAGTATAAAAAGAAAAGTAACATGGCATACACCATTAGTCACATCAGCTTTTTTTAACACTATTAGTTTTGAAGGATAAAAAATTAAGGTTTCTTCAAGGAAAATGACTAAAATGTACTTTACTTTGAAAGAGGAACTAAAAATAAATTCACTTGATAGTTTAGGGACTAAAATCATATTTAATCCTAATAAAATTTCACTTATAATAATAAATTAAAAAATAAAAATAAAACTTTATTATATTTTTAAATTATTATGTAATTTTGGTTTTAGTCTTTTTTCGAAATTTATTCTATTTAAATTTTTATCATTTTAAAATTAATGAAATTAGTCCTAAATAATTTTTTCTGAGTTCATTTTAATAAGAGAGTGGTATATAAGTTTAAATATGCTGCTCAATTAGTTCATATTTGACTCACAAAAAAGTTGTGCAAAAGGATACTAAAAGATGTTGAGAAATTTAAGTGAAATAGTGGAAAAGATACACAATTATTATTTCTTGACTTAGTTTCTAATATTTTTAGTGAAAAAAAAAACGTATTTAACTTTGTTTAATATACTTCAATTTCAATATAAACAAAAGATTAAAAGATGCTATGACAATTTTGAAATTATTAATCAACTATAAATAGCGATAGTAAAATAACTAAAACTTATTTTCTTACCGATCGAGTATAAGTTTTGGTTTACTAAAAGAACTGAAGTTTATACTTAAATAGAAAGAGAATAAGTTTTAATTATTTTACAATAATTGTTATCTATACTTAGTCAATAATTTTAAAAATGTTATTACTATTCTGTAAATGATTTACTTGAGTGTTAGAGCATATGTTTCAATTTTACATATAATCAAAGCTTATACCTTAGCTTAATTAGGGTTAATTTCTGAAAATTTACATACTCATTAAAGATCCTGTTACATAAAGTTGCTACAAAACTCACTTTCTCTTCTCCTTCACCACTACGAACTCGTGTTTTGCTCCATTTATAAGCCACTTCCACTGCTGAACCTGTGACGTGCCATTTTCGTTGCGATTGCAGTCTTCTCAATTCTCCTTCTATTTCCATCTTGTTCCATTTTTACTGTTGACTCACTCATGAGGTTCATTCTCTCTTTTCTCACCTTTTTTTTTTCTTATTTCATTAAGGTTCATTTTGCTCTTTCTAACGCACACATTTTGTGTCACTATTTGTGTTTAGGTTTTGTATTCAGTTGGCATTGTAGGGCGTATATCCTTGCTTTGAAAAAACTTTTTGCATTGTTGTAGTCCTTCCCTCATTATTACGATACCTAGTTTATGGGCTCCTAAGTTCTTAAAATGTTATATTTTTTTATATGTTGTTAATATTTTTTTTTATGTTTCATATGCTTAAATATTTTGCCAACTACACATTAAAAATGTACAATAGTACGATATAGTATACTTTGTAATAATTATATGTAACATATATTTTGTAGGTTGTTTAAAGTATTTTGATTCAAAATTGTTATCTACATATTGTTGCATTTGGTTATTTTTCGTTGGTTTGTTTATGTCCAAGTTCATAATATAGACGAAAAGAAAACAAAAACATATTTAAAAAAAAAATCTAAAATAGGTTTCGATTATATAAAAATTGAAATATATAATAGATTTCAGTTGTCTAAAAAATCGAAATATATAGTGGAATAGGATTTAGTTATTTTTTAAACTAAATTTATTTTTCTCTTCAGATATAAATTTGAATTATTTTTAAAATGATAGAGAATAGGCTTCCGTTGAGTCCTAAAATCGAAGCCTACAATATTTTTTATCTGATTCGGATATATTTTAATTGGAGAATTAAAGTATAGGGTGAAAATCTTTCGTTGCACTAATGTGAAATTAAAACATCTAACACTATAAATTAAAATAATTAATGTTTTATCATATGATGTTATATAAAAATTATAAGTTAATTATAACTTAAGTAATAAAAACTTCAAATTGTTGAAAATAAATAAAAATAAAAGTTGATCAATACTCATTATATCAACTCATTGAAATAAAATTACCTGTCCAGATAGAAAAATATTATACAACTTTTTAAAAAAAATAGAACACAATTTCTTTTATTAAAATTTAATTATTTAAAAAGCTAAAATATATTTAGATTTAAATATACTTTTAAAATCCTAAAATATTAAAAAATATTTATTATATAAGTTGATTTGAAAAACATTTTTAACTTAAAAATCTATTTTTTATTTTATTTTTAACGTTACTTTATAAACTCTTGTTGGTCCTTCAATAAATGTTCATAAAAATGTTTTTAATGCGATATAACGTAATTATATACGCACTTGGTGTTTGAATGTGCCCTTCTTTTTTGTCTTTTGTATAAAGAAAGAAACAAATATAATTGAAACAAGAAAGAAAGAAGTTGAAGATAAAAGGTTATTAATATTAATTTATAAAGTATTATGCATCATAGCCTAGAAGGGTTTGTTAACGTTGTATTGTACATCCATTTTTGTAGATCCGCAGTTGCAAAGGCAATATCCGTCGAGGCACAGCGAAGGGCAATGTGGGCGGTAACTACAAGCTTTCACACAATCTTTGTTCACTTTGCATTGATCGCCTTTAGAAAAAGCTTGTTGCATAAAACCTGAAAATAAAATTATAATAAAAATAAAGAATACGCAAGAAAAATATATATTCGTTCCTGCAATTTGAAAAATAAGGTATGCATTCAAACAAGTGGCACGGAAGAAGGTGGGGAAATACCAGAAGCAACCAGAATTAGGAACACAAAGAGTGCCACTTGATGAACTGAAACTTTCGCCATTGTTTCTTGAGGATTTTGATGCAAATAAAAATATTTTTTATCTTGAATTGGTATACAAATGCTATGAGATGCAACATATTTATACTGATGTTATTGGAAGATGGTTGGGTAGTTGTGTATCTGAATTGATTGAATAAATATAAGTTTAATGTTTTCAGACCGTTCTGGTCTTAAATTCAGGGTCATTATTAATTATTTGGGTGGAAATATTTATTATTATTTCGTCATAGTTAGACTGTCTTTAATCGTATAATTATTAGATGGTGTATAGCTTATTTATTTTGAACATTCTTTTATATATTCCGTTTTAATAAAGTCTTATAAAAATTCATATTTTAGTGATTTTTATTTACTTATTAATAATTTAGTTTCATTAAATAAAAACAATTTAAGACATCAAAATTTAATTTTTATTCCAGATTAACATAAAATTTTCAACTTATGATGATGAGATATCATCTATCAAAAAGATTTTGTCTAATAAAATATTAATTAACTTTTAAGTATAAAAAATTATAAATCTTATGTTTACATACACTTTAAATATATATAAATAGTACAATTATATTTTTAAGAACAAACTGATAAAATTTACTTTTTGAAAAAGGTTATTAATATATCATTTCACAATTAAAACACATTAATAAATATTATATTTCAGTATTTTGATGTTAGGTTTGACTAAGTTTATATTTTTATCATCAATAAATAAGTATACATCCATATTGACATAATTAGTATATATATACAGGTCAGATACATAAAAAGTAGTGGAAAAAGTCATAAATGAAAAGAGAAAAACCTTAAAAATTCAAGTTTCTCCAATCAAGACAATAAGGTCAAATCCTAAGGAGGAGACTCAAACCCAATGATGATGATCAGAGTCGGAGAAGATGATGCACGTGTCACCCCATGAGACTCGAGGAGACCACGTATGTGAACTTCAATCAGTGTGTGGGAGCATGTTTAGACTTCGATGGTGGTGATCATGACGACATTGAGATCGCTTGGTTGAGACAAGCAGAATCATGTGGTCACCAATCAGAACTAAAGCTTTAGTAACGATGACAGCGACAAACGGAGGCGACTCTGATGACAACAATAGTTATAGTGGACAAAAGCGACAAAAGTTTTTGAAAGAACCTTAGGCTCTATATATATCATATTAAATATAGTAAAAAATTATTGTACTGTATGACCACCTGGTCAGGCGAGAAGAGGGCGGTCGATCATCCAGCGAGGAAATGATCCCGGTCCGAAAAAATCATTAATTGATAATTAATCTGAGCAATAACTATTATTAATGGACACAATGAGAATAATAATCATTAATTAGAAATTAATAGTAATAATGAAAGTCATTTATTAGTAATTAATGGGTCAAACCTAATTGTAAGCCTATTATAATATGTTTGATAGGGGAGGCTTTGAGTACACCCCTACTTGAAACAATTGTGTATATGATTAATATCTCTTGTAGAAAATAAACATAAGATACTTTATTTATAATGAAGGAAATATAAGCTAAACCCAAAATACAAACTAAAGAATAATAATAAAGTAACAAAATATATGTAATTGAAGATAAAAGATAAATATAAGATATATAATAATCTAAGATATCTAATAATATAAAATATCGAAAATAGGACCAATAATCTAAGTCATAAGATAAGAAATCTTCTTTCATTGTTGTTTTTTTTTAAATAATTGTACTTATACTCTATGTTAATTATTGTGTTATCTATTTTGGACCGTCAAACTTGTAATGCATCATTTTAGTGGTTTTATTCAATTAAAATGAAATTTAACATTTTGTGTATAAGAGCATTTCTTCCTTAAGATGACTTAAGGGTTGTGGGTTATCATGTACTGTGTGGTTAAGTGCTTTAGTTTAGATAAAAAATGTGGTTACTAAAAATTGAAATTATTAAGAAAGAAATGATGTTAAATGGAGTAATGAATGTGTATACTCATGACTACGTCAAAGATGTTTTCCCTTCATAATTATTAAAGTTTGGGAAAAAAAGAAATAAACAACCCATAGTTGGTAGAAATTAGGTGTTGCAATGGGAAAATGGTGAGATAATGTATGTTGAAGAGTTGGGTAATCAAAATAGATGATGTAGTTGAGTTTTTGTCTCAATATTGTTCTAATCAGGTTTTCATCTTTGTGGTCTATGTTTTAGAGGAATGCAGATTCAAGGTTAATTTGATCTGCTTACCTTTACATGAGTTAGAGAAGGTCTTTGAGGTAATATCTTGCCTTGACGAGAGGAAGTTGTGTGTTGCTTATAGGTGGTCAAGGAAATGCTGAGTTATGTTTCTGGAGGCAAGGAGAGAAATTGGAATCTAGAGGTTTGGCTTAAGGACAATGGATGTTTCAAGAGTTGGTTCTCAAAATCGGACACCACAAGCTTTGCAAGACAAGTTGAGTTCAAAGATGTGTTTAAGAAAGGATATCGGTATACACCTACTTAGCAATGTTTGCATAATCAACTTGGTTTTACATCCAGGTAATACCTAATATTAGAAGGTGGAAGTTATGGAAGGTTTAGATGAAATAAGGTTTAGGGTTTAATGATACACTAATTATCCTATCTACTGCATGCTCCTCCAAATTGGCAAGTTCTTGCTTCAATAGTTCTAAACCACAAGACTCTAAACACGTTGTAACATGTTTCAACATTTCTCTTATCAGGGAGTATAAATCTACAAAAGTAACACCAAGTTATGACAACTTTATGGAATCAACAAATCCATAATTATTAGCAAGTTTCATTTTGATTAAGCACATTCATTAACTATAATGAACTAATAATTGATTATAGAACAACAAGTGGGAAAGAGGACAATTTCAAGCGCCTTATATCTAAGAACTTCATATGATAATATACAAATATACTTTTTCAGTTACAAACTATATCTTAAAAGCTTTCATTTTAGATTATATTTTTGAAATTTTGTTACCTTTTGTGTTAGCGCAATGTCTATAATCTATAGATTTGAAAAAAAACAAATTCTACAGTTTTCTTTTTACTTAAAGTGATTAAAGTTTAGAAAAATTAAATTAAAAAACGTGTAAAAATTAACTTTACTTAAACTATTTCTTACTTTTAAATATATTTTTTCTTTGATAAGTGTTTAAAAGAAGTTTATCAACACAAAACGTAACAAAAACTCTTGATTTCCATATCAAATCTTTATTTTTATTGTAAGAACTAATATATGGCAATGAGATTAAGCCATCATAATGATAACGGAGAATTTTAATCAAACTTCTGATCAATTTATGTAACGGCGATAATATTAAAATGGGAATTGGACATCATCAAATTCAAACAAAACAACTCCAAATTAATAATGAAAAGGAATCTCATCAAAATCAATCAAAGCATTTTCCATATCAAATACTTAATAATGAGAAACATCGCAGACAAATGATGTAAAAAATAGAGAGGACTTTATACTCGGACTAAAATAATATTCTATTCGTTTAAGAGGAAGAATTTTGTATTTGTAAAAGTTATATTATACTTTGGTTTAATAGGTTCGGAGGTCCTATATTTGCGGGTTCGTTTCAGTTGGGTCCTCCAATTTTTAAAGTGATCAATTGGGTCCCTAATTTAGTAAATGTGATTCAATAATAGGATCTCCGTTAAATGTAGTTAATGTACGTTAACTTTGTTATGAAGTGGAAGCTGAGGCATCCTTCGTGGATTTTTATCATTTTTAGAAATTATTAACCAATGTTTCTCATTAATGTTCTGAAACTGGGAATTTGGGATCAATGACGTATTTGAACCAGAGTAAAGACCATGAAGTTAACATCGCCGTCGCCACCGGAAAGCTTGTCCAGATCTGGCGCTCTCCGGCCTTCCGCCGCGAGTACTTCCCCTTCGAGCTCGTATGCACCTTCGCCGAGTTCGACGCGAAAGTAACCACCCTCGATTGGAGCCCGGACTCCAGGTACCTCATCGTCGGGTCCAAGGATTTAACCGCGAGAATCTTGTGCTTGAAGAAATTGAATAATGGTGGAAAGAAAAAACCCTTTTTGCTCCTAGGGCACAGGGATTCGGTTGTAGGTTCGTTCTTCGGTGTCAATTCGAAAACTAGTAGAGTTTGTAAGGCTTATACGATTACTAGGGATTGTTACTTATTTAGCTGGGGTTTTACTTCTGATAGTGGTGGTGAGGCTGAGGGTTCGGAGCCGCCCTCGCCAGGGACGCTGGAGAGGGACGCGGAAAGGAATTTGGAGGTTGTTGAGAATGATGGTGTGAAGAAGAGGAAGAAAATTGATGTTGAGGATGGTGATGAGGGTTACCTGAGTAAGGGAAAGTGGGAGTTATTGAGGAAGGATGGGTTTATGCAGGGATGGGCAAAAGTGACAGCATGTGATTATCATAGGGGGCTAGATATGGTGGTTGTTGGATTTTCTAATGGTGTGTTTGGGTTGTATCAGATGCCAGATTTTGTGTGCATTCATTTGCTATCTATTTCAAGGGAGAAAATTACCACCGCTGTGTTTAACGAGCTTGGGAACTGGCTGACATTTGGCTGCGCCAAATTGGGGCAACTGCTGGTGTGGAAGTGGCGTTCTGTGTGAATGGAAGGGAAAATAAAACCCTGTGCTTCAAAATGATAAAAATCCACGAAGGATGCCACTTGGATGCCTCAGCTTCCACTTCATAACAAAGTTAACGTACGTTAACTACATTTAACGGAGATCCTATTATTGAATCACATTTACCAAATTAGGGACCCAATTGATCACTTTAAAAATTGGAGGACCCAACTGAAATGAACCCATAAATATAGGGACCTCCAAACCTATTAAACCTTATACTTTTTATATAATTAAAACTTTACTATCATCTCCAAGAACTTTGATTCTTGACACCTATAGAAGATAGATTCTTAATCTCCATAAGAATAATTTGAAGAACACTTGACTAAAATATTCATAAAACAGAATATGTTTTGAGTTTTGTTTTCAAAAACTACATATATTAAACATGGAAAGCTAATATTGGAATTTATACTAAACAAAATTTCTATTCCAAATGCCTCCTAATAGAAATTTTAAGGTTTAAGTAATTATTTCAAGAATATAATTAATGTCCGTAACTGTTTAACTAAAATAATAAAAGATTAAAAATAAAAATAAATTAATTTAATAGTTTAAAATTGTGAGTACATAAAACTAATAAATTATAAATTAATTTTACATAAATAATTTATTAACTAATTTTTATATATTTAAATAAAATTTTAAACTAGTTCATGCTTTTTTTACAATCATAAAAAATATTATTTTAAAGGAAGTAGTTAATTTTGTGAAAAATTCAAAATAGTTTATAATTTTGATAAAGTTTTAAATCTTTTTATTATTTTGATCAACTTAAAGATACATAGAAACCTAATCAATAATTATTATGTTCTAAGAAGAAGTTTACATAAGAGAAAACCTCATAAACAGACCAAATTATTTGCTTGGAGATGAATCTTTGGGTTAATGTGAAAAGACATTTTCTTTAATAAAATATATATTTATCATTAAATAAATGGTTAGAGGTTGCTAACTTGATCGAAAATAATAAGCAGTCGTTATCGGTGAACAATTCTCCATTGAAAACATATGCAATCAATTTCCTTATTTTTCTCCTTTTGCATTTTTTGGTAATCTAACTTTTAAAATGGAGTAGTTGAATTTCAACGGCTACCAGAACAAAAGAAACATTTATCAAAGAACGGCCATTCCACTCCGTGTTAGACGTAACCAACGGTCAAGATCTTCTTAAATCTAATCTCAGCAATTGCATCCGCCGCCACGGCACACGTTAGTAAGGTATATCTTACTCTGCGCCCCGTTGGCGCGATAAGCTGGCATTGAAGCAAACGCGTGACGTGCTACGCGTATAATCCACCGCGTGTTCGGAAAGCCTGAATTCAAAGATTTCCACGTGGGACTGCGCTGACAAAAGTGAATCATTGTCATCGATCACAAGTGGCTCGGTCGGACTAGTAAAATTTTCAAAAGCAAAGTGAAAAGAGTTTTATCAAGTTTTCGTCCCGTTGAATCTTCCATCTCCAAACTTCAAAATCAATTCTTTCTTGATCTGAACTTTCTGGGTCGCTTTTCTTTACGCCATGGAATCCAAAAACCCTGCGAGGTTTACGCTGGGGAAGCAGTCATCGCTTGCCCCAGAACGCCATAACGAAGGAGCGGAGCCTCAAAACGAAGAAGGAGACGCTGTTGATCAGGGTGTGAGGTTGATGTACTCGGCGTTCGAAGGGGATGTGGATGGTATTCGCGAGGTGTTGGAGTCTGGTGTGAGTGTGAATTACAAGGATATTGATTATCGCACTGCTCTTCATGTCGCATCATGTGAGGGCTTCACTGATGTCGCTGATTTGTTACTCCAAAAAGGTGCTGAAGTTGATGCTAAAGATCGATGGGGGAGCACGGTAACTTTACTTCATTTCTTTTTAATTCTTGATTTTGTTTAGTGCCACAAGTGATTGTGTTTTGATGTTTGACACGGTTTGTTGGTATTGCTATTTCCGGTTTTTAGTCGGACAAAGACGATATCATTACCATAAATTTCATACAGAAAATGTCTAAGGTTTGGCTTAAGCGTTCAGGGTTGTTGTATCTGGATTCAGGGTTGTTGTATCTGGATTCAGGGTTGTTTGATTAGTCAAATGAGGTCTCGTCTAGGGTGGATTCGTTCTGTGTAATGTAATGCCTAAAATAAAGGATTGCGTGTAGTGTATTGTAGAATAAGTTAGAGTCACTTTTCGTGAACATGATTGTTGTTGCAATTTGCCAGGGCGCTTGATTAATTGTTTAGGCGTGCATTTCTTCGAGCAAGTTTAAGTTAGTCTCTTATCAAAAGGAGGAGATTGATGCCTTGATCTTAGATTCTATTAGGTATTGAGTGTAAGCTTAACTTATCCTCTCAAAATCAAATCATGTAAATATTCTCTTATATATAGTAAATTGACCTTATTTCTATTTAACTGCAGATCTCCAAGATGTGGTGATCCAATAATGACTCAATAGGATAGACTCTAATATATGAGTTTAAGTCTAACTGATAAAACCAACTTGAGTACTGCTCCACTTATATACTGCAATGTGAGATCTTCAAAATATTCCGTTACCACCACAATCTATTTTGAAGGTTATTAGAATCTTCCTTGTTGCGCTTCAAGATTTAATTCTATTCAAAACAATTTGACTGCATTTTGACTCGTTTCATATGATGAACCACAAATTACTTGGAATCTCACATTACGCGAATGAATTAGTAAAACTTTTTCATCATGGGTATGAATAACAGGGTTCGACCACTTTGTTAATTGAAAAGAATTGAAGAAATATTTTTGATCTTATCCAATTTGATTATTTATCTATTTTATTTATAAATCTGTTAGTCAATGCATGCACTCTACTTGACTATTTCAACATTTAGTTTCCATCCTTACAAAGTAAAGGTATCACAAACTGTGATATTCTAATAATTTTGTTAATGATACTCGTGGTTAAGTTGTTTTATCTATTTCTAGTTTAAAATTATTAGACTGCACAGTATAAATAATCTATATGATGCATTTGGAGTTATTTTTTGTTGGCTTTGAAACTTACGATGCAAAGCAAATTATGATTTACAATTCAACAGATTAGCTTGGTGATGATTAAATGTCAATTTGATAACCTTGTGTCTAAACTCAAAGTGGAACAGATGGTGTGCACTAGCATGCATCTGTTAGGCAGTGTTTTTATCTGATATTTGACAGAAGATACTTCTGATGCACGTTGACTTATCACTTGCCTGTGTGAAAAGTTAGTATGATAGAAGTAAACATCAAGAGGATATAAGTAATTATATACTTTGAAAATAGGACTGATCTTGTCTTGCAGATTGTATTAGGTTTCTAATTACGTTCTGCTTGAAGTGTTGTTCTATTAATCGTGATTGTGCTTATCCTTAATTTAGCTCCGGATGAAGTGATGTAAAGATTCAACTGTATTGTGTTTCTTCTAACCTTCTTTTTATAATCTTTTCTTATGCTCCTTCTTTTCCTCTTTATTAAAGAATACAAAAAAGATTCTCATTATTTGATTAAAGTAAGAATCCGGAGCTCGTATATGTATAGAGTTTACCCAAAGGATAAAAGAAAAAAGATACAATTGTATCATAAAGGATAGAAAAGGGATTGTATCATAAAAAGATAACAAAAAGAATACTATCCCACCTAGAATAACTAATTAATTATCTCTGATACTCTTCTCTGTACTCTGTAATTACTGTTCCTGGGTCTTCTGTATTAGATATGTAATCACGGGACTGATTATTAGT
This sequence comes from Vigna angularis, assembly GCF_016808095.1. Lineage (NCBI taxonomy): Eukaryota > Viridiplantae > Streptophyta > Magnoliopsida > Fabales > Fabaceae > Vigna > Vigna angularis. The sequence continues at coordinate 33,757,834 of NC_068975.1, read as the reverse complement.
TTTGCATCTCTTAACCAGCCACTTGCTGATGCTATTTGTTATAAAAGAAATGACGTGATCAAACTATTGGAGAAGCATGGAGCAAAGCCACTGGTATGTGTTTATTTAGGATTGTAAATTATCAAGTTGTTGTATTTATTTGTTTTTACATATCAGTTTTCGCTTTTATATTCTGCTTTTGGTTGTGATGTGAATACATGTTGTGATTATACTGTTTCAGATGGCCCCTATGCATGTTAATCATGCACGTGAAGTCCCAGAGTATGAAATAAATCCTGAAGAGCTCGATTTTACCAACAGTGTGGAGATAACGAAGGTAAAGGCTTTCTTATGGTGTGTTTGGATGTAGAATTTGAGACAAAATTCAATTTTTAAGTGAATTTGAAGTATCATACATCAAAGTGACCTCTTTTGATATAAAATCCAAAGATTTTTAAGATAATGGGAATTTTATAATGAGGTAGTCTCAAATAAATCCTAAGAAGAAGGAATTTCAAATAGCACAATATGAAATTTGAATATGATGGAAATTATATTACTTAATTAAACCGAAGAGTTTGAAATATCAAACAAAGTATTTTAAAAATGAAGGAATTACAAGTAATTAAAGTCCTGCCCATTTTAAAATTTGATGAAATTGAAATCCCTTATCTAAATGTCACCTTATTCACCTTCATTAGATTTATGACACTATTTGATGATTTTGCAAGTTTTATTAAATGGCTGTAACTATACAGTATTGAAACCAGCCAATTCCTGTTTCTCAAGGAATTTGACTACTACTATTGAATATCCAGACCCAGCTTGCAGATTCTCTTAAATATTGTGTTTCTGTACATAATTACTTACTTGCGTGAATAATCTTCAATGTCATTGCTTCTAAATGATTTTTGTTTCTGTTAATTTTTCCTGAATCTGCAGGGGACTTTCTGTAGTGCATTGTGGCGTGGAACAGAGGTTGCAGTAAAAAAGCTTGGGGAGGAAGTAATTAGTGATGAGGAGAAAGTGTGAGTTGCTCTCACAAACCTTGTGCAAAAATTGTTACCTAATTTCATGATAATTAATTTACTTGATCTTGCTCAGGAAGGCTTTCAGAGATGAACTTGCCTTGTTCCAGAAGATCCGGCATCCAAATGTCATCCAATTTCTGGGTGCTGTGACTCAGAGCAGTCCAATGATGATTGTGACAGAATATCTTCCCAAGGTTTTTTGTCCTACAGCTGCATGGAACATGATTTCTTGGGATATTTGTTGAAGTTAAACAGTAATGTGATAAAATGTTCCTGTCTTGATCTAATTTTTCCATGTCTTGCAGGGAGATCTTCGTGATTTCTTGAAAAGAAAGGGAGCTTTGAAACCATCTACAGCTGTGAGATTTGTACTTGATATTGCTAGGTATTGACGACACTCATGCATTGTTTTTTTTCTGGGTTTTTCTGTTTACAGCATAAGTCTCACAATCAGCTCTCTTTCTGTCTCTCTACCAAGGGGGTGATTTTATTTTGATTGGTGCTTGTGAGTTGTTATTAGTCATGTAAAAGATCAGAAGAGCACATAAACTATATGATATTTTTCATTTTAGAATTTTCCTCAATATTTTATACGTACAGATATAGGTATCCCCTGTTTTTCTTGTTATATATATGTTTGCATGAAAACTGACTTTGGTGAAAATATTTAATTTTAAAGGTTTAATACATCATTTGGTCCCAACTTTTGAGGGTTTGGTTCAAAATGATCCCACCTTTTGAAAAAGTTCAGTAAAGCCCCATATTTTGTTTAAAAATGTTCAATTCGGTCCTTTTCGTGGACGCCGTTAAAAACTTAACGGTGCTAATGCCACGGTGGCCAAATCTGAGTGAGGTGTTATGTTGGATTATTACGTAGCACTGTGAAGTGAAGTAAGTTGGTGGAAATATTTTAAAAAAATAAAATGACTTAATTTGGGTGGTAGGTTTAAGTGTGGGTTAAACCAAAATTACCTTTATCTAAGATTGATTTGGGGATTTCTGGGTAAAACATTGTGCTGCAAGTGGTTCCAGATAATTAGGGTTGGGGATTTGGGGATTTGGGGATTTCTTTTAATTATAATTAATTAGGGTTGGGATTTCCTTTTAATCACTTTTAGTTATCAATTTCTATTAATTTCTGAATTCTAATTGGATGCATTAGGTTTGAACCCTAAATTTAATTCCCAAATGCTTGTTTCACACCTAAAGAACTCTAATAACAACTTTTTTCCCAAATCCTTTTCTTGTTTCGAACAAACCCAACTTGGGAGGGTGTTCTTCGGTCACGCGCGAGAGAAGCTCGCTATGGGGAGGCGCTCTTCTTTTTTGTTTCTGGTTCTGTTGTGGCTTCGTAGGAAGGGGGAGATATCATTCTTTGTCTTCCCTTTCTTCTCTGTTTCTGGTTGGTTTTTCGCAGGAAGGAGAAGCAAGTTTCGGTGGCAGAATCATCGTCAATCAAACAAAATATAATTAAACCCTAATCCCAAATACAACAACATCAACTTATTAGCCTTGATTAGGACCACTTATCTCACGCACGCACGTACGCTGTTCCAATTTCATTTTGAAGGAATCACCAGCCAAAACCACTTGCAGCACAATGTTTTACCCAGAAATGCCTAAATCAGTCTTAGATAAGGGTAATTTTGCTTTAACCCACACTTAAACCTACCACCCAAATTAAGTCATTTTATTTTTTTAAAATATTTTCACCAACTCACTTCACTTCACTTCACAGTGACACGTAATCATCCAACATAACACCTCACTCAGATTTGGCCACAGTGGCATCAGTACCGTTAAGTTTTTAATGGCGTCCACGAAAAGGACCGAATTGAACATTTTTAAACAAAATATGAGACCTTACTGAACTTTTTCAAAAGGTGGGACCATTTTGAACCAAACCCCCAAAAGTTGGGACCAAATGATGTATTAAACCAATTTTTTTTAAATTATGGGATGTACATATAGCATGAATGTTAGAAACGTATGTAAATTTTAGTATATATTATAGTGGATTAGATGAACTTTTGTATTTATCACCCGTTTTAATTCTTAGAGCACTATGTCTTTCATTTTTTGCCACACTTTACATAGTTGCTCTCAAGCCTTTGATAAAATAGGAAGGTCGTGTTTTGAAATTGTGGATAATTTTTTGAACCTTTTATCGCATAGATCAAGGAGACATTCTCACTTGGTTGCATGTGGCTTGATTGTTGTGTCATGATTACTATTGATGCATTTGTCATGATCTTGCCTTTTTGTTGTATCATGTTATGGAGTGAACTTTGGTTCAAAGAAGTTGGATCCAGTTCTGTCTTGACATTCTCATATTCACGTTTAAAGTTCATAGAACAGGAAAATTCCTGTGTTGACATTCAGGTGGTGTGTTCTTGGTTAAGTGTGGGTTGAGCTCAGTTTTGGAAACTAGGAAGTGATTGTTTGGGTGCTACTTATTTTGCCAATGTTCAGTCGGGGGTAAGGTCTGATATTTGGCTGATCATTTGAATGGCACATTATATCTCTTTCAACTCGCTTCTATTCATCCCTCCATATCTTGCCCTAGTGGCTAGCATTTTCAATATAGGAGAAAAGAAGAAGAATTTGTCTTGAGAAACTAGAAAGTAACAAACTGAAGATAAAATTAACTAAAGGTGCATGATTTTTGTCATATAGTAAATAAATAAATGAATATATGGATTACCATTGAAGTCTATGCTTAATTGGGTTATGTAATGGTCTAATCCCTTTGTCCAGTAACATAACTGCATCCATATAGAGATATAAATCGAATAGGATCTAGGTGGCTAAATGGTTTTGGCTCACAAACTGTCAGTCCTTTCTATATGACCCCCAGAGACAGTTATTAATTTGATCAAAAGGTATTCAATCTATTTTTGAAAGATACCTCCGTCCTTCATAAATAATAGTTCACTTAACTTGAGCAGTTTTGTTATATAATTTTCACTGGTTACATGTCATTCATGGAATTTTGTTTTAGGAGTTTATGACTGTATCATTTCTCATGGATTCATTCTTGCTGGAGGAAAGTCTGGCATGTTGAACACAAGTTCTAAAAATACATTTAATGTAAATTATATTTAGATGACACATTTGTTGGGTTCCGATAATGATGTCTCTGCTAACCTTTTTTTTATCTTTTGGTTTATTAAGTGTACTCAATACCATTTTTTATTTGAAATTATGCAGGGGAGTGGGTTATTTGCATGAAAATAAGCCATCACCCATTATTCACCGTGATCTTGAACCTTCGTAAGTTTCTTTTGTTCGGTTATTGTTTTTTCCTTAATTGTATATTCTTTTATGTGAAGTCCGTGTGTGTCTGGTTTAGTGGCTGATACAGTCTACACTTTTTATCGATGTTGCTTATGAGTAAGCCAACAGTAATATATTGCGGGATGATTCTGGGCACCTAAAAGTTGCAGACTTTGGGGTTAGCAAGTTGCTGGCCGTTAAAGAAGACAAGCCTCTAACATGCCAAGAAACTTCCTGTGGGTGCTACTTTTCTTCAGAACTGTCATTAATGCACACTTGAAATATTGAAATATCTGAAATGCTGTATTCTCTTGTTAATGGGGAATTTGAGAATATTTTCACTATTGTGACATTTTCCATGCCCTGTTGATTTTCTGAAACTAGGATTTTTCTTTTATTGCTCATAGGCCGGTATGTGGCTCCGGAAGTTTTCAAACAAGAAGAATATGACACCAAAGTGGATGTATTTTCATTTGCACTAATTCTACAAGAGGTAACTATTTTTTTGTTTCATCTATGCCGATTAGGTCATTAGGCCCAACACCGATTGATTGTGTTGTATCCATATACTGTATGAGTACTTTCTTGACTACCAGTTGACATTTAAACTACATTATTTTTCCTTGAAAACCAACGATGTAGAATTTTGATATCCTTTTTAACTTGGTTATTTACTTCTCTTTCCCTTCAAAACCCAATATCTCCAACAATATGATAGCATTTTTTTTCTGCTGTCGAGTTTCTAATAATGTTTATTGGTTTGATTGAATTATTGTAGCTTTTATGTGAATGTTAAGATCCTAACTAGCTGTAGTCATTATTGATGTTTCTTATGTTTATCTTTTAGATGATTGAAGGCTGCCCTCCTTTTTCTGCAAAGCAAGAAAATGAAGTTCCTAAGGTGTATGCTGCCAAAGAGCGTCCACCTTTTCGAGCTCCATCCAAGCATTACTCCCATGGAATTAGAGAGTAAGTCATCTATGTTCCTTGGGTTATTTTTTCAAAGTCCAGTGATTTCATTTTGCTTAGAAAAGTAAAAGGATGTTAAACTATTTTCCCATTAAATTATTTTCTCATTTTAACAGACGACTTACCATCCTTTAACTAATAAGGCATAAAATATAAATATTTGGATATTGCCATGTTTAACAATGTTTTATGTTTGTAAACCAATTCTTATTATGCCAATGCTCAGAAGTTATTAATCTCTTTCTAAAAGTTGGAATTTATCTGTTAAGCTAAGATCATTGAAGTAAAACTATTTGACTAAAATTATATATATATATATATATATATATATATATATATATATATATATATATATATATTTGTCAATGCTTTCTCTCATTTGATGATGATTCTGCTAATCTCTAATGAATAATGATAATGTTTGTAGATTGATTGAGGAGTGCTGGAATGAAAATCCAGCTATGAGGCCAACATTCAGGCAAATTATAACAAGGCTGGAGTTCATCTACAACACAATCGGTCAAAAAAGACGTTGGAAGGTTATCCTCTCTCTTGCATAACATTCCCCTCTCTCTGCATCAGATATTTGTGCTTCTTCAAAACTCTCTACAATGGACTAAATGCCTAATCTTTCTGTTTGTAAATATTTCATACTTTACTAGTTAAAGTCATTATTTGTCACTTGTCTAATATTATTCACTTCCTCATAGTTAAATGATTTTGCTATTTTAATGAAGACTACCATCCATAATTTATCAGCTAAATTTACTGTTGGTTGTATGCAAATATAAGCAATTGGCAATTTACAATTTTTGTCCAGCGTTGTACTAAAACTTGGCACTATATTTCATTTATTTGAACAGCTTTGAGTGATTACACAACATGTGGAGCAATTGTAACATTCACACTGTTTGTAACATGCAGGTTAGGCCATTGAAATGTTTCCAAAATCTGGAAGCCTTGTTAAAGAGAGATCATTCAAATGGAAGCAGTCGTGGTTCATCTCGCTCTAAATCCAGCAGAATATGAAGAACACTGGTCTTCTCCTGTAACTTCAAACATTGACGTAAAGATGAAGAATAACAAACAAATTTGATTTCTGAGTTGGAGCTTTGCAAATCTTTCTCGTGTGTATTTTTCAAGATTCTTCATGCTTCTCCATTATCTCTTTCCAATTACATTGTGTCTGATATATATATATATATATATATATATATATATATATATATATATATATATATATATATATAGAATTGTAGTAACATAAACACATTCTAGGAACTTGCTCCTTGACATGTACATTATGTATTGTATTATGTACCAATACATTTGTTATGTAATTTTTGGTTCTCACTGCAGAACCAAAAACGCAAAGATGATAAATGATAAATAAATACTACTTTTGTTTTTGTTATATATAAAAAGGTTTAACCATTTCACATGTCTCTATTACCTTTCTAAAATACATAAAATGTTTTTTTTTTTTTGGGAATGAGCTGCTAGAACATGTTTTTGAAACATGCTTTTTAAAACAAAATGTTTAGAACAAGTTTGTCGGCACATATAAACTATTTTCTAGAATAAATTTTTTAAAACAAAATTTTCACCAAATCCAATGTTTCTCTCTCTCTTTCTTCTTTTTCTCATAAAGTACAGTGGAGAACGGAGGTGCAGTCGAAAGTGCAAAAGAGGAGAAAAAGATATAGCGGCGACAATGGCTTTAACGTCGGTAGTGGTATGATGCGAGAAGGTATTTTATTGTGTTATTAGTGTGTGCAAGTAGTAATCTTGGGGTGCGAGAAGTAAAAGACTCGTTTTAAAAATAAGGGTATGGGCCGTGTGTGACGGTCTTTGTTTCTGTTTTGGGTAGGTGGGGAATTGGACTGGGAGACGTTGAAAAAAAAAAAACAAAGGCTTTATTAGATTGAAGGGAGGTAAAGGAATGTTGCTTTCTCCAAATATATATCAATTTAAATATTTTTGTTAAGTAACTAATAACACTCCCAGTTAAAATATCACTGTTTCAAATTGTAAAGAATTCACGAAGAAAATCACTGTTCATGGTAAGTACTTAATAACAAGAAAATAGATTGAATCATACCTGAAACTTTGTCCTCGAACATCAATCAGTGAATTCTCATATAAAATTGAATTTTGATTCATCATCAGCTTAGATCATTATTTGAAATAATTATCAAGAGTGTGCTTATAGATTTGTTAAAGACATACAAACTATAGTTCTCAAATATAAGTTATCAGAAATGCAATATGAGGGTTAATTTTTTTACCAGTGATAACAATTTCACATAAAATATAAATTATCTTGATCTAGTTATTAAATAATAACTTCATATGATGACAATTATTTCCATAAAATTTTGTTAAAATTAAATAAATATAACAAATTCATCATATAATTTATATTTTTCTATATTTTAACAAGTATACGTGTCTTGTTCTGGTTGAAATTTTATATGCTTTGACAATAAAGATTAAATTTTTTTTCTTACATAATTATCCAAGAATATGTCCATTTGTAATCATTTTCGTATCACCTCTCATTTTATTTTATATAAGACGAAAATTTGCTTTAGTTTTTTTAAACTTATTTTTATATTTAGCTTGGTCTCTTAACTTAAAAACAAAATCTAATTTTGCCCTTTAAATTTGTAAAAGTTTTTTTTTCTGTTATGAAGTGCACCTTCGTTAGTGGGTACATACAGAAAAATGTTGATATGATATTAAATATTTGAAGGGTTTGATGAAACCATAGATATAGGGAATTCAAACAAATAAAAAGAAGGCACCTCATGTGGTCCTTACAAAATGAGACGATAAAAAAAATACAAAAAAAGAAAAGAAAGGATGACCAGCACTAAACTCAAAAACGTCAATAATGAACGTGAATTAAAAAATAAATACCTTGTAAAAATAAGAAACATTATTTTAAATGTGTTAGAAAGTTGTAAAAGGTTGTAGCATATTTTGTAACAAGGTGGCTAAGTGTCATGGACTAACTCGAACTAATACTAGTTAAAGTTAGTTCGTGCACCTAATTGTTTTTTCTATCACATGACATGATGACGAGGATGTTCCAACCTCATTTTCATTTCATGTATTTAGATTTTTGCTACCTTTTAGTACTTTGCTTTACTTCTCTTTTTTAAATCTTTGGAAGCTTATTGAACATGCTTTCTTATCTTATAAAAGGCCCTCCATTATATTTTACAAACTTTCAGAGAAACATAAAACAATACATTTTTATTTTATCTTAAAATTTGGATATTCTTAATTTAGATTTTCACTTGTTTAGAATATGTAACTTAGTTCATCCAAAGAGACATATTCAATGTACATTCGTCTTCAATGTGATTCAAACAAATAAAATTTACATGCAAAAGTTTGTATATTACATTATTCATCATAAGCTCCGTTTTCATTAGTTAATAATTAGATTACATAAGCCAACAAAGATTTTGATTCAACCTTAGAAAACTTATATATCTTTTACTTCCTCCAAGGCATTTGAATGGAAAACCCTTAATAGTATGTCACGTTATACAAAACAACCATACAAATACCTCACACTACATCTCATGATAATCACATCTTTTTCATCACGGATATCTGCAAAATACAAATCCTAAAAGACAGTCGCTGCTTTCAACCCTTTTCTACTATGAAAAAAGGTTAACAAATCAATAAAAAATCAAATTAGGATTTTACAAGAAAAAGTTTCAACACTGAAGCACCTTACCATAAAGTGTTTGCAACTCCAACAAAATATGAAATAAGAAATAAGTTCAACTATTATATATATAATCAAACTATATCGTTTTAGAAATGTAAAAAATCAGCTAAGTGAAACATAAGTTAAAGAACCAAAAGTAAAATTTAAACTTTATATCATTCTAATTATAAAACACATTTAATATTCACAAGACAATTCCTTGTTTGTAAGATTCTAATGACATCTTACTCAAGAAAGAAAAAAATTGTTATCATTCTACCTATTATAAGCTGGTACATTAGTGTTGTGATAATGATTTTTTTTTTTCAATTAGAAGTCAAATCTATTCGACATAAAAAAAGATGGTTAGAAATCAAATTCTTATTATTTTTTAATTTCATTAGATACTGTATGATACCTAACATATTTGTATCTATTACCGATTAATAAAATTGGTAATATTTTATACTAGTAATACAATTAAAAATATATTCTTATACTACACTATATACTTATAAGAACATCAAGTTAAAATATAAGTTAGATTAGCCTAACAAAATTGAAAAAAAAAAAGTAGCACACGGCTGAGTTCTTATAATATCTTTTTGTTTTTCTTTTAATAGTAGTCATGTGATTATTCCATTTCAAGTTGTGTGCTATTGAAAGTGTATATCTTATTGTTACCAACTTTAATTTGCACACCTCAAAAAATGAAACGGGACTTAAGAGACCAACACAATAACAAATGTTATCAAGGTAAATGATTTTGAAGATACTTATTATTTTATTTAATTATTATTTTATAGACATAAACTTTTATTACTGAATTATTTAATTGAGTTTTTGGTAAAACTAATAAAAAATGATTTGACATTTGAAATAAACAGTTGCAGAATGGTTGAGTAACACGTATATATGAAAATAAGTAGCGTTCAGAAATTCCCAGAAAGGGAAATACAGTGCTTAAAATGAAAGAGGTAGGAGATTAGGGTAGAAGAGAGACTAGAACTGTCCTGAAATAATACATTATCTACCAAAGCAGCATTAAATATGGTGTGAATTAAATGATAGATTATGTTACGGGTGGCATCACCTAATAGGAAACAAATATATATTTACAGTAAAATTTAGGAGGATGGGTGTTTTAGTTTCCCCGTAAGGAAGAAGAGCAAAGAATTACTCTATGAAGCATATTTAAGAAATGTGTTTAGAGTGTACGTTGAGAGAAAGAGATTAATATGGTTGCTGAAAATGGGTTTAGGTCTAAACTAAACCCAAAGTAGCGAATCAAAATTGCAGGCATGTTTACCTATTTGTGCAGAGATAACAAAATTTGGCACTGTGCGTCGAAGCATAGTTTCCCCATTTGGACAGTTTCAAATGTGCAAGCAAATCTCACACCTTTACCTTTTTCTACTTTCACCACACACCGTCTGCCGTAATCCAAACCCTTCAAACATAAATAATATTTTAATAAATTCCCAATATTAATCTGTTAACATAATAATAATAATAATAACAATAATGATGAAGAATCGGTTAACATGAAAATTTTCCAATTAGTGGGGAACCATACCAACCATAGACTCCAACTCAACCCTATTATTTCGAGAAAGCTTTGCACGTAATTGACATGTATTATGAGCTTCACTTCCACTACAGGGTTTCGGCTTCTATTTTCACTTCGTACGTAACATTTTAGGCTCTTCTTTCTGCAACTCAAGATGGGGCAAATCCAAGGTTCCTCAACGTGGAAAACTCTTAATATCGCTTCCTGCTTTATAATCGTATCTTCTACGTACCCCTTCAAATCGGGGCTCATCAATTAATTTCCAATTAACAGTTCCTTGTCAAACATGAATTCATTTTCCTCCAACACTGACATCCAACTGAACATAGCCATTAATTCATGATGGTGTTGGAATTGATTATAATATTGCCATTTTTTCCAAATTTTTGAAGTTGTTTTGATAAAAAAATTACCAAGGTCAGAAATAGTCTGATAAACGTGACAGTTTATCTTTTGATATGAAAGCTTAGGGTTAGCTGGAGCCACATGGCAATGGAAGGATTCGGTGTGATGGTTCACGTTGGTATGTCACGGGCAACGCTAGAAGAGGAGGGTGTTGAACTAATATTAGGGAATTAATGCAGCTCATATGATTTTGTACTTGGACCCAACTACCTGTTAAAATGCTCATAATAAGATTGCCCTACCCTTGTGTTTGTGGGTGGGGACTTTCTCTCTAAAATAAACCATCATGCTTCGCATCACTCGGCAATGGAAAATGGGGACTATCAAAAATATCTTATTTCCCATGCTTTCTTCCTTCAGATACCAACATGCCACCAAAACACAGTTCTGTGAAATTCATCTTTCTAATTATTTTATTTCCATTTATTTTCCCTTTCCCATGTTCGAGTTTCTACTTGGGAATTTTATTTGGGGATGGGGTGGGTGAGGATTCCTACTATAACAGTGATTCTACGAAAATTACCAACTTCCAACTGCTTTGTGCTTTTTCTAAGGACATCATTGCCCTGTAGAATGTGAAAAAAAAAAAAAAAAGAGTGATTGGAGACCACATAAGTAACAAAATTTATATTCAGCACCATGTGACTGCAAGACCAAAAGTTGGTTCGGTTCATATCATGCCTACACCTCAATCCAACAGTTAAAAATAAGAGGAATGGTTTTCTTATGACCGGAGCCTTTAGCAAAAACAAAAAGGTGGACTTTATACACTCCAAATCCAAAAGAGAAATCAACGTTATACACAAGCATTAGTCACTTCTTTTTCCCCTTTAAATTCTTTTAACAGGGTAAATTCATTGATCCCCATGCTCCATTTTTAAGTTACTTGCAGTAAACTTGTTCTTCTGTTAAAGCTTGTATCCACTTGAGAGACTTTACAGAGAAGCATCATATTCACCGGTAAATATCACATTACAAGATTTGGAATGAACTTTTCATTCGTAAGAGAAAGAAGTACTAAATTTTTTCTAGTTCCGCTTATCCAACTAGGCAGTGGTGGCAGAGGACCCTCAATTTTATCTTGTACATCTTTTGGGGTCGTTGAATTTGGACCCATCAACTAAAATTCATAGGCTTTATAGAGCAAAAGGCCTAAGGTAACAAAGAAACAAGAGGAGGAAAATGGACAACAGATTTATACCGTAATTGGGAATTACCAGCATCTACCAATTACCATTGTGGGTTCTCTTTAGCAAAAGGAAGGGATGGGACCAAGCATCAGTCACCCTGAAGTGGTGTGAGATGAGAGCAGAAAGATGTTACCTAATATAGATTGAGTATTTTTGTTGATCTTCCATATTCTTAAGCTTTGGTAGAAAAAACTTCCACTGACTTCTACTGAAGGACCGAGGACACTAATGCTTACTTTCGATTAGGAGAAATATTTCATGACATTCCTATCCGGTAGTTGAACAAACTAATGATCATTTGTTACAAAGTTCAATTCAATTCACTTTAATTCAAACCCTAACGCTTCCTCCAATTCCCCTATCAATACCATTCATGAAAGTTATGACAAACTTATTTGGCATCCACCATAACCAGGGGACTGAGCCCAATACCAGAATCACTGGTTTTATGGGAAGAGGCAAAAGTGGTGAATATATTTAAGAAAAAGTGGCAACATCTAAAACACAGAAAATAAATGAAAACATAATTGGACTGGACATATGAAATTCTGACACCCTGGCCATATATTATGACTTGACAAATTACAAAGTGCAAAAAGTTGCCAGCATTACAAATACAGAAGGGTCTTTTTGGTGCTAAATAAATAAGCAAAAGAAACTCAAAACCTTATACTTGAAGCATTTTAGGTTGCATGGCACTGACAAAAACAATTGACTTGTGTGGAGGATGGACGGTAATGGTAACTTTAAATGTGGCCGAAGAGTTGTTTAGGCCGTTAATATCGGATGTTATAGTTGATGAGCAGGTTGTGATAAAAGTGCTTAAACAAGGGGAAAATCGTAGCAGCCCCCACATCCAATTCTTTGAATTGAATTTAGTTCCCGTTTGAGCTAAACTTTCTATTTAAGCATGTGGGAGTGAAAGGCAGTACTTGAATCGGCTGAAATCATACAATAGCTTGACGACAAAGAAGGTGAGATTGTGATAACCTACATACTATGCATTTATGAGATTAGGTTTTGCATTGAAGAACAGCAAGGAGTAGCATCATTTGAAAGCCCTATAGAGAATCATGTAATTGCTCTGTGGTCCCCTTGTGCAAAGAATATATTACTCCTCAAAGGAACTGCACCTTGTACTTGGCTCCTAACTTTACAGTAAAGAATGAGTGAATGACATTCTCTTATAAGAGTCACTCTCACAAAACTTATCATTCCATAATGGCATTCATTTTGAAGTTTAATTATGCATTTAATGGGAGTAAATAATGACAAAGGGAAGATAATTATGGGCTTCCTCTATTTGTTGAGACAGTTATTTGAAATTTAAGGACATGGAAGAATTTAACAAGAAGAACAAGTACTATAGACTAAGCCAAAAGAGAGGAATTTAAAATTAAAGAAGGATAAGGTAAGTAATTTACCTACTCCTAGTAAGTTGTTTTATTAGAAAAAAGAGAGAAAAAAGAAGAGAGGGGGGCAGAGGGGTTCTACCAAATTTTAAAACAATTATAAGGGGGGGGCTGTTCTTCAGTTGTCTTCCCTTTCTCCACTCTTTCCCATTCCTCCCAAACAGGAGCTTAATCAGAGACTTGTTATGAGGCATCAAGGCTCTAATTTCACAAAATTCTTTTTCAAATGCATTCCATTCCACCACACCCATTCTTTTGCATAATTGGTTCACATTGAAAACCATGCATAACCAATAATTGAGAGGTCTACATATGCCCAGTGGTGACACATGTGTGTTAACTCTAGCATTTGGATGGCTGAAGCAAGAGGCATGTGGTACCACTTACCCTCAACGTGTGGTCCTCATGGCAGATATGGGCAAGATTTTTTTGTTGTGAAAACATAACGAGTTTGACCCTTGAGAAAATGGCTTATCTCTCTAGCCCCTTTCCATTTCAGAGCTAAATGGAATTACAATTCAAGTTATGAGCAGAAGGTGAGTTGGATGCTTTGGAAAAAGGCTAAGCAATTTGCCACACACCAAGGATAAAAACATCGTAGTGCCTTGTCCTCACCAATGCTATACCGTCGCCAACACGGAAATATCGACAAGGATTGCATTGGCCCTTAGTGGTGTCACCATGGACTCATGCCTACATTTCCTAAGCACCTGCAAACAGAGACCATCCATGCAACATTCTCCCAATACCCTCAACATTTCTTACTTCTATCTACCACCAAACTATCAACTAAACAACATCATCATGCCAAAATAAACCAAAATGGGAATCAACACTAAGCTAATCCACACTTTCTGTAAACATAATTAATGTTAAATTTCTATCGTAACCTTATACCTTTTTTTTATTTACTTCTGCTTCCTCGGTTAATTTTCAACTTCCATGGGGGAAAGAGTGGGCCCAAAAATTGATTATGAGGTGAAAGGTAGAGTTTACCTACTTAATTATTCGTACAACCTTTTCATAATGAGTAAGGGAAAGATAACGAATGGTGGGTACCTTGCTTTGAAGACTACTGTCTGGTTTTTATTTTTTCCCTTTTGATAAATTAAACATAGTGAGGGGAGGAGAAAATATGCAAGTATGAAAATAATATAATTTTGAGAAGAAAATAGGACTAGCCAGCTTCTGAAAATTACTTTCAAAAGATACTGTTATTCCTGTCATAAAAATGTCAAAAGCAGGGTTGCAACATCGAAAGGTTCGACCATGTTTCTCTTTAAATAATGTTTCACAGTGTATGTTCTGGAGAGAAAAGGCGACAAAAAAAGAAGTCGTTGGAACAATGTAACATTTCTAAACCCACATCAAAATACTGCTATCAAGCAGTTGTAAATACGTCGTGGCTCTGCAATAATGGTAGAGCAATGTCACAGATTGAAAAGTACAAGTTAGAATTTTTTTTTTTTTTCAGTTAAAAGTTTAGTTTGTGAGGTGTGTCTCCCTGTGTCCTCGTTGGACAAATTATCATTTAGAAAAAAATATATTAATTTTTTTTTATAAATTGAAATACATAAAATAATTTGTAAAAAAATCATATACCTTTTTTAACTTGTAGATACTCTAATTTTAACATATAGAGAATTAATTTATTTTATGTTATATTTTCTTTTTCAAGAATTATTTATATTGTACAAACATAAGTCAAAAGAATGCCACCTGACTATAAGAATCCGTATGAAATTTTAATATAGTCTACTTATAAAAACAAGAAAACACGATATTGAACTTAATTTTAGTTCAAATGAAGTAAAAGTACTTTGATGCACAATGCTTTCTTTATAAGGAAAATTAAGAAGCAACTAAACTAATTTTATACGAATAAAAATACTTAAAACAAACATGACAAATATTACGTAAATTATTTATTCTAAAGAGAATTTGATTTAATGGTTCCTTAATCTCGATATTTGATATTCATTAGCAAAACTCATAAATATAATTAATCACGAACGGTCTAATATATAATTGATCCTATGATAGGACACTTTAAAACTAATTAAAATCATGTTAGTCAATCTTTTTATCTTTTCCGAAGTAGGACCAAATCAGTTATCAAACACTAGTTCCCCAAAAATAAGTTATGGGCACATGATAGATGAACTTATTGATATATAAACTTGTTTAATCAACATAATACCTTCTACTGTTGTGTAATTACCTTCTCATTAATCAAATTCAAATATTGAAATCTGTTTCATTTCAAACGTTAATCTCCTGAATCTTTATTAAATAAATAGTTATCATATATAATGATAATTATAGCAAATTGATCGACTAAATAAATAGTGTGCAATTTTAATGACTTTTATGATAACTACGTATATAATTGTTGAGATGTAAGTATAATTCTCCTATATTCTCTTACATTCATGTGATGTCTTTTCAACAATTTTCAATATTCAAATTACAAAGATAATCTAAATTTCAATTTCAAAGACTCGGGATCTTAAAAGGTACCGCTGTATAAAAATAAATAAAACAAGTTGGCTAAAATTTAAATTATCATGGATTGATTGGCCCAAAATTAATTCAGTTTAAAATTTACAAACCTCAACCAATGCTTTATAAAAGCCAACTCACTATAGTTTCAATCCAATTTTACAACCCTGTATACAAGTCTTACTGATTTAAGGTGTGAATGGAGAAATTCTACCTTTTAAATGAGATAGAGAAAGTGGTTTGAGATATGAAAAAGACATTCACATGGATGTTAATGTTGCAATAAGCTTTTTATAAGAACACATAACTGACATGCAAGACTCTGTTCTACATCCTAACAAAAGTAACCATCATTATGTCACTTTGTTTTGTTTTGGTGGCGAAATATTGCAACTTTTATATATATCCAGATCTTTTTATACGAGTGTGAAAAAACTTTTGAAGCCGTCTTTTCAAGAAAAATAAAACATTTTAAAACACGGTGTTATTTTTGAAAGTTTTTCACTTATAATTTTATCAATAATTTTAAAAAATACTATTAATGATATTTTTAAAATTATTTGCATAATTATATATTTTGGTTTTTAAATAATCGAGTTCTATTAGTTGGATTAAAATTTCACGAATTTTATATTTTTGTCAAACCTTTTCCACTGCACTGTTATACACTAACCACTTGGAAACACTTTATGCAACTTCCATTTGCATCACTCTTTCACTACAAGACTCACATTCCTCCACTCTCATTCCTTCTTGGTCTCCAAATGTGAACTATACTATTGTTTTCACTGTCACTCTTTCACTTTCTTTTTTTCCCTTCCTTTTTTTTGTCAAACGTAAATTACCTTTATTTTCGCTACTACTTCTCTATTCTTCTTTCTTCTTTCTTCCTTTCATCTCATTACCCTCAACACGAACGGTGTCGTCGCATCGTTTTACTTTAAGTATCATTTTCTTTTTTATCTCTAAAGTAGTGAGAGGTTCGTTATCTTATATTATAGTTTTTTTTTCTGTTTCATAATTTTTTTTTTCTAATACAAGTATTTTTTGTTCAAGTTTTTTTTAGAATAGATACATTTCCTCACTTGGGGTTTTGAATGTTTACAAGACTTGCGATTGACTTTGAGATTGTTATTGAGTTAGTTACAATAAACTTGTATAATAGTTTGATAGGTTTTATATATATATATATATATATATATATATATATATATATATATATATATATATATATATATATATATATATATATATATATATATATATATATATATATATATATATATATATATATATATATATATATATATATATATATATATATATATATATATACACACGTACATTTCACAACTTTCATTCAAAGTAAATGGATAGAAAATGATATTTTGTTTGCATTTTTGTATTTAGTATGTAATTCTTTCTTAGCAAGTTAAATGATGGAAAGAAATTGAAACAATATTTTAAAAAAAATATTGGAATAAACTTTGGTTCAAAAAATACCAAAGTGTAAAATAAAAAAATAAGCTTTGGTTATGAACCGAAACTTAAATTCCTACACTTTTTACTTTATTTAAATATATTTTCGTTAAAGTTTCAAAATAAAATTCTAAAAATAACTGGTGTGAAAGTCTTTTTAATTTCAAGATATAATAATAACAAATTATATTTCAGTCTGATTAACATTAGGATATTTTCTCATAGGCAAAGTTTTCTAAAAGATTCACATAAAGTATAACATTGGATATTAATACTTAATATATAGAAGTAATATTAGTAATCTAACTTTAATTCTTTATAATTAATAAAATAATATATATATATATATATATATATATAATATTTTCAATCACTAATATGAAAATAAGCATTTGTGTCACCTAATCTATATTTGAAAGTGAGAAGGTTCATGAAAAAAAGTACATTAACACTTGTGTAAATAAGTTGAAACGATTTATGTTAAACAATTTTTTGTCTGATATAAAATAGATCGTTTACCTTATACTTTTAATAAAGTTGAAGAAGAATTAATTAATAGGAAAGCCAAATTTAGGAAAAAAGGTTATATCACTTTAGAAAAATATTAAGTTGAAGAAATTTAAGGATATCCAATTCTAAAAACAACTGAATATTCTTGAATTTGTACATATCAATTATCTTTGGATGTCACTCAATATTATTTTCAAGTTTAACTTTCCTGTTTACCAATTTTTCAATTTTACCAAAATCTTTTATCAGATATGTAACACGGTAAATTGACACAAGTTTAAAAATGCTGATTTCGATGTTGAATGTGGTATAGTCCGATGTAATGTTATGCTTTTATATTGGATATTTGTACAATCCTCTAATGTAAATTTAAGTTGTATTTCTTTTTTATGCAACGTTAATTTCTGTTCCGTGTAATAAAAAAACTTCAAAATAACTGGTGTAAAAGTGTTAGCTGTGTTAATGAATTATAATGCATAATATTTAATAGTGAATAAATTTATCATTCAAGTTGTGGATGTTGAGTACAAACAAAGTCTCGTATCAAATAAAATACGAAATAGACATGAGTTTATATACACATAAAATATCTTTTTTGTTAAGAGACATTTTGGAGTGGTAGCAAAAATAAATTTATAATCCAAAATGGACAATATTTTACTACTGGAAAGATATATGGATACGTGTATATGCATTTTCCAAACAGCTATTAAACTAGAATGATTATGTTACTCATACTAACCATTTCTGTTAAAGAATTTTCCAAACTAGAATTATTTGAAACTAGGAATTATATAATAAATGTTAAACATATCTAAAGATGACATTTGGCTAACTTTTGATATTTCTGAAAGGTTTTTAAAATTTTAAAATGTAAAAAAAAAGAGATTGAAAAGGGTGAAGATAAAATAATGCAACTTTTCGGTAATAAAAAGTATTTATTTATTTTATAACATACCAGCAAACAAAAAAGCAAACATTCATATTTCTGAAAGTGCAAAAAGTTTCATGAAATAAACGCTTCATAGAAGAAGAATACGTGTCATTAATAGCCAGGTCATAAAGTAAAAGCAATCTTTTTACATATCTCATACAATTCGATACTCAACTTGTTTTTTCTAATTTAGTGAAATATTTAGATTCATGCAGTCAAATAAAAAACACGTTGAATTAAACAATGCAAAAAAGGGAAAATATATAAAAATAAATAATAATAATAATAATAATACAAACTTGTGAATGTAATTATTTATAATTTAAAATAGTAATAACAAATGATAGATTTATAATAGCTCTTTATGTATATCAACCTCAAAATATTACCGTAATATTGTGTGTTTAAGGTAACTTTGGTTCTTATGTACGAAGTGATCAATTAGTAAAATAACATGCAAGCACCTTACAAGTTCTGCATTAATTAAAAAAAAAAAAAACTTGCTAAATGTTTAAAGCGCGAAGGGATTGTAAAATCTTGAATTCAAAGGTTTTGTGAAAGCTCTAAGGACATTTTGGAGTTTATGACAGAAGTCTTAAGGACGCGAAGGGTTGTGGTCAACGTACGTCATTATCACAGAAGTCTTCAGATGCTATTTTTAGGTGGCATATATCTATTTTAATGTGAATTTGAAATATTTATAAAAAGTGGTGATAAACGGTTGAAGGATATGAATATTAGAAAAAAGAAAATGAAAATTGGGCAGATGCATGTGTGTTTGTGTATGTGTAGGTAGTAAAAGTGAAGAACGTGAATGGTGTTTTTCCCATGTCCATGGCGAATATCTAACTGAAGCATTGGTAAGGTGGGTATGGATAATTGAGTTGTCCTAAGGCACTATGAGTGATGAGCCACAACACAACCCACCAATTCCCACGTCCAATCAACTCAAATAAATGCAACTTACATATCCTTGGACGTACACCTTTATATATAGTCTTCTCAACACTTCTTTTTCTTCTATCTTACAAACTAAACTTCACTTCCACACCTCTCGGAAAACATCTCTTTACTCCTTTTCCCCATCTCATCCTAAACCAATGCATGCCAAATTTTATATATATCAATTGCTGTTCAGGTTTTCAACATCTCAATTCATGTAGCTTTCGTTCTGAAAAAAATTAAAATAACTTTGTTTTGGTAAATAAATATCAAGTACTTTCATAATGTTCTTCTTATCTTTTTAGACTTTTGTTTAAACCCGTATCGTATTAGACAAAAACTAACATATAAGAGATAGATTTAGTGGGACCGACATGTAACGGAAGGGAAGAACTTTTTTTTTTTCTTATAGTTTCTAAAAATGACGTAATTTTTATAATATAACTAACTAAAAGAACTAAATAATCTGAAATATAAAAGAAATCATTGGAATTCAATTTTTTAAGATAACTTTTTTTTAATAAGTATACAATGTTTTTCGTACAATTTATTTCGTTTGTATTACTTTGTTTTTCCCTTATCCAAGATAGGAGAGAAAGTTTTCTTATTCTTTCCCTTTTTATTCATTAAATTTATCAATATTTTTTCCATTATGCTTATTAAGGTTATATATGTTAAAGTGATTGATATCATTAAATGCAAATTTAACTGTATTATGGAAACCAGTATGAACCAGCTAGCTCGACTAGAATAAATAACCTTGATCATGTTTATTCTACTAATATTAGCTCTCAAACATAAAAGTCTAATAGCTAAGACGCAAAAGGAAGTGGTAGAGAGGATGATGGGCCAAATGAGAATGGAGGGGAATTGGAAAGACATAGATAAGAAGCGATGGAGTTATTGATAGAAAGGATTTTGTTTTAACAGATATGAGATCTATATATATTAAGATTGACCATCGTCACTTGCCTCTATAACCATCGTTAGGGTTGCTCAAACCACCATTAGAAAGGAGAGTAAAATAATTGCAAGAAAGGAAAACTCTAACACTGTTATATATAATTTGTTGTTAAAAACATTTACATTCTTTTATAAAGTGTGGGAAAAAAATTGATATATACTTTCAAATAGGGACGAAATATATTTTTAATGAATAATTCGGGATGAAAACATATTTAATCATAAATTGTAATAATATTTTGTTCAAAGTCATTTTTAAACAGCTTAACATGAATGTTTCCATATGACAAATAGAATTTCACAATTTACTATAATATAAGAGAATATGACTTTAATAAACTACATGGACAAAATACTTTATATTTTAATTTAAAAAATGAAATACCATTGTTTATACTTTGATAACGAAAAAACATATTTAATCATTTTAAAATTTAGTAAAGTAAATTAATTTTAATTAATGATCAATTATATTTTCGTTCGTATATATTCTGAGATGATTTATATGTCATTAAGATATAATATGCTATAAAAAAAAACTATGACAACTCACGTTCATTAAATGTTAAATAATATGTAAGCATAAAATTTTAACTCGTGTTTCTAAATATATTCCGGGTTTTATACGAGTTACACTAAATAAAATAACAATATTGAAATGCTCTAAACTGGATATTTCTTGTCTCTGAAAGAGAAGTTAATTATTAGTTTCTGTTTCAAGACAAATTGTATTCATTTAGTGAGAATGTTAATTCCGATCGATTTACTTATTGCTTTATGTAATTATGAATCGTGTAATACTTATTGTGTCGGTTTTCATTTAAAAAGAAGAAAATAAAAAATATATTTAAATAATAATAAGTTTATTTATAATTGGTTTTGAAAGTATTCCTATAAATGAAAAATAGACATGAAGGCGTGTGAGATGTATAGGTGTAATAGTTTTTCGAAAGCAAATTGGAGGCTACCTAACAGTCAAATTCAGCTTGGAAGTCGTGGCATCTTCATGTTCATGTTAGTGACAAGGCATAAGTAGTGTGTTGTTGGATGGCTTCAAAATCACATATTTTTTCACATTCTCAGTTAAATTGAAATTGACTTTTGATTCATCTCACTGCCATAATCTCATTCACGGTATGTGTCCCTGCATTTCTCACCAAGATCAACGTATTTCTGCCTACACAACATGCTAACATCCCTTTTGGGGACATAAATGCTTATTATATAGCATGAAATATTGATCGAGCGGTAACTGAAAAGGACTGATCGGTCTGTCCGTCATTGGTCAGTCTGGTCAAATGGTTTGGGTCGTAATTATGTCTACAGTGTTAATAAGCTATTTCAAATGGTAATTAGACCAACACTTAAGTTGAGACTAGACCAATAATCTAGTGGATGATAAAATAATTAAAGATATCTGGTGTTTGATAAAACCAAATCCAAAAATATTTGGTTGAAAATATTGATAAGCAGGTTAAAAATGACCAACCGGATTTTCAGGTAATTTGTTTATATCTTATTCTGTTTATATTTTACTGGGCTTGTAACAATGAATCACAGGTGACGTCCATAGGGGGAGCGATCGGGAAAATCGACGAGGAAAGATTGACGAAAGTCCTGAAAACCAATGCCGATTTGTTTGCCTAGACAACTTCGGACATGCTTGACATTCATCCGAGCGTCATGACTCACAAGCTAGCTACCTTTAGAGAAGCACGACCGGTCGCTCAAAAGAAGCGAAAATTTGGTGAGGACAAAAGGAACGCTATACAGGATGAAGTCGCTAAGCTCTTGAAGGACAGATTTATCAGGGAAATAACTTACACCACGTGGCTAGCTAACGTGGTTATGGTTAAAAAACCGAATGGACAATGGAGAATGTGTGGATTTCACAGACCTCAACAAAGCTTGCCCCAAACATTCATACCCCCTGCCAAGCGTAGACCGTCTGGTGGATGGAGCCTCAGGGCATACAGTGTTAAGTTTCTTGGATGCATACTCGGAATACAACCAGATTCCCATGTACACACCAGATCAGGATAAACAACATTCATAACCGAGCGGTCTAATTACTGTTACGAAGTAATGTAGTTCGGTCTAAAGAACGCAGGAGCCACCTATCAGCGACTGATGGACAAAATCTTTTGTCAACAGATCGACAAATGCATGAAAGTGTACGTAGATGACATGGTGGTCACCAGTCACTCTATGGAACAACATTTCAAAGATCTGGAAGAAGTTTTTCTCTAAATACGCAAGTATGATATGAGGTTAAACCCTACTAAATGCGTTTTCTATGTATCGGCCGACAAATTCTTGGGTTTCATGCTAACTTCCAGGGAAATTGAGGCCAACCCAGACAAATGCTGAACGATTTTGGAAATGCAAAGCCCGACAGGTCTGAAAGAGATTCAATGATTAGTGGGCAGGTTGACATCCTTGTCACGATTTATTCCTCGGCTAGCTGAACACGTCAAGCCAATTCTTCAAAACATGAAGAAAGGCGTTACCCAGAACTGGGATGAAGAATGTGAAAAGGCCTTCACCAAAGTCAAGGACGTCCTGACTAATCCACCCATCATGGCACGACCAATACCCGGACATGACTTGCAGGTATACCTAGCAGTAGCCGACGACGCTGTCAGCGCTGCCCTCATCCAGGAAGCTCCACACTTTCGACTAATCTATTTCGTGAGTCGAACCTTGCGAGGAGCGGAGGAGCGATATTCGCGGATAGAGAAGGTCGCGTTAACTTTGCTCACAGCAGCAAGGCGGTTACGACCGTACTTCCAAAGTCACCAAGAGCTGTTCAGGACCGATCACCCCATTGCCAAAATCCTTAGAAAGCTTGATATGGCTGGAAGGATGGTTTCCTGGTCGGTAGAGCTCTCGGAATTTGGTCTTCGATTTGAGCTACGACGATTCATTAAAGGACAACACCTAGCAGACTTTGCAGTAGAGTTAGCACCTATACCGAACGGTCTTATGCCGAACAGTCCTGCATACTTGTGGTACCTTAGAGTGGATGGCTCTTCAGACATAAGAGGAGGGGGAACATGCATTGTCTTAGAAGGACCGAACGGTATGGTCATAGAACAAGCAATAAATTTTCGGTTCCAGACCAACAACAATTAACCCGAGTACGAAGCACTAATAGCCGGTCTAAGTCTAGCCAAAGAGCTGGAAGTCGACAACCTGGAATGTCGAATGGATTCTCAGTTGGTGGTCGGCCATATAAAGGGCACTTTCCAGGTTAAGGACAAAATCAGTTATTGCAATACTTTCATAAAGCTAGCAATCTATTTGGAAGCTTTGGCAACATCAATATTGTTCACGTCCCAAGGGCGGAGAACACCCGAGCGGACCAGTTATCCAAGTTGACCCATTCCAAAGAAAAGGGGCAGATATCTTCAATCATTAGAATATCCCTTGACCGATCGATCATCGGGGTATTTACCACAGGTACAGCGGTGCAAAAAGCTGATTGGAGGCAAGAAATCCAGGACATCATGAAAAGGTAGGAGCAGGGTGAGACGGTCAGTCTTACAGACTCAAAACATACCGCTCGTTTTGTCTTTGTAGGAGAGGATTTATACAGGCGATGATACACAACTCCATTGCTGAAATGTTTATCCGCAGAGGAAGCAGACTATGTTTTGCGGGAGCTTCATCATGGTATGTGCGGTTTACATTCTGGTAAACGCACCTTTAAGACCCGAGCATTGCGAGCTGGTTATTATTGGCCGACTGTGGAGCGAGATTGTGTGGCATATGTTAAAAAATGTACGGTTGTCAAAAACATGGCATGGACATCCGGGTCCCTCCAGAAGAACTGCACGGTATTGTTTCGCCATGGCCGTTCGCTCAATGGGGGATTGACATAGTAGGACCACTCCCGATCGGTCGTGCGCAGAACAAGTTTCTTCTCGTAGCAATAGACTACTTCACCAAGTGGATTGAGGTCGAACCACTGGCGATTATAAGCGCTTAGCGTATCCAAAAATTTATATGACAGTTGGTTTGTCGATATGGACTCCCTCAAAAAATCATTACCAACAATGGCCGACAGTTCATTGATAGAAAACTAGAGGAAAATCCTCAAACCAATGGCCAGGCAGAGGTCGCCAACAAGGCAGTATTATCCGAGTTGAAAATGAGGCTTGGCGACGCAAAAGGACTGTGGGTGGATGAGTTACCCGAGGTATTGTGGGCATATAGATGCACCCCGCACGACTCTACTAGGGAAACTCCTTTCAACTTGACCTATGGGTCGGACGCCATGCTACCAGTAGAAGTGGGAGAACCTTTGTTGAGACGGGGTATCCAAGATATGGTAGTTAATGACGAACAATTGCAAAGTAACCTTGACGTTCTACCAGAAAGGCGAGAGGTTGCAGTCGTCTGCATGGCTGCCCAAAAAAGGCTGCTTTGTTGGAAGTACAATACCAAAGTAAGACCAAGGGGTTTCAGAGAAGGAGATATTGTTTGGCGTAGGAGGGGGGAAGCTAGGAAGAACCGAACACATGGAAAGCTGGCAGACAACTCGGAAGGACCGTTTCGTGTCACGAAAGCGTTATCGAACGGAGCTTATCGGCTAGAGTCCCTCAACAGGAAGGTTGTTCCCAACACTTGGAACGCGACTCACCTCAAGTTCTACTTTAGTTGAAATTTGTTAGC
Organism: Vigna angularis; assembly: GCF_016808095.1. NCBI lineage: Eukaryota > Viridiplantae > Streptophyta > Magnoliopsida > Fabales > Fabaceae > Vigna > Vigna angularis. The sequence continues at coordinate 33,732,265 of NC_068975.1, read as the reverse complement.
TTGTTTATTTCAGTTTTCAAAACGTTGTTGAACTCTGTTATTAAGTTTATCCTAAATTCAATTTTTTGTCATTCACTGCCTTCGTATGACCGAACGGTCTATCATCAGGCATGAATAGATAAAAGGTAAATCCTGGATTGAAAAAGACAAGGACAAAGGCCGAACGGTCAAACAGGTGGGACGATCATTATCGACCATCCTCAACCGAGCAACCTTATAGCATACTCTATTTTTGATATTAATTGTCTAGCCTTGTAAATACATTGGTTTGGCTACTTTTTCTCTCATTCTACAGTGCAGATAATCACATCTTGCAGACAAAAGCCGAACGGTAAATCCCGTTCCCTAGGAAGAACTCCTAGGTCAAAGTCGGAGCAAAATCAAACGTAAAGCCCGTTCTCTAGAAAGAACTCCTGCGTCAAAGACGAACGATTTTTCATTCCAGTAGCCTAAAAAACCTAGATAGTCAAAACAAATGGGACGATCATTATCGACCATCGCTAACTGAACGGTTTTTCATTCCAGTAGCCTAAAAAACCTGGATAGTCAAAACAGATGGGACGATCATTATCGACCATCACCAGCTGAACGATTTTTCATTCCAGTAGCCTAAAAAGCCTGGATAGTCAAAACAGATGGGACGATTATTATCGACCATTGCTAACCGAACGATTTTTCATTCCAGTAGCCTAAAAAACCTCGATAGTCAAAATAGATGGGACGATCGTTATCGACCATCCTCAACCGAACGGTCAAAGCAGATGGGACAATCGTTATCGACCATCTTGAGCCAAACGGTCAAGTGGATAGGATAATCGTTATCGACCATCCTCAGCCGAACGGTCTTGCTTACTTGGTATAACCACCTACTTTCTTTCACTTCAAATTTGTCTACTTTTCCTCAGCATAGGGAACAATAACTGAAGGCACGCTCTCCAATACAACAAACACAGCCTTCCTCAAACTCATAAGTCATATAGTTAATCAAGGCTAAAGTCGACCGATTACACTCGAACTTGGGGGACATGATGTATCGTATGAAATATTGACCGAACGGTAACTGAAAATGACCGATTGGTCTGTCCGCCATTGGTCAGCCTGGTCAAATGGTTTGGGCCGTAATTGGGTCTACAGTGCTAATAAGCTACTTCAAATGGTAATTGGGCCAACACTTAAGTTGTTACTGGGTCAATAATCCAGTGGATGATAAAATAATTAAAGATATCTGGTATTTGATAAAACCAAATCCAAAAATATTTGGTTGAAGATATTGATAGGCAAGTTATAAATGACCAACCGGATTTTCAGGTAATTTGTTTATATCTTATTATGTTTATATTTTACTACGCTTGTACCAGCTCATGATCCATAAGGTAAAATTATAAATACAAAGCCAAGGCCATAAGCCAGGTAAGTTTTCACTTACGCATTATACACTCTTCCCTACTCTCAAATACTCAAACAGTGTCAACTAATCACTGCTTGTCCCATTAAGAGTAAAAAATCTTCAACCACACGCCTAACTTGAGCGTCAGAGTGTCTTTTGCAGGTACATCTCCCTCGTCAAGAAGGAGATCGATCGGTTCGTGCTAATACCGATCAGCCAACAACAAGATATTGAACACAATTCGGACGTTCGAAAGCAGAAAAGACACGTCAGAAGGTTAGTCTCTCGGTCCGGAAATATTTGTAGAAACACTTATTATCACTTTACCCTATTTTATATCTATTTCCTCATAACTATATGTATAAACCAAACCTCTTTGCTCCCTCGTTATAAGTATGCCTAAGAAGTTGTAATTTACGGAATCCCAAAAGAAAAAATGCAAGATCATAATTTATGGGTTAATGTAACAACATTAAAAAGAAAATTATTAATTACTGACTGACACGTAATAACACAACGATTATAAAAAATAATTTAAGATTCTAAAAAAATTAGTAATTCAACTCATAATAAGTTTTTCCAAACTAATTTAATAAATAAAAAATATATAATACAATATGTCCATAACATAATAATATATAAGAATGAGTTTTGGATTCATATTAAACCCATTATCCAACCTATATAATAGTAGGTTAAATTGAGCTTGATCTTGTCATAAATGAAACTCAACCTAGTCAAATTGTGATAATAACTTAAATCAATGAACACCCTAGTTACATTACCTTTTATTATATTTAAACAATTTTATTACGTGATAAAATACGTAATTATACCATCTTTGCCTACGTACATAATCTTAACATCAGTCCAATAATGGGAGGATTCCACCTTGTATAACCCCTTAAATCAAATAAAGTCTACTCTTTTTAAAATTTTATAATAATGATGATATGTTGACTCCTTTTAATAAATTCATGTAATCAATTGACCCACTATTTTACTTCCTTTCTTTTTACATTTTTAAAAATTTTATTTTTTTTAATTAACACATTAATTACATTTAAAATCAGATTGTAACTTGGTTGTTTGAAATATCAAAATATTGTTTTACTAATTCACATATTCTGGATCATATATTTGATCCACTGGCATAATAAAGTCTTAAATCTAATACCCTTAAACAAAACTAGGATTCCAAGATTCTAAGACATTTTATTTCCTTAAAAATGAGTTTCTCGGTATCTAAAAGAAGGTAAAATATAAAGAGAGAAATAGCAAAAAGCAAATGAAATGTTTGAACAGCAACAAAAAGAAGACAAGGCCTAAAAAAGAGAAGCAAACAAAAGTGTAGCCACAAAAACTAAAAACAACCAACAAAGCAAGACCGAGGTTTATAAATTTAAAGTTAAGTAGAAGTATATTCTCATATAAATTAGTAAGTTGGGAATAAGTCAAATGATTATAATGGTAAAAAAAACCACGAGTCTAAATAGATCTTTCTAACATGTTGGCATAAGTTGAACAACAAGGAACAAATTTTATGTCATATGTATATTTTATACTGTCTAACAAACAATTATACTAAAAAGAATCTTAGTATATTTTTTCCACAATTATTGAATTCCCTAGTATTCTATTAATTATTAAATTTCACCGGATGACACGCTTTATAAATTTTCAATTCTGCTTCTTGAGTTTTTTTTTTACCCCTCTTTTTTCTTACTCTGTTTTCTTGAACTCTATAATGATGCAGAAATCTTGATAAAGTGTTACCCTTTTCTGTGTTCTCTTTTTTTTTTTTTACATGATTAATTATTAGTAGGTAACATACATAATCTCATATTCAAAATTATTTTCTTTTACTGATAAAATTATATTTATTAAAGCGAGAGAATGAATTTATTTTAATAACTTAAAAATAATCCTCATAACTATATATAATACAATTTTAAGTCTAATACCAATCACAGTAGACATCTTTTCATAATAGTCATTTTATTATATTAAAATATCTCCACGAAAGTTCATTAATAATAACAATCCTTTTACACCTAAAATAATACATGTTTGTTAAACTCTTAAAAAGAAATCTGATGCAAATGGGATGGAAAAGAGATTAACTTTTCCCTTCAGCCAAAAACTATATATATATATATATATATATATATATATTATATTTAATTATACCTTACTAATTGATTACAGAACACCAATACCAGTCATTGAATTTATGGTTAATAATTATATCAGTGACTTGGTTTGGATGGTGCTCCAGTGGACCATGTCCACATATATCTTGCCGAATGGAAGTTTTGTTATTTAAACTCAAGAATTACGATGATACATTATATAAGTTTAAATTAGTTATTTTTTCATCTAAATATTTGTCTCTTTTAAGTTGTAATTTATATACAGATATTTTTCATTTTTAAGATATATACAGATTTTTTTTAATAAAAACTAAAAATTATCATTTTTTTATGAAAATTAAAACGTAAATTGAAAAAAAAAGTAAATAATTTAAAATACATACATATATATTTGTTATATATATATATATATATATATATATATATATATATATATATATATATATATATAGAGAGAGAGAGAGAGAGAGAGAGAGAGAGAGAGAAAAGGATTTTGAAGAAAACACATGCTTAAATGAGATTATAAGAACAACTAATAGTTAATAGTAATGACAAACTTAAGATTAAAGATAATAGGCAATTAATTTAAAATTCAATGATAAATATCGCCCGTGAGTTAATTTCTAAAACAATTAAATTATATAAAAATAAAATGTGAGGATAAAAAGTTATTCTTTTTAAATATATGTGTGTGTTTTACTTTGTAGTTAAGATCGATATATATGATTCAAATTAAAATTAAAAAAATGATATTAGCGTTTTTGTAGGATTCCATGGCAAAGATTTATTCATTTCACATACAATCTCAATTTCAGATAAGAAAACTCAAAATTATAAAAGATTTACTTGATACATTTGAAAAGAAAAATGAAAGGATTGTGAGTTTAAGTCTTTCACTTATAAAATACCAATAAGTATCATTTCATAAAAAAAAACACGCTGGAAATTTAAGGTGTATTAGTATTTATCTGGTTAAAAAAAAAAGAGTGGGGATTGAAACTTGTCATCCATCATATGTAAAATTTTGTATTCTTGAATCAACCTCTTGGGTTTTTTCTGTAAAGAAAACTTATTTTTCTCTCTTCGATAGAGTATAAATTTTTCTTGCATCTTAGCCCAATGTCCTTTTCACCCTATTAATATCGTTATCAGAACTTCGTTTCTCTCTCTCTCATATGCCCTACTTCCTTCTTCAATTTTTCTTTTCCTTTTTTTCTTTTAAAGTTAAAGAAGCTTAATCCAAATTGTTATTCCAGGTTTATCCTTCTTATTTTGATTCATGGCCAATATACGCCACTAAACCAGTGAGGGTAGGAAAAAAAAAAGAAAAGGACAAAGAAAAGTAAATAAAATATAAAGATGGCAGATGAGTATAGTTTCTGATGCATAAACCACGATGGATGAAATGTCGTTTTTTCACTTTATAAATACCCAATTCTTCGGCCACTTTGCTTTTATTTTCTGATATCTCCTTCCTCTTCTGCTAAGTGGAAAACGAGAGGGAAAGAAAAAGAAAGGAAAAAAAAGTTTTCGAGGGCTAGCTCAAAAATCTGTTGTGTCCTTAATTATATTCTCCTTTTGTTTTCTCACCAGGTTAGTTTGCAAAATTTTGAAACATCCTTTGAAATCCATCTTCGTTGCTTCAAGTCTTCTGGGTCAATCAATTCTTTTCATTCCAAACCCAGATTCGGCAACACAAGCCCTGCTAGATTGCACACTTTGTTACTGGCTCAAATCAAAATTTTTAACTAATGATGTAAAAGTTAGGCTGCGCGGTGTAAAGATATTCCAAGTTTAACTTCCTTTCCATACTCTCCTTAATCAGACAAAACTAGTTGAAAAGACCAGAATTTGTTTGTGATTTTTACTCTTACACATATATATATATATGTAACATATATATGAGCTCCTTATTATGTGAACTGATATATTGATTGTGCTTCACTTGATTCAGGTTGCAAAACATGGCTTTTCCAAACCCATCCATGTCAGTTTCTCCACAGAGGAAGATGGGAAGGGGGAAGATTGAGATCAAGCGGATTGAGAACACCACCAATCGCCAAGTCACTTTCTGCAAGCGCAGAAACGGCTTGCTCAAGAAAGCATATGAATTATCTGTGCTTTGTGATGCAGAGGTTGCTCTAATCGTCTTCTCTAGCCGTGGCCGTCTCTATGAATATGCTAATAACAGGTATCTAGCCATGAGTTTTTTTTTCCTCAATTTCTTTTCACATTTTTCTTCCCTTCTCAGGACTCCTTTTGAGCCTTCGTTCCCAGTTTTGTGCTGTGAAGTTGATTAGAAATGATCATTTTTGTTTATTTTTGGGGACTTTGCGTTTAGATTTTTGCTTCTGTAAATAGATCTTTTGAAGGATTTGAACACAAAGAACATAATCATTTTTGTGATGCAGTAGAGATAGAGATTTTCCTCTTTTTATCTCTGTTTCCTGCAACCAAGGATCACTTGTCTTTCTTTACTTCTATTTTGGCCTTTTCCTTCTATGAGCTTTTTTCTGTTCTTTCCCTTCCCCTTTTTTATATTTTCTTTTCTGGTTATGATAATTTTCCTAGTTTTTGGTCTGTTAGATACATAGATCTGGTGCAATAGATAGAAATAGAAGCACTATGGTTGTAAGTAGCAACAGGTAAGGATTTGGGAAGTTATGCAGGTCTGTGAGATCAGCCACTTCCCCCAACTCCCTCTCCATTCTTGTTAATTTTCTGTTTCCTTTTTCCTCTTTCCCCTTCCATTATTCTCACCTTCTCTCTCTTACACATCTATGGGGCTAAGCTAAGAAGGCCTAAAGCAAAAGCTGTCATGCTTCAATTAGCCCAATCCTTTCATCTCCTTGACACTTCCTTAATAATACGTCAGTTGCACATCAACAAAGCACAGTACAATTTCGAGAGATTTGTCAATATGCCAAATTCAAATAAATTTGCAAGGAAAAAAAGAAACTAATGTTAGGTTTTGATAAAGCCGAACACTGGTTTATATCAGATTATGCAGAAAATCTCTTCTAAACATTTACAACCAAATCAGCTCGAAAAAGGTCAGAGCTAGATTAAGATTTTCCAGTCCAGATACTTGAACCGAGGTTTCCCCCAATCCCACTTGCATCCACGTGCGAGATCTAACCGAGGTCAAACATAACCCTAATTAGGGTTTTATTAGCAATAGCACGAGTTTAAGAATTTCACTTAATCGGGAAAAAAGTAAGTTGAAACTCTTTTCTTTTCGGTTAATAAAAATTCCTAAGTAGTAAAAATCGGTTTCAAAGTTAAAATCTGTTTGGTTGATCTTCCCCTCCTTTTAGGAAATGAGGTTTGGTGAATCTGGTTAGGGTTTTAAGGACTAGTCTAAGAGTCGTCTTGGTTGAAAGAATCTTTGGTCACGTCACACATGATTTTTCAGTTCTTGACCCTCTGACAAAAGAGTTTATGTCATGATTCCCATTCCGGGCTCTCTTTCCCTCTTCCATCTCAACCCTAAGTTTTATCTTCTATAGTGGAAACACCCCTCTCTGGGAAAATTTTCTTTCTTTCCCTTGTTCCCCTTCTCTCCTATTTATTCAAGGAGTAAAAATTCTTTTACATTGCACAGCAAAAGACAGTGATGAACCAATAAAAGTGACTCAACTGGGCTTATCATAATGTATTTCGCCACTGTTGGTACCCCAGACTGGGATTTGCATTTGCTCAATATCTTGCATACATATATCTATGAAAGTAATTGTCTGAGAAGGAAAAAGAAAAGGGTTTCTAGGCTCAGCGAGGAGAGAGAGAGAGAAAGAGGGAACGAAAATATTAAAGATTGAAGTGAGTGAGGTAAATGGTGGCAGAGACAATGTACGACAATTGAGGTAGCCAATGGGAGAGTTCTGAGTATTTGGCTTCTTCCATGCAATGGGAAGCGTAAAACTATTGCTGCTGCTGCTACAGCAGAAGCTGAATTGGACGGCTGTGATGTTCACAGACTTTCAGACAGAAAAGACTCAATAATTTAATCATATTTTATTCCTTTTATTCGATCTAGATTTATTCTACTAAAGTTTGTTTTATATATATTGTATATAATATATGAATCTTTTCATATTTGAGTCTAATGTTGGTTCATCGAGGTGGATATTTCAATGGGGCTGAGGGTATTAACCATTGTGAAATGGGTTCCCCTCAAGTGGCAGAGAAAAAAATAGCCCTAGAAATAGTTGAACCAATCATATAGTGGGATCCTGTGCCAGCGTGGCAGAGGCAGCCAATCAGTGGCTCGAGGAAATTAAGGTATCAGAAGAAAATAGTTTTCCTATTTTTTTCTTGTGAACGTTGAAAGTGACTTTTTTTTTCATTATTTTAAGATTTTATTTTTATCACATCTAATCTGAGTTTGACTAGAAGGGCAGACCAATGAGATCATTTGACGTTGCTTTTAAAGAGTTGCGTTTAAGGTTGAGTTAACTGAGAGAGTTGGATGATTTGACCCTCAACCAGAGACTCCTTTCTGGCTAATCTCCAACGTTGTATGTTTAATTTCATATTGAATTGAATACGACTAAGATAAGATTGACATGACACCTTCCCTTTACTTGCACCTTTTTTTCTATTTCTATGTCCAAAACAAGCAAATAGGATTAGGCATAGATTGAAAGATGGAAGGGCAGGTTTCTTGCTTATGTAAGCATTCATCACTTAACCGTCAGAAAATTGTGGAAAATAAACCACGGAATGAAATTAATAAGGTAGTACAACTTTAATTGTAAACTATGTCTGTCATTGTATTAATATATAATAATTTCCTTGCTTATCTTCTCACACTAATTTTCAATTAATATTCTAAGGCCGAGTATTTAATCGCACCTCAATAACAAAGAAATTACTGACTCCAGAAATATTTTCATGATGAATTTTCCAATTCATTTTGATTGTAATTCTACGTCTTATTGGGTAATTTTTCAAACCATTAGCCAATTAAGCTCTGTTGAACAATGTGCTTTTTTGCGTATGAAATGAAAAGATGCTATACTACACGTACTGACCTCAGGACAAACACATCTCTAATTCACTTTACTACATAATTCTCCTGGAGAATTAATAACACTGAACTCTGAAAAAAAGTAGGCAATACCTTTAAATTTTCAAATTAAGAGATTCTCCTAATAACAAGGTGGTTTTTGTTCTTCTGAGTAAAGAAAAATCTCAACTTTCCAATTTTTACTTTTTTTCATTCCAATCATATGATTAATAATAATAAGAGACATTATAACCGGACCCGTACATGATATACCGGATAGTTGATATCAAATTGGTTAGATACACAAAGAAATTCCAACACTAGAGTCTTACACTGTAATCAGAGGACTAATGATCTCCCATTTTCCGTGTGTTTGCTTTAGATTTTAAAATATTTGACAATACATTGCCTTTTTAATTTGATTCTCATAAAGTTAGCAATATTGCCCTGAGCTTGCTGTTGAACTAGAGTCTCATACACATAATTAGTTTCCTCTAACTCTATCTTCCTCAAACATATCTAGGCAGTAGGCATTCCCTCCGATGCAGATAACTATAGTGAGTATTATGGACAACGAGTTTAAACAAGATAATATAGAAAATAAAGAAAACATCATCAATTTCCGATCGAGATTATTGCAATTTCTTAGAATAAGCACTCATGTGGAGTTCTAATTTAGAAATGTTACTAAAAAAATAAAACTTAAGGTCTCACTTTCCCAGTGTTTCCATTGTTCCTTTCCATCTTATATTTAACCACTAATTGAAAAGTTGTGAACAACCAAGTCAAGTAGAAGTTGATGCGTTCTAGTAACTCATAATTAAGGCTGTAACTCATGTCCATCGTGATAACTTGGCCATACATAAAAAGTTTTTGGCATACACCTACGATGATAAATAAACTTCTAAGAATGTTATTAGTTCTGGAGCCTAGCTTTCGAAGATCTTAATAAAAGTATAATACCATAATATTTTATTTATTCCACTTGCAACAATAACTCCCTTGCTAAGAATTTTTTTTTTCTTAAAAAAACACAGCTTCTTGAAGGAATCTGAGACCACACTTCTAATGAATTTATTGATTAATTGTTCTTTAGACGATTTCGAAAATTGAAACAGCTTACAAACCCTTTATAAATATTTATCCGTTTAGCTTGCTAATATACAATTTGAACAATAATTTAAACTGATACTATTCATCCTTGCAGTGTCAAAGAAACTATTGAGAGGTACAAAAAAGCATGTTCAGATTCGTCTGCTGGATCTGCTTCTGAGGCTAATGCTCAGGTATTGCTTGTTCCTTGTTACGTATTTTTGAGTGAGAAAAATTTTGAATCTTTCAATTTGGTAAGCTGCTGCTAGCATCATTTATAACCTAATTAATTAATGATCGTTGTAATTTATTGTATAAACTGATATTCATAACCATGTGTGATTTCACATATATTTTCCAGTTTTACCAGCAAGAAGCAGATAAACTTCGTGCACAAATAAGTAGCCTGCAGAATAACAACAGGCAAGAGGAATTGTCTTTTTGATTTACTTAGAAAAGAAAATTCTCGTTCACATGAATTCAAAAAACAAAATCATGAAGGGTTTCAAATTTCGAAAATTGAAGATTTTGAAAAAATAAATCAAACCATGCAGATTTTACAATTGGTATTGTTTCAGCGCATCCTTGATGAAAAGTAAAATTAACTAAATCGCAGGCAAATGATGGGTGAGTCTTTGGGCTCTATGACTACCAAGGATCTCAAAAACCTGGAGAGTAAACTAGAAAAAGGAATTAGTAGGATTCGTTCAAAAAAGGTATGTCTTGTAATGAACAAGTTCCTTCTATAACTTTTGAATTGATAGATGGATTATTTGATTTATGTTATCTTCTTAAACCCTGCATTTTTCTGACTTTGTGCTTCTCTTTTTGCTTGTGCTACTATCCAAACATTAATATCAGAACGAGCTGCTATTTGCTGAAATTGAGTACATGCAGAAGAGGGTAAATATTTATCCTATATTTATGCTTTTTCTTTTCAAAGTTTTATTGGAAATGCATACATATTTGTCTTGTCAGTAACCAGAACTTTACTGATTCTGATTGAATGGTTTTGAAAGGAGAATAATATACTAGCTTAGTATGTGATTATGGGCTTAGCATATTTCTATTTATTTAAGTGAACATTCACTGTATGTTTGTTTGAGAATTCCTTGTGGCGTCTTAGGTTTTTTAAAACTCGTGGTATTGCAATTATTGTGAATTTTAGTTTTCAGTCTCATAAATGAGGACCGAGAAATTTGATATACAGCTTATGTTAATGCATACTATTCATCAATCAGTATACTATTCATCGATCAGTATTTTATACAAGTTTAATTGGTCCATTATAAAAGATATTGAATAATACTGTTGTAGTTGCTCCATTTTTAGAAAAATGAAAAAGCACAAACTCATATTGCATTAAGGGGAAAAAAGGACGGAACAAAATGTGACCTTTGTCAACTAGACATTCATTTGATGTACGAGTTGACTGGAATCTGTCGTGGAGGTTTCTGTAATGATTTTATGATTTTATTCTGATGATTTGATATTTTATAAAGATATTATAACCTGGGAGATAAAATCTCTATCTTTAAGGCCTTGTTTTTTTAGTGGATTTGAGGGGATTTGAGAGATTTGAAGATTAATTTTTTTATCATTTATTTGAGTGAATTTGGAGATCAATGAGAGTGAATTTGGAAATAAAATTTGTGAGAATTAGTATAGAATTGTATTGACGTGACAAATTCAAAAAATTTATTTCCAAATTCACTCTTATTTACCTCTAAATTCACTCAAATAAACGACAAAAAAATTTATCTTCAAATCCCCTCAAATTCACTCAAAAGAACAAGGCCTAAGCCATTTATAAGTCATCAGTCTAAAGAAAAAGTAGAAAACATTTTCTTTTTGGTAACTTTAATCTATAATATGTGGTTCTTAGATTTTTTTAATTCCTTACCTTTAACATCCAAATATAATTCTAACTGTGGCTGTGGTGATTAGGACAATTACAGAAAAAATAATTATGATAAAATACATCATGATACAATATTTTGATCAAACTTATAAATATAACTCAGTAAAAAAAAATTGTTTATAAGTTTGTAGAATAACTTACTAAACATATTCTAAGAATTGGTATGTGCACTAGAAACATTGAATTTGATGTTTTTACGTATCAGGTGGAGAGAGATAAATTCTAACAAAATATTCATAGTTGTGTTGCATTCTCTTGATCCTTAATAAATCAATTTCCACTACAGGCAATTTTGTAACCAAGCATCTAATTTGGTTTAATATTAGTATGGTGAGTAAAAAATAAATGATTTCTTGCATATTTGTATTTACCTCACGTCTGCCACCTCTTTTGAATCTGATAAGGTACATTGTTCTTATAACTTTTTTTTTCTTTGTATTTATCTCAGATTTATTATCTCTTCTGTTTTCCACAATACTGTTGAAAATTTATATATTCATATTTGTAAAGAAAATATTTACGTATATTTATATTTAAATATTAATAACTGTCTTCAATATTTTGGTTTAAGTTCATTGCATTAATTAGTCAAAGGGTGTCTTGTGCAATTATGAGTAGCCTCATCCTATCCCAAGTCAAATATTAAATAAAATGAATTTTTTAATAGAGTTTGATAGTTTTAATTTTGGTTTTCTTCCATGAATCAGTTTAAATAAAATTGTTGATGAATAGATTGAAAAGAATAAGATTAATTAAGAAGGTAAAATGAATAAAAAAAGTTGTAAGCTAAACCAAATTATACATCTCAAATTTTTTACCTCTTCATTTATTTATTTTTTAAGTTAACATACACGAGTTGATTTCAATTTATAGATATTTACATACTAATCTTATCTTTTCATTTATAAGTATTTAACGAGAAGTTAAGCTAATCTTTCTTCTCCCATCACTTTTCTCTCCTTTTATTTCTGGTGTCATTTGAAGTTAAGCTAATCTTTCTTCTCCCATCACAATGATACTATTTTGTTGGAGCTGTGAGAAAGTTTTAAAAAGGGTGTATGCTGGTAGTGTATTATAGCCGCAGCCTATTTACAAAATCAAGTATGAAAACAGAATCTAAGTTTATGTGTCTGGCTGAGTTCTGTGTTGATCCTAGGTTGTTGAATTGGAGAAATGGTAGGAAAGGGAAAGAATGATTTTGTGACATAGGTCTTTATTTATTTTATGGCAAACTCAAATAATAGGATGTTATATATGTTGTGTATTGCCCTAACCACATTGTGGCTTTCAAAGTATGATAACTAAAATGTACACTGCAGGAGATAGACTTGCACAACAACAACCAGCTTCTTCGAGCGAAGGTTTGTTTTTGGATCTGTTTGTGTCCTTTTTAAGGTGGTTTGTAAGTGCATGATGATGTGTAGTTAAGTAGGTTTTGGTTGGGTTGTGGTGTAGATAGCTGAAAGTGAGAGGAGCCACAATATGGGTGTGTTGCCTGGAGGCACAAGCTACGACTCTATGCAGTCTCAACAGCCATTTGACTCTCGTGGTTACTTCCAAGTCACTGGATTACAACCCAATAGTCAGTATGCCCGACAAGATCAGATGTCCCTTCAATTAGTGTAAGCTACGTAATCATATGCATGCCTTTTGTTGTTTGAATACTTCTTAACACTACCAAGTGTCGGTAGAAAATATTAACGTAGGTCTTTTGTTTCCCTTTTTATGTTTGCAGATGAAGTGTTAGTGTTGAGAGTTGAGATATGTTCTGCTACTTGTAGTTTGCCTTCTAGTATGATAGGAGATGAATGCTAAGGGTAATGTAAGCAGAAGCATGTGTAGGGGATTTAAGCATCCCTCAGTACTATATATATGTAATGCCTTTCTAGACTTTCTCTAAGACTATCCTGTATCTATTGTCAAACTCTCTCTCGTATATGTTAGTATGTCTCCTAACACTATGGAGAACACATCTTCACATCTTTTTCAACCTTTCTTCACTTTCTTCATCATATCAATTTTATTTCTCAACCAAACAACAATATGCAAAAATGCTCCTTAATTATATTCCTAATAAAATCCCTTACTCTACAAACTTCCATTGTTTATCTCCTTTTCTCATTACCTGTAACTGCTTCTTGCCAAGGGATGGAATTCATGCCTCTTTTTTCCATTTGCTAATACCAATGTTTCATCATTTGTCCACCCTGCAACTTTTAGGATTGGTTTTGTTTCAGTAAGACCTTGTTGACTCCCAGGCTCAAATCAGTTCTCAAGTTTTTATTATTATCAACATTGTCAAACATTCCCACAAACATATTCTGATGAATGTTTACACGTAAATGATTAAGATTTAATTTCATGCGACTTTAAGTTTAATGACCTGGTTATATTTTTCTTATACGTTACCACATGTAAAAGATTTTTTTTTTCTTCAACATGAACACTTTTAGGAGTAATATGTTATTCCACCTCATGGGTTCTCCTATGACGTTTAGCACACTTTTTTTATTATCTAAAATTATATTTTTAATTTTTATTTAAATTTTAAAACTTGTTTAAACTATTTAATTAAAGATATATTTCTTTTTCAATTGAATTTAGGAGAAAACATAAATGACATTAATAGTTTTGAACTAGAGATGTACCTCCCTCTTGTTTTTATAAATATACATCTGTGATTTTTAAATAGACATTTATATTTATTGTGTTTTGAGTAAATGGCATTTCTTTATTTCTTTACTTATTTATTTCTGAAGTTTTCTTAAATAACGTTCATATATTATAGAGACTATGTATGTTTAATCCTAACCACGCATGAAAACTCGTCAAGTTATAGCAACACTTAACAGTATGGAAAATGCAATAGTAATAAATTCAATAGAATAGAAGAAACTCGTCCAAAGACCACAAAATGACATCACACTATACTTTTAAAATAGAAATTCACCTCTTTTTAATTATATTAGTAACAATGACATCACACTAATTTATATTTTTATAACACTATATCATTCAATTTTTCATATCTTAAATGACTTCTTTTTAGTTGGTATAATACAACCTTGTAATAAATAAAGGAGATGAATATTACTTTATTGAAATATAAAGGAGGTGGTAAGAGTTATTTATTACAAAAATTAAGAATATTAATATCTATTTAAAACTAAAAGAGATCTAAGTGCCATTTTATTAAAAATATAAAGAAATTGACATCTATTTGAAACTAGAGATTAGTGAAATTTAACAAGAAAAAGTATAGAGTTAAAAATAAGTATAGAAACAATTTACTTGTTTTATTGATTGTTATAATTACATAATAAAAATACTTTCAATATTTTATTATTCATTATGAATATTTTTTATGTAAATGATGAAAATTAGAAAATTAGTTAACGACAATAATCATATAAGAAATAAAATAAAGTAAATAGTAAGGGTTATAGATACAAAATTCATATAATTTTTTTAATCATAGAAACATTATACATAATACTTAATGTAACAAATAAAGATCGTCTTAGAGAAAAGTCACTTTTACCCTTATATTTAATATTTACCACACCGCTCTCCTTCAACAACCCACGTCGTTAATAGTCAATTACTTGTTTATTTAAAACATTAATAATAAAATTTGACAATAGACTTTAATACGCATTCTAACGGAGGTTAACATTTTTATTAAGAATTGAATGAAGTAAACTAAAATTGTTTAATTTTGAAAAACTAAAATACCGAATTTGAAAAATTTTACTCGACTAAAATCACTTATTCGCAAAATTATAAAGAACAAAGCAATTTAAGCAAATGTTTTTCGTTTAAATTCATCCACGTTCATGCTTGAATACAAAAAAATACAGCAAATTACTTTTATAAACAATACAAGTAATGTAAAAGTTTAAATAATATACGGCAGTTTTTGTGCTCGATCTACGAGTTGAAAATGAACAAAGAGAAAAGGCTTGGGTGGGAAAGAGAAAGTTTTAGGGGTGGAAATAAAAGTTGATACCAAACAGGGAAACAGTGGCGGTAATGGGCCCCTTCAATTTCTGCACTTCAATTTCTGCAATGAATTAAGAGGATTACTCCTCACACCACCCACATTGCTATCTGTACTATCACATTTTTCTAAAATTCCAAAATTATCTTTTATATTTTAAAATTTTATATCTTCACTTCTTTTTTTCAACAGATATCAATATCCGTTATCCGTTAAAGTTTTTTTTAAAATTTTTTATTTATTAATTTATTATATTTTAAATTAATATATAAATATTATTTACATTTTTCTAAATATATTATGTAATTATATATAAATTAAATTTATTTTATTTAATAAAATAATTATTATTAATTTAATTTATGTATTATTATTTAATTAATTATTTAAATATTTTATATAAGATTAGGTAAACGGATGTGACACTAAGATTTTTTGTTTTTTTAGTTTATTAATTTATTATATTTTAAATTAATTTATAAATATTATTTAAATTTTTTTATATTTTAAATTAATTTATAAAATATAATTTTTTATTTTTATAATATATTACGTAAATAAAAAATATTATTAAAATAAAAACTAAAATAAATAAACTAAAATATAAAAAAATATAAAACAGGCTAACGGATGTCAACATCCGTTAAAGATGCAACAGATGTTAACATCCGTTTTATAGCAAGGGTAAATTGGGTATGGGATGGTGCATGGAGCATTTGGTGGTGGTGGAGGGAGCAACACTCATGAATTAATCACTATCTCTTAGCCGAAAGCCCATAAAAAAATATATTTGTTTTATTTATTGATTTTTCTTAGTGATTTTTTTAATCATTATTGTTTCAACCATCCCTCGGACTGTTGTGAAACAAAAAATATTCAAAAACATTTATTTATATTTGTATAAAATGCAAATGTATTAACTAAAGAATAAACGTCTAGTTTATTTTACAGCATCCTTTCCATCAAGTTATTAAACAAAACACTGCATATATGAACATAGTTGTATTTTCCTAACATCAAGAACCTACATGTGTATGTGCTATTTAAAATTCTGATGACAATTTTAAATCATCTTAATTAAAGATTAACCATAATTATTTATAAAAAAAAACATCCAAATTCAATTATCATTACAAGGATAATTTGGATCAAATAATGCTTTGGCGTTTGTTTTATTTATGCTCGTGCCAGTAGAGAAATTATTTTTGCACAATAAAAATATACCAACAAAAGTTATACAGTCATAAAAAGATGATAGTATTAGTAAAGGCAATAGGTTGATTCTAAATGACAGATGCTGTTTTCAAGAGAACAATCAGTGCAAGTCTTGTTTCAGAGGAGAATTCATAAACCGAATTATTATAGTGCAATGATTCTGAATTGCATTCCAGGAAAGCCACTATGCCTGCATTTCATGCAGCTTACATAATTTGGCATTTAGAGTATCATGTTATTTAGCTTAAGAAAAAGTAATAAGCGGTCTCTAAAGTTGTATAATATCTATCTCATCATACCCTTCAAATGAAACTATTTTAAAGGATGATTAGTTTAAACATGAGTAGATATCTTGAATAATTCTCAGACCTAAACTTAACACAGTCTTCAAATTTCAACCATTGTGAAGACAAAAAGTAGAAACCAATGACCAAGTATGCTGAAAGTAAAACTTTCACAGAAGCAGATATAAAAGTTTACCACAATAATAACAAACTATTTTGATAAATGATCCATCTTGAATATTCGAATGTTATCCTTCATTGAAAGAAGTTTTATTTCAAAATTTCACTCGTTCCTGCATCTTGTGTAAAACAATTAAGAAAAGTCAAATAATAGAACATACATTAACTTGTTACAAAAACATAAATTCTTGAGTTAATCAATCTCTTTTCTCTCAGACAGAATGCTACGAAGTAGGGCACTAGTGCTAAGTGTTGCTTTTAATTCTAAAGGACCAAATTGATAATTTTTTACAGAAAAAAAAAATCAGTAGGGTAGTCACTTAGATAAAGGATAGGAAGGGGCTAACAGAATGAATGTCAGAACTTTAAAGACTTCTCAATAACTTGAAAGGTTAAGTAGGAAAAAGAACGATGCTTCAAGAACAAAAGTTTAGTTTATTCTATGAATTGGATAAAATCTGAGGCAGAGGATAAGCAATTTAATCACTTGATTAAATCCACTTTGTCACTCAATTAAGTAGCAGGCCATTCATACATACTCAACTCAGAAGCAATTCAGCTCCTTATGAATAAGTACATGATAACCAGAACTTATTCAGTGACACTGAGCTGTGAAGTTGCCCCATTTGTAAACTCCAATACCCTCTTAGCTTCCCAGTCAACAAGGTGTTTGATATCCATTGGATAAACGAAAGCTGGATCAATGATAGAATCATAAGCTGGGATTGCATTGAGTAGGTTCCATGCCTCAGTTGGATGGACGTCATCCCAAAACACATATTCACTCCTATTATTGCACGGCTTTTGATCAGGAATACACCCCAATGGGCAGCAAGCAGCATCAGAAACCAAAAACCCTGAGACACATGGACTATATATGGTTATATATTATTCCCATACATCAAAATAATTCCATATTGTTTAGGAATCAAGATTAAGGTCAGAATATATTATACTGCATGCACCGCAGCCAAAGGCAATACATTGCTTTTAATTTGGAGATGTGGATTGAACAATAGAAAACCAAATTTATTACCATGTGCATTGGCCTTTGGTGCCATGTGTATCGTGATGAATTTGGAATTAGCAGAGAATCTGTTATTGAATTGATCCACAAGAGCTTTAAGCTTGTTATTGAAATCGAGTGCAGCAGCATTCTGCTCTTCAACACAAGATCCATTTGTCCCATGAGAATGCATCACACTTGGAGTGCATCCGAAAAGGCCTAAACCATTCAACACGTACTTTCTTGCTCCAAGGTCATGTAAAGCCTGTCCATAAAATCAAATTGCCCAGCTCAATCATCATATCATGCATGATGTACTTCAACTGAGATGCTACAGCTATTATTCCATAAAGTAACTACATCCTCCTATAAACCTTATAGATACTTTGTACAAAACAAAGTTCAGTTTCTATGTCTTGTTAGAGTAAAACATTATACTATCAACCTATAAAAACTAAAGGTAGATAAGATTTTTAAAATTTTACATATTCAATCGGTGTTTGGGACAATTTCTCTATAAAAAAGTATTAAATGAGAAAGTTAAAGCAGTTAATGTCTTTAGAAACATAAAACCATTCAATACATACAATACAAAAACAAGTATATGATTAGTATCATGACAAGATTTATAATTCATATTACAATCATTTGTGAGAAAGAAAATTTCAATGGATACCAGTAAATTCAGAGATAACTCTTCAATTAGAGCTTGTGCATACTGCTCAAGGCTATAAATTCGGCTTGTTGGGTAGAACTGAGGATTGAAGTAGTTTCCCATGTAATCATTGCTGCCTATGTTCACATAATACAAGCATTTTTCAAGATATTGTCGAGCAACGTCTGGACTCCCAAATCTGGTAGCAATTTCAGAAACTATGACTCTGTGATTTGCCAACTGTAATCCCAAGCTGATAGAACCGCCCTGCATTGCATTGCGTTAATATGGTAGCATGCATGAGAATTGTTACACAATCACTCCACCATAAACTAATTGAAGAATTTGAGCAAACTAGAAAGAATTCGGTTCTTTGATTAGTACTAAATGTGATCCGGTTTCGTTGCGTATTCCAGCTCCACCCGATGCATAGTTCACACCTTCAAGTATGTCTGAACCACTGGTGTTTGCAAAGGGTGGGATGAAATTCCCAAATCCCAGAAGCTGAGCTGCAATTATAGAACTTTAGTCTGTGACAAATACAGTTTTTATTCTGTTAGTACTACTGAAGAATTTTAAAATTTATGTTTGCAACCTTAAATGCTCAATAGTCTTTATAAATGTAAAGAAAAGTTCATTTTTTTTTCATTCAAAAACTAAAAACAGCTTTGAAAAAGTGTAACCAAACAACCCTTACTGATTATGTCAATTTCTGTCCGGCCATTGGTAAATCTTCCAGTTGGTCCAGTGGGGAAGTCGATGCCATATGGTCTGTAATTGGATTTTGCAGAGGTTGGAAGATGATTGTTGTTTCCACTATCAGATAAAGAGTCCCCAAGTATAAAAAGGCAAGGCACTTGGGACACCCCATGGACACCAAGTTGAATGCAGTTAGCAGCCAAGAAAAGAAGAAGCATAACCAACCATATGTCGGTTTCACAAGCCATCCCAAAGCAGAGGAATTGACGAGGAAAAAGAGATTAGGTTATGCTCCAGGAAATGAGGAACATGAACAGAGAACAAGAAAAGTAGGTATGATGGTAGCGGGGTTATCAAGGCATTCATTATTGGTTTAAAATATGTTACGTCAACCCTCAACTTGCTGCACATATAAAACACTCAATTATTGCAACCTTCCTATCCGGGCTTCTAGCATGAGCATTATTCTGGAACAATATTATCTTTAAAAAAAATACTGTAATGGATTAAAAATATTGTATATAAATTCTCTTTCATTTCAACTTTTTCTAAAAGATGAGGCTTTTGAGTATAAAAAACAAATTTTATAAGAAATCATCTGTTAGAGATCTGACCTTAACCAGAGATAAGACGAGTTCAGATGTTGATTTTATATGTTAGTTTTATAAAATTAAGCTAAATTTAAAATTTAGTTGTTAACCCTAACTCTTAATAATAAAAAAGAAAATGAAAATACATAAAACATGTTAGTATTATGTGCACTGTAATATTTTTTTTCTTTTCTATTGCAACATTTTAAAGTATTTTCAACAAAAAGATAATTATTACATGCTCACAAATTATTTTGAAGTTGTTTCAAGGTACTCTTTGGAAGAAATAACATGTTTATATAAGGAAATTCATTATAAAAATGAGAAATTATAAAAAAAAATCATTATTTTAAGATTTTGAATTAAAAATAATATTGATCTGTTATATGAATTGAATTCAAATTTTATTAATTTTGTATTTCTTTAACAAATTCTTTCCCTGGCAGATTTATAGATTCATAAGTTGCTTAAAAAAATTAGTTACTTGTTAAAGCAATTGTTTCTTATAAATAAAATATACTATTTTATTTCCTTTTCAGTTCCGACGAAGAAGATCAGGAACAATTGAAACAAAACATAAAAGTGTCAAACGTATCAAAAGACGGTGAATGCACTTAATAATTCATAATTTTTATATATTAATATTATATTTATGGTAACATCCCGTAATCTCATTCTTTAAAAATTTCTAGTTGATATATGTTTATACATGTTGTAAAAAAAAATCCTAATTATAACTTGAGTTCTTGTACTTTATTCTTCTATCTTTCCCTTTCTTGGCACTAAGTCAGACGATATCCCTTTATCTGCTCCCGTATAACGAATTATACGACCATCGCACATACCCAAACACAAACACAAACAAGTAGGGTGAGCTAACATGCAACCAATCATGTTATAACAGTCACAGGCAACATGCAAATAAAGACAAATACAGTACACTACACACACATGACTTGTTGCACTTAAACTTGACTCGTACACACACATGACTTGTTGCACTTAAACTTGACTCGTCCGGACTAGAATGATAGTCGAGCTATGGCGGGTCTTGCACTCGTGGTGGCTTATGAAACTTGGGCTCCCCCACCCTACCACACTCACGAGGTTAGTCCGTTATCACTCACCTAGGCCATACTGAAAGCACCCAAGACTAGGACCTCCTGCTACTCATCACCACATGGTTCAATCCTCTCTACGTGAGAAGAAAGACCATTGGAGTTTCAGGATGACCCCCAAGACTGAGCTCCTACTTTCATTCTAAACACTACCAGGGCACCACCATGTATCCTCTCCTTGAGGATCGTGGAATTACGTCCATGAACCATACTGTCACTTTGAAACTTAACCCAAGACATGAATAACCGGGTACCATCATATTATCACAGTGAATCCAACATATCTCATACATTCACATACTTCCCACATAAATCACATTATTATAGTTCACAACCATGTTCAGATGCATAAATTCAAATCCAATATAATCCAATCATCGCAGAAATCATACAAACTGAATATATCACAAAATAAATTAACAATACTAAAATATCACCATAAATGGTCACCGGAGAAGAATCAAATGTTTGACGAATCAAACTCACCATAAACGCCAGTACATATGACTAGTCACAACTTACTGGATTGGACCAGGGCTGCTCTATGATCAGGGATGTACTAACTCCGGTTTTTAAGATTCCTCTATCCTACCATCACAATTATAATTCATAATTTCATATCTACCACAATAACATGAATCCATCAGACATTTTCATTCCAACAAGATATATTGCACAATAATTTAACAGTACATAATCTGTTCAATAGGATTTAAGTTAAAAACTTGTCGAGTAGACTTCCAAGAAAGAGATGTGCGTCACAATGGACAACTTAAGTACCAAGTCTTTCCTTAGCCAAAGTGTTCCTCAACTAGTTTTTAACAAATTTCTTATTTACAGATTCAAAACAACAGCATATAAATTTCAATATAGATAGACGTACAGTAAGCATTAACAGTATTCACACATAATTTCAAGACATGAATAGTAATAAAACAATACTAAATCATAATATAAAAGCATAGAAAGGTTAGCTCTCCTACCTCTATTCCAGACTTCTCTTGCTCCGAATTTGTTTCCCCGAAAACCCTCATGAGCCTCTACTCTTCTTGCAACTAAAAATTTCTTCCTAACTCTTTCTTCTTCATTTCTCAAGTTTTCTCACTTGATTCTTCCTCTCTTTTGTGCAAAATAGTCTCCCCCATCATAGCTATTTATAATCCAAAAATTTTACTATTCATCAATTTTTTAATATTATTTATTATTTTAATATTATTTTATTATATTAATTTCTAAATCACCATTTACATAATGGATTCCTTAATAATGCCTTCAAATCTTAATGCTTTCTCCATTATCAATATTTTAAGTTTTATTTTGTTTTTTTTTACAAAAAGGTAGAAAAGAGTTTGAACTCATCACCAAAATTTTTTACGAATTAAGCTACCAAAATTTCTTATTTAACTTTACACATTTTATAAACTTATTATATTTTCCATTCACAAAGAAATTTATTACTACTAGTAATAAAATTATTATTATTAAGGTAAATATTTTTCATACGTCTTACAGTGAACAAAATTACGTTAAAATTAAATCTAAAAAAATCATAAACATACAAAAACCACGTCACAAACGGATAAAAAAAAATGAGAAAAGCACAAAATAACAAAATCACGTGTCTAGGATTTGCTGCGTCGTCTTTGTTTTCTCTTTTCTCACTCGTCATCGATAATATGGACATGTTATTGGTGATGTGCTATGGTGGTTCTCGTCGTTGACCTTTTCCACATGGTCATTTTAACCTAGTTTGCGAGTAAAGCAATTTCTCAGGTTGCTTAGTTGATTTAACTTTATTTAATTTTACATTAAAAAAAAGAGGAGAAGAAGCAACTTATGAGAATGAAATAGATATTTATAGAACTTAGTACAACTAAGAATCTGGACGTAAAAAATCCCTTCGCCTCCATTGATTTCCTCAACCCCACAATGTTTTCTTCCATCAAACATTTGTCGGTGCTCAAAAGATGTCTGGAACTGAAGTGTTTTTTATTATAAAATACCTAACAACAACGACATTTCAATATGTCGCTCTTGTTTCAAACGGATCCCTCCTGAAACAATGATTTCTTGTTAGTATAAGTTTAATACTTCCTTATCTTCATCAATATCAAAATCGGTTCAACATCTCTTATGTATTTCACTCAATCTAAATAATATAATTACAGAATTATCTTTCACTCTCAGAGAATTATCAAATGATAGTTGTGAAAATATCTTTTTCTAATATATTATTAGAAAACAACTTAAGTTATTTTTCTGAACATATTTTTGCATCACAAAGATAATCTCAACTATTATGTATCCTCTTATCAATAAATAAAAAATTCAAGATCACATAACTCTATAAAAATATCTATGCATTTGTTTTTAATTTTATTCATTATATTTGTCACATTTATCTTAGCTCATCTTTGTCACTGTAAGATTAATAATAAAAAATGAGATGTACACTTTTTCGATTTTTCTACACCTTTTTAATATACCTAATAAAAAAAATATTTTTACTATTCTACTTAATTGATTTCAAATTATTTTATATTTTGAAATAAAAATACAATTTTATTGAATTTGGATAAATACAGAATAGAAAATGTGATGATCATATATCATCATCCTAAAAGAAATGTCACCTTTTTATTTATGTATTTATTATTATTGCTATTAGTTATAATAAAAATAGTTTACAATTTTTCTCTCACTTATTTGCAAAGTTTCCTCATTAATTACTATTTGAATGAATCACACAACTTTTACTCACTTAATCTCCATCAAAAATTGTTCCATTTATTCGGTTATGAACTACATCTTATATATTGTGAGTTTTGGTTGTAGAATGATAAACTCGTTATTCATTAGTTTTGCAAATTATATATTACATCCTTGATTTAGAATTGCATTACACAGAAACAACAAGAACTATGCTGCATTCATGACAGCCATTTTATTCAGTAGTACATGATAACGAGAGCTTATTCAGTGGCACTAAGTTGTGAAGTGGAGTCATCAGTGAGATCTAATTCCATTTTAATTTCATAGTGAACAAGGTGCTTGATATCCATTGGATAAGTGAAGTCTGAAGTAGAGGTAGAATTATAATTTGTTAATGCATTGAGTAGGTTCCATTTTTCAGTGGTGTGGAATGCATCCCAAAACACATAATCATTCCTATTATAGCACGGCTTTCCATCAGGAATACACTCCCCTGTTAACCCTGGTTCGCAGCAAGGAGATTCTGGAAACTCAAAACCTGTGACACATGGAATATGTATATGCTTATCTCATAGTTAAAGACAAAAAATTTCTTTGAATAACAAAACCAAACCAAGTACCATTTTTATCACGAAGGTAAATGGCCAATGCTTGAGTATCCAGAAAGATGAACTTGGAATCGGCAGAGAATCCGTAATTGAATTTATCCACGAGAGCTTTAAGCTTGTTATTAAACTGGTATGCAGCAGTGTTCTGCTCTTCAACACAAGATTCATTTGTCCCATAAGAAGCCACGATACCAAGAGTGCATCCTATAAGGCCCAACCCTGCCGACGCATACTTTCTCGCTCCAAGTTCATGTAAAGCCTGACCATAATAGGATCTACATTTATTCATGTTCTAATCATTTCTGAAACACACAACTTCAATTAATGGATACCTGAAAATGCAGAGATAACTCTTCGATCAGAACTTCTGTATACTGCTCAACAGTATACATGCTGCTTGTTGGGTAGAACTGGGGAAGGAAGTAATTCGCCATGTAATCATTGCTACCTATGTTCACATAATACAAGCATTTTTCAAGGTATTCTTGAGCCAAGTCAGGACTTCCGAGTCTGGTAGCAATTTCAGAAACTATGGCACTGTGATTTGCTAGCTGTGATTGCAAGCTGATAGAACCACCCTGTATTTGAACTAGTTTAGTAGCATGCATGAAAATTGTAACACAAGAACTCACCAAGAGAAATTGAAGATCGTGAGAAACATGAAAATTATACCGCATGCGAGCCGGTTTCGCTGCGTATTCCAGCTCCACCCGATGCATAGTTCACACCTTTGAGTATGTCTGATCCGCTAGTGTTTGCAAAGGGTGGTATGAAATTCTCAAATTCCAGAAACTGACCTACATATGTGGACTCTGATAGTGTGAGCTTCGACAAAGTGCACAGGGTAAGAAAAAAGACTCATTGCTCTAAAAATAAACATGGTTTTAATTCTTTCTGCACCGTTAAGAAATCGCTGAGTGAATACAATGTAGTGCATACTAATTAAATAGCGAGATTTGAATTTAAAGCCTTTAAATGCAAAACAGAATGGTAAATAGTTTAAGGGGGAAATGAGAGAGAGATTAGAGGTGTTGATAAGTATAGAGAAATGTTACTGATTATGTCAATTTCTGTTCGGCCATTGGTAAATCTTCCAGTTGGTCCTAATGGAAAGTCCACCCCATAAGGTTTGTAATTAGATTTTGTAGTGGTTGGAAGTTGGTTGTTGTTTCCACTATCGGACATGGAGTCCCCGAAGATAAAAAGACAAGGCACTTGGGACACCCCAAGGGCACAGTGTTGCATGCAGTTTGCAGCCAAGAAAAGAAAAAACACAACCAACCATGTGTTGGTTTCACAAGCCATATCTAAGCAGAGGAATTGTTCAGGCAATAGAGGTTAGGCTGTGCCCCAGGAAACTAGGACAATACTAAAGAAGTTGTAGTTGGCTGGTGTGGTTATCAAGACTTGTTGCTCTATATATTGTGAATCAAAATAAACATGTGAATGATTGGATAGGCAAGTTTCATACTGCATATAAAAACAAAAGCTCTGTGGCAATGAATTGAGTATTCAAAGTAACTGTTTATTGAGTTACGGCCCCTGCGCGCCATTATTGCAACAGTAGCAGAAATACACAAAAATAAAATAAAATTGACAGTTTATTTAATGTCGCTTGTTTGATATAAAACATGTGGCTAAGATAGTTCCAGTACGATTAGATATAGCATTGACAAATATGGTTGCATTGTAAATTGTAGATACGCATACAATATACGTTGTGCAAATCATCCATCCGCAAGATTTTCGCTATACAATGGACCCTTGAACTTGTCAATGAAATCTGATACTGGTCACCATGGCTATCAGAAGATGAAATTCGAAAACATGTTCTCCTTCATGAGAGACCTTATATCTACATCGACTTGGCAACTCCTTGTCATCTGAAATTATTATGATTTAACATGCAAAAAAAAAAAAAAAAAAAAGAGGTGCCCTGAGGATTAAATAACTAACCATGTAACGTCCAAATTCAAAAGTTGATGTCCCCTCAATTAATTTTCTGTCGGAACAATCTTACTAATAGTACTCAATCCTAGTTAAAATTGATGGTGATGAATTGGACCACCAAAGAAATATTAAAAGAAAATTAAAGATGGTGATGATCGGGACCACCCAAGAAGTACTAAATATAAAATTAGTTGATGACCTTGCTAGAAAAAAAAAAATAATAGATAAAAGTTCAAGCTTGATTTGTATCTACCTAGATATTAGTATAATAGATAGTCAACATGGTTTGCATTTGTGGCCAAAGATGAGGGTGTTTTGGATTAGGGTGACATATATTATATTTATTTAACACATATTATAGGGATAAAGTAATTATAAAATAGTGTAAATGAATGTGAAAATTTTGTATATATCAAATTATCAATTTTGATTAAATTAAGTGTGAGTTTGTTTTTTGAGGTAAGTAATATTGAGAGAGATAGTGGAAAATGATAGAAATTAATGAGGGGAAAGAGAATGGAAAGTAATGTTATATGTATTAAGTGAAAAGTAAAGATAAATGAAAGAAAATTTATAAATTGCGTAAAGGATTTGCGGAAAAAAATATTTTAATTGATAAAATTGGAAAATTATAATTTTATATTTTTTGGTTAAAATTAATTTAAAATAAAATTTAATTAGTTTAAATTAATTTAAAATAAAATATGATTTATTAATTAAAATAAAAATAAGTGATGAAATTAATTTAAAATAAAATGTGATTGGTTGCATTTAAGTTAAAATAGGATGTGAGTGATTAGTTTAGCTGAAAAATATCTCAATTAATGAAATTATTTTGAATTAGAATATGATTGATTAAAATTAATGGAAATAAAAATGTGACTTGTTTTTAATATTTTATAATTGATGAAAATAATCTACATGGAAATGTTGAAAAAGGAATTTTATAAAAAAATAAAATATGAATTGAAATAATTATAAAGTGTAATTGGTTAAAATTATCATGCAATTAAAATGTGTCATTACTTAAAAAATTGCTTTAATCCATGGATTTGATTTAAAATAAAATGTTAAACCTGAAGTTTGATAAAATAAATAATTTTTTTTTTCAAAATGAAACCAAGAATCGTATCTAGTTAGATGAGAATCGATTTTTCTTAGAAGAAAATTTATTCTACTCCAAAATGAACCATATATTCAATTTTGGACAATAATATGTTGTATTGGTGTCTCCATAATTGATTATCCTTCTACACCAACACGATTATGATCTTATTTAAATTTCTCAACCAAGCATGTCCGACAATTGAAATATTACCTCATAGATCTCAATTAATTTGTTTTAAAAAATAATTATTTTTACTCATTTTTCATATATTATGTTTCATTTATGAAAAGTTAAAAGAAAAATAACTTTCTTCTATCCTGTTTCATGGTGAAATTTGTTAAAAATGATTGTTAACTATATAATATATGAATATTATTAAAACAAAAGGACAGAGCACTGATTAATAGGACCAATACCAGCTAAGGCTAAAGGAAGCATAGAACATGTCAACTTAAGGCTAGCATTAGCCCACGCCTACCTGGAGCCCTACCCAACCTATGTCTCTTTCCATGGATTGGAGGGAAAAGAGAGATATAAGATAAAAGAAAAAAAAAACTAGATTAACGGAAAAATTATGAGAAATAAAGAAAAAAAAATTATGAATATTAATGAATGATGTGATAGGTTTAGTAAATTAAAAAATATATTTTATTTGATAAAAATAAAAGATTATTACTTTATTTTTGGATATAAAATAGTTTAAAATAAAATATAAATAGTGTAGATTATGTTATAACGAAATGTGAATTATTATAAATTGACGAAGTTATAATGAAATAAAATAGAATTGGTGGAAATTAAATTGAAATAAATTGTGACTAAATAGTTAAATAAATTATTATTATTATAATATTTATAATTATTGTTATTAATAATAATAATAATAATATTTATAATTATTATTATTATTTATTATTAATAATAATAATAATATTATTATTATTATTATAGTTATTATTATTGTTGTTGTTATTATTATTATTATTATTATTTGTAACATTAATATTATTATAATTATTAATTTTATTATCATTACTATTATTCACTTTTTTCTTCATTTTTTTCTGCAAAGGAATTTTTTTTTCTTCTTCGTCCAACACAACAGTTTTAATAAAACACGCTCAAAATACGAGAATGGATTATGTAAATAGTAATATTGGTTCTGTTTAACAAATAAAAAAGAAGATAATTGATTCTTTTAAAAAAATAGAAAGAAGATAATCGATTGATTATCTGATAGTTCAAAATCTTTTTTCTTTGAGGTAACTTTGTATTATTTGAGGTAACTTTCTCTCATTTTCTTCTCATTCCAGCAAGAGAGCTTTCGCAACATATCAAATACAACACATGTTCAAAACGCAAGAAGTGATATGTAAATATAAGAATTGATTATGCTTAACAAGTAAAAGGAAAGAATTGATTCTCTTAAAAAAATAGAAAAAAGAGAATCGGTTATTTGAGTTCAAAAGTTTGGTCAAGAATTTCATTTTTTTTTGTACATTGTGAAAATAGAAGGAGAAATTAATAATTTTGTATGATTCGAAGTGACTTCCTCTCTTTTTCTTCTAATTCTAATAACAGTTTTCTCAATATCTTCCGTAAATCCATACTCCATTTTCTCTTCAAATTGTGTGAAACAAAAAGAAGTGAAACTGACTTTCATATCATTGAACACATTAGAAAAAAAAAGGTCATAGTATTTTAGCATGATATTTCATAATTTAAAAAAAAAATAAAACTAAATATATTGTTAGAGAGTGGGCTTTAAGCCTAACTCAACCCCACAAAATTGGGTAGTCTGATAACAACCGGGTGGAATAAAAATTCCGAAGAAACAAGAAATATCACTAAGATAGGCTCCAACCATGACTCTGATAACATATTAGAAAGTCGATTTATGCCTAACTCAACCTCACAAACCGGCTTGTAAGGTGAGGTTTGCACCTCACTTATTTATTATAAATTGTCTTCACGTCGAGGCATAAACATCTCGAGACTGATAATATAATTAATGAGATGCTCCGATATATAAACTTTTATAATATTAACTAATATTTAATAATTAAAAAATATCAATAAAATATGTTGTTTGGTCAGGACTATTTTTAAATCATAGTCTCTTCATATATTTTCAATTCCACTAATATCAATTTAAATTATATTCCACTAATATTAGTTATAATTGTTTTAACTTATACTAAATAGGATTTTTTTAAGTTGTTGCTAAGTTCTTTATTCACTTTTCAATTGATATTAATTGAAACATTTTTCTAAATGATATTAGTCCAAATAAAAAAAATTAATCAAGATTGATTGAAAGTTTTTTTAATCAACATTAAAATAAGATGTTATCAATTATAGACAAAAAGTAATACAAGTGACTATCAGAAAAACAATTCACATAAAAATTGATTAAAAAGTTACCATAGACGTTAATACAGTAAAACTTAGTTAATATTTATCTTAAAATAATATTGTCAAAAATAAACGAAAATTTATAATCTAAAAAATAATTATAGTCTAAATAGTGAAAAGGAAGTATCAGCAATGTCTATTGGTGGTATTTTGTTGTCATATTGGATTGAATCGTGCATGCTGACTTTAATGGTCTTTGTCTTTCATATTATTTTTGTACCAAAACTACACAAAAAGTTTTGTGAATTACAACACAGCAACACTCATAATGCACATGTTATCTTCTGACTTTTCTGTTCAAACACGTAAGCATTGTGCAACTTATCTGGTTTCCTTTTTCTCAAACTCATTTTCCATGAGCTAGTGGGCCTGGGCTTGGGCTCCATCTAAGTATATGGACAAATGGAAGAACTTGCATTTCATCAAGAGTGATGCTCCCTCCCTTCATGACCCCATCTTCTCCCTTCATTTCCCCAATTTTTTTAAAATTCTAAATTTATCTTTTTCACTTTTACAAATTTTACTTTTTATTTTTTAAAACTCTAATCCAAATTCCCTCTCATTTTCATTTTCTCTTTCATTCTCAGCAGCAAGCCCTCCCTCCACTCTCAACTGTCACTTTCTCTCTTTTTCTTATTTATAACTTCTGATGAGTTTTGAAATATCATGATTCCATAATATAATCTGTTAAAAATTTCTTCTCCACTTCTTTGTCTTTATAAACTTGAAAATCTATACTTAAACTTGAAACTCTGAATCACAAAGAGATAACCCTTGTCGTTGTAAACCAAACCGTTTAGGCCGGAAGAGCTGAACTTTTCTTCGATGATCACTGGTGTTCGGTGAATCTCGCAGAATTTGAAAGGAAATGAAAAATGTTGTGTTGACGAAAGTGAAAATTAAGAGAAAGAGAAAAAGTGACATTGGGAATGGGGATAGGGGCTTGCTGCTTTGAGTGTAAGGGAAAGTAAAAGTAAAAGAAGATTGATATTAGGGTTTTAAAAAATAAAAAATAAAATTGGTAAAAGTAAAAAGTAAAAATAATAAATTTATAATTTAAAAAAAATTAGAGAGGTGTAAGAAGAAGATGGGGATGGAGGAAGAATCACTCTTCCATCAAAGCTTGGAGCACATGGCGTATTCATTGAACCACCCTCAACTTCTTCTTAACTATATTTATGAATATAATTAGAATTTATCATACTATTGTTAAAGAATTTTTACATTAATTACATATAAATGTAATTAATATTCATTTTAAAAAAAATTAAATATACGAATAGACAATGAATTAATATTTTATTTTTATATTTTTATTTAAATTATTAAAATATTTATAATTTATTAGGTAACTTAAAATTATTTTTGTTATATTTATTAATTGTTAATTTTGTTTTATTTATAAAGTTTTTGTTTTTTTTGTTAGACTACATTTTAGATTTAGTTAAGTTTTAATAAGTCTTTGAGAACTTTCAATAAAGTTCTTGTTAAATTTTGGTGATTTATTGAATCATGAGAAATTTAAACTTTTTCAACTCCGTCCTTTTGACCAAAATTGATTAAGGTGACAGATAAGATAAAAATTACATCACCAAATTAACAATCAATTGAATAATTTTAAATTTTTGAAAATCCATAAACCACAACAATTAAAATGTTAATAAAGACTCAATTGCAAGTTTCAAAATTTATCAATTTTTTTCTGCTGTTATTTGATTAAATTTCAGTTAGATTCCTACTATTCTTTATTACAATCTTAATTCAATGTTTTTTTTTTCATTTATACAATTTTTTATTCAAATGATGTATTTATAATAAGTCATATAATATTATGTTTCATTTGTTATAATTTTTATGATATTGTTTAATTAAAAATTAAAATATTAAAAAAATAATCTTTATTTATTAAATGTAAGGATACACTTAAAAGTAAAATTGTACGTATATCGACACATATCTACTCGTCCCATTTCATTTGTGCTGTACTTTTCATTTCATTTTCACCATCTACCTTTCTAACACGATCAGATCCAATTCAAGATTATTCCGAGTCGCACAATCCAGATAATGAAGTTCCAAGAGTTTTTTTTTGTCAGTAAAAAATATAATAAATAGAAGAACATTTAGGGTGATCTAATTTATATAAAAAATTTACAAAAACCTCGTAATCTAGATATCCTTTTAATTTTACAAAAAAGCTTAATATAAGTATCAAGACAAACTCCTCTAACTCTCAAAGCATATCTACAAGAGCAATTCCTTTTGAAACTCAAAAGCATTTCAACCTCATTAATTAAACATGTAAAGAATACGAGAAATATTTTCCTCAACATTACCGCACATTAAGCGTAAGCTAATCATGTCAGAATACCCTCCTACCCAACTTATTCTTAGTTTTATAATAAAATAAAAGAGAAATTGTGCAAGTAATATGCATCTTGTTTTACTATTTTTTTAAAGTATATTAAAGATAAAGTAGTACATGACAACGTCACTTTTTTTATCCTGAAATTGTAGTTTAAGAACGACCTGTCTATTTTATTAATCTTTTAAAAATTTCATATTTTAATAAATTTTATTAAAATTACACTATTTTCATAAACAGGTTAATTTTTTTTTATCCTCATCTCTTCTCTCACTTCAACCTAGAGTAATTTAATGTTATAACAAGGTAATGTTAATACTTCCATTTTAGCAAATTTAAAAAAAATTATCTATTTCGGTAAATTTTAATTAAACTATACCACTTTCGTAAACAATATCTTCCTCTCTTTTTCTCATTTGAACCCATCATTAGAGTAATTCAATGTTATAATATAACCTCAACACATTTCAATACTCTTTTTATAAAATGTACTAATTTTAATGAATTTACAGTAAAATACACCAGATTCATAAACAAAGTCATTTCTTTCCTATCTTCATCTATTTTCTCATTTCAACCCACCAGAAGAGTAATTTAATTTAAAACGTAATCTTCATAAACATTAAGGTCAATTATGTGGTAAATATTACTTTTCATCATGAACGAGAAATAAAATAAAAAAAAACACACCATGCCATATATATCTTTAATACCTTTATAAATTAAACTTAATTCATATTATATATATATATATATATATATATATATATATATATAGAAACCTTTTAAGTACATTTGATTTTTTGTTTAACTGGGCACTTATTGAAGAGATAGAAGCATCCATATGTGGTTTGAAGTGAATGATTGGTTCAGTGGTGAATAAGAGGCTGGATTTGGTCGTATGTACCGATTGCAAAGAGTTGGTGGACTAGCTGAGTGATATGGTATCCATCGTAGAACAAATACTGGTTTCTATTGGGGCATGGTGTTCCATTAAGAACACACTGTCCATCGTCTCTCGTAGGGCAGCAAGGAGCATTCACAACAGTGATACCTGAAACACATGCATGCTTAGTATTGTTTGCGTAGAAGAAGAAGAATCAAGTGTAAGAAATTGTTCATACCAAATTGGTCAAGGGGGGCGTCTGAGCTGTTTATGAAGATGAACTTGGAATCAGTGAACTTGTTATTCAATGTGTTCACTAAAGAATTGAGCTTGTTGTTGAAGAGGATGGCAGCGTCATTGAACTCAGCAACACAATTTCCATTTGTTCCACGTGTAGATATGGCTTGTGGAGTGCACCCTAGAGAACCCAACCCAGCTGCCGCCACTTTTCTTGCTCCTCTCTCATGCAGTTCCTGTCATCCAATACATACTATTTATGTGCTGTCATCGTCTCTTTCATTTATCTTCTTATCTTATATGAATCCTCATATTTAGAGAGATAATAAAAACTATAATGTTTAAGGAAATTAAACGAGAAGAAAAAATCACAATGAAATCGTTTCGTACGAATGATGTTTTATGCATTGTTCATTTAGAAAATGAGAAATTGAGAAAAAGTAATAGAACTAAACTTAAATAAACCAATTTTGTGCAATTAACGTTGTTAGTGGACTTTTTAAAGTAGCTAAAAATTTCTGGGCTGGGCCTAAGCTTGTATTTGCAGTTGTCATTAATTAATTAATTAATGACTTTGGCATTAGATTTTGTTTTAGCAGATGGAACGATAATAATCTTATAATATCATTTATCATAAGTTGAATCTAAAATTTTTTATTTTAAAATTATTTTTTGACAACTGCAAATATTATTAAAATATGTTTATAAACATTAAATACATTAAAAAATAAATTGTATCCCTCCATTCCTTTTAAATCTCTTGTTTTTAAATTTTTTTATTATAATTTTTAAATCTTAATAAAATATTAAATATTTTTATATCCTTATATTCATCATTCACCTAATATTAAATTAGTTTACAAATATATACATTTCATGATTTTTTTTAAAAAAATATTGAATATATACTTAAAATGGGGGCATTAAAAATTAATTGCATTTATAAAAACAAAAGTAATTAATTTCCACCTAAATCTGCAATATCTTACCTCTGTTATTTTCATTACAAAATTTATTTTTAATGTCATAATATATTTTTTTATGAAATTTAATATTTATTTCAACGCCAGTTTTTTTGGTTTGAGATTAAAGAGCATGTAAATATTTTTCTATATTTTTTTGTAAAGTAAATGATAGATCTTCTTAATATCTATGCATACAAAATAATGAAAAACATTTTATCCATGTAACTATTAAATTATACAATAATATATTGATGATAATATACATATATATATATATTCGTAAATATGTGTTATGTAATAATAAGATTTTACTTATAATTTTCAATATATTATACTTTAAAATCAAACGCTGAAATGAAAAATAAATTAATTTCATATATACTAATATATGCTTGATTTATTCTGTGACACGCATGCACGCACCAACACAAAATACATACATCCACAGGCACACAGAGAAATAGGAAGTAAATTTAGTTAAGTAAAGAGTTAGTAAATGAAACTATTTTTTAAGCGAACCCTAACTCTTGAACTTGGGAGGGTTCTTATTAAATGCCATTCAAAGAACCCAAATTACCTCCAACGTATTCCTGATATAATAAATAATGAATACTGTTTATAGAAGTTTGATTTCAAATATTTATAATTATGTATGCTGTTAAGATTAAACCCCGATCGTGAATTTGTCAGACAATTATTGAAAAGCAAATAGAAAATTGTAAAATACCTCCATATATTGGGATAACTTGTTTATAAGAATGTTGGTATATCGCTCAAGAGTATAGATTCGGCTTGAAGTGTATTGATCGGGAAGAAAGAAATTGTTTATGTAATCGTTGCTGCCTATGTTCACGTAATACAAACACTGGTTAAGGTACTCTTTAGCTTCCCTTAAACCTCCAAGTTCCCTGGCGATTTTCAAATATATGGCTTTGTGATTTTTCAGCTGTTCTTCCAAGTGGACATTCTCACCCTGCGTTGACGATAATTTAGTGGCATGCCTCAGCATTGAAACACAAATACTCTAAAACTATACGAAAAGCAGTTAGATATATAAATGAAGAAAGAAAGAAGGGTATATATATTTTGTTGATATACAAGACGCTTTCCGGTTTCAAAGAGAATCCCAGCTGCTCCGGATGCATGATTCACACCCTTAAGTATGTCTGAGCCACTAGTGTTTGCAAAGGGAGGGATATATTCTGAAAATTCAAGAAGTTGGGCTGCAAAGTGTGCATGGAGTGAGAAAATAGAGATAAAGAAAATATAAGTTTTTACTTAATTTTATTGTTGTTGATGAAAAATAAGGTAGAGAATATCACCAATGTAATCAACTAGGTTTTGTCCATTGGTAAATCGTCCAGAAGGGCCTCCTGGGAAGTCGATGCCATATGGATTGTAATTGCTTTTTGCAGCTGTTCGAAGCTTGTTGTTATTTCCATTGTCACATAAAGAGTCCCCAAAGATAAAAAAGCAGGGCACTTGCTGTCCATTGACATAATGTTGCATGCAATTTGCAAGCAATAGAAGAATAGCTGAAACCAATGATGCTTTAGACTTAATTGTCATCTTAGGCTAGGTAGGTAGAAAAAGGCAGATGAGAAGAAAGAGTTTCGTGTGTGGCTATTGCAAGATGAAAGATGCATGTATATATATGGTTGGGAACAAAGTTCTGTGTCCAAACTTGTAGTTTACCATTACAATGAAGTCAAAATGAAGTAATAGTTGAAGGACAACCAGTTTGGCATGTTTATTTTGTTTTTAATATTTCTAAACCAAACTATAATGTCTATTTGTTAATTGCTATTTCAATTTCATCTTCACCCAATGCGAAGTTTCATATGAATCTAACACTTCCTGTTTTTGCATTTTCTTCCTCATGTTGAAAAGTCAAGGCCCAAAATGTTCTACATATTTATTTTGTATCTTTCAATTTAACAATTGATATATGAAAAAGGATTCATTTATTTCACTTGGTCTTGATTTTCATTTTTTAATTTTTTTTAGGTTCATTGTTTAGACTAATTATTTCATATCATTAAGAAGAGAATAATAGTATGAAAGTCTATAATAAAATTAAGTATACTCTAAATAAAAAATATTTTTTTAAAAAAAATCTTACTTTATTTTATAAAATATATGTATTTTATTTAGATATAGTTACATTATAATTATATTATAGTATAATCATAAAATTATACATTTAAAAATTAATTGTATAAATATATGATTTATTATTTATTATAAAATTATCTATAAAAATTAATTAATATTTTAAAGGATTTAAGTTTATGGTATTAAACGATAAATGAATATAAATAACTATCACATAAATTAGTAACTTTCATAAACTCGTAAAATTATATTAAATTTTTATATTTAGTTATTATTAATAGTATCTATGATAATGTCAATGCTATCATAGGTACCACTAAGTATATTTAAAACTATAAATTACATTTAATTAAACTTTTAGATTAATGAGATGATAAATGTACTTAATTCATTAAATCATTTTCTTTTCCCTCTTTACTAATATGTATCTGATAATATGAAAATCTTCCTTAATTGGAAGTGGACACTGACACAAAAAAGATTTTTATAAATATATATATATATATATATATATATATATATATATATATATATATATATATATATATATATATATATATATATATATATATATATCAAAACTACTAAAATTATTAATACTTTTCTGTCTTTTTAATATGTGTCGAAAAGTAATTTATAATATGTGATAATTGATTATTATAAAAAAAATAATTGATTATTTTAAATAATAATATATTATTTGAAAATTGATTCAAACATAAGAAATAATAAATTGTATTTATGTTATTTTTTTAGATTAAATTATTATTAAATATTGAATGTATTGATTTTTTTAACAATAGGTTCAAAAGGTTTATGAATAATTAGGTTGACGATTTTATGATTTTCAAATACTTTTAATATTGGAATGCGTTTAATTAGTAATTTAGATTTTATATTTAAGTTTATAATTTATTTTGGTGTTTAATTTTTTTTATTTAATTGAATTGTAATCTTTTTTAAATAAAATCAATTTTGTCCCTCTTGTTAAAGTGACGTTAAAGCTATTTAAAAGATTATGCGTGATAAAATTTGAAAAGTTTCATGTGTTCAAACGATAACCTATATTTTGTCCATGTGCATATTTTCAAGACGATAATGTCAATTTAATAGAAGATACTTAATTGAGTAAAGGAAATTATAAAAACTAAAGTGAATCATATAATAAATAGAATCAAATTATTAATTAAGTTCATAAAATACTATTAAAAAAAATCCAAAAGTCCTCACATAATAACATGAGTTATTGGTGATAATATTAATTATTTGACTAGTTTCAGTAGTGCTGTCAAAATAGTTTTAATCTACAGACTAACTTAGCTCACTACGAGTTTGAGTCGGATTGGGCTTGAAAAAAATGTAATTTTTTTATACAGGCTAGCTTTCAATCTGGCTTACTTAGAACCCGATTCTTCGGATTGAACCCGTGGTGAGCTGGGTTGGTGAGCCAACTCACCTAATTTAATTTAATTATTTATTATTTTGTGTTTCAATATTATTAATTAGTATTTTTTATTATAATATAGATAGTGATAAAGAAGATGTTTTAAGAGAGAAAAATATTATTGATTTATCTAATATTATAAATGGACAAGTGATAAATTATCAATGTTAATAACTTATTTGTTCGTCTTTTGTACATGTTTTTGGATTATACTAAGATTGTATCATAATTTTTTTTTTATTTTGAATTGTCTCTAGAGTTTAACATCATTTTAGTGTGACCTTTATTTAGATTTGAATTAAAAGATATTGTAATTTTTTATTTTAAAAAAAACTTATAATTAAATGAGTTAATGAATTAACCCGTTTAATCCACCAACCCGTGTTCGATTGAGTTAGATTCAAATTTTTTCAACTCACTAATAAGTGAGCTAGGTTGACTCACTAAGTGACCAATATTATTTTCATAGGTTGCAATGATAAATATATATAAGAAATTGTACATATTTGATTAGTAATGTTTTAAGTTTGAAGATACAAACGATAGGAATCATGTAGATAATTGAGTTACTTATATGATAAAAGGATGATCATCCATTTCGTTGAAAATAGATTATATACGAATTTCTTTAACTTTAAGAGGAAGATAAAGGAAGATGAAATTATTAATTATCTATTTGTAATATTTAAATTTTTATGTATTTTATTCA
This sequence comes from Vigna angularis, assembly GCF_016808095.1. Lineage (NCBI taxonomy): Eukaryota > Viridiplantae > Streptophyta > Magnoliopsida > Fabales > Fabaceae > Vigna > Vigna angularis. The sequence goes on along the minus strand of NC_068975.1, from coordinate 33,693,443 downwards.
TAAAAAAAATAAGTATATTAATAAATTAACAAATTTAAGAGTTGATTTTAGAAAAGATTTTGTTTGATTTGAAGACTAAGTAAAGAATTTTTATAATAGAGTTGAATTTGTAGAATATATATTTTTTCGTTATCATACTATGATTTTATTTTATTTTAATGCTATATATGTACCTATTTCTAACTTTTTGTTGTTAGTAATATTATTCAATTTAAAAACTCATTATCCACGAGTTTTGGAGTAGAAAAAAATAGGGTGCAAAATTGAAAAAAATTATAAAGACATCTAAAAAAGTAAGTTTTAATAATATATAGTTCAGTATTTTCTTAAATATAATACATTCAATATAGTTCTATTTTCATTTATATGAGTTTTTTTATTTAAAATTAAAATTTAGGAAACAATCAACATCACTTTTAAACCTTGTAACTCTTCAATAACTGAAAAAACATGTTTCGTTTAATATTTCTAAATAAATTTTACTTGATGTTATTTTATCAAATATATATGTTACTTTACTATTCCATTACACTACTACGTCAGTTCTAGCCTTCTATTTATATATATTGACGTACTGTTCAAGACAGTATATTTAGAGGAGTGAGTGATATTTGGATTTTAAAATGTGTGAGGAAATGTATGAGGGAAGATACAAGATTATTTAGTTTTTAAGATTGATTTGAAGAAGGGAATTTAAGAAAAAAGCAAGAGTAAAAATAAGGTTGTTTTAGTTAAAAAAATTTAATTAAAAATAAAGATTAATATAAGAAAAACCCATAAAAATTAGTAAAGCATGTTATAGTTTGGTAGATTAAAAAATCACCTGAATTACTAATAAATTTTACAAAATTTTAATTATCTACTGATTTGCAAAAAATTAATCGTCAATAGATTTATTAATAAATTTTAAAAAGGTTTAATTAGCGACTGATTTAAAATAAAAAATTATTATTAACGAATTTACTCACAAATTTTATTACAATATAATTAAAGTTTAAAATGAAAATATTCACATCTTTAATAAAATTTATTAAAAAACATTCATCAATAATAAATATTATAAATTATTAAAAAAAATTACTAACAAATGTTATTAATTCTGTTGATAAAAAATTTAATTTACCAACATATTTTATTAATAGATTTTACGAATCAAAATTTCTATCAATAAATCAAAACTCTTAAATGTATTAGTATAAATTATTAACCATTCAAAATTAGGGACGAATTTATTTTTTTTTTCGATAAAATAATAGTTTTGTTTAGTGTAATTTTATTAAACACTTAAAATCTAACTTATTTGTTAAAAAGATTATCTAAAGTTAATTTAGTCTTGAATTTATATAACATCTCTATCTTATTTTTATCCTTAACTAAAAAAAGTTATTACAATGAACTTTAGAATATTAACGTAATTGAAATATCTAAATTCATAATAATACTTAATATATGTTATTTAGAAATTATTATAATTTGTGTGGGAATCTTGAGTTTAAATTTTACCTATTTAAGTATAATAAATATACGTAAAATCATGAATAATGTTTTACCTAACATAGAAGAATTGTATCTAGGCAAACATGCAAACAAGCTTAAGGAAATAAAATATCATTTTCAATGTAGAGTAACAGTCAGAGTCCATCAAAAAATTAATTCTGGTAGTTACGATTTACAAACATTTTTTTTTTAAAAAAGAGAAGAAGTCCTTTATAATTTATAATTCTAAATTTGAATATGTTATAGCATAATAATTAAAATAAAGACTTTAATTTATTATTTATTATAAGTAATAATATAACGTATTATGTAAAAAATATATTAAAATAAAATATATTTTAAAAAACTTATAGATCTATATTTATAAATATATGATATTAATAAAATAATAAATAGAAATATTAAGTTCACATAATATAAAAAAAATATTATACAATAATAAAAAATAAAAAATAATACAAATTGTGAGGTGATGTTGTAACTCTTTTTTTTATTTATTTCAAATTTAGTTTGCTGCCCTTCAAAAGATCTTATAGTTGCACACTTTTCTCACATTTTAATAACCATTTAACAGTAACCACTAATTAACACCCTACTTTCCAAAGTCAAGGTATTAAAAGTAATTAAATCTAAACTCTTAAATGGTTAGGTATGTATATTCTTCTCTCTCTACCTCTTTTTTTTTTTTTTTATTGAATTTCCTATCTATGATTATGTCAAAATTTTATAATATATGGAATTTACTATATTTTGGTAATTTTTGGTATCAGACTGCGCTATAATTACATAACAAACCAAAACATATACTAATTCAACTAACATGTTGACAAATAAAAATAAAAATTGGTGAAGAAAACTGAAAGAAAAAACGTGAAAAAAATGGAGCCAGATAACTTAAAGAATGCTATTTAAGAGAATGTAAAATATCAAAAGTTGTGGCGAAAATAACAACTAGTTAAAATTGAGAAAATCATATTTTTAAGTTCACTTCCCCCTTTTATACTTTGAAACAAGCACAACCTTAGATTAGTAAACCTCCATTTATTTGTATCAGACTTTTTAAAAGAATATTTATAAACAGACCATAATTTCATTGAAATCTTAACTACGCATGTACTAGAGGGAGATGCGATCATTTCTAAACAAAAATACCTTACATTTAGTACTTCAAACTATAGATTCGTCTTTATTTTCGTACCTATGTCTATATCTATCTATCTATCTATATATATATATATATATATATATATATATATATATATATATTAATGTTTTAATATCAATTCATTTATTTTTATAAATATTATAAAAAATATATAATATTATTAAATATTTAATATAAAAAATATATGTTCTCATTTTATTAATGCTAAATATATTAAATATTATAATCATGTAAATTTAAAAATAGAGCACAAAAAAGCAATTAATAAAAATAAAATAATTATTTAAAATATTACATAAGTATAGATAAATGAAATTTTATTACAACCAAAATATTATTAATTTTACAAACATTAATAAATTAAAGTTGATAAAATTAAATCTTTTTAGAATGTTATGAAAAGAAAATAAATATTCAAGTTAAAAAATGTTTTAAAAATATTTTTACTTATTTTCTATAAATTAAAATGAAATATTCATTATACACTAATAAATATTATAGTCCACAACAAAATCGTGAAGATAAAAAAATATTAAACTAATCAAAATTTAAATTTAACAAGAAATCTTTCATTTTTAAACTTTAACCTATATTGATAAATTGATAATAAATGATATTCAAAATAATAATATATAATTTTATTGAAAAGATAATTTTATGTGATTAAAACAAAAAAAATATTAAAAAATTAAAATAATAGAGTGTGTGTCCTAAAAATAATTTAATATTAAAATAAATGTATAATAAAGAGTATGATAAGATGAAAAAATCTATTGGAAAACTGATTTTTTTTTTTCGATATCAAAGTAGTTAAATCCTTTATATATAATTGAAAATTATTTTAGTAAAATAAAAGCTATTCAAATGAAACAAAATTAAGAATAAAGATAATAAATATGAGCTTTATATATTACTTAATAATTAAAAGGTTTATAAATTGAATATTTGAAACTGCAGTTAAACATTCTTATATGAAAAAATAAATAAATAAAAAACATTTAAAATGACTAGATATAATCCATAGTAAAAACCTAAAAATTGATAGTATATAATTTAAATATATTGTTACAAAGTGCATCATTTGTCTTGTGGTGAAAACTAAGTCCGTGGAATCACATAATGGTATATGACTATTTACATTCTTAAATAAAAAAAAATTACGTTCTAATGACAATAACTTTTAGTCTAATGGCAAGTGTTGGAATTAATTTAAACATTAATTGAGTGGTTAAGTAGAAGGAAATGGATTAATTCAAATATTACTCTTTAAAAGAATTTAGTACTTCAAAATTATTTTAGGAATGATTCAAATTTTAGAAAACAAATTTAACAGTTTATTAGTGTTGAGAAAAAAACAATAAAGGAATATATAAGAAGGAAACAGTGAACACAAAAATTTATAGACTCATGATTTTTTTCCAAATTTATATGTAACAAAATTTACTTAAAAAAATAACACAATTATATACATTCTACTATAAAAGAGTATACAACAAACTAAATATGAAGCTTGTTAAAAATATATCTAGAAACCACTATTTATAAATTTAAGTACAGTATCTCTTATCTAGTCTCAGGTATTGAAAAGTAATAAAAAGTCTGTAGTATTTTGAATATTAATCCTGTTAGCCTCTTTAATTATTAAATCATTTTAAAATTCGTTAAATGTTATGTTGCACATGATAAGTATAACTGGAAATAGTGTATCTAATTATATTATGTTTGAAAATCCAACCGAGAGAAATATTTAAAAAATCTTTATTGGTATATCAATGTGACATCATTTTTTAATAAAACAAACCTTTGGAAAGTAAGTTTTACAGTCTTTCTTTGTTTTGAAAAGAACTGGAAAGATAACCTAGAAATGGAAAACATTGATACCATCAAAATGAACCCTATAAGAGATACTTCAAACAGTTAAAAACTTACAGATTGCTTGAAATTATTAACAGTACATTAAATATTTTTTACAATAGTAACAACGCATGATTAGTATAAAAACTTGTATATTCTCGATTCATCAGATATCATCAGCGGTGATGGAATAAGATTCAGTCCACAATCTTTTCTTCTATTTTATATGGATGAAAAGGAAAATGATACATGTTTTATTGTATTATACTCAAACAGTCGGCACTTATTCAAATTGATGCAATATAAGCAACGATTTAGAAAAAGTCTGACAACACACATACTGACATGCTCTTTTTACATTATTAAGATGTCGTATAAATACAATAATTTATATAATAGTTTGCACAATAACAATCTTTTTTAAGAAAAACATTGCACAAATTATTGTATAAATTATTGAATATTAATGATCTTGTGAGTAAAATTTATTGAAAGGTATACAAGTTTATGAGTCGGATTGAATGATTATAAGATGTCTGACTCATTTTTGTAACTTTTTCAACAAATTTTATCCAAGAATAAAGAGCATATTAGATAGAGTGATGAAAGACTTAGTGAATTATTTAAGGATATGTGCCGTAATAAATTGGCCTGAATCTTCAGGACAGAAGGCGCTGCACACCCTGATGTACTATTCCTGCGGTGAACCTGTTGGTCTTTTCTGTTCCATGGAGTCCATCGTAAAAGCGGAATTCATCTCTATTGCTGCAGGGTATTCCATTTGGAATACACGTCTCATTTCGCACCGTTGGGCAGCAAGGAGTATCCGCATCAGTGAAACCTGAAACACATGGACCATTTAGGTTAAACTTGTAATCCAGAATGTGAAATGGAGAGAGAGAAAACTGGACCTGGTACCAGTGTTGGTTTCGCTGTTTACGACCACGAATTTGGCTTTAGAAGATAACTTGTTTTCATTCAATTGCTCCACTTCAGATTTAAGCTTTCTGTCGAAAAGTAACGCAGCATCGTTCAGCTGTTGAGCACAACCTCTACCTTCTCTTGTATACGTAGCTCTGGCAAATGGATTGCATCCAATGTTATCCAGTGTAAAGACAAGGAATTTTCTTGCCCCGTAGTTGTCATGCAGTGTCTGTTGCCCACAATCATGTTTTTTTAGTTATATATGTATATCATCATATTAATGCGTTTTCATCTAATTAGTTGGAGCTGGATTCAACATTACAAATAATTTGTAACAACTACTACTATTCTTATGAATATTCCAAAAATATTACGTTATTTAGAAAAGTATTTTTTAATAGTTTAATGCTTCTAAAATGTATAAACTTTCTTCGAGTATATATTCGGGATGGTTTGTAATAAACATTTTTACTTAAATAAATCTACGATTGAATAAATTTCTCTTGGAACATAATAAATTATTAGTAAATGAGATTACTTTTTAAGTGAACCCTAAACTCTTTGTCTTTAAAACCATATAATTACGTATATATAATAGATAGTTGATTCAGTAGTTTAATTTGGATTTATAATTAAGCATGGTAAGGTGGAATTTACTCCATGCGAATTTATGAGAAAAGAGAAAAAAGAAATAGAAATCAGTATAAAACACCTTCATATATGAAGAGTAGCGTCTAACAAGATCTGCAGCATATTGATCGGGTGTAAAGTCGCGTCTTGTTGGGGAAGAGGGGAGGAAGTAATTGCCGTAGTAATCATTGGTTCCTATTTTCATGTAATACACGCACTTGCCAAGGTGCTTTTCAGCTTTTTTTGAATTTCCAAGTATCCTAACAATTCGGTTATATATGTCTTCGTGATTTTGGATCTGTCTTTCCAAACTGATAATGTCACCCTGCGATGCGTACGTAATAGTAATTTAGTGGCATTGAAATAATCCTCCAAAAAACATATATTATATAAGAATGGATGATATAAAAATAATACTCTTTGGGAGCCTGTCTCAGGGCGAATCCCTCCTGCAGCAGATGCATAGTTGACACCCTTGAGTATGTCTGAGCCATCGGTGTTTGCATAGGGTGGGATGTCCGGTAAGCCTTGACGTTCGGCTGCAATTAGTAAAAGTGTGGATTAGCGTTAAAAAAATGTTGAATTAAGAATTGAGAATGTTACTTACCAACAAAGTCAGCTTCTATTCGTCCATTGGTAGCTCTTCCTGTTGGGTTATTGCCTTGTTTGTAGTCGATGCCATATGGACTGTAATTGGCTTTTGCGTTTGTGTCGCGGTTGTTGTTATTTCCATTTTCAGAGTAAGAGTCCCCGAAGATATACAGGCAAGACGCTTGCGAATTTCCATGGACACACTGTTGCATGCAGTTTGCAGCCAACAGAAAAATGGACAAAACCACCCATGACTTAGTCTTAGCTCCCATCATCTCCATCTATTGATCTTGGAAAGAAAAACTGATAATGATCAAAGCAATGTGTGGGAGTATATATATGGGGTGGGGTGACAGTTTTTGCTCCAAGTTGCATTCAGATTTTTTCAATTCAGTTTTATTGGTTTTAAGATTAAAACAAGGATGAAAACGAAATTAACTTTTACATGCATAAATGTTATACAAATATATTTTTATTAAAATTAATATTTTTATTAAATATTTTTAAAAAAACTAAATTTATTTATATTTATATTTTGCATTGAATTTTATTTAAAATTATTTTAAAGTTGTTAATATAAAGTAGTGTTAACAGAAAAAAAATTAACATTAATTTTAACTAACAAATATGTTAAACTTATTTATCAATTATATTTCATAAAATAAAATAAATTTATCAAAATTTTCAATACTTTTAAATAATTGTATATTTTAAAATAGAGCTGTCAAAATGGGTCACAACCCGCGAGTCAATCCGGTCCACCACGGGGTTGAGCCAGGTTGGATTTAAAAATATTATATTTTTTTTATGTGGGACAAATTTCAACCCGGCTCATTTAAACCTGGCTCATGCGGGTTGAACCTTTGGTGGGCTGGGTTGGTCCACCAACCCACCTACCTAATTTTATTTTATTAAAATTTAATTTTAATTTTATAAAAAAATATTTATTATTTTGTTTTTGCTAGAAAAAATTATTTAAGTTCCTTATTTTCAAAATTAATTAAACACTCAAGTTGGGAGTGAAATTTGTTTAGATTAAATTATAAAAAGTTTGTAATTTTTTTTATTTAAAAAAATTATAATTAAGTGAGCCAGTGAGCCAACCTGTTTACCCACTAACCCGTAGTGGGTCGGGCCGAGTTCAAATTTTTTTGGCTCGCTAATAAATGAGTCAGGTTGGATTGACTCACTAAGTGACCAATCCGTGGTGGGCCGGGCTGAATCGGACCGAGTGACTCATTTTTTTATAAATGTTTAAGTTGGTTTAAAAATAACATTTTTACAAATTCAAATATAAAATTTTAAAATAATTTTAAACAATTATTTAACCATTCAAAACAAATAAATTTAAAATTTAAAAACAATTTAAAATAGAGTTTAATATAAAATATAAATATAAACAAACATAATCTTTTTCAAAATATTTAATAAAAATATCAATTTTAATAAAAATATTTATATAACATTTATATCAAATTAAATTTTAAAAAGATGATAATTTCATTTAAAAAATTAATTTTAAATTGAGACAGAAATAAAAATAAAAATAAAAAAATTAAAATGAAGGTAATGTTACGTAACATGTAACACTATCACTGTTAGATCGTATTGTTCTTCTTCTATGGTATGTTAGTTTTAAAAAGGTTTAAATGCTTACTTTGTTCCTATGTTAAGAGGTGAATTTCTGTTTAGTACCCGGTTTTAAAAATGAAAACATTGGTTCCCTATGTTATGAAAAGTATATGAATAAGGTCCACAAAGAAAGAACAAGTTCAACAAATCATCAAAGAAAAAACTGAACAAGAGAGAGAAAAAGTTGGACAGTAGAGGAGAGAAGAGAAAAAGTACGGTCACATCAGCATGGACTTAACGTCGTTGCTGTCAACTTAATGGACAAGACCTTATTCATACATTTTTCATAACATATGAACCAATGTCTTCATTTTTTAAACCGGGTACTAAACAAAAATTCACCTCTTAACATTAGGACGAAGTAAACATTTAAGCCTTTTACAAATAATATTAAAAATTAATTAAAAAGAAAAAGAATTATAAAAGTAGAAAAACTATAAAATGATATGGGATATATTTTTAATTGTGTTAGTGCAATTTTAAAAAATAAAACTGATAATATAAATTTTTTAAAATAAAAACTAAATTGATACAGATAAAAAGAAGATATGAATTTGAAATTTTTTTATACACTGAAAATAAATGGAATGATTTAACCTAATTAATATTATTGCTGGCACGTGGAGTTTGGCAAGTTTTGGTACAGATTATTTAAGTTTTATAAGTGCTTTATTTATATTATATGAGCTGTTTTAGCTTCTTTTCTCAATTTTTCTTTACTGATTTATTACTCTACTTATCTATAATTAACCTATATTTCTTTTATCTATGTATAGTCAGGAATGTCAAACCGAAGAATTGAATAATTTTTTTTAGTTGAATTATAAAAAATATTAAAAACTACTTAATTCTTCAAGGTATGCTTGAATTTGCTATATGTAATTTTAACAAGTTCCTGTATCAGGGTTATACTAACTTATACATACATTACTTTCCATGAATGTGATTTAATATGTTGAAAATCTCACTTTTCTAAAACTGAATACTACTATGTAGAAAAATAGTGTTAAACCTATTAGAATGATATTAATGCATAAATGTTATGAAATTATCTTTCCTAGCTAAAAATAAATATTATTCAAGAAAAAGTTTCAAAAGAAAAAGTTATTTTGATTTAACATAAAAGTTCAAGACATAAATTGTGACAATTCCATTTCTTAATATTTCAAATAATAATAATAATAATAATAATATATTATAGTTTTAGTTCATTTATTATTTTTTTTATTCTTTATTAACAAAAATATGATTTACAAGAAATATAATTATTTAGAATGTATATTGTGACATCCCCATAATATAGACATGCATATATAATAAAGACGTCGTTCGGTTATAATATTGGAAAGCAGTTAGAGACATATAACAGACTATATTGGTTACAACCATCCAAAATAAAATCAGAGTTGATCTCTTAAACATAAAGGACCACTGTGAATTATCATCAGAATAATACTACTAATCAAGATCCTAGACATACTAAGCTGCAACATCACCTTCTTCCAGCGCTTGCTCAGCGCTTGCTCCACATACACCTCCTCTTCATTTGCTCACATCCAATTTAGGATGATCATTGCAACAGGAAACATACCCAAACAAAGCACGAACACACAAGCAAGGGTGAGCTAGTTTCACAAGCAAGCATACTATATTAAAGTAAACAATTCATCAAATAAATACTTTAAGCCAAGCAAGTTAAACCATACAAAGGAACATGTCATAAACTAGACTTGACTCGTCCGGACTTAGAATGATAGTCGAGCTATGGCAGGTCCTGCATTCGTGGTGACTTATGAAACTTGGGTTCCCCACCCTGCCACACTCACAAGGTTAGCCTGTTTCGGGCCTTGAGGCATACTGGAAGCCCCCAAGGCTAAGACCTCATGCTACTCCTCACCACATGGATTAATCTCTCTACTTGAGTATGATTAGCCATTGGAGTTTCAGAATGACCCCCAAGACTGAGCTCCTACTTTCATTCTAAAACACTAAGGATCTCACCAAGAGATCCTACACAAATGGAACTTGATTTACAACTTGGATCATACTTTCATCACTTTGTAATCATATACTTTCTGCCACAATCAACATATACACAATCTCAACAATATACATTACTCGCCACTCACAAATTATAAAAATAACACCTCCACAATTGAATCTAAGTTAATCAATACCAAGAACCAAGCAGCTCCAACTAACCCATAACAGCTCATAAAATGCATCAATTTATACATACCTACAAGTAATATAATTATTGATTAACACTCACGTTTCAATATAAGAAACAACTATCCTTACTTTATTATATATATATATATATATATATATATATATATATATATATATATATATATGTGGATCCTTACTTTAAATTCCAAACACATAGTGACTGATTTCCTAAAATTATAATTGACTAGAAATTAACACATGATAACTTTATGCATCTACAATCAACTTGTTTTATTTTATTTTCATCAGAGATCTTTCTTTACCCCAATTGGTCACCAGAGAGGACCCAGATGTCTGAACGCATCAAACTCACCTTCGACGCCAGCACATATGACTAGTCACAACTGACTGGACCAGGCCAGGGCTGCTCTATGATCAGGGATGTGCCAACTCAGATTTTTAAGGTTCCTCTATCCTACCAACAAAGAAAGGCTCTCAACAATTAACAATTAATTTATTTAAATTATCTACCTGTTCTCTTATGCTCTAAATCTGAAATGCCTAATTTTAATATTTTAACTTCCTCTCACAGCAACCTCAAACAGTACCTGTACATCTATTTAATACCCATATACATGCTATTACAGAACCCTTACTCCAGACCTTCCAACAAGATCAATTTCCGCCAACAAACTCATTCAAAACAGATTAAATTCATCACATCACAAACATGCACAATTTCACAGTTTCAGTTATAACACCCAATACAATAAAAGTCATAAAACAGTTTCACAAGAGCACACTAGTTCAACATTCATATGCATATATTTTTATAAAATAAATTCATACAAAAATAATTAGCACCCCTTACCTTAGTGTGGTTACAAGTACAACACTCTTTAGAGGAAACCCCAAAACAGTACTCTTGCATAGAAGCAAGTTCAACAAGATCTACAAAATGTCAAATTGGGTACAGAGACATCTCTTAGAGTTAGAATAGGTAGAGAATCTAGAGGGGAAATCCATTGATTTCATGCAACTAGAAAATTGCATGCCCTAGGTTCAAAGGAAAGGGAGGAACAGAGAAAGATAACTTATCCGTCCAAAGCAGAATTTTAATCGGATGAATGAGAAGCTCTCAACTCCGTGAACGAAAGCACACTACCTATTTGAAATTTCAACAGTGGAAAGTGATGAAAAAGTAAAGAGAAGTCAGAGCAAGAAGAGGAAAAATGGAACTGAGTTTAGAGAAAGAAAGACTAACTGGAGAATGAACTTAGAGCTGGAAGGTGAGGCCTCTTCTGAGGTCCTAGTGCCCTTAGCTTCTTGGACCAGGCTGCATGGCCCAATGGTATTTCATTTTTCAGGCTCTTACATATATTCTTTGAATAAAAATTTTGAAAGATGCAAGTTGAAACAACTTGTTTTTTTTTCTCTTCTTAAGGATGTTTGTAATCCAAATCTTCTAAAATTGAAAATGTACAGAGTTAAATAGTGATAATTTCAATCAAATATTTAATAACGGTTAAAAATCAATTTTATGTTTTAATAAAAAAAGTTATATTTTAAATTATTGAATGAACTAATTTAGATACCTTTTAATTAAAAAACCTTTAAACATGTAAAAGGACACAACTTGACATCTAAAAAAAATTAATATATATATATTTAAACTAAAATTTCGTACACTTTAAAAAGTTATACAAATTCTCTTTCTATATATATATATATATATATATATATATATATATATATATATTTAAATATTTATGAGATTTAAAATAATAAAATAAATATTGTGACGAAAATAAATTAATAGATTGATTTGGATATACATCTCTATTATTTTTTTTTTCATAATTTGAGTTATGCCAGTTCATAATTTCTTCAATAAAATAAATAGAAAAATTTACAATTATCAATATACAAATATTTTCTAACAAAAACTATATAATTCTGATTGTCCAATATATAGGAGCAGAAATTCACTCGTGATGAGCTAAACGTAAAAGAAAAAATATGTTTCTCTTATATCAAATTTACATAATAATAACAATAATAGTGATACTTGATTTAATTTTGTTTTAAATAATATACAAATTAATATTTATTTAAATTAATATATTTTAACTATTAGAATGAAACAAATATTTAAAAATATAAATAATATATTTAATTAATTATAGGTAACCATCTTTATTATAATAAGCGTTATAGGATAATTACATTTTCCTAACACATAAGAAAAACTCCTGAAATATAGTTTCAGAAGTCAATCTTTTGCTAATTTTTTACTTTTCTTATTCTTTTTTAGTTCGATCCATCGTGATCATCGATTCGAAAATATACCAAAGTGTCTCAATCCACATTACAATAACTCTTATCCAATCAAAATAAGAAAATTCACAATCATTCTTAAACAACCTTCAAGAAAAAAAAAAATACAAAGGTTATTGAAATCAGTCATCAAACAACTAATACTACACCACACTAAAGAAGACAAACAACAAAACATACCAAAAAAATACACCTGGAGTGACAAATAATCTTCAAAAGAGTTATACTACAAAGTCAATAACATGCTCAATCTCTTTCTTAATGATCTTAAGTAATAAAGTGTTTTTAGATGTAAAATATGAGTATTCAAGAAAGATTTGCTTCAAAAACTCGCTTAAAAGCTTCCGCAAATACTACAAAAGAATTAATTCTAAAAATAATTGAATATTTTTCCTTTTAACATATTTGAAAATAGTTTATTATTACTGGCTGAAATAGGCACTCAAAATTATAATCTATCATTATATTTTTCATAAATCTTAGAAATCATTTTCAATCAACATAATGAATTATTATTAATTATTTATGAAAGTATATTTTTTTCATGTTACATAAAATAATAAATTATTTATGGAATTTCATGCGAATTTTAAATTTCCAAGAAAATTTGCATAAATTTGTGATTTCTAAAATTTTAAATTTCTTCTCTTGAAATTTATATTATCTAAAAATTTTATAATTTTTTTTTTGGAATTATAACATTCAATAATTTATTACTTATTGAAACTATCTATATACAAAATTATTATTTATTGTAAAAAACATTTATGGGGTAACTTTCAATGGAGTCATTATATCCCTCCAACTAATACTACAACTTTCAAAGTTAGAAAATAAACACGTTCTTTTTTATTAGCTTTGACCTAACATTGTAAAGCTCCCCATCATTCAATTGCATGATAGAAGGTATCGATGCTGAAATTTCACGACCGAAATATTACTATTTTCATATAAGAGATTATGATATACTTGTAACTTAATTAATTCAAGTTATTAACTTAAAATAAAGTAAAATAAGTCTAAATTAAAAATAACTCATTTCATCTTGTGTTGAAATAGATGGTGTAAATTTTTAATATTCAATTATCATATTGAATCAATTTTAATGGAGTTGAAAAGTTAAGTTACCCACATGATCTATCAATGATATTTATCATACAATTTATTATAGTTTCATTAACATTAATTTCTTTGAAAATTGCATGTGTATCTTTCCTTAGAGGAAATCATGTTCTGAGGCTAAAATGGTTACTAACTGTAAAAGTCTTCCTTTTAGTATTTAATACAACAACAAACTTAAGACTACTCCTTAAATCAAAATATGTGTCCATTATTTTATGCACGTGTTTCAGTGGTAAAGAAATTAATTACATGGGTTAAATAATTTTTTATATTTTCCAAAACTGATTTATTTAAAACTGGTACTTCCAAAAGAAAAGTTGTGAGGGTTTTAATATTAAAAATTTAGTGAATAAGTATTTATATTAATTTTAAATTAAGTGTTGACACTAAGCTATTTGCAGCTTGATATTGATAAAGTTAACATCTCAATACTACTAATTTAAAAAAATGTTGAGTGTTAAAAATATTCAGAGATAAACTAATTTTAGAAGTATAAAAAATATTATTTAGACTAAACATTATATAACAAGAATAAATTTTAGAAGTATAAAAAATATTATTTAAATTAAACATTATATAACTAGAATATGTAAAGATGATGAAGAAAAACTACAATTATAAATATATTTTGCATATATTTTGAAGGTATGAATATACCTATAATATATAATGTACCACTATAAAAATAAAAATTTATAAACTATTAGGTCTATGATTATTTTTTTGTTTTTATGTTTTTTCTTTTACTTAACTGAATTTTAATATTTTTTAATAGAGTTAATTTGATTTTTTTTTCATTAAGTTGATATTAACCGTGTTTATAAAGTGTTATATGTCAAAATTATAGTAAAATGTCACGTGTAAAATCTAAAAGGCTTTACCTCTCAAACTAAACTAAAGAAGTTATAAGAAAAAAAAATGAAGCAACGTAAAATATAAAAAATACAAAGTTAATATTATTAGGATTGTAAATACTCTCATATTTTAGAAGAAAATTTATTCTCTATTTTAAGTTCTCACTAGACTGAAAGTAAATTTATTTAACAAGACTGTAAGTAGAACTTCAAAATGGGTCACAATTCGCGCATCAACTTTGCCTGGGTTTAAGCCAGGTTAGGTTTGAAAAAATTAAATTTTTTTTATACGAGTCAGATTTTAACCGACTCATTTAAACCCGGTTTATGCGGGTTGAACCCTGGTGGGCCGGGTTGACCCACCAATCCACATACCTAATTTTATTTTATTAAATTTTAATTTTAATTTTATAAAAAAAGTATTTATTATTTTGTTTTTGTTTGAAAAAAATATTTAAGTTCATTATTTTCAAAATTAATTAAACACCCAGGTTGGGAATGAGTGAAATTTGGTTAGATTTAAATTATAGAAAGTTTGTAATTTTTTTTTATTTATAAAAAATTATAATTAAGTGAGTCAACCCGTTTATCCACCAACCCGTGTTGAGTCAGGCCGGGTTTGAATTTTTCTGACTCGCTAATAAATGAACCGGGTTGGATTGATTCATTAAGTGACCAATCCGTAGTGGATCGGGCTGGATCGGGCCAGGTAGCTTGTTTTGACCGCTCTAGCGGTAAGCCTTCCTTTTCTCCTTTGGTCATAAACTTTTGTAGGGTTAAAATGATTTTACAGCTTGGACTTATAAATTTTGGCCAAAACATTGTTTTATTAAAGTAAGGTTTATATATATTCAATCGTTCGAAATATATTTTTTCTTGACGGGTGTTACTTAGGAATCTCGTGGGGCATTGTATTAACCAATCATATTCTTTTTGTCTTTTATAGTATAAATAGTCTCTCTATTATAATTTCATATGCATCATCTTATAAACTTTAGTTACAAAGGTTATTTCATAAGCCTTTATATGTTTTTTTGTACAAGGGTTGAGGGCACCCATAATGTTTCTTATTATATATATATATATTAATATTAAATGCCAAGGAGTAATATATTTATTATGTAGAATGGATTTTTTTATTTATTTCTATTTTGGCGGTAGGTGTAAGAATATATCTCATGTATTTAAGGTGTCGTAGTTTGAATTGAGGACTGAACAAGTCGCATGATGTCATTGGATGATCTCTGTGCAGTGATTCGGTTGGCAGCTTCCGAGGGATGCGTTTCATCCCAAAACATGTAGTTACTTCTATTCTGACATGGTGTTCTATTAGGTAAACAAGGCGTTGGGCAGCATGGAGCATTCGCAACAGGGAAATCTGAAACACAAATCAAATCAAATTGTAAGACATTGATTGGATGCTGTTTTAATCTAGAATGTGAAATTTAAGAAATTTGAAAAGGGCACCTGGGATAATGGATCTGTCCAAGCTAGGGACGAAGATGGATTTGGAATGGGTAGAGGAATGGTTATTGAATTGGTCCACTCTAGATTTAAGCTTGTCATTATAGATGGAGACAGCATCACTCATCTCTTCAACACAAGATCCATTTGTCTGATGCGTGGTAGCTGGAATGCAACCTATATCAGCCACCCCAACTACCACGAATTTTCTTGCCCCAAAATCGTCATGCAGTTCCTGTCCCCCAAAATCATCTTTTTTTCTATAATTTTTCAATTATAAATCATAGGTGTAAATATTATTAGGGTGGTATAATTAGATCCATCCTATGATTTTTGTTATCAAATTCTTTCACTTTTTGCATTCGTTGTTTTTTTTGTTTATACAATCTTTTGTAATACTTGATCCAGTAGTTTAATTTCAATTTATATAATCCAGTATGCTTGGAAAAAATGATGAATTTAGGAGACAGTGAGAAAAATGTAGAAAAAATTGTAAAATACCTGTATGTATTTAAATAGTCGGACAAGAAGAGTGTCGGCGTATTGTTGAGGGGTATAGAAGAGCCTGGTTAGGTAAATAGGGAAAAAGAAGTAATTGAATAGGTAATCGTTGGTGCCTATATTCACATAATACAAGCACTTGTTAAGGTACTCTGTTGCATTCTCAGAACCTCCAAGTTTCTCACTGATCTCAGAAAATATGGCTCTGTGATTGCTCACCTGATTTTCCAAATCAATATTGTCACCCTGCGTCAGCATACAAATGAAAATCTTTTAAAATTACACCAAAAAAGGCCAATTAAATGGAAAAAGAAAGAAGGATAAATAAAGGTAAATTAATTTGAATTATATACTCCAACCATGCCACTCTCGGGTCTTATTCCTGCTCCTCCAGATGCATAGTTCACACCCTTAAGAATGTCTGAGCCACTAGTGTCTGCATGGGGTGGGATGAATTTCTGAAATCCCAGAAGCTCGCCTGCAACAAATGGCTAAACGTTAATTGGAGTGCTAAACACAAAACCTGGGGTTAAAAATATTATATTTTAAAAAGAAATGGTGAATGTTACGTACTAATGAAGTCAAATGAGGTTCTTCCATTAGTAAATCTTCCTGTTGGACCTTGTGGGAAGTCGATGCCATATGGTATGAAATTGGCTCTTCCTAATGTTGCACGGTTGTTGTTATTTCCACAGTCAGTTAGAGAGTCCCCAAAGGCAAAAAGGCAAGGAACAAGTGCTTCTGCATGGACACAATAATGTTGCATGCAATTTGCAGCCAATAGAAGAGATAAAACTAGCCAGAGTTTAATCTTAGCTTCCATCGATCTCGTTGTAGCAAGTGTCAGATGAAAGATGCATGTGTATTTATTGAATTTTTTGCTTTCAAATGAAGTCAGAATGAATCAACATTGGAGGCCGAATAGTTTGTCAACGGAAAGTAATTACTAACATTATTGCTAAGATGACCTGTTGGGCAAGTTTTGTTGCTGGTAGAAACAGAAGGGAAGAGATCTTTTTGTGGATTATTCACATATGAAATTCATATGCCCGAGACTCAACTCTTCTGCTACAAACAAAAAATATTAATGAGAGTTATTGTATAAAAATCTTTGAGAGTGTCTAATCTAATCAAAAGTGGGTCTCTTTTGTAATACCCACAACATTATTTCATCTCCAAAAAGTCTGAGGACTGCATTGAAATTGCTCAAAAGATGGATTTCATGCATGTCATTGGTGGGTTGTTGTTGATGATAGAAGATTTCTCCTTTCCATCCTTTAGCTTTTCGCCTCTCCTACTACTAATGATTGTCCATGTAAAGTTCATTTTGGTATCGATATACCAGCATTCCTGTTTTAAGAGACTACTTCTATATAATTCATAGACTCTGAATCAATCTATCAATTTTAAGTTAAGAATATCTTAAAAGTTACATAATTCATCATTAGATAGCAGGTTCATCTTCCAATTGTACACTTTTTCCATATTATTATTACACTCATACTAAAAATTTGTTGGATATGAAAATAATAGGACCCTTGTTCTATAGAAAAATGTTTCTTTACACAAGTAGTATCAGTTGACAACTCACTTTTAAAAATAATTTGGTCATTAAAAAGATTAACTTTTATATATTTGTAAAAATATATTAAAAGATACAACAATAATAGATGTGAAGTATGTGTAAAAATTCGTTGGATACTAAAATAGTAATAGCTTGTTCCATATTAATATTACACCCAAAGGTCTATCCTTCAAAAAATAATAAATTATTTACTTTTGTTTTCCTATAGGGTTTTTCCTTAATTTATTTTTAACGAAGCACACGAAAAATTAAGTTCACTGTTCAACATAATTTTTTTCCATCGTCATTTAACTTGATCTTTAAGATAAGAAGTGCATTTTCTTGTGAGACCAAACCTACCTTAATAAAAATAGGTTTAGATTCTATTTCTATATCCAATACGTTCACTTAGTATAAAAGGTGTGATTCTAATTGTAGTTAAATTAATGTCTTATTTTCTCAAAAGAAGATCGTATTTAATTTACATATCTACGCAAGTTTACTTGGTATAAAAGATGCGATTTGAGTCGTTATCAAATTGACATCGTTTGACATCGTTTCTTATTATAAAGGACTTACCTTCGATTTCATTTTTCATATAAGTTCATGTATATTATCAAATCAGTGTATGTCAAAAAACTTAGTATAAGAGGCATTAATTTAGTTGTGATTAAATTCACGTCGTACTTTAATTAAAATGGCACGTGTCTGATCTCTACTTACATATTTGTGTGTAAGTAAATAACAAAATGTAGCATTTTTAAAGAAATGTAATTTTGGGACGTGATTTTACATCTAAAGAGATGCGATGGTTACATGTTCGTTTGACAATCCTAAAAGCATTGTACATTATTTGTGGAGATTGTCTTTGATGGGATGTTTTTGGTCCGTCATTATGATTTGTTTTTTATATACTTTTTTAATTAGTCTGTATTCGTTAAGATTAATTATTCCTTCAGATAAAAAAAATACAATTTTCAATTAAGCACAGAAATATATAGTGCAAAAAATAGTTGAAAAGGAAAATATATTCATGTCTTTAATAGAAATATAACAAAGTCCCATATCACATACGGTTCGCCCATCATGAACTTATTGACTAAACTTTATTAAACATTAGAAAAGTATAAAAGTGTTCATTTGTAAATGGATATGGGATTTTGAAGTAAAGCATCAAGACTGAACAAGGGTGCTGATGTTGACTGGGTAAACGAAGTCTCGATTAGAACCATTATACGCAAGGAGCGCGAGGAATCTGTTGAAAGCTTCCGTGAAAACAAATTTATCCCAAAACACATACTGATTTCTATTCTGGCATGGTGTTTGATTAGGATCACACAGCAAATCCGTCCCCGTTGGGCAGCAAGAAGCATTCGTAACAGTGAAACCTCCTGAAACAGTACAAGGACCTTTCATTCAGATTGTTTCAATATAAACACGAAGCATAGAGTTTAAGAAAATAGAAATGCACCAGTAGCAACGACTCCAAGGTTTCTGGCTGAGTTGTTTACAAACATGAATCTAGAATCATCACCAAAATTGTTGTTTAGTCGGTCCACTAGAGATCTAAGCTTGCCAGTGAATATGGAGGTTGCAGCATTCATCTCTTCAACACAAGATCCATTTGTCCTTCTCATGGATAAGGCATACGGAGTGCACCCAATACGACCCGGCGAGAAGAACACGAATTTTCTTGCCCCAAGACTACGCAGAACCTGTCCTCCAAAATCATGTATATTTTCATAATTGTTAAACTTGGATAACTAAGGTAGAGGAGTGTATAAATACATCAAATGAATTAGTTTATTATAAAATTAAACTAAATTTTAGAAGGAACTGGGGTTATTTAAACTGAATTAAATGATAATTCAATTGAATTTAATTAACTTGTTTTATGATTTGAGAAATTTAGACTAAATTATTCATCTTTAATTGATAATGTTTTCATCTTGAAGACAGATTATTGTGCCATGGTTACAATTAAGTCAGTTCTGAGAATCTATTTAATTGGAAACTGATTATATGATGAGCTGTCAAAAAACTTGTTAAGGTTCTTTGGACTTTAAGTTGGACGTAGAATTGTTGCTTAACTATTTGTCTTATTTTAATTTAGAAGTCTGTGTGTCTAGCAATTTAGAGATTGATTTTAGAATATTTTGTTTGTTTTGAATACTTGCTCATTTGCACTAGGTGTGATTATTTTAGAAACCGATCTAAAGTTTTAAAATTGAGATTTTTATTATTGTATTATGAATTTGGTTTAATCCTCGTATTTGATGTTTTTATTCTTTCCTTTTAATAATATAACTTTCTTTAAAAGTAAATAATTGGTCAACATCACAAGGTCAACTAATTGAAATGTCAAAATTTCAAAAGAATGTTTGAAAGAGAATTATCTTCTAAGAAAATGTTTAAAATATTATCAATTGAAATGTCAAAATTTCATAAGAATTTTTGAAAGAGAATAACTTTCTAAAAAATATTTAAAATATTATAAATCAATATATATCTTATTTTGAAGTGTTTTTTCCAATTTCAGAAATTTTCAAAATTAACTTTTCAAAATTAAATCAATATAGTAATTCAACTTTTAAAAGTGAAATTAACATAATATATATATATATATATATATATATATATATATATATATATATATATATATATATATATATATATATATATATATATATATATATATATGATTCAACTTAGTATGAATTTAGTTGACTTCAAATATATTTTTGAACAATTGTTTTAGTGAAACCTGGGATGAGAGTGATGTAATGTCTTTGAAACCGTAAGACACCAATCCAAGTAGAATAAATTTATGAGTGATCCAATATGTGATTTGAGTTTATAATTATGTATGCTACTAAAAGCGTGATGAAGTCGATTTGTGAGGGAAAAATGAAAAGAAAAAAGGAAATTGTAGGTACCTGAATATAGCGAGAGTATCTGTTAATAAGATCTTGTGCAAATTGTTCAGTGTTGAAGAAGCGGCTTCTTGGGTAAACTTGGGGAAGGTAGTAATTATATATGTAATCATTGTTACCTATATGCACGTAATACAAGCACTGCCTAAGGTGTTGTCGAGTTCGATTATATCCAATTTGTGAAAGAATTCTGAGAATTATGTATCTGTGATTTGCGATCTGCCTTCTGAAATTGATATTGTTACCCTGCGTACGTAGTATAGTGGCATTAGCTGGCTTTGAGATATAATAAAAAGGCTCTAAAATTATAAGAAGAAAAACAGTATTCATGTATGTGTGTGTGTGTGTGTATACTAGATGTCTGCCGGTCTCATCGCGAATCCCAGCTGATCCAGATGCATAGGTGACACCCTTGAGTATGTCTGAGCCAGTGGTGTTTGCATAGGGTGGGATGGATGTGTTTAATCTCAGAAATTCAGCTGCAACGGTTGAAGTTTAATTAGTGAGGTAAAAAATAAAAGTATGGGAAAGCACAGAGCATTGATGTTACGTACCAATGATATCAACTTGCGTTTTTCCATTGGAAAATCTACCAGTTGAACCTCGGGAGAAGTCGATGCCATAGGGCATATAATTGGATTTTACGCTTGTTCGAAGGTTGTTGTTGTTTCCATGGTCAGATAGAGTGCCCCCAAACACAAAGACACCAGGCACTTGCGCTTGTCCATTCACACAACATTGTTGCAGCATATTTGCAGCCAATAGAAGAAGAGATAGAAGCAGCCATGACTTCATCTCCAAAACAAGTTGGGTTACTTACTTTGATCAGAAAATGATAGTTATAAATGAGTGTCATAGCCACAACAGGCAACGCGCAAGGGTATATATAGGCTAACTTTTTATTTATCATCAACTGATTAAGCCAGGATTTCGTACGTCTTTTTTCCTTTTTTTCAACCCATTACATTATTGTTACGATCCCGTGTTTGGCAAGTATTTTACCATTTCAATAGTCATATCCATTTTCTATTTTAATTTTTACTTCAAATTATACATTAGTTAGATATAAAATTTATGTGTAATATATAAAACAAGAAACTTCATTCTATCAAGAATTCTATTTTCTCAGATATAGTTAAATTTAAATTCAAATTTTATTATATTAATATATTATAAGAGTCTTTTTTTTTATTATAAGAGTAATTAATAATTAAGGTATTAGTTTTATTTAAGACATTATATTATAATAGAACGAGTTTGTTATCACTTACTTTTAAGTCTCTGACTTGATTCTGTGATATTAAATGCTTTTAAATATATAGATTGTGTTGGTGATTAGAATCTATGGTAATAAATGTTTTTTAAGTGTGTAAATTACGTTTCAAAGTTATGATAAATAATTTATAGTGTAGTGTAAAAATGTCTTTTAATAGTTTTTCTAGGATGTGTATATTGTTAAACTAATTAATAAAGCACTTTATCTCTTTTTAGTATAAGTATGTTTTGGTAAATTATAATATAAATTCTATTCTGAGATCGAAATAAAAATTATAATTTAAAATTTAGTTTATAACCTAAATTAAAAGTAAAAGTTTATATAAACTAATACGAAAATATAAATAAATTTTAGTTTACAAAAGAAATATTTCATTTTTTTATTATTTTATGTAACACTCCAAATTTTGAAATTTAATAGATAATATAACTATTGTACATTTATCTTCTTACAATAATCTCTCAAGCAATACAAAAAGTTCATACTTAATTACATTATGCTTTCAAATATCACGTAAAATACTCATAATTTTTTTTTCTTCTTAAACTATTCTTCATTTCTATGTTACCTCCTCCTTCACTTGTATTGGTTCAGATGTCGTTCCTCATCTGCTCACGTATAACATATACGTTATTCGATCATCGCAAAAATATGATTTTTCGAAACAAACAAACAAGTAAGGGTGAGTTACCATGCAAAATTCTAAAATGAGTCATATCAATATTGTTATACATAATACATTCATCATAAATTTTTGTAAGATGAAATTATTATACTAGACTCTATTCTCCGGATATAATGTTGATGGAAGTCTCGAGTGGTCATGCACTTGTGGTGACCTCTACTTTTCTCACAACATAATCTTGACCAAATACAATCTATCATATCACCCAGAAGGTTAGTCAGTTAACATCAATGACCATAATTGAAGATAGACTAGGACCTCCTACCACTCTCACCACATAACACATCCTTCTCTATTTGAGTCTGGATAATTATTAGAGTATTAGGATAACCATCAACAACAAGACCCTCAGCATCAACATATACACTAATACATGTCATTATAGAGTCTCTCCCCGAGACTCATGCTATATTCAAATGCATAATTTCATATCCAACATCATAAAATACATTCATCACAGAAATCATACAAAATGAATATATCACAAAATAAATTAACAATAATAAAATGTCACTATAAATGGTCACCAGAGAAGAATCAAATGTTTGACGAATCAAACTCACCATAAACGCTAGTACATATGACTAGTCACAACTTACTGGATCAGACCAAGGTTGTTCTATGATCAAGGATGTATCAACTCCGGTTTTTTAAGATTCCTCTATCCTACCATCAAAAATTAACCTTAATATAAACGTTTTGTGAAACTAAGTAGTTGAATCTGGCATAGCCGGTTAGACATCTTCTTATGCTTTCAGAAAGATGCAAGAAAAAATGCACTAACACATAGACATACATAATAATTCAATAAGAAAGATGCAAGAAGAAAATAAAAACAATAAACATTCTAGGAAACTAAGAAGTTTAATCTGACATAACCGGTTAAACATCTTCTTATCTTTCCATAAAGATGTAAGAAAAATACACTAACACTAGACATACACAATAATTCAATATATGAATAGTAATTAGATAATTAACATAAAAGCCTAGAAAAAAACAAAAAAAAAATTATCCTCAAATCCTATAAAAACTTACTCTCCTCCAAATCATCTCCCACAAATCACCTCATGTGAACAAAGCATAAGTGTTTGTATTTGTCATTATTCTAACCACATAAGGGAAGTTTTTTAAGTCATTGTAATTACGATTATGGCTACATTTATATAAAAATAAGTTTTTTTAAAATATATTTTAATTATAATATATTTATAATTATTAAAATATAATAGAAAATTTATATTTTTGTTTTTATAAAAGAGTATATAATTTGTTTATAAATATAAGAAAATAAATTGTAAATGTGAAAATAATTATAAAAATAAATCACAGTGTATATCTTTATTTAATAACAATATAAAAAAAATGTTATTTTTGGTTTTATTTAAAATTTGTATAAGTCGAATGCCTTTGTTTGAAGGTGAAGAAGATGATGAACAGTGCTTCATCATGAATTTGAAGAAAGCATATTCGATTACGTAGCTGGAGTATTCGGTTCCAGAGCTTCGAACCATTCACACACGAGCTGTATCCGGTTACAGGCGCATATGTATTCGGTTCCCCATTCTCGTAGATCTCACACAGCCCCATATTCGGTTCCAACAACAGCTGTATTCGGTTCCATGATGTTCCTTCCAGCATCACAGGGAAGCTTGGCGTGGAGGTGGAGGCCGCCTGAAGTGTTTTGAACCTGGACAATGCAGAGAGCCTAACCTGGAGAAGCTCCATTCCACCATTGCAGACATTGCAGAGAGCCTAACCTGGAGAAGCTCCATTCCACCATTGCAGACATTGCAGAGAGCTCCATTCCATGGTTCAATCTTCTCCCAAATCCTTCCCAACAGAAAATGGGTTGTCACGGCAGCAAGGAGAATAAATCAAACGCAGAATTCAGCGCTGCTTATGGATCAGGCACTCGCAGTGGCAATGGTAGTCAAAACACTGTTCAACCACCACCTACCACCACTGTTGCTCAGGTTCAAACATCACCTCCTCCCAAACCACAAAGACCGTCAGAGGTGGCAGCGACTCCGACAAAACCCAAACTTTCTCCGACCCAGAATGCAAGGGCGGTGCAGAAACCCGACACCACGATTCTGGGCAAACCCTTTGAGGATATAAAGAAGTACTACACTCTGGGGAAGGAACTGAGAAGAGGGCAATTCGGGGTGACGTATCTGTGCACGGAGAATGCCACCGGAATGACGTACGCGTGCAAGTCGATTCTGAAGAGGAAGCTGGTGTCGAAGGCGGACAGGGAGGATATGAATGCATACTTTAATCAAGGGTCGTTTCTTCATACTTGGGTCACTTTCTTCTGATTCTTCACGACCCCACAATTTTTCAGTGTATTCTTCCCAGCTAGACTTCCATTTTTGTATTGCCCATATGCTTCTCTCTCTCTTGTTATATAGTTGCAGAACCTGGTTTAGCCTTAAAAAGTATGCATTTCAATGAGAACAAGATATTTGTGCCTAGAGACATTTCAATTTCACCAGATTTTATTTAATTGTAATATTAACCCTTTCGGCAAGCGTTTACAATTAAAGATTCACTTCTCTCAGACATGTCGTGTATGAAAAAGGCTATGGGTTTTATTCTTATATATCAGTTAAGATTAGTGAGTATTTTATACAGGTGCGGCCGAATTAAAGTGCTCCGCTTCCTTGTATCTGCCACAATTTCTTTAAAAGGCATTCGTTATCATGACCAGTGTCTGCATGTCAAATTGCATGTTAACTTTATGCTTATAATTAATTAGCAAACTAATGATATTTAGTTGCATGATGCGCATGCAGCACCAAGCGATGGTATTATGATTTACCATTGTTGTTGCATGTTACAGCACGTACCATCAGATGCATGTTACAGCACGTACTGATCTATAAGTAAATTCGCATTAACTTTTATTTTATAGAAATTAATTCTCAGATCGAAAGTTAACTAAATACGATTTCATATAACTATGGAGATACGTTGAATTAAGAAGAATAATGTTAGCTAAAATAATAGTCTTCTCCCGAATTCTAAAAGTATCATTTACAAAATTTGTAGAATTGGTATGCATTACCATTGATAAACTAAATTAAAGTCACTATATATTTAACTATTTCCTTAAACATAATAACACTGATACTTCACTAATTATTAAACATAAAAAGTAATTCGACACGTTAAAATCTCCTATTAAAGTAACATGGACCAAAATTTTAATTATTATTTTTAATTTTTTATTCTTTATAAACATTTTTACAATTAAATATAACATTAACAAATAACATTTTATATTTCTTTAGTAGCTAGAGATATTTTGGTAATATTTAATTTCTACAATTAAACAAATTTTTTAAATTTGTCACATCAATTAAATCCTACATTAATTCTCATAAACTTTACTTCCAAATCCACTCTCAATTACCCACAAATCCACTCAAAAAAACAATGAAAAAATTACCCTCAAATCCTCTCAAACACATTCAATTACTCTTCTCCAAATCATCTCCCACAAATCACGTAATGTGAACAAAGCATAAGTGTTTGTGTTTGTCATTATTCTAACCACAACAGGGAAGTTTTTTAAGTCATTGTAATTACGATTATGGCTACATTTATATAAAAATAAGTTTTTTTTTAAAATATATTTTAATTATAATATATTTATAATTATTAAAATATAATAGAAAATTTATATTTTTGTTTTTATAAAAAAGTATATAATTTGTTTATAAATATAAGAAAATAAATCGTAAATGTGAAAATAATTATAAAAATAAATCACAGTGTGTATCTTTATTTAATAACAATATAAAAAAAATGTTATTTTTGGTTTTATTTAAAATTTGTATAAGTTTAAAAATGAATTAAATAAAATTCTGTTGAACGTTAATATTTAAAAAGTGGAACTAAACATTATGAATCACTCGCTGAAGTTTTATCATTGTTTTCCTTTTTTGTGGAGAGCCGTGGAGATGGACCAGGGATTTTCACTGTTGAAGGACTCTTAAGTTTTTTGAAATCCAACTACATGAAGAGATTTAGTTTAGGCTATAAATAGTATGTTCGTACCCTCGCAAACCGAAATGATTTAGGCTAATTGTAAACTAGTTTTGCACGCAAATAATTTCTTGTAATTTTATTAATTTTGGATGAAAATACATATCATAATTAGCACTCACTACCAATAAGCAAACCTTAACCAAAATTTTTATGGCAAATTACACTTGGACTTGTTACCACAAACATAAAAGACAGAAATATCAGAGATTTTATGGGCACACAAACATTAAAATAACAGTAACAGCTTATGTCCAATTAGATCTGAGCCAAGCGATTGATGTCGACAGGGTAAGCATCTGACGAAGATTGAGCATTGTAAGCTCTCCTTGCAATGATAGCATTTGCAGACTCTGTTGGATGAAATGCATCCCAAAACAGGTATTCCTTCCTGTTCCTGCATGGGGGTTGAAAGGGCAAACATGTAATTTGACCATTGTTCCTTCCTACCCCACAGCACCCAGCATTTGTAACTCTGAATCCTGAAAATCAAACACCACATGGGTATAAATTTAAATCAGAAAAACTATCTCCATAGAAAATCATTCTAAACAAAATTGCATATGTTGAGGCAGAACAGAAAACAATTACCATAGGAAGATGGGTTGTTTATGATATCTTGAAAGATACCATAAACGTTTACATAGATGGCTCTCGCATCCGGAAACTGGTTGTTGAATCGATCAACAAGAGATCTCAATCCGTTGTTGAATAATTGGTTTGCAGAATTGATTCTTGCCACACATGTTCTACCATCTGGGCTGTTTTGGGCCAATGCATTAGGGCTGCAACCTATTTGACCAACCCCAAACAACGCCAGTTTCCTTGCGCCATTATTGTACAAAACCTGAATCAAGCACCAGCACAAAAGAACTTAGTTTTTAAACTTATTCCATTTATTCTTCCGGAATTTTCTTCAAACAGTTTATGTTGATGAGAAGAAGCAGATACTAACCGTGAGTTGTTGAGCATATGCCTGAATAAGAACATTAGCATACTGCTGGGGTGTGAACTGCCTACTGCTGGAATAGACTAAGGGCATGAAATAGTTGTTGAGGTAATCATTGCTACCCAATCCAATTGAGTAGATGCACTGGCTAAGGTAATCTGCAGCCGTGTTCTCATCTCCCAGTAAATTTACAATCTGGGTCACTGTTCTTTGGTAATTTTGTACCTGCCCCCTAAAACTGATACGACCACCCTACAGTTTAAGTAAAGTAGAAAACGTATGAACAATCATAGAAAATAACCAAATGGTTGCCAAATTTATGGAAGAAAAAATTATGGGCCGAAAGGCTCCAAAATAAATGAATAAATAAGCACCAATTGCTGTCCAGTTTCCTCTCTAATGCCGGCAGCTGCAGAAGCATAATTCACTCCCCTAAGTATGTCTCTACCACTTGCTGTTGCAAAGGGACTTATGTAACCGTTGAACCCCAAAAGCTCAGCTGTTAAAGTTCAAGAGAAAGTTAGACAAGAGTAAAAATTTCATATATGATTTACCATATATGCAACTATTAAAGAATCCATTTAGTTCATGTGCAGAATAAGCAGCTCCTACTTTCCTCTCACCATCTTTTTCTTTTTAGTATTACTATACCAGCACTGCTGGTTAATTTTTCTAGCTGCTGCTCTTTCCCTCTTTACTTCCCTCCTCGACCACCAGTTAGGTCTTAATTCAAGGACTACACCAGAACCAGACTGTCTTAAATTGCAAATTCAATGCAGCCAAACATACCCATGTGCTTGATATTTGAGGGGTAGACATATAACTAAAGTCAAAGAGCAGTAGTAACATGTGCACAGTTTGGAAAACTTTACCAAAGTCAAATTTTTAGTTGCTCATAAAAAAAATTATTTTATAAACTTTAACTTGGACCATGTAAAATTAGTGTTCACTCTAATTTTATTATCAATGAAAAACGTTAGTAATAAAGGAGTTTAATTGTTAGGCACAAGAATAATTAATTAAACTTGTAATGAAAAATGAAAATAAATAACGTTGAACGAAACCAAAAGTTAAAAAGGGTTTTGGAATGTAAGAGATACCACAAATTTTACTCACCAAGTTCTTGTTTATGTTTGATGATTTCTGTGTGCTACTTTTTTATTTGGTTCTGTATTTTCATCCGATGTTTGACAAAGATGGTATGTGTCTTTAAGGCGTTCTTTAATTGGAAGTTAAGATTAATATGCTGTGCAGGGAATTTTTTTCTGGCTAAATTTAGCATCAATGCATCGTATAATTGTCGCCTAATTGGTCATTAAAGGTAATCTATGGTCGATTACAAAAGCAAACATATTTATATGTTGAATTGAGGTTACATATATATACCTGTCTTAAATGATTAGATGAAAAACGGGAAAACAATATAAACTGAGAAAAATTATTTGCATGCCAGAAAAACAGTAAATAAACGTAAAATCTTAAGTTGGATAAAGGCTGAAGTGAAGATTATAGGAAGAGTATCTCCGGCCGAAAGTAGCATGCAAATTTGATAAGCTGATTTTAAATGTTTTAACTTGAACAAAATGATTAGTTGAGAAATTAAGAAACTCACCGACTACATCAACAGTAGTTTTGCCATTGGAAAACCTTCCAGTTGGACCACCAGAGAAGTCAATCCCGTAGGGAAGGTAATTAGCTTTGGCCAATGAATTGAGCTGGTTGTTATTCCCATTATCCACCAAAGAGTCACCAAAAATAAAGTAGCAAGGTACTTGTTGTGCAAATCCAAACCCATTACTGCATAAAACCAGAACCACTATCACTAACCCTATATTCATAATGTACTTCCCAGATGCCATTGTCGCTAGAAATGAAGCTACAAATTCCGAACTATGTGCTTTGGGTTAATGAGTGGATGAAGAACTTGTAATGAACAAAACTATTTATAGTAGGAGATGGAAGAGAAAGGACCAACCTTGTAGTCTTTTACAGTTGGGATATTATTGTTATGAGCATTAAATTCACGCGGATATAATCTGAAATTCAATGACGACAATCCCGCCTTTATCAGTGTACCCAGTCATTATCTCTTTCTCTTCTCTTTAATGTCCAATTAATTGCATTTTTTTGTAGAGATGATGTGAATTCAGGTATTGCAAGAGAACCTTTTTTTTTTTGCAAAAATTAAAATCCAAATTTGTTTCATACAATCGGGTTTAAATCTAAGATCTCATGTAAGCTGGGCAAAGTATATGAAAGTACTGTTTGTATTCTTATGATGGAAATTATGAATGAAATAGTAGGTACTGTATTGGATAACATGAAAGTAAATTGAGAGAAAGAGAAGGCCTTCTATATGATGCGAGTCTCTTTCCTAATTAAGGGCTTCAATATAAGGTATAAACTTGTATCTTGTTTATTGGCCGGTTTGCATCGATATAATGTTCACAGAAGATATATGATAAGGTGAATCTCAAATCAACGTCAATCATTTTCTTTCTTTTCTTTTCTTTTTATAAAACTGTGTGGATCTAGCTAGGTAATTAAATAGAAATAACATTGAGAATAATTAAGGAATTATTATTAGTTTATATCTCTGGCATCTTCGTGACTTTACTTTCTCTTCTGCTAGCTGTTAGTATTTTGCAGAAAATGGAGAACAGATATATAGTACCAAACCATTTTGAATTTTGGAAAGGGAAATAAATGTTGAGAAGAAAATGAAATGAATGCAATGTCGGACACCTTCATCAGGCTATGTACCTAATCTACTCCGCGTTTCAAAATATTCATCCACAACCATCATTAAAAATAGGGTTAAATATGTTTTTAGTCCCTAAACTATTGGCCGTTTCTGGTTTTCGTCCCTCTTTCAAAGTAAGGTACGATTTGGTCCTCAATCTTTAAAAAACGTTCGTTTTAGTCGAAAAAACGAACGTTTTGAGGACTAAAACGATGACTAAAAACAAAATTTTGAGGACTAAAACGAACGTTTTTTAAAGATTGAGGACCAAATCGTACCTTACTTTGAAAGAGGGACGAAAACCAGAAACGGCCAATAGTTTAGGGACTAAAAACATATTTAACCCTTAAAAATATATTACTCACTCTTCTCCAGTTTAGATAATAATAATAATAAACTCATTCACTCTATCTTTTAGCATAACTACTCTCAAATATGATTCAATCAATTTTAATTTTGAAAAGTTTATTTCAACTGTCACGATTATTCTACGTAATATTAATAATATTCTGCAAAACAACGTACGAATATGGAAAATAATACAACAATTTCTACTGCATGAGTTATCTCTTCGCTAACTTTCATTAAAATGTTTTTTCCTGTAAATCTTATGTTTTTCATTTAACTGGACTTTATATCTATTTCAATAGTTATTTATTTAGTACTATTTAGCAATTACAAATTAATTTCGAAATGTTCAATTACTTTATTCAAAATGACCAAACCTTAACAAGTGATGCGACTATAATAAAGATGAATAGTATGTCACATTAAGATCTTGAACTGGTTTATCAATTATCACTTCTCACGTGTATTAGGTTAATTAAAAAACTCTTTTATAAATCAATTAATTGAGAATAAAAAGAACAAAAAAAAACGAGAGAGAAAATTGTTTGAGGATGATTTAGTCATTTCTTAAAGAAATAAATAAGTAATAAAAAGTCTTGGAAAATTAAATATAAAAGGATAAAGTAAGATCTTTATAAGAGATTTATTTTCTAATAATTATACCAATAAAATTATTTGAAAAAAGTGGTCTGTATAAATTACTTTCGTTATCTAAATCCTGAAATCTCTCAAGTGTGAAATCAAGCTATCCTAGATTTACTTTGATTGAGATTTTTAGAGTGCATCCCGGCCCTATATCAAGCTAACAACCGAAATCTAAAATTAAATAAAATGGTCTAATTGGATTGAAAATTAAAGTTCACTTATTTTTTATGCTTTTTGTTCTAACAAGGTTGAACGAAAAATATAAAAAATTAATTTTGACAGTTAATTATCAAGAGCCTAGCCAAGCCAAATATGTATGGGTTGTTTTGACTATTGACCGACCTGGCATCAAATTGATTATTCTAAATGTAATTTACTATTTTTCAGTTTTTAATTGGCCATAAAAAATGGTAAAATTTAGGGAAATATATATTTTAATAGCATAATACTTAAGATTTTAATAATGAGTTGTTTGGAGAATGAAAAGCAGGAGTATTGATGGGTTTGAGATGGTGGGTGGATATGGCTAGGAAGTTGAGAAGCAAACATAAATGTTAGAAGATAGTGTGAATTCAATGATTTTTTGGCTTTCATACGGACTAACGTAACAGAAGCTTGGATTTTTCAACAGTCACTAGTAACACTTTATTGTTCATTAAAAGCAAAAGGTCTAAAACTCATTGGTCAACTTAGCTATGCAGCTTGGAGCATGTTGTGGTTGACATTTGCGTCGGTTGTGCACCAATTAAAACCGTGTCTACAGTCCATGCTCCGCTGGTCAACACAAAATGTTGCTGCGTCTTACTAACCTAAGAATCCTCTGCACTTTACAGCTAATAGGATCCACGTATGTTATTTTTCTTCTCTTCGGCTAATCATTGAAATGAAATTTACAAGTGTAAGTCTAATCATATAAAGGTATGATTGTTAATGATATTGAGAGATTATTATGAGTCATATGATTGTTGGTTTTGGACATAACAATGCTAGACAAATTATTTCACTCGTTCTTATTCATATCATTTATCAACATCCTCCTGCCTCTTTCTTCAGTTGAATTTTATTGTTTTACACAAAATCACAAATAAGTAGAGATTTGGCATAGTGACATGGATTGAAAAAAGAAACAATATTTAAATCTAAAAATCAAATCAAATAGATAACGTAAAATGAAATCAAAAATCGGATCAGATAAAAACAATGAAAAAGAATTAAAATTTGTTTGAAATCCACAAAAATATTAAAATTCACTCAAATATTAATACATAAGTCACACACTCACTGTATTTATTTGCAAATCGTACCAATAACAAAGTAGTAATATATAGTAGGTAAAAATTGTTCGTTAACTTTAGATTAAATCATTCTATTCGTGGTAGACAAATTTTAAATTCTTATTTTTATGTATTTTAATTCGGTTTTTACTTTAAAAAATTTATTGCAATCAGATTCTTTATCTTAACATTACATTAATATCATTAAAGAGGTGTCATGTATCAATTAAAGATTTTTTTTGTTTTTAATTTTTTTTAATTAAAAATAAAAAATTAACACTTGTCAATATATTGTCTTAATTTAGTTTCTATTGTCCTAATTGAGTTCCAATTTTTCTGAAACAAAATGTTTCTTTTTAAATTGAAATTTAATTTAATTTTTTTATAAATGTTATACAAATATTATTTTTAAAATAAATGTTTTATTAAATATTTTAATTAATATTAAGTTTATTTATATTTATATTTTATTTAAAATTATTTTCAAATTTTAAATTTATTTGTTTTAAATTATAAAATTGTTTAAAACTATTTTAAAAGTTTATAATTTGTAAAAGTTATTTTTAAACCAACTCAAACATTTGTATAAAAATTATTAAATTTAACACGTTTTAAAAATATTAAATTATTTTAAAATTTTGTAAAAGTTGATAAATTTATTTTATTTTATGAAATACAATTACATATTTGATAACTGAAATTACTTTCGAATATTATTCTATCAATATTACTTTCTACTAGTAACTCTAAAATCATTTTAAATAAAATTCAATATAAAATATAAATATAAATAAATTTAATTTTTGTTAAAAATATTTAATAAAAATATTTGCAAAACATTTATATAAAATTTAAATTTCATTTGAAAATAAAATTAAAAAAGAATTATAACTTAATTGACAAAATAAAAGTATATGGAGTAAATTTAGATTAAGACAATGATATCATTATAATGGTAACATATATGACATTGTTGCTACTTCATCACAATATTGATGTCACGTTATACAAAATATTCTTTTATAAAAAACTAAAAATTATATTAAAAAAAACTAAAAATTATGAATTGATATGTAATACATTTTTAATTGTGTTAATGCATTATTAACAAAAAAACCTTATTAGATAAAAATTTTCAAAATAGGAATCGTGCATAAATAAGAATGATTTAAATTCTTTTTATAAAAGTAAAGAAATAAAATTATTTTACCATAAGTTTATAAAAGAAAATAACAACAAAGCGTTGTATTTTTTAACTTTGTAACTAGAATAACAGAACTAATCTCTAATCCTTGCATGTTCTACAAGAGTTTTTTATATTATTATCTTTTTAGTTTTATTTTTTTATTTTTTATTTTCATTATTACTACTTCTATTTTAATTACTTTTATTTTTTATTTTTTAGTACGATATTTCATATAAATGTATATTAAATAATATTAAAATTTTAAATTTAAAAGTGAAATTTAAAAAAATCAATTAATACAAATTTATGTTAAAGGGGTGTAGAGTGATTTTCTTAAAAGAAAATTATTAAAGTTAAAATAAAATTTTCTTAAAAATTTGGAGGTAGAAGTTAAGATGTTAGAGAGGATGAAAGACATAAATTTTGGAATAAAAAAAGTAGTATGGAGGTGGAGGGAGCAACTCTCAGATAAGGAGAGAGAAAGACTTAGCTGTTGATGGAGAGGTTGGAGAAAGATCCAAAAGCAGCAGTGGTTTCTGCATTATGCTGGGTTAAAGTACAAGCCCATCACTGTTTTAAAACCCAACACAAACGAGTAATAGGTAAATGTTGCTCCTTAAGTTTATCAAAAAAATATAAAGATTAAAAGTTTTTTTTTCTTTTTCTAAAAACAAATGAAATTAATTCTAGTGATGTTTTTATTTCTTTTACCACCTATTAATTGTAATTTATGCATGTTAATATGTATTGCACTATTCATCATGCTTATAAGCTATCTTTTTTCTTTCTTAATCATTTAAAATCTTTACACTTATAAATGATTTATTGTAATTAAATATAATTGATTTTTTTAATATAATTAATTATTATAAGAAATTTAATCCATTATTTTGAATGATAAAAAATGATCTAAAAATTATTTCAAACACAAGTTATACACTTGTTTGGTTATCACCCAAATAATCCATTCTGCTTGGATTTTTAGATTCCACAACTACAAAAAATAATCAATTAGTTATTTTATATTGATTATTTTTAGATCTCTTATCAATTAAAGATAAATTACTGGAATATATAAATAAGAGGTATTCCTCACCTTAAGATGAGTTAAATTTGAAGTCACTTTTTTAACATTAAACCAAAATTATATATAGCACTCCATACATTCACACTCTTAGAACTAAAAGTAAAAGTCACATGACATTTTTAAATATTAATATTTTAATTGAAGCTATTTAAGAAGTGAGCGTCAATTATCTAAGTTAAAAATGTCCTAATAAAAAAAGTTATGTACAACAGGACACTTTATAAATTTGATAAATAATGTTTCAGTGTAAACCAAAAATAATTGTCTTTTCCAAACTAACTTTTAGAATATATATTAATTTTAGCATTAAAATTTACAAAATTATTAAATCTAAAATCAGAGTAAATTGTTATATAAGTAAAACTGTTAAAATGGATCATTTGATTCAGTTCCGTCTAATTCTCCATATTTTCCATCCAAATTAATTTACTCATTAGAAAATTCAAGAAATTTGAATCCAATAGTTCATATACTTTTACTTTTTGTGTTGATTGATTAAAATTCTTAAAAAGGATAGTACAGTTATATTTGTTAAACCAGCAAGTAAACAATTTTTTTTCAAATCTTATGAAATATAATTTTCACATTGAAATTGCCTAAGATAAATCACAGTTGGTAATATAAAGCCGCAAACCTCTAACTGTGTCCTTTTTAATCCAAAGGACGACAAAGTTTTCAATTAAATGTTAAAGAAGATTCTGATTAAGCAATAGAATATGGTTTTGGACACAGGTTATTGCAATTACTAGAGATTTTTGGCAGAACTAAAAGGTGATTAGGACCTAGCCAAGGTACTGATATCAGAAGGGTAAGCATCTAATGTAGATTGAGCGTTGTAAGCTCTCCTACCAATGATAGTATTGGCAGCCTCACTTGGATTGTATGCATCAAAATACAACACCTCGTTCCTGTTAGAGCATGGTTGTTGAAGTGACTGACATGTAACTCTACCACTGTTCCTTCCTACCCTACAGCACCCAGCATTTACCACTCTGAAACCTGAAAATTCAACAACACCACTTGTGCTAAATTTTAGTCCCAACAAAAATACCAAATGTTCTGGGCAGAAGATAATTACCAAAGCTTGATGGGTTACTTATTATGTCTTGAAAGATACCATAAACGTTTATATAGGTGAATTTTGCATTCGGCAACTGGGTGTTGAGTTGATCAACCATAGATCTCACTCTGCTGTTGAATAATTGAATTGGAGAATTCAATGTTTCCACACATGTTATACCATCTGGGCTGTTTTGTGCCAATGCATAAGGGCTGCAACCTATTGGAGAAACCCCAAATAACACCATTTTCCTTGCCCCGTAGTTGTACAGAACCTGAATCAAAAACACAACAATCAAGCTTTTAATTTGTGAACCTACTTTGAGCTTCCTTCTTACCTGCACAACTTTGTACCACAATCATTTATTTTTGTTGTTTATTTTTATCAGACTTAATGAAAATGTACTAACCCTGAGGAATTGAGCATATTGTTGAATAAGAAGATCAGCAAATCGATCTGGTGGGTATAGAGTGCTGGTGCGATAGAGTTGAGTCAAAAAATAGTTGTTAAGGTAATCTTCACTACCAATTCCAATTGAATAAATGCACCTTTTCAGATAAACCTCAGTTCTGTTGGCATCTCTCAGTAAATTTAACATATAGGACACTGTCCTTATGTGGTTTTGCACCTGCCCTCTAAAACTGGTACGGCCTCCCTACAAAGTTGAACACAAATCAACAACTATACAAAAAATAAACACCATATGGCTTCCAAATTGATGAAGAAAAGAACAACAAAATAAGTACTACCAGGTGCTGCCCAGTTTCGTCAATAATTCCGGCACCTGCAGAAGCATAATTGACTCCAGAAAATATGTTTCTATCATTGGCTCTTGAAAATGGAGCTATGTAGCTGCTCAACCCCAATCTTTCAGCTGTCAGAATTCATGAGAAAGTTAGACAACATTTCATATGTTTAC
The DNA here is from genome assembly GCF_016808095.1 of Vigna angularis. Lineage (NCBI taxonomy): Eukaryota > Viridiplantae > Streptophyta > Magnoliopsida > Fabales > Fabaceae > Vigna > Vigna angularis. Next base: position 33,655,978 of record NC_068975.1, on the reverse strand, counting down.
ATGCATATATATCAACTCTTAAGTTTGTTAATAAATCAGCCTTTTTGTAAAATATATATATCTGAATCAGTTCCTTTTTGTTTCTGCTGTCTCTTCCTTCGTTGCTTCCCTTCTACTTCTTAGGGTGCCTCTATGTCAAGAACTATGCCAGAATTAGACTCTTTAATTGCACATTCTCTTCAGCCTAACAAAAGAGCATGTGCTTGGTTGGTATTGGAGGGTTAGGCAGACACCCAAAGAGGAATGACTCAAAGGGCAATCAATATGCTCACTTTTTTCAAAACTTTAAGCAATTGATTATACTTTAAGTTCAAATCATATATAAGTATAGTAATAACTTCAATGATACAAAGATAAAAAAATATATAGATAAATTATATTTTGACTAAATTGTATAATTTTGATTTTCTGAAAATAAATTCAAGATATAATATGCTAATATTCTCCTAATAAAAACAAATTCTCATCAAAATTGAATAATTTAATTATCATGAGCAATTAGTACAGGGAGATACAAGTTAAACTATGAATGACTACGAAACGGTAAAGGACGTGTTTATCTTCTCATTCTCATCATTAAAGAAAAAATTATTCTCATTCTTATACCCATATTCAAATTGAATAAATCTTTTATGTCATCTCCATCTTACTAGTAATATATATATATATATATATATATATATATATATATATATATATATATATATCAATAATCTAAATTTTTTGTATAGGAATAAAAAGATACTGGGTACTAAGAAGGATATGAAAACGGAATGGAAAAAATATGTAAATATTCATCCACGATTTCATACCCAATAAAAAATATTATGTATTGCCTCTATTCATACCAATATTTAGTCAATACAATAATTTTCTGACAAATCAAAGACTAGTTTAAATAATATCTATAATAACAATTTATTTGTCATTTCTAATATGTTTTAAAAGCTTATGAATCATGTGTTGAAGTCTATGATAACGTTAATGGTTGAGAAATCATGACCATGACAGAAAACTCAAACAATAATTTTTAAAATTTTATTGAGAAATTCATGAGAGACCATACATACAAATCATGTAAAAAACAGAGGGTTCAAAATAGAATAAAATACAATATTATAAGACAATAAATTAGGAAAATAGCTAATATTAAACGGTGTTATTACTTACGTAAAATCACTCTTAAAAATGATATTATAAAAAATTATTATATAACATGTTAATTATTTTATTCTCTAAATGAAAATCTTTCTGTGATCCCGTAATTTATACATATATTTTGCTCAAATAACTTGCAAATTTTTGTATGTTAATTAAAAATATGAATGAGTTTTAACAACTTAGTTGCTTTGGTCACATGTAAAAATTAGATTATCTTAAATAACCAATTGTATAAACAATTAATTTTTGCTAGCTAATCAAATTGACTATAATTAAAATTAATTCTAGAAAAAAATTCAGAAAATTGATTTTGTGTAGATCGATGTAAAAGAAAATGAAGTTTTACATAAGAAAAGCATCTCTAAAGTTAAAAATAAAAATCATAAGAAATCACAAATAATTTTATAGTTTTATTGTTCATTTAGTATTTTTTTAATTAAATTTTTAATAACATTTTTAATTTTACATAATGCCCCTTCCCTCCTAATTAATAATAATATCATTAACAAATAAATATTAAAAAGTTTAATTTCTGCGTAAAAGTGTATTGCCAGAGCATAACGGAGATTTACATATCTAACGGCGTTGATTTTTACATTCGGAGGGACTATATTGTTATACTTTTAAAAGTTTTGGATCTTGATTAAATTTTGATTAACATGCGAGCTAAATTGAATGAAAATAAAAGTAGTAAGACCAAAATGGTAGTTAAATCTTCCAGAAACAATATATTAATTTCCAGTTTATATCCCAAAACTTTTAAATTATTTCATGAACAACTTGTTTTTCATAAAAAGTAAAATAAAATACTAGTTTATGAATAAAATATAAAAGAAGTAATTATATTTTAGGAAGAGAGGATAAATTAAGAAACTGACCTATTATATCAACAACAGTTTTGCCATTGGAAAACCTTCCAGTTGGGCCAGAAGTGAAGTCCATCCCATAAGGCAGATAATCGGCCCTAGCATATGACCAGAGGTTGTTGTTGTTCCCACTATCTGCCAATGAGTCCCCAAAAATAAAGTAGCATGGAACTTGTTGTGCACCTCCTCTCACACTCCACAAACCCACACCCACAATTACCATCACCACTATATTCATTTTCCCTTCACCACTCAACTAATCTACCAACTTAACAACAACAATTTTTATCATCACATTTCTAATCTCATCAAACTATATATAGTACAACCAACGCAAAAAACCAATTACCATTCCTATATTTCTTTTTATCACCATTAACTTCCTCCCTACTTATGTCAAATTCAATAAGCAGTATTAAACCCACATTAGCCTTGTACCACTTTACTTATACCTACTTTAAAATAATTAAAACTGTTAAATATACTTAAAATTCATCTTCTCAAACTTAAAAATATAATCAATATAATACTTCTAACCCAATTGTATTAATATCTTTTTATGTATTAAATGATGTTTCAAATTAGTGTTTGAGATATTTACACTGTTTAATTCATTTTAACTTAAATGTTAATCTGAAATACCGTTTAACACAAAAAATATTGCACAATTAAGTTAAAAGAATTATATTCATTTATTTTTTTTAAGTTAAAAGACCCAAAATTTAAGACAAAAATAAATTTAAATTTTTAGTTTAGAAACTAAAAACATATTAACCTTAATTAAAATTTAGTAATTAATTACTTTTAAATTTTGTGTCTATATGCTATTCAACACTAAAGTAAAAAGAATATGGAGATTCTCCAGACATGAAACTGTATATTTAAAGATACTTTAAGATGATAAAGAATAATTTTGTGTTAAATTGGAATGGAGAAATCCTAAAAATATTTTAAGATGCATGTATTGTTTTAAGGGACAGCGTTTACTTTTTTTTTGTTCTCTGTTTAGTGTTCTACAGAAAGTGGAAAGTGGGGTACCAAACAAGTTTGAATTTTGGAATGTGAAATTAAAGTTTGGAGGTAGCAGGAGCGACAGGGAATTTGAAACTAAAAGTTGACAAGATCAGATGAATCCTATGCACTTAGGGCAACTTCATCACGCCATGTCGTTATCCTCTATTTACTCACAATAACTATTTTTCTTTCTTTAATTCTGAATCTATTCATTCTTTCAATTTCCTACTAATCTTTTAAATATTTTTACTCCGTATATATGGAGATCTATTAATTAAAAAATACTTTCAATAATCCAAAACGGAATACTTCAACTCAATATAATTATGTTTTAAAATTTATGCATTGACAAAATTTGAGACCTCTTTCTTTTTTCTTGTTGTTTGAATAATAGTCTTTTTCAAGTTGTTCGAGAGAAGGTGTGTTTACGCAAATATTTTAGTGCTCAAGTTAGTTACAAAATAAATAAGATGGTAAAAATATAATAATGAATTTTGCATACATTCAGAATGTCCCAAATATATTCTTTTAGTCAATTTTTACACGTATATTGAGAGAGTGAACTCTACCATGTTTAATATTTAATCAGTTATTTTTCAATGCGATTAACTAAATAAAACCTTATCAAAATGTATTAGAGATATTGAAATAAATACCTTGTCAATATTATGTTATCTAGGATTCAGAAATGTGTTACTAAGATTTGTTTCTTATAGTATGAGAGTCTTAAAAAATCATTTATTTTCTCGACGTAGATAAATTGTATCATTCAATTTTGTTAATAAGTATTCAACTATAATAGTTTTAAATATTTAATGTTTTTATTCTATGTCTAAAATAACTTTACAATAAATAAAAAGTTCTACTTTGTTCTTTAAATTTGCTTTTCTTGACTGTTATTTATCAACAAAACATTAATTAGCAAAAGAGACATAGCTGGACACTGTATTTCTTGCATTTGAAGTAGTTAAGGTAAAATGAAAAGAATGGTATTTTGAATGAAAAAAGAAACATTTATCAAAATTATTACAAAAATATTTTATAGTTAGTTTCTTTAACAAGTAAAAGTGTTTTGTAAATAAAATTAATTATATAGTAGTTCATGCCTGGAGATGGTCGGTCCATGCCTTGGTGGAAGTAGCCATCTTTTCATAAATGCTACTTTATACTAAACTTTAATTATTTTGGCTGTGCCATTCACTAACAAACTTGGATTTTCAGAATTAATAAATGAATAAACTTACATTATTGTATACGATCATTCTAATAATGTTTACTTTGAACATTTCTAATTACGTACGTATGGTTGAGTTGTTTAACTCGTTCTAGTGTAAGCTCAATTACATTCACATTTAATATTTAAGAATTTTAACAAGTATCTTTCCAATAAATAACAAGTATCTTTCCAATAAATAACAAGTATCCACATGTATATGGTGTTAATGTAGCTATGTTTAGAATGAGAGAAGAAAGAGTAACTAGGTATAACTAAGGGCAACAATTGTATAGGTACCACGTAATTGTCAACTAGAATTGTTTAGTTTGACAAGGCTTGAAGCTTCTTTTCATTAGTAGACAACTCAGTTAATTTATTATATTAGGTACCAAATTTGACCATTTTGCAGTTTGTGAATGATGATGATGTGTTTCTTTAAGTGACTGTGATTTATGTTAACCCCTTCCTATACCTAATATTAGTAGCTTTTATCACAACTATGTTGTAACAAATTGATTCTACCTTTTAACATCTCTTATTCTTTTTTATATATGATTTTAATAAATATTTACAGGTAATGACATTCTTATAGGAAAAAAAAGTAATAATGTTTACATACATACCATTACAATTCTAAAAGACTTGTTGAGTTATTTGAGTATGTGATAATTATTATGTCATGACAGGTCTTTGATGAGAGATTCATGAAAGAGATATGGTGATAATAGTTATAAGAATGAGTATCAACACAAAAAATTAATATTATCTTTAAAAAAATTTAAGAAAATAAATTTATAAATCTTATTCCTTTTATATTAAAAATTATTTCATTTTTATACAACACGAGACTTTAAGTATTTTTTTTTTCAAACTAAAAAATAGATGTGTTTACTATTTTGTAATAAAGTTAGAGAAAACAACTATAATATACTATAAACATGAAAAAAGAAGTTCATATTTCATTTAAACATTTTTCTTTGAAATAAGAACATTTGAAAAAAAAACTGGATGAATCAATTATATTTTTACATAGATTATATTTTAATATAAACAATTATTTTTCTAATATATGTTTTATATTAAAATAAATAAAACTAAAATAATAAATAAAATAAAATAAATTTTATGTTTTAATATATCCCAGATTCTTTATAACTCCTTCTAAAAATAAACTAAGAAATGTCTACAAGTGATCAGTCATAAAAATACAAGGACACATAGTGTGGAAGAAATTCAAGATGGTGCACTTGATTCAAGTGGGAAAAAAAAGTCCAACCTATAAATGACTTAATAATGCATTAACTATGGACTTGCAGCTTAATTTTTGTCATGCTAATTAAAAATATTGTTAAGTTTATTCAGTTATCTTCTTCCCTAAAAACAGCATTTCTTAAACAGTTTTCAATCATATTTATAAAAAAACAGTGATTGGATTTTCTTTTATTTAGATCTGAGTTTAAAAAAGTATTTCATTTTGATTGTTAAAGCAAAGATTAATGTTAGTGTTGCTGAATTTGCCACAAATTGTTGTATTAGTAGTTGGGGGTTGACAATGAAGTGGACTCTCTGTCTTCGGATCGGGCTTCAGATACCGTATATGTATGCTAAAGAAGGCTGTTTCTTCTTTCACTTCCACTTCCAAAAATTTTGGGCTCAAATATAAGAAATTTTTCTTTGCCTCGGAGGAAGTATGAGGTAGGAATTTATTTTATTTACTTTAACCAGAAATTTTGACGATTATGATATTTATTTTCACACTGAATACTTTATTTTATTTTGATAATTATCTTGTTCTGTTCGCATGCAAACTTGGAAGTTTGGAAATTCTGGAATGAGTGACATTTAAACGTAAAGGTCATTCATTTGGGTTCAGATAAATGAAAACAAAGCTGCAGATTCTGCTGTGAGCTTACTAAAATTTTACCTTAAGAGAAATTATGGTATTTTTTTTAAAAGTTGTTTCAATTGAATAAAATCCATAACCAAGCTTCTGTAAAACAAACTTTATAGAAACACTTCATATTTACAATGTCCTCATTCCATCGTTGTAACAGTAAATTTAACTGTAAATTCCTGCTGAAATCTTATATCCTAAGAAAAACAGAGTGAAAGCAAAAATTGAAATTGAATTTTGGTCACTTATAAGTTCAGCAGTTACATAATCCTTAAAAATTCTCGATGATCCAAATTCCCAACTATAGATCAGAGTCTTTACCACCAACAGGAAAGAATTGCAACAACAAATCTTTGACAACCTGAACCAAAGCCTTTAAATCATTGTTACTTAATTCAAGACAATCCCTGATTAATCCTCCTTCCACCACCTCTTTCTGAAACGTCTCCCCCATTTCCCTCATCACTCCCTGCCATTCAACATGCTCAAATTCATCACTAACGTAATAACCACATATAACAAGGTTGTATAATAGCATACAGCTACGTTTAGTTATAAAATTGAAAACATTAAATTTCTTTTCTGTGTTCTGATCCTATAATATCCTTCATTTTAAGTTACAAGTTTAGTTGGTAGCAATTTCTCATTGTTGGAGAGAAAAACTTAGCTATTTTATACTGTGAGACACTGTTTTTTAATGCTAACGAGAAGGAACAAAACCTAGACAAACATACATTTTTTTTTTCATATATAAACTAAAATAAAAACAAGAATAAACATACATGAGGATTAAAACGTGCCATTTTTTTTACATATATGAACTAAAAGAGGTCAAATAAATAATTGATTAAATTAATTAATTGTGTCAATAGTTCTATTTCCTTCATAGTCTTTTTCTCATAAAACATTCCAGAATTTGTATACAACGTTAATTTCTTTATTTACTTTTATTAAATATTATAAATGTGTCTTTTATAATAAAAAGTTAATTTTAAAAGTTATTAACAATTACAGTAAATTTGATATATTAATATTTAAAAGTCAAATATAACAAACTAAGTTAATTTTTATTGATATGTATAATTATATTATAAGAAGTTTCATTAAAGACATAAGAAAAATTTATTAAGTCAGAAGTCACTTATACATTAACGACTTTAGGAAGCAAATTAAAACATGCTCATGTTTTTGTAGAAGAAAATTTGTATACATTTTGAATTTGTAAAAGGTTTAAAAAAAAAAGTTGATTTTAGAAACTATTGAAATATTCCTATAGTAACAATTGTCATATAAGTATTATTTAAATAATTTAATTTTTGTTTCAAATGCACTTTTAGAATTATTAAAAAATGTAAATATAAAAACAAGCGTTTTACGTACCGACTGGCGAAACGCTTTGAGGAGCTTGCTGGAAAGCGACTTTGAGACGGTGAGGAGACTCTGGTAATTTCGCGAAATCCAAGCTGACCTTTCCGCGACCGATTCCAAACGAGTCAACTCAGTCAAGCCCCTCAGCAACTCGTTCATGTCCGAAACGACGCCGTAAATATCCGTGAAGGACAAGTCCGTCCACGACCACGTCCAGAGGAGTTTGGCGAAGCCGAAGACGGTTCCACGGTCGAGGCTGTTGGCGATGGCCCGAGCTCGGTCGGCGCCAACAACGTCGCCTCGCGAGGCCCGGAGGTTGGCAACGCCGATGAGAAGGGAATGCGAAAGGGAGAAGAGGTCTCGGTAACGGAAGTAAGAGGAGAAAGATATGGATTGAGAAGGAAATGGTGCGGTTGCGAAGAGAATGAAAACGACGAAGAAGACCGTGATCGAGTTTGATCGTACGGTTGCCATTGGATTTGGAGTAAAGAAAAAATCATAGAATTGTGAAAAAAATTATAAATAAAATTCACTCTTTATATTAGATGTAAGCGGTGAGACCTGGCTTAGGAAGTGGTACTCTTTATCGGGTCGGGTCGGGTCATTAAATTCTTAAGTTGGAAGTAATAAGTAAAATAAAATCTCAACTTGTTGTAACTAATGTCATTTTTTTATATTACTCTTTCTTTGATTATATTATTCTTTAATCCTTTCTTCATCTTTTTTGATGAGCAATTAATTGTGATGCTTCTTAGTATTTTGGTTAGTGCAGAAATTGAATAATTTATGATGTTAATATTGGGGGTTAAAACACCTGTACTGAAGAAGAACAGCCTAAGACATACCAATGTAACAATGACTAGGAGTACCATAACAACAAAAGTAAAAATATTGGAGAACTAAAGCTGCAAGCTTTATAGAAGGTAGTATTGTCTCCTGGAAATTAAATAAACAAAATGCAGGGGAAGATCTATGAGGCTCTACACTAATCTATCTCAGTCGAAATTCAGCACTTGCTGTGTTAACTTTGTTGGGACAAAGCCAGATATCGTGCCTCACTGCTCTGCTTGCATTCCATTACAGGACAACACTTGTCAAGGTAAACAGCACTCTTTTCCATTGTTCTGACACATACTATGAACATATTCTAGTTTAAATTTCAATTTTGTTATCGTTAATGTTCTGAAAGTTAGAAGACAATTTATTAAGAATCAGTTATTAGATACATAAATACAAAATGAACCGAAGTTCATTTTGGGACCTTGTTTAATGTTTTCTGTTTTAGGTCTTTATTGTTTTCTGTTCATCAGAGCACTATATATAGAGCTCTGTTTTCAGTTTTGTGTTTTTTTATGTTCTGTTTTACAATCAATGAGAAGTATAACACTTTGATACACAGAAAGAAATGGTAATCAAGAAAGGATATGTTTTACTTACTTGTCTCTTTCTCCTGATCATCTTTTTCTCCTGCACCACTTCCATCTGAGGCCTCCAAGGCTGCCGGACCACCGTGGGATCGCCACTCTCTGAGACGGAACTCTCTGGAAGCTCTCCGTTCTCTCTCCTGATTGTGAAGAAGCTCTAGCCACGTCTGCATTAGCCATTCATCTGATGGCTTTAATCCTGCCATGGGCCGCCCAATATTGGGCTTCATCACAGTGCACATCACTTTGGGCTTCAGTTTAATATGGTACCAGAGCAGGTCTTGGACCTGTTCTGCCACTGATTCCGCTGCACTTTCTTCTTCTTCTTGATCTTTCTTTGGTTCTTTGAAATTTTCTTGCTAACTATGGAAAAACTGGACCAGACCAATAACCCAGTCAGCCCCTACTACTTACACCCAGGGGAGAACCCAGGCACCTCCCTCATATCTCAGGTCTTGAATGAAACCAACTATACTTCTTGGAGTAGAAACATGAGAAGGGCTCTCTTATCCAAGAACAAACTAAAATTCATAGATGGAGGCATCACAAGACCCGAAAGAAGTGACAGTTTGTTTGATTCTTGGGAAAGAAACAACATGATGGTGCTATCTTGGATCATTAAAACCCTATCACCCCAAATAGCTGAGAGTGTGATATACGTGGAGAATGCACAAGAATTGTGGGAAGAATTGAAGGAAAGATTTTCTAAAGGAGATCACTTCAAATTCTCAGATTTACTCCAAGAAATTCACTCCATCAAGCAAGGTGAAAGGAGTGTGACCCAGTATTTTACAGATTTGAAAATCTTGTGGGAAGAACTTGAATTTCTAAGACCTATTCCCATTTGCAGTTGCAAAATTCCATGCAAATGTGATCTGTCCAGAGCATCACAGAAATACAGGGACATGGAGCATGTCATATGTTTCCTAAAGGGCCTAAGTGAATGCTATGATACTGTTAAAACCCAGATATTGCTTATGGAGCCTCTACCCAACATTAATCGTGTGTTTTCCCTCATCATACAGCAAGAAAGACAAGGGAAAAATGATTCTAATCAGAATGACAGCAAGGTTCTTGCTAGTACCACTGAAAAGCAAAATCAATGGAAGAACAATCAAGGTTGGAAGACTTATGGACGTGGAAATCCTCCCAGAAATCAAGGAAGAGGGAGAGGGAGAAACCCCAACTATGGAAAACAGTGTTCCTACTGTCATAAGATGAATCACACCATTGATGAGTGTTACTCCAAGCATGGATACCCACCTTGGTACAAAAAGAATGACAACAGTAGTGAAAACAGCACTGGACAGAGTGAATGGGGGGCAGCTAATGTCTGTTCAACATCTACTGGAGTGCAGACAAGCCAGCAAAATGTCACTCAAAATTCTTTCACTCATGAACAGATGCAAAAGATACTGCAAATGCTGGAGAAAGTTGACACCCCATCTCACAGCATCAGTCAAATCCAGAAAGGCAACACAGAAAATGCACCAGGTATATTTTCATGGATCATAGACACAGGGGCAACAGATCATGTAACCCATGATAAAAACCAGTTTACAACTTTCTATAAAATCAATCCTATATCAGTGAAACTACCCAATAGTTCTACTGTCACTGCTCACTATGCTGGAACCATACATTTCTCTAAAGAATTTGTGATTTTTAATGTTTTATATATACCAGAATTCACCTTTAATCTCATATCTGTTCAAAGTCTTACTAGGGATATAAACTGTACACTAACTTTCTCTTCTAAGATGTGTGAAATTCAGGACAACTCAACATTGAAGATGATTGGGTATGCTAGCGTGTGCAAGGGACTCTACCATTTACAATCGTTTGGAAGGAATTTAGCTCCTAGTTTTGCTTTTTCGTATGAACATGACAATGTAAATATTTGGCACTTTAGGCTTGGTCATCCTGGACATACAACTCTTGATAAGATGTGTAAAGTTTTCCCTTATATTCAAACTGCTAGTGATAATGACACTTGTGATATTTGTCACTTTGCCAAACAGCACAAATTGCCTTTTCCTAAAAGCACTTCTTTATCTGATGACTGTTTTGACATGATTCACTGTGACATTTGGGGTCCCATATCTACCCCCTCTGTACATGGTCATAGATATTTTTTTAACTGTTGTTGATGACTACAGTAGGCATACTTGGATTTTTCTTATGCATAATAAGGGCCAAACTAGAGAGCTGCTGCAGAGCTTTATTGCTAAGGTTAAGACACAACATAATAAGGCTATTAAAGTGATAAGAACCGATAATGGACCTGAATTTAATTGCTCTAGTGTCTATAATTCGTATGGAATTGAACATCAAAGAAGTTGTGTTGAGACTCCACAACAAAATTCTGTTGTGGAGAGGAAACACCAACATATATTGAATGTAACCCGCAGCTTGATCTTTCAATCTAATATCCCTCACATATATTGGTCCTATGTTATATCCCAAGCTGTTTATCTGATTAATAGACTTCCCTCTCCTATCATTAAAGACAAAACCCCTTACGAACTCTTACAGGGTAAATCACCCACCTATCTTGACTTAAAGATTTTTGGTTGCCTATGTTTTGCATCTACCTTAGAAGGTAACAGAAGTAAGCTTGATCCTAGAGCTAGAAAGGGTATTTTTCTAGGATACAAGAGTGGGATAAAAGGATATATAGTCCTTGACATTAATAGTAGAGAAATATTCATAAGTAGGAATGTTATCTTCTATGAAAATATTTTCCCATATAAAAACAAACAAGCAGGAAGCAGTAATCATGATAAGGATAAAGGGGACATATCTTTTCTTGGTGACATTACTTGCAGCCATGAACAAAGTTCTACTGAGAATGAGAGATCTACTGAAGAGGAAGCTGCCACCGATAATGACAATCCTATAGACCAAGAACTTGAGAATGTACAGAGGAAATCCAGCAGAATGAGAAGGACTCCAGAATACTTAAAAGATTACATACAACAAAGTGATCACTCTCCATTCACTCAACTGTGTGCCAAAAATGGTTTGATTACTCCCTATCCCATTAAAAATTTTCTGTCTTATAAATCTCTTTCAGATAAGCATTTGAAATATACTCTTGCTGTGACTGTGAATAAAGAGCCCAATTCCTATGAAGAAGCTAAGAACAGCCCTGAATGGGTTGATGCTATGAGGAAAGAAATACATGCTCTACAGATGAATAAAACCTGGTATTTTACCCAACTTCCTCCAGGAAAGAGATCTATCGGATGCAGATGGGTCTATAAGGTGAAGCATAAAGCTGATGGCACAGTTGAGAGATATAAAGCCAGATTGGTAGCCAAAGGCTACACTCAACAAGAGGGAATAGATTTTTTGGATACTTTTTCCCCAGTTGCTAAACTCACCTCTATTAGACTTTTGTTGGCTCTTGCAGCCTCTAAAGGCTGGTTCCTACATCAACTTGATGTGGAAAATGCCTTCCTTCATGGAGATTTGAATGAAGATGTTTATATGGATCTTCCTCCAGGATTAAATGTTGACAATAAAGGGCTGGTCTGTAAACTAACCAAATCCTTATATGGGCTGAAACAAGCTAGCAGACAGTGGTTTGACAAGCTTTCATCTTTTCTTATTTCTTCAGGATATACCCAATCTAAATCCGACCATTCCCTATTTGTTAAAAGAAACCTTTCGGATTTCACAGCCTTACTTATATATGTTGATGACATTGTCTTGACAGGGAATTCAATGAAAGAAATCAATCTCATGAAAACTCTTTTGGATAACCAATTTCAGATTAAAGATTTAGGAGAACTTAAGTATTTCCTTGGATTTGAAGTGGCTAGATCGAAGAAAGGGATACACTTGTGCCAAAGGAAATATGCCTTGGATATCCTAGAAGAAACAGGAATGCTAGGGAGTAAACCTAGTTCTACACCTTATTTGAGCAATACTAGCAGTCTGTACAAAAAGGAGGATTATATGGAAAACCCTAGTGATTATAGGAAACTAATAGGAAAATTATTCTATCTTACTAACACTAGGCCTGATTTATGCTTCACTGTCAATCTTTTAAGTCAGTTCATGCAGGAACCAACTAAGCACCACTATCAAGCCTTACAACACGTACTTAGGTATGTCAAATCAAGTCCAACTGAAGGACTTTTCTTTGCTGTTGATTCTAATCCTCAGATAAAGGGATTCAGTGATTCAGATTGAGCCACATGTCCTAATACAAGAAGGTCTACTACTGGATACTGCATTTTCTTAGGCAACTCTCTTATCTCATGGAGGTCAAAGAAACAGAGTACGGTGTCAAGGTCTTCCACGGAAGCTGAATACAGGGCTCTTGCAGCTACAGTGTGTGAGATGCAGTGGTTACACTATCTTCTTCAAGATTTACACATTGAGCCAACAGCTACTGCTGTCCTCTATTGTGATAACAACTCAGCAAGGCATATTGCTCACAATCAAAGCTATCATGAGCGAACCAAGCACATAGAGTTGGATTGTCACGTTGTTCGTGAGAAAATACAAGCCAAGCTCCTACATTTGCTTCCCATTCGATCAGAAGGACAACTTGCAGATGTATTTACTAAATTTCCTCACCGGACTCGGTTCAAATCTATTATTCCCAAGCTTGGAATGATGAATATCCATCATCCAGCTTGAGGGGAGGCTATTAAGAATCAGTTATTAGATACATAAATACAAAATGAACCGAAGTTCATTTTGGGACCTTGTTTAATGTTTTCTGTTTTAGGTCTTTATTGTTTTCTGTTCATCAGAGCACTATATATAGAGCTCTGTTTTCAGTTTTGTGTTTTTTTATGTTCTGTTCTACAATCAATGAGAAGTATAACACTTTGATACACAGAAAGAAATGGTAATCAAGAAAGGATATGTTTTACTTACTTGTCTCTTTCCCCTGATCATCTTTTTCTCCTGCACCACTTCCATCTGAGGCCTCCAAGGTTGTCGGACCACCGTGGGATCGCCACTCTCTGAGACGGAACTCTCTGGAAGCTCTCCGTTCTCTCTCCTGATTGTGAAGAAGCTCTAGCCACGTCTGCATTAGCCATTCATCTGATGGCTTTAATCCTGCCATGGGCCGCCCAATATTGGGCTTCATCACAATGCACATCACTTTGGGCTTCAGTTTAATACAATTGAAGACTAAAATTGTTTTCTTCTAGTTTTTACAATATTAAAAATAAATTAAAACAAATTGTTTTTCTTAAACTTTTTTAAAAGTGTTGAAAGTGACACCACTTTAGCTGTTAACAAGAGAATCTAAAGTCGTGAATGCTAGAAAAGGTTCACATGTTTCTTTAAAAACTGTTAAAAACACTAGGGATTTTAGAGTAAATTTGTTTAAAGAATTTAAAAGTAAATGATTGAAAGTATATTTGAAAATAAAGTTTACAAAAGTTTCTATAGGATTTGATTAACATAATTGATGAAAAAAGTTTTAATTAATAAAAATTTAAAATTATTAAAATATTTTTGGTAGTAAAAGTAATGTAAAATAATATTTATTATAATATATTTATTGTTAAAAAATATTAAAACTAGATAATAAATAAATAAAATTAATTAAAAAATGAAATAAATTTGTATCAGAAAATCTATCAATTTGGAATTTTAGTTCTAACAAGTTTGACAAAAGTAGTATAGTTAAATTTCAATTTAATCCATTGTAGTGAGAGAGTAATGTGATAGAGGTATAAATATTTTTTATCCAATTTGAAAGGTAATTTAGACATGCAAGACAAAAATGAAATATCTATTCTTGTTTTCTTTTTCAACTTTTAACTTTGTTTGAAAACTATGGCTAACTTAGAAATTTAAAACTCATTAATGTATTGGTTAAAAGAATTAAAATAATAGGAAAAGGGCACAGAAATTTGTAATGTAATATGTGATTTTGAAAATGCTGCTTATTTCAAATTTTTAAATGTTCATTTTAGGATTCCTAAATTTCAAAATCTCACTATTTATTCTTGGAACTGAATATAAGAAGCTTGAAATCAAATATAAGAAGTTAGAATTAATTACTCCTGAATTATTGAGTGGAACTGATTACGGTGTATATTGTTGTAGCCTGGAATAAGATATATGCTCTAAAATCAATTCCAATACTGCAAGTAAAATCGGTTACCTTGCACTAGAATCAGATCGTTTTTAGTTTCCATGTTCAACGTCTTCATCTTCAATGTTTCATCTTCAATCTCTTCACCTTGAACATCCAAATCAAAATCCCAAGCGGTATGAGTTGAAATCGATTCCTCCTTTGGATAGAATCGATTATAAGGCTTTAATGTGAATGTTGGAATATTCTGTCTTGCCGTAATCTATTATTTCCACTTTTATATTAGGTAAAAATGATAATTGTACGAAAGTTTATTCGACATTTCTTAAATCACTTCAAAGCCGAGTAAACTGCAAAAATTGAAACTTTGAATAATTTCTGAAACTGTCGCTTTGTCTAACTTTTAAATCATACAAAACAAACATAATTTATCTCGTAATTCAATCTTTACCAATACATGTGAACACTACTTTCTACATAACATAGTTAAAGATAGAAGGAAAATATATAATGTTGTTGAAATGTCAAAGTTGTTCTCCTTTACTATATTAAATTCAGTTTGGAGAAAAAATGTTGTTCTCATTTGATTTTATCTTATTTATCCGTGTAATTGGACTGATTTCAAAAGTTTTAATCTTCCAGTCATTTTCTTTTTTCTATTTTTTTTTCTTTTCTAATTTTTTAGATGAAAAGATGACATCTTACAACCCTGAACCATGTGTTCCTTCTTTGACCGCATGCCCTGTCAGTCCTGACATTAATACTTTCACCCTCTATGATTCTGGGAATATATTTAAACCTTTTTTTATGTTTTTACTTCTTTATATGAATTAAAAAAGAATATCACAATATTAAAGGAACAACTTTTACTTACCTCGATTTTATCCTATGCTATAAAAACAGTCTCTAACTATTTTCAACCATTATCCTTTTAGACACAGAGAAGGGTGAATATTATTTTGGTCTTTAAGAAAGGTAAACTTGTCGAACTTAGTTCATAACAAATAAAAAATTATTTAATTATTGATTATATATATAAGAAGCATGATAACTATATCTTGTTAATAAACTTTTAAAGTATATTTTTGTCATTAAATTATGGTGTTTAAATATCAATTTGAGGCTACATTGTAAAATGTGTTTTTTAAGACCAATTTAGCATTTAGTAATAAAATTGAGGAATGAGTTTTTACTTCTTTTTTTTACATTCAGCTACTATATCATATTTGAGAATTAAGTTGTCCCCGTTTGCACACTTTCATGCCAAAATTATCCAACAAAGAATGCTAGCTTTTTTTTTTGCCCGTAAAAACTACAAAGTCAATGGTTAGACCAAGGCTTTTGAGAAATAATTTTTAACTACACATGTTCTACACAGTTAATATGGTAAGATGAAAAGGGTTAAATTTCAAAAGGAAATTGTACTTAATATGTATCATAATCCAAATATCATGACTGATTGTTTAAATGGGAGAAGATCGATTGATTGTAATCAAAATTAACTAATTACTTAATTAATTTAAAAAGGTTATTAATTGGATTTAAATGGAATTGAATCATGATTAAGCTAATCATAATCAAAAGGTTATAGAAAAATTTATAAATACATATTAAAGGTATTTTTGTTAAGACTTTTTATGTTTGATTTATCAAAATCTAATTAACTTAAACATATTTTTAACAATTACATTCATTCGATTGGACAACTTATTATCTGAACAAAAATATGATAACTGAAAAATAAGCGACAAAATAATTATTTTAAGTGAACTTTTGATTTTACACCGAAATTTTAATGATACTGTAAAAATCTCTAATACTTATTCAGTTCAACCTTGTCAAATCAATTTATCAATAGATATATGTAATAGGAGGGAAGTAACGCAAAATTATCAAGTTCTTAAATATATTAATACCAAAAAAGTTTATACAAATATTTTTTAAAAGAAAAAAAATTATATTTTAACTATTTATGGTACCAGAATAATATTTTAATCTTCTTTATAGTGGCCCAATGAGAGCAGATCAGCATCTTGAGCCTGTGCACAATATTTGGACTCTGCACAAGCACTGACACGAAACCTGAACTTTTTTTTATGACCTGTTTGAATTTTTAGCTATTTGACGCATGAAAGAATTATATGCTTGACAAAAATAGGAAATCTTCATAGAATTATATGCTAATCTTCTCAGAAAGTGCAGAACTATTTCTTACATACACATAAGATTTGTGCTAATATGTTGATGAGATTAATTTACAATTTTTTGTCCGGTAAAAATTTATTTATTTTTGCCTAATTATTATATATTTGATTACATAACAAAAATTAATATTTTTCAAATAAAACGAGGGCATCAATTAATGTGGTTGAAAATTGTTTTATGAAGCAAATTGGAAATCTATTCTTAACATATGGGATGAACCTTTTTACAAAACTTTTCTGTATAATAAAAAATTATGTTTCTTATTTCCTAATCGATAAATTACAAGAAACTCGTTAAAAGTTTAACTACTTAGAAGAAATTATACTCTATTATAATTATTTGAATTTATAAATAGTTACTCTAATAATTTTAGTACCAGATTTTTTTGTCATATTATCATTCTAAGTATTTAACCAAATTTTAATTTTCATCTTAACAAGTAATTTAGATTCAATTACATCAAAGTAAAGCTCAATTCAATTTTTGTGAGAATTATTTTCGCATAAAATTAATATATCTTAGATAAGTAAATACTTTATTATTTTTTTTACACCTTAATGAAAATATACACATAAAATATTTTTTAACACAAGTATACATAAAATAAAATAAAATTATCTCTTCTTATAAGTAACGAGGTGAGTTTAATATATATGCATAACATTCATATAATTACTAATGCCGTTTTAATTTTGATTATTAAAATTGCATTCGTGCATTCATTTCACGACTAATATAACTAGTTATATAATCTCTCGGTTTATTCTCAAGTGCAGTTTAACAATTTTTTTAACAAAATAAAATATATAATAAATTTTCTTAATTTAAATTAAATATTCATCAAAAAATTGTTTTTCTATTTTCACTTTTACATCCATATAAATGCATAACCACAAGTTAATAAAAAAAAATAGGCGAGGAATAAAGGTACAAATAAAAATAAAAAGAATAACTAATATCATCTGAAACCTTGAAAATAACAAGTAAATAATATCAAAAATATTCAAATTTAAGATAGTTAATGGAATATATATATATATATATATATATATATATATATATATATATATATATATATATATATATATATGGATTTGTGTGTTTTTTACTTGGTATATTTTATCAATGTGTACCGGGTTTTAGTAGACAAAAATACTCTTATATATATCATGAATTTTAAGTTTTAAGATTATGAGTATTTTAATAATTTTCATTCTCAAAACTAAAAAAAACTCAAACCCTTATTCACCATTCTCATTCATCTCAACCATTTATTTTTCATCTCTCATTCCAACATTTTCTCTCTCTTAGTCCCAACTCACACATTTCAAACAATTTCTTACAAAAAAATTATTTTATAATGAGTTTTCATTTTAAAATTTTTGTCTTATATAATTTTATCTAATTTTCACAAGCATAATGACATATGAATGAATTTGAAATTGGCCTGGAAAAAATCACAAACACTCAATATTAAACAATTTCTTACAAAAAATGATTTTATAATGAGTTTTCATTTTATAATTTTTGTCTTATCTAATTTTATCTAATTTTCACAAGCATAATGATATCCAAAGAAATTGATAATTGACCTTGTCTTATCTAATTTTTACAAGTATAATGACATAGGAAAGAATTGGTAATTGACCTAGAGAGTTTTTTTAGAGATAATAAAACATGTGCAGTTGATGAAATTAGAGAGGTTAGTGAAGATGATGAAATTAAAGAGATCTTGAATAAACCTTTGCCTGAAAGCGAATATGCCAATGACTTAACTTTTTACAAAATTGTTTAACGGCGAATGTTTCTGATTCTTTCACTTGGGGCTAGGTGATAGAGAAAATGTTAGAGTAAAAGAGATGAAAGAAAAAAGGTTGAGAGGAATAAGAGAAGTAAGTAAGAGTTTGGGGTTTCTTGTTTTTTTTAGTTTTGAGAATAAAATTAGTGAAATACTCTTAACCTTAAAACTTAGAATCTATGATATATAAAGGTATTTTTATCTACTAAAACCCGATACACATTGTTAAAATGTATCAACTGAAAAACCGAATTCGCATTCATATATATATATATATATATATATATATAATGACTTATTCTTGATCTTATCCCCCATTTTATTTTAAATTAAATTTTTATATTAATTAGATAATAAATGCTCTTAATTTTTTTTAAATTCTTATTTTATTTACCATTTATCCTATATTTTTACCACATTTATCACATCATTTATTAATTTTTATACACTTTTCTCTTATTTTCCTTCATCAAATGTTATCATATTTTCCTTAATCCAAATAAGTAAACTTTAATTATTCTTTTTATTCAAATCCACTCCCCAAAACCACACCAAAAAACAAACACATGATATCTACTAAAAAAGAAAAAAGTAAAAGAATATATGATAGAATATTTTTTTATAGAAACAAAGAGTGACAATTTAAATATATGCTTTTATTTCTTGTATGTATTTCTGTTTCTCTTATTCATTTCTACAATTGTTTACATTATATATGGCTTTATTCACTTAGTTTTAGAAAACAGTTAATAAACAAATACGTATTTCCTAAAAAAAAGTTTATACTTGCTTTTACTAAAGAAAAATATTCTTATAACAACTTTTTTTTTAACAACTTTTTTATAATTGTCAATGTGTAGTTTGTGATATCGGTTTCAAATATAAGAATCAATAAAATAATCACAGTCCAAGAAAAGTTGTTAAAAAATAAAAAGTTGTTAAAAAAAATTGTTAAATGATTTACTAAAAATACATGTATGTATTGAATCCATCCGTCCATGGGAATCTTCAACAGGAACTAATTTAGTTCTACAGTCATCACATTATCCATATATCTAATTTATCACTCATCACGAGAGTTATGTCTTATATGGAAAGACCTATGAAAATATCATAACTTTAAAATCTTGTCGTTTAATAATGAAGCATACATTTTGGTCCAGACTCTACATATAAGAGCACTGAGAGATTTCCTGGAACCTCTGATATAAATATCTCATTATCATAATCATTCTGCATTTGTGGACAAATGGCCATTAAGAGAGTTAATTCAGCAACTTACTTCTTACTTTTTCTTCACTTTCTCCTTCCCTTCGCCTCATGCAGCAACAGGAAGCAGGTCTTTCATTTTTCATCTGCTATCTTTCTCACTTTTTTTCTTTTACTCTCTCTGTCTTCTGCTTTTCCATGTCGATTATGTGAAACAATCTTTCTCGCCTTCACACAGGTTTATGTAGTTGAGTTGTTCGGAGATCACAGCAATAGTGATAAAACAGATGAAGTTGAGAATACCCATCATGCTTTTTTGCTTTCCGTTAAAGAAACTGAGGAGGAAGCACGAGCTTCCCTTCTTTATAATTACAAACACAGTATCAATGGTTTTGCAGCATTGCTTACTCCAAAAGAAGCCAATGAGCTCTCAGGTAAAACTATGATCATTCTTCAGTTTTGGTTTTAACTTTTTAAATACGTCTAACTTTGGAAAGAAAACATGGACAGAAATGGAGGGAGTGGTTTCTGTGCATAAGAACCAGCCAAGAATCTACTCTTTGCACACCACCAGATCATGGGAATTCGTGGGATTGGATAGACCTTTGAATCCATTGGAAGAAGACTCAAAACAGAAAAATAGAGACTTGCTAAGCAGAGCACAATATGGGAAAGATATCATAGTAGGAATGATTGATAGTGGTAATTTTATCAGCATAATTATCTTCCTTATATGTCTATGGTATAATCTTGAAAATAATTAAATAAAAGATTGTTATTCATACAACATTTTACCACAATATTTCTTTTCTTTGTATCTCTTATCATCGTATTTCGTATATATCTTATTTCGTATTTTCTTTCCTTTCTTTCTGTAGGTAACAGCATTACTCTAATTATGGGTGTGGCTGTTCTCATTTTACTCTATTTATCTAGATAATGTATTGTGTAATTAAATAACTAATCTGTAGCATCAAACCAGTGAGCAGTGTTAATTAGTGTGTGCGTGTCTGCATGATATATGTTTATATATATAAATATATGTGTGTGTTGACTGTGGTTCTACTTGCAGGTGTGTGGCCAGATTCAAGTAGCTTCAGTGATGAAGGGATGGGGCCTGTTCCAACAAAATGGAAAGGAGAATGTCAAAATGGAACTGCTTTCGATTCATCCCAGTGTAATAGGTGATATTGTTTTTCTTTATACCACACATGAACTTCTAAATTTTTTTGTTAAATTAAGATGATATATATGTGTGCTAGTGTATATATATATATATATATATATATATATATATATATATATATATAGTTTGGGTAAGACATATATAATTCAAGGTTAAGTTATGTTTCAAAGGAAATAAGTATAACTAGTTTGATTTTATTGATTTTGTTGAAAGGTATATATATAGTGACGGCAGTTCTAAAATAGAGTCTTAAGTTTGTGATTTCTGAATAAGCTATTCAGTGTAGCTTTTTCATTACAGTTACATGTATTGAAAATTACAAGACAAAAGTTCTTCAGTGAACTTTGGAACCTTTGAATGGTTTTTCTTTATGAGTTAGTCAGCGTTTGTGGTTTCTTTCTTCATTTATTTAATCTTCTGAACACTAAGGAATGGCTTAAATATTACTAAAGCAAAAGTTCAGTTCACTATCCGTTGCTGCATAAATTATTATCATGTCATTGTCAAGGTGTATAAATATCTATATACATCTATTTAAAAGATAACGAAAAGAAAGTGTGCATGAGAAGGAAGAATATATATTTGAAATAATACTGTAAGATATTATACTTTTATATAAAATAAAGGGAAACATTTAACTGAAAGTAAAACATTATAGAACTATTCCTAGCAAATTGGACATGCGAAGAATTATATAATACCTATTATTCTCAGAGTACCTTTATCAGATTAATTCAGAAGCATATAACTGACATGGAACATGGTTTTCTCTGTGTGGTCTTTTTCGTTTTCTATACATTTTATATTTCATTAATATTCTGGAAGAAAAATGATAACTTTGGCGGTAGGTGGGGTTAATTCTAAATAGAATATCTATTGAGCATGATTTCTAGCTTTTGTCCTTTTGACTTAATTGTTTTTGGCTTCTTTTTATTTTGCATCTCGTGAGTTTCTCTACATGTATATCTGTGTATGTGTATCTATCTCTTTCTTTTGTTTGCTTTGTTTGTTGGGTCAATGTCTTTTCTCTTGGCATCCATTCCCATAGTCTAATAGGAAGATGATTGAAGGAAAAGGAAAATGAAAATGTATAATTATTGAAGAGGTCTACACTGAAATGATCAGTTTATGCCAAAAGATCGAAACATGTGAACGAGAGAGAAAAAGAGTGGCATGTAAACTAGGGGACAACATTTTCATCTGTATGTATTGGGACGATAGACTGATGAAAATTTTGCAGTTCTGACAAGTCTTTGTTTGGTGTTACTCGTGATGTTTCTGAATCTGACTCCATTACTATGGGCTTTTTGAATCAGATTTTATACAATAAAATGATATAATAATTTCTATAAAACTTTTTTTTCCCAACACATTACTTACATATATACAATGTCTCATTTCACTGACAAATTAGATAAATTTCATTTAGATAATCCATCAGATACAAAAAATTCATTGATCTATTTTATTCATACTAATTTATTTGATAACAACAGTTTAATTCATAACATTAAACTATGAAAAAAAATGTAATTAAAAATTGTTAAACAAATTTTAATTGAAAAACAAGTAACATATCAGTAATCATCTATAAAATTAAATGGCTGAACTTAATTTGATTTATTTTTTATATTTTGCAATTAATGAATTTAGCTAGCACTCCATGGTAAGAATAAATACATTTTATCTTACTTATATTTGAATTATCTCTACATTATTTATATGTAATTGCGAATATATTTAATGTATTTAAATAGCTTAAATACATTTAATCATATTAAATGGTTGAAAACAATAGTATTAAAATAATTGAGTAGATAAATAAAATTTGTCCTATCTACATTAATTTAGTAGATAAATACATTAAGTTTAATGTTTTAAACTTAAAAGTCATTTTGGCTTCTTAGACTTCCTTTACTATAGATTAGATGTTCATTCCATTATTTATTATGCTAATTTCATCAATTTAGGAAATATATCTAGAAAAGTCACGTGAATGATAGATATTACTTTAGAAAATGACAAATGACAGTCTAACAACAAAATTACTCTAGAATTAAACTCAGAGAGTTGCATTTTAAACACATAAGAAAGGAATATTAAACTTCAAATATAACCTCACAAAAGTATCTTATAGATACCTCTGCAATAGATGAAAATTATCTACATGCACCAATAGTGGTAAAATAATGTAATATTAGAGGTGTGAATTTCTTCTATGGCACATGGCTGAGTCACAACTTTCTCTTAAAGAAGTCTCAAAAGATGGATTAGGATAAGGTAAATATAGGTTTCACCCACTGCGATACACACATTTATATTTATTTTACATATATCATGAAAGTAAAAAATTTATAAAAAAAGTAAATTTTCCATTTGATTTTTCATGAATCCATAATTAAAATGAAGTTTGCATATTTGGTGCAGGAAGATTATAGGAGCTCGTTACTACTTGCGTGGTTACGAGAGTGTATTTGGTCCTCTAAACGAAAAAGAGGACTACAAATCAGCACGTGACAAAGATGGTCATGGAACACACACAGCTTCAATAGTAGCAGGACGTGCAGTGGCGAATGCCTCAGCCCTTGGAGGCTTTGCCAAGGGCACAGCCCTAGGTGGGGCCCCTTTGGCCCGTCTTGCCATATACAAAGCATGTTGGCCCATAAAAGGACAGTCCAAAGACCAAGGGAACATATGCACAAACATTGACATGCTCAAAGCTATAGATGATGCCATTGGTGATGGCGTTGATGTTCTAAGCATTTCCATTGGGTTCAAAGAACCCATTTCTTATGAGGAGGATGTGATTGCCAGGGGTGCATTGCATGCTGTGAGGAACAACATTGTTGTAGCGTGCAGTGCAGGTAATGCTGGCCCTTCACCTCAAACTTTGTCAAATCCTGCACCATGGATCATCACGGTTGGTGCCAGCACTGTAGATAGGTCTTTTCTTGCTCTTGTTAAGCTCACCAATGGCACAATCATTGAGGTAAGACGTTAAGTTTATCAAAGTGTCTTTGGTTGCATGACTATGTGAAGAAAAAATAGGTATGCATGTTTATAACACCTCTTACATCTGATTGTGATTTTGAAGTAGTTATTAAAGAACCCTGCAACCTGCATGATTCATAAAAAACAAATAGACACTGATAAGACTGAGACTTGTATAATACTATCAATAAGAAGATTCCGACAGTGAAAATTGAAATCCTATTAATCTGTCTTGTTCAATTCTTATACAATACAATGTCACAAAAATGCTAGTGTATATGGAGCTAGATAATGAACTTTTAATTGGTTGAATTACACACTTCTTTTTTGTTGTACGTTAATATCAGGGTCGATCAATTACCCCAGTTCACATGGGAAAGAACTATTACCCATTGGTTCTAGCTAAAGATGTTGAACTTCCAGGCCTGCCTAGTAATAATTCTGGGTAGATTTTGAGCACTTTTGTTTTCCTCCTACATTTTTTATTCCGTGACTGATATAAAATTTAAAAGGCTTGTTTGATTAATCGTGCAGGTATTGCTTGGACAATAGCCTTGAACCTAACAGGACAATGGGGAAGATAGTTATCTGCCTCAGAGGGCAAGGTCAAAGGTTATATAAAGGCTTAGAAGTTCAAAGGGCAGGGGGGATTGGTCTTATCCTTGGGAACAATAAACTAAATGGAAATGATGTACCCTCTGATCCTCATTTTATTCCAGCCACTGGACTGTCCTATGATAATGTCTTAAAACTCATTCACTATGTCCGTTCTACCCCAAATCCAATGGCACAAATTCTGCCAGGAACAACAGTGTTAAAAACCACACCAGCACCCTACATGGCCTCTTTCTCTAGCAGGGGTCCAAATATAATTGACCCCAATATTCTCAAGGTACTAATTCCCTCATCGTTTGATCGCTGTATCATCACTAAACATTACATTTGAAACCTTGTGTCGTGTCATCATGCAACTGATTTATCTCCTGTGCATATATTCAAAGTAACATCAAAATTCTTTAATCATTTTTTGCTTTCAGCCTGATATTACAGCCCCAGGAGTAGACATATTAGCAGCATGGACCGCGGAAGATGGTCCCACACGAATGACATTTAACGACAAACGAGTGGTTAAGTACAACATCTTCTCTGGAACTTCAATGTCATGCCCTCATGTTGCTGCTGCAGCTGTTCTTCTCAAAGCCATACACCCTACATGGACCACTGCTGCTATAAGATCTGCCCTCATAACTACAGGTAACTTCAAGATGCTCATGATCCACCCCTTAGATGATTCATCTGTAATTCTTAATTCACACCTAAAAGCTTACGTAGAGGCAGTAATAACCATTATTTGCTTCTAGATCTGATCATGAACAGAGTTATGGATCAATCTAATTTGAAAACCCAACAAATAAAATAATACTAATCTCAGCATAATGAGCTGCAATCTGTCATCTATACAAGGGGAATGAATTATTGATCTGTTTAGTTCTACCAAGTCTAACTTCATCATGCAAATAAAAGTCTATTACAATAGCATTCCCAATTTTACTGATCTGGATCCTTTTCTTTGCAGCCAAGCCAACGGACAACACTGGCCATCCATTGATTGATGAAGCTGGAAATCTTGCAACTCCTTTTGCAATGGGATCGGGCCACTTCAACCCCAAAAAAGCAGCAGATCCTGGTCTAGTTTATGATGCCTCCTACATGGACTACCTTCTTTACACTTGTAAACTTGGAGTAGCTAAAAACCTCAACATTACATATAACTGTCCAAAGTCATTTCTTGAACCCTTTGAACTCAACTATCCATCCATACAAGTCCATGGACTCAATTACTCTAGGACTATTAAGAGGATAGTCACCAATGTTGGTAGAAGCAGGAGTATTTACAAGTTTAGTGCCTCGTCACCAAAGGAATTCTCCATCTCAGCCACTCCAGATACTCTTACATTTAATCATGTTGGGCAGAAAATGAACTTCATCATCACAGTGACAGCAAACTTGAGTCAGATACCAACCAACCATGGCCCAGATAAGTACTACTTTGGTTGGTATGCATGGACTCGAAAACATAACGTTGTAAGAAGCCCCGTGGCAGTGTCTTTTATATAGAATAACATCGTTTCTTCTTATTTTCATTGTTTTCTGCCGCTTCTTTTTCTTTTGAATCCTCAAAAAAAATAATTACTGCACATATATTCTGAGTCTATGTACTTTTTTGGGCAAATCTTCCTAGCTAGTTGACATCATGGTGGAGCCTTGATTTAAAGCACTCCTCAACAGGGGCCTATGAGGATCTTTCAATCGCTTTAAAATATATTAATCCTAGAAAAAATAATTTGAAAAGGACTAAGGACAGCGTTAGTTTGGCTTTGGTTACCTAAACGTAAAACGAAAATCCAACTTAAGGAATCCAATCAATAATCAGTGGTTTGGTTTTAAAGGGTAAGAATCGAATATCAATAGGGGTCAGATTTAATCGGTTAGGTACATGTTCGACTCGATTGTGAAGTGACAGAGAAAAAAACTTTAATTAATTTGATTCAAATTGTCAGGTTCATTAGGTTGATCCAGTGTCAAGAATATACTTAAACAAGAATTAGTATATGCGGAACTAAGAAATTAGTTTCGAGTGTAGACATCAAATCTTATATATTCACAAGTTCTGCTCTGAATACATGCCTAGCTAACTAAGTATCTGTACATTACAACATTGTCGTTTTTTTAATTTAGGGTGCAGAGCCCCGATCCCTCGATGTAGTACAACTTCTGATTGATCCGTGGCTATGTCGGACCTGGATGCACAGCAATGCATCAGATTGATGAGCCGCTGATGCAGCTGCAGTAGAACGCAACAAGTAATATCCTCATGGGCATAGATTGATTTACCCATTTCAATTGTTTGATTCATTATCATCATATGCTTCGGTTCTAACTCTCACCCGTTCACGATTGAAGTGAAGGTACTTCCATTTAATCCCATATCGTTTTATAACCAATTTCCGCTTCTCTTCTTCGCCTAGTTCTCTAAAGGCTCTTGCCACTCTCCTGACCGTATCTTCATCAGGTTTTACCCGCAACTCCTCCATGTCTGCAAATACCTGCACTTACACGAGGCCGCAACTGTTAAGGCATAGAAGAGTCTAGTTAAAACTGCAAAAAAAAGTAATGCGGTGAAGTGAGATTAATGGTTCAAAGAAGGATACCTCTATGATCTTATCCGGCATATCATGATGATCATATATCGATATCATCCTAGAAAATAGTCTTTTAGAGACAGAGCGCAAGTTGGTATGTATGATCATATTCCACAATGATTCTGCCTCATCTACCCTCTGGTCCATATCAAATGCCAGAAGAAGAGTATCAAACGTTCCCATCGTTGCTCCTTGTCCTTTGCTTAGCATCCACTTTGCTACCTGTGATTTACCGAGACTAATAATCAGTAAGATTCTTTTCCAATTCCTCTTAAGTAACCAAACACGAGATCATCAGGTCTAGAAGGAAAAAGGGTTTCATTCACAGAGCACAAGTTCATTTAAATCATCCACACATGTATAATTTTGTCAATCCTGAGATGTTAGATAAAAGCAGTTAAAAGTTATGCATATTTTTACCAATTAAATAAACTTGATGACATTCCCAAAAAAGGATAAAACAATGTCAATATTGATGGATGAAACACAATTAAGAAAAGAGAAAAATATAAAAGCGTATGGATACATGAAATCCATAAAATATATTCACGACTCGTTGTAACCATAATCCATACTGTTACTTCAACAGATGAGGGAACATTTTTATAAGAAAATGACAATTTTCACTTATTCAGTACCGAAAACCAGATCCAAAACTTTAAAAACAACTGAGTAATTTCAGCATTACTTAACAGGCAAATTCATTTATCAAAAGTTTTAACAATAAACCACCACCGCTCAATCATTTCTTGAGATATGAAAATTTTGAATCCCAGAGAACTTTGCGCGAAGGGATATCAGCTCTAGGGCTTGTTATAAAAACACAACTTTTCAATCAACAGACAAACAGAATATCTGCTGTCAAATATTCTTTAAAAAATCAATAAAGGCAAACAAAGCGCTTGGTTTGATACAGAACAGGAGCTCTTTAAAGTAGTTATGTTCTTACTTGAATTACACGAACCCACTGACCCCTTTTCCTCAAGATTTTTAAAGCCTTAGCTGCTGCAATCACTGGAAACTCTGTTTCCCAAGCTGTCCATTTGTCTAATGCCCCATAAACAGCTTCTTTCTCATTAGGAAGTTTAGAAACCTGACATTTCAAGTTCCATGTACAAAATCAAAATCAAAATCAACATGATACTATAACATTAAAAGAACCCTCCCGTTGTTCATTAAATTAAAATTATTTTCTTGGTCAATTAACAGTATTTAATAAATAGTTCACTTCCTACCCTGTATTACCGATTTCTCCACATTCATCCGCACCTCCATGATCCAATAACTTGTAAAAATGAAGAATCGGTAGAAGAATTGCGGAAAAGCTCAAGAAAACTCCAGAAACCAGAAGAAAAACAAGAGAAAGGAGATAAATCACTCTGTGTTAGAAGGAAATCAATGTGCTCAACCTATTAACCAATCACAAAAGTCTGCTACTCATAAAAAATATGTAAGTTACATTTGAAGATACTAACAAAATAACTGAATCTTACAAATCCAAACCAACCCGTAACTGACAGACTAAGTTCAATTTTAAATACACTAGGTGATAAAATATCAGGTTATGGCAGTGCTGATGCATATGAAGAATCCAGTAATACCCCAAATCTAATATTCTAACTAAAAGCATATCAATAGGTAACATACAATTCTAACAAGAGTGAGGGCCTTTTGGCCAGACTGAGCTGAATCTCTACTTTTCCACAAGTGATACTCTTTCTTTCCAGTTGTCTTCTTCCCTTTTCTGCATTCCAGGTAAAAGAAATAATTCGCATAAACAAGAATTCATTGAAAAATAATGAAAATAGAATAAAAAACCTACTTCTTCTCCATGGGACCACCACCTTTTGAGCTAAATTTGGATCTCTTAATCACGCAGTGGGTACAACTTCTCTATAATAAAAAGCAGAATATTTCAATATTTCAAAGTCAAATACAAGAAATGCAATTATTGAGCTGTTGTTTACCTTCAGTGAGACGGTTATTGCAATTGTTGATAATTTATTCCCCCATAGAAGGGCTCTTGTTTTATCCATCTTAGCCAGAGTCAGAAGACAAGAATAAGCAATCAATAAATAAAAAAATAAAAAATAGCTTTTTCCTTGGTCAAAAGAACAGCTTTACCTCAGATATTCGTGACAGGGGCAGAGGAGAAACAATTGAGCTTAAACATGTCATCGGCATCATGCCTTTCAAATTTGGAGATGTGTTATCAGAATCGAAGGGATAAGTACCCTCTAGAGTTGTCAAAACTGCACTCCCTGCAATGCAACAAATACCATCATTTCCTTTCATTGAACAAGATCTACTGTAAAACCTATGGCATGTCATTTATCAGTATTTCTTCAGTTTAACGACTCCACTCCCGAAACTCATTCTTTGGTGCTAAACTTTTTAACAACAGTAAAGAAGCCTGCTTACACTCCTTCACTCGCACACCAATTGGTAGTAAGTTTAAAGCACAAATTTCTTCATATTTCGTAACTTTTTATGTAGAATCTTTAAGTTGTTTTTCTGTTTAACACCACTGTGCTGGGTACAGAATCTAATTATATATATAGCATGTATCTACACATATGATGTTCAAAATTAAGAACTCACTCACTTCACTACCTAAGTATGCGCATAAAAATCACTAAATTTAGAATACAAAAGCTATAGATTGTCTGTGTAAAACTCTTTACACTGTAAATTAATTTAAAACATCCTTCATAACACTTTAGTAAAAGTTAACAAACCTGACTCACATATATGAAGATTTGATTAGAGTGTAAAAATGTTTTACCCAGTCAAAGAATAGTCTTTTTTCACTTCAATTTTAAACCAGTCAAATTTCCACATTTCAGAATACTTTCTTGTTATGGTTATGCAGAAGAATTTACATTGTCTGAATTCGACAACCAAACTATTTAAAGATAAATCTTTATCGCTTTTCAGTTTCATTTATGCATTCCTTCGAACACTTGATAGACAAAATAAACCAACTTACTTATTTCAGAATAAATAACTTTGACAAGCTAAAGAACCCAGTGTTATAGCAACTGAAAATTGAACAGAAACAGCACAATAAGAGCATGCCAGAAATAAACTCATGGTAGAAGGGAGCAATTGATACTCCGGCTAATACTTAACCAATAAAAGAAAATAAAAAAACTATTACCCTCTGGGTCGATTTCTCCTTGGCATCAGATACGAATTTTGCTTTACTGCATATTGTCGGAACTGATGCAGTGTTCACCTCGCTGTTCAGTTAATTTCGTGCTTCTCTGCTGCAATTCTGCATGTTTGGGTATGGACTTTCGCGCTGGGTTCGCTCTGGCCCTACTTCTCAGCTCAACCAGAACTAGGAAAATGTTATTTACACCATCTTTTGTTAATTATCATACCTCCCTGTCGTAGTTTTCCAATATTTTCCTCCAAACACCCTTTTAATTTTAAAATTCCCCCATGAGTTTCTTCACAAAAAAATATATGCACACACTTTTTTACATTGGAGTCATGCCAAATTTCTCTTTAAGTGCATGTCTTTTGCATACATTTAGTTATTTGCATGCTCTTTTAGTAATATTTGGATGAGCTTTTCTATAAACTCTCTTTTTTTAAAAGAAAATTAAAAAAAAAATAGTTTATCTGAAGTTAATTTATAAAATCTCTATAAATTTCTTATTAAACTTATGTATAAGCTGATATTAATTTGTAGAAAAGTTTTTTCACTTCTAAAACTACTTAGGAAGAAGTTTTTCTAAATGAACTCTTAGTTTATATTCATTTTTTTTTTCATAAACTACCTTTTATCATCATCAAATTAAGGTTTTTGTTTTAGAGAATAAATTATATCTTGTATCAAAACTTTTTTCTTGCATATCTTCAATTATTTGTAGAAAATGATAAATATACAATTTAACTTGATACTTAAACGATCATTGTTCTTAAAAGTTTATTAGTAACACATTTGCAAATTCTCATATTGATACAATATAAACTTTCCAAAAATTTAAAGATATCATAATTCATAAAAAGAACTCTTTTAAAAGAGTACATATAAACTTAGGATACAAAAGAATAAAAAAAAAAGAACAAAGAAGAATGGTGGGAGGAGCTCGAAAAAAGTGTGTTATATGCTGTGAAAGGAAAATGTGATGTCACAAGATATCTCGCGACACAAGTTGAAGAAAAAAAATGTGTCAAACTGTAACATCCCAAAAATACAGTCTAAACTATATGATAGAATAATCACATTGAATAATATTACAGATCAGTCTTACATTAAAAGAGAAGTACGCTTGTGGCCGAACGGCCTTACAAAGAAAGACAAGAAATTTAAAGTTGTACAGGGGTACAATTTTGACCGAACGGTTTACAAAAGAATTATACCGAACGGTCCTGCAAAAGAAAAGGGAAAAGGTGATCGAACGATCACCTTACTATCAAACTATAATATTGACCGAACGGTTCTACTGTTCGGTCTTAACTTCTACCTCGACTAAGTTTTCTTCTTCTAGCTCTTCTTCCAACAGCTCGTCTCCTTCTGCTCACATCACATGGATGATCATTGCAACAGAAAGACAACCGAACGTACAAAACAGACAAGACAGAAAGACATAGGGTAAGTTTATGTAATTTAATTCATGTATCAACATATATTTCACACAATTCAACCACACAAGATAATTCATTAACTCATTCATGCAAAGCCTAATACTAGACTGACTGTCCGGACTGTATAAATTCTGTGTAGCTACGACGTTCGTGCACCCAGTGATGTAGTAACTGGGATACCCTCAATAGCTGTCACCCGAGGTTAGTCCTATCTGTCCAAATTAACCATAAGGACTAAGACCTCCTACCGTTCCCACGCATGACTTACCCTCCTCTACGTGAGGACGAGTAATCACGGAACATCAGGATGAACCGCCAGCTTAGCATGCCCACATTCATACTTTACTAAATTTCAATATCCATTCATGAGATATTCCTCCCCGCAATACTCGTTCATAATCATACTCATTTCATCTACATCATATTCCATCATCTTTTATTTTCAAACTTCAATTTTTAACGAAGATCCCTTAGGATAGCAAATACCGAACGTTCAACCCCAACTCAGAACGAGACCGAACACTTGGAGCGAAATTGAGAGGTCTCCAGTTCCAGAACAGATTAAGACCGAGAGGGTTACTATCGGGTTGAGAAAGAAATCGAGTACAATCATATATCACAAGAACGAATAGAACGAATGTTATTTACAAAGTGAGCCAATTAAATGAATTGACTCTTGAGAGCTCAAACTGAACACCGAAAAGCCCATGCCAAGTACTAAGACTCTAGGCCGAAAATCAATGGATACAAACACTTCAAGACATTCAAAGAATAATACTTAGAAGAATTCACATGAAGAAACCGAACGCTTATAAATACTTAGCTTATTTGAGTTTAACATCAAGAAAACCGAATGTCAGTCAATGATCGAGCACGGTAGAGAGAGAACTCTATTGAATCTGGACGAACGCTATTTTCATCAAGATATATTATAGAAAAGAGAATGAGCGCGGTGTAAGACCCAACACTAAATAGTACGAGGGCTTGGTGAAAGACTGGCTCTAAATCATACGAGCGCTTGGTGAAAGACCTAGCATTAAATAATACGAGCGCTTGGTGAAAGACCTAGCACAGAATAGTACGAGCGCTTGGTGAATATAAGATATCATTTGACTAATGTTCAAGAACGAACGGACATACTACTACACAGATATACTTAAATTTATATTAAAATACCAAGGAAATGATATCCTTGGTGGAACGCCTGTACACAAATTATACTAGACGAAGACGCTCGTCCTCAACATAAATTCCTTCCAAATGAAAGAATCCAATTCTAAACGAGTCCCCGAGAAAAATCGAACGGTCAAAGACCATTCAGTAACGAACATACATTATCATAGGGAATTTCATACTTAGAATTATTTATCTCAACTCATTTCTCAACATTTATCCTCATATTTTCATACATTCATATCATAGTAAATTTTCATACTTCATACAATCAAAACATAGCAACAATCATATTTCATATTAATTCAGTCAATTCAATGAACGTACATACAATCCAAACAAACATACAAATCAAATTATATAAGCTTCCCTTAGCTCTGAGCGTGACCGAACGTTCACAGAGGCAGAATACAGTTCACACCACTACAAGTCCTTCTACCCTCAACGCTCGACAATCCAAACTACACCAAGTGAAAACCCAACACTATCAGAACCACTCATTATGAGAAGGGTGATCCACATGAAACCAGAACTTGGTTTGCATGTCCAAGAAAACCGCACGGCCGAGTGAAAAGAAGAACTTACCAACTCAGTTTCACAAACCGATCGGTTCAAACTGAAGCTCTTGACACCGGCAGAGTGGAAATGTTGCCTGAGTGATGATCGGAGGAAGAAAAGGTGAAGCTTTCTTAGAGAGAAGATGAAGGAGATGTAGAGAGAAGGAGGAGAAAATGAGATTTTTCAGATGGGGAAGAAGGGTGCATGCAGTGAGTGGCGTGGATTTCTGAAAAATCAAAGTTTTCCTTCCAACGTCAAAAACGGACGTCCACTCAGCTGCTAACACTTTCCTTCGCCCATCTGAATGTCGAACCCCTCGTTTGACACATGGAATCCACTAAAACGGCACATACGTGGATTTGAGTGGTTCTGACACAAACAGTGTAAATAACTCAAATATTATCATAAAATATATTTAAAATTTTAAATAAATTTAATAAAATTTAGCTAAAAAACTAAATTTATATAATTTCAAAAGAGACTAAGTTAATTCGAAACTTTGGAAAGAGACTAATTACAACTTATAGTTTAAAAAATAAAAATATATTTAACCCTATAAAAATTACGATAAAAATTTCTATTTAGTCTGGACGTGGATTTGCCATGCAAACTAAATTCTTTTAAATCACAGACTTTATTATTTCTCACACTTATTATTGCTAGTGTATTATAGAAGGCATGGCTCCACATTTCTTGAGTTTTACTTCAGAATTTGTATCTCGCAAACTGATCTCATGTGTCTTACAAGTTACAACAGCTTCATCAATTGAAAATTAAAGCATCTCACACCATTTGCAGTTGTATTATCTAATATGTTATATCTTCCTCAAAACAAGTGATTGAATGTTTTAATAGTTCAAATATATTGTACAGTGCTATAGAGTTTAGATGTCCATATGAATATTGAAAATATATTTAGTCAAGGTTTTTTTATGCCGAACTACTCAATAAAACAACAAAAATAATACTGTTAACATTTTATATATAATTATAATTTAATATTTAAAATTTTAAAGTATATAAGTGAGTAAATTGGAAAAATGAAATTATTTTTATCATTTATTTTAAGTTAATTAAG
Organism: Vigna angularis; assembly: GCF_016808095.1. Taxonomy (NCBI): domain Eukaryota; kingdom Viridiplantae; phylum Streptophyta; class Magnoliopsida; order Fabales; family Fabaceae; genus Vigna; species Vigna angularis. The sequence continues at coordinate 33,620,962 of NC_068975.1, read as the reverse complement.
GTCGTAAATTATTCTAATTAAAAGTTAATAGTGTATAATATTTGTATGTAGAGTAAAACAAGCAACAGATTTTACATAAGCATAAGCCCGTCTAGCTCAGTTGGTAGAGCGCAAGGCTCTTAACCTTGTGGTCGTGGGTTCGAGCCCCACGGTGGGCGTGTTTCCTTTTTAAGGGGTTTTCTTAAAAAAACAAGTATTTTGAAATGCAATGCACTGTCTGACAGAATTCTACTAATTTTTGTGTAACTTCAAAACGCTGTAAAGCATGAGGGATATATTATGGGCATCACCAGTTTCAACTGCAAAATTTCCTTCCAGATTTCTCATACATCTCTTTTTCCATCATCGTCATATTCTATTGCAAAAGGATTTGGCATGCTTAATGTTGCAGTAGCATAAGCCAATAGCACAATTGAATTACATTTATGCTTATGTCTTGTGTTTTTAATAACAGTGAGAAGCATTCTAGAATGACAAAAACTTAAAATAATGTGTCATGGCTTTCCCAAAAAGTGCGACTTCATCCTTGTCATCGAATGTTTCAAGAGATTTCAAGCAGAGAAGCAGCTTCAAGCGCAGTAGAAAATAGGAAGTTTGCAACCTGGATAAGAGTAAAAAAAACGAGTATAAAAATACCTCAACCTAAAACCAAAATTGAGAAAAAAAGAGAGAAGAAAATCCACATGTCGGAATTGAATAAATCACATAGCTGGACATTTGAAAAACATAATAAATTTTACCAAATGCAAAAAAAAAATGACAAAGCAGGAGCAAAATTGAGATTATAAACAACAATCAAAATGAACACAACCTTCTGAATTTTAACTTATGACAAGAAAAGTTTAATTTTTTCCTTTATTTTTCTTTCTTAAGGAACTTTTATGAAGACGTATTTATAACTTAAAATTAGTTTACATATTCTATTTAATTTTCTAAACTATTATTTTAATTTGAACATAAATTTATTCTAAATCGTGAGATATAAATTTTTTAATATTATTTTACTCTTAAACACCCTTATAAATAAATAAGTTTTTTCCCACCATGTCTGGGTATCTCAGGAGATAAACATAGAGAATGCGAACCCATTTCACTTACTAGTGTCACATGTTCACCATTTTCAATCATTGTCGTACTGCTAGACAATACACTTTTAATATATAGCCATCACATGCACAATCAGATAAGCCTTTTTCGACAATCATGCATATCAGATACCCCAAAATATTAATTATTTGGCACTCATTAATCATTCACAACAAAAGGGTACAAAACTTTTATGTTCTGTCTCAATTCCCAGTTCCCATGCTTAGAATGATTTTCATTTTTCATTCTTTTTTCTTAAAATGAAAGAACTTCAACTTTACAATTTAATTATTTGTTGGCCAGCTTTTAGCATCCATGTAGATTATACCATGTATAGTTCTCACAACTTTATGATGTTTTAAACAACGATAGTTGCGTTCTTTGAAGACCAACCAAAATGATCAGGATGGGTAGTCGGATAAACAAAATAAAACCTTTTTTGAAACTCTAGCTTGAGTACCTTGTATGCTCTTTTCAGGTTATGCGAATTTATTATAGTTTGTATATATTACCAATTGATATAGAGTTTAATGTTTTTATACTAATATATGAATGTTTTGGGTATGAGATCACTTAAAATACTTATCCAATTTCTTCTCTGATGTTGTTTAGTAATTGATTTTATACTCCTTATCTTTATTCTACCGTTTGGAGATACTTGTCAAAGGTTATTCGAGGTTTAAGTTAGTAAATTGTTCAGAAATTTAGAACAATAATATTAAATACACAATAAATGCAATTATCTACTTTTTATCTTTGATCTGTATTTATAATTTTTGGCATGAATTTGAGATTGGTGAAACCTTAATCTTGACTCAATATTTTTAATTATTATTTACCTTATTTCTTGTAGAGAAAACTCGTTTATCGAATAAAATCGGATGTCTCTATTTATAACCGTTTGATTTTATCCGTTGATTCCACCGTATTCGCTTGCTGCTTACCTATTTTTTGTTCTCCATAACCGTCCGGTTTGCTTTGTATGGTCCGACCATAGAATATAATTCACATTGTAATTTAGATCTAATTCAATTTATAATTTAAGTTGAATTTAACCATGAAATTGAGCCGTTAAACAAAGGTTGTTGTTACTTATATATAGTAATTTAATGGTGTTATTAAAATAATTGATTGACATTATTATCTCCCTCAAGTTTTGAGTTTACGAAAGTTATGGTGAGATGAGGAGCAGAAATCGCAAAGCAAGGCCCTTCCGAAGAAAACCAACAGAACATTGCTTGGAGAGGTGACTTCACGGGAATATTCGACAAACATAGAGGAAACTGAAAAGTAAGATAAAATAAAATTATTGAAATAAAGTTAAGAAAAATTATGCCAGTGTTATGGAGACTTGCACGAAAACAAATAAACGACGTGGGCAACGTAGCAGGGAAGCAGGGTTAATGATGAAGAGAGTGGAACCCTTCCAGCACGTGGAAAAGTGGGCCTTGAATCATCATGAGACACGTGTACAAATACTAGTGGGCCGTGAGTTGGAAATCCTGGTACGCAGAGGTGACAGATATTATGCGGATGAGGCGTGGGGCCCAGCTGCAGAGGCTTGGCTCGAAATGCGGGCGTAGGTGTAGTAAAACACAGAGAGATAGCTTTATAGCCACGCTTTTTACCCATTCAATCATTGTTGTGTTTCCCAATGCTTTAGCCGCTACCATGCATAACATAAACTAATCATAATTTTGTTTTTTCATTTTTCTGTTATTTTATTTTATTTGAAAATAAATTGAACGTTGAATAAATCATTTCAATATCTATACCAAAATATGAGGTTGTCAGTCATTATTACTAATCTATCACGGTTAATAAGAGAAAGAAAACTCAAATAAAAACTTGTCAATGCTTGTGAGATTTTATATATATAATAAACCGAAACATGCGTTGTTTTTAGCGCTTTATTTAATATAGTTTGGTACTTTATATAGTGTTATTATTATACGGTTATTAATAAGAAGAGATAGTTGTACACGTAATATCAATAAACTTAGGAGGTTTTTTTGACTTCGATTCTCAGTTTCTTACAAGGTTAAGGTTGACTTCGATGTGAACGGTGTTTCTTCCGCTAAGTTTGCCCGTGCATCACCTAAAATAATACTTTGAACATTTCAAGTCTAATATAAAAGATTATTATTTTTCAAAAGTTTAATTGCTATGATATCAACACGTAAGTATGTGATCTACCTTATCCACAAAGGAACCCTAATTGGTCACACTGTTGATTAAGCAGTGGGTTATAGATGTTTGTTTTGTACATAATAAATTTTCTAATTTATCAAATTGGTATAAAATTATATAGTAGTGTAAGTGTTTATTTTCTTCTCTTTTGTATCTCATCCCTCCATCTTAGTTCTAGACTATTCTCTAGTCTACATTATGAAAACACTATTACAGGACCCTATTATGATTCAAACTGGTCACATAATATCATGAAGTCCAAACACAAAAAAGTCATTGAACAAACAAATAATGACACCATTATATACACAAACCGTGTATATCTCAAACAGAACAACATAGTATTCAATAATGTTGCCATAAAATACACATAGGAAAATTTGTCATTAGTTTGATAGGAAAGAGGAAAACAACGACCTTGGGACCATGGAATCATTTTCTCATCCAAAATCGTAAATGAAATACACAGTTCAAAACATATGGAAAGTGAGCGCAATATATTTTTTTTCTTTGCAATATTAATAAAGTAAAAGTTAAAAATAATTCAATTTCTAAATAACAGGGACCACATATGTACTGTCTTCTAAATACGTTGAAACATTTTAATTAAGTACTGTTTTAAAAAAATTTACAAAATATTATCTACAGCTATTTTAATTTTAAAAACGAGCAAAAATAGTAACCTTCTGAAAATGTTTTTTCTGTTGTAAAAATATATACCATACTAAAGTTGAGTGTATGTATCAATGGTGTAAATGGAAAATGTTTTATATGGTAAACTTGTTGAGATGTATTATAACTATCTTAAAGATTATATTAATGATAATTTTTCATGTATTAATATTGTGACTTTTCTATGTTTTGGTACATATGTTACTGATATATACCACTAACCTTGTTAATAATTATTTTTTTCAATATTAATATTTTTAATGAGATACTCTCTTCCAGTTTTTTTATTTACAAATTATAATTCAAATTATTATTATTATTATTTAAGATAAGCAAAATTATTATCACTAGAAACAATAACATATTCATAAGAATAAACAAAAATTATTTTTATTACAATAAATTAATATAAAAAATCCAAGATAAAATTATTTCAACCAATATTACATATTCATGTTAGAGTTTATTTTCACAATAGACTTGTTTAGAGTTTAATAAAATCAAATATTTTTATAATTTATAATTTTTCTATTATAACTTGTAATATATATGTTACACCTGAATAGCTCATTATCTCAAACCAACAAATAATATGATAAAAGATAAGTAAATGTGTTCCAATATATATGAAAATTAAACTATTTTAATAAATTAGTGTAATATGACACACTCAACATCTTTTGGAATATTTATACACAAAAAATGATAGCTAAATCATTAAAATTACACACATACTTTGTAACATAATATCTTATTCTCATATTGAGTTTCGTATTTAATTTGTGATTATTCATACCATGTTATTATCTTCCATATCATTCATTACATACTTATAGAAGACTTCTAACAAGTTATGAAGAAGCATAATATAAATCACCTATAATATACAAATATATATATATATATATATATATATATATATATATATATATATATATATATATATATATATATATATATATATATATATATATATATATATATATATATAGCATGTAGCAGCAAAACTTTCTAATATATTTTTATTAAACTCAACTGTTTTTAACAAACTTAATTCACTTACAGTATTAGAAACATCCACTCTTAATTAAAATTTCTTAAAAAATAAAATAATTTTTTTTAAAAATATTAATAGAGACCAAATACTTACTATAATCAATCATTTATTCAATTGATTTTTTATTTCCACTTTATTACTACCTATTCAGATATATATTTTATGACCATAATATATTTCTCACTTTCTAATGAAGTAAATAGTAAAAATATATTTTATATAATGTATGTATAAAGTTTTCATCATTTTCCATTTAAAATTTATTACCGACACAAAAAATTAAATTTTGCTTCATATTTTGAGAAGAAAAATACTTAATTTTAATTACAGTATAATTGTAATTACAGTAAAAAATACAAAATATATTATTTTGTTCATAAAATGTAGAAGTACGTGCATTCGAATTATGCAATTAAAATAGTTATAAACTTTTATTTATTTTTGTTGTATGATTATTCCACATTTTCATATTATCATCCTTAACTGGCCAATAATATAACATCTTTATTTTTTATCAAATAAGAAATTCAAAATAATTAACAAAAATTGTCAAATACATTCAAATTTACTGGAAAAAAAACATGGGTGTGGACAACATTACACTCTTTAATTAATAATTTATTAAGAAAAATGGTAGTTAGTAGATATTTATCTTTGTAGACTTTTATAAATAACGTAAGTTAATTCCTATTATTATCAGTTAATTTTCAAAACTAAACTTATTGAACAAAATAAGTACCCTATCATTATCAGTTAATTTTCAAAACTAAACTTGTTGAACAAAATAAGTACCATATAAAGTTAATTGGAAAATACCAAAAATTATAATTTATTTTTCACAGTTTTATCTTTATTTACCTTGTAATAATTATTTTAAAAAACATTATATTAGTTTTAATTAATTAATATTATCAAAATGTTAATGCTTTGTATTAAAATTAACCTCATTAAATTTTGGTATGATATTTTCTTGTATGAGTAACATTATTAAATATTATGGTAAAAGAATCCTCCATAGTTGAAAATATTAATTATCTAACTATAAATTCTCATAAACACTTTGTTGGCTAACATAACTGAAAAAAAATGTAATTAGTTAAACTCAGTTTCAATTATAAATAAATATGTTATAAAAGTATATATATTTAATAGTTTCGCAGTTTAATATATGGAGATTCTTTCAAAGGATTTGATTTCTGAGTTGTCATCATTAGAAAAGGGTTACACAAAAAATAAGAAAGGTCTGATGTAAATAATTTGACAGAAATACACAGCCACAACACATAGATTAGAGCAAAAACAGTAAGGTTCTTGTCTCGACGTCTTCCTTGCCAGAAAATTTACTTTGTCAGAGAAAAACACTGTACACCTTGACACGCTAAGTTAAAATGGTTTTAACTTTCGGCTATTTAGATAAGGATGAAGCAGTAGCCACGTATGAAAACAATCACAGTTATGCTTCTGTCTTGGTCTTCGTTATAGATAGTTAATTAACAAACAATTATGAAACTATACGTCAACGAGATGTGTAGGTAGCGTTAAACTTTTGTATATAATTCATTGTGTTTGGAAAGTAACAGAATTCAGAGTAGATGCAGTAATCATTTAAATCATGTGCTTAACATTTAAAGAAATAAACTCTTGACTTAATTCATTCAATATACCTTATTTTGGATAAACATTAAAACTGAACATTCAACAATAATGTAAATAATTCATTAGATTGGGAAACATGGAATAGGGTAAAATGAAGAGAATTAGGAAACGTAGAGACACAAAATTCAACTGGAAACCAAGATGAAGGCATGTGTAATTAAGACCACAGGTGAGATTTTTAATTGAGATTAACTGAGAGAAGGCACGGAAGGAGTTAATTGCAAGAAAAGGAAATGTGGTGGTATTGAAATGAAGAAAACAAAAGTGGGACCCACAGGAAGAAAATTAAGAACTGGATTTGTTCACAAAATAGAGCCGACTCAGTGAATGAAACAAATTATAATGACGCCATCTGACAATACAAATCAATCCAAGTGTACCCAATACGTTTCCAAGGGATTCCCTTCCTGTTCTTATAAATAAAACCCCAAATCTTCACTGTTTCATTCCCAAACCTTACTTAACCCCCAAAACAATTCATAAAACATTAACCCAACCAAATGGCCGAGGAGTTCACGGAATCCGAGGTTGTTTTCTCAGACCACAGCCTCCGCCGAGGAGTCAAGGTGGCGCTGCCCCCGCCGCAGAGGATCACAATTTCAAAGCCTGTCAATATACCGGATAGAATGGTTCGGCGGTGGGATTTCAACGGGGAGGAGGAAGAGTTGGAGGAAATGAGGCCGCCGCATGAGATCGTTCGGCAGAGGGTGGCTGGAAAAATGGCATTCTCAGTCTGCACCGGGAACGGGAGGACTTTGAAGGGAAGAGATTTGAGTCAGGTCAGAAATTCGATCCTCAGGTTGACTGGGTTTCTGGAAGCCTGACATTGGAAGAAGCTGGAAAAATTGAAAGCAAAAACAATTGCCTCCATTTCTTGCGTTGTTATTGATTGGTTGATTAATTGGGTTAGCTTGAGATCGTTTTTGGAATCTCCTTAATTGTTTGTAACGGGAAAACATTTGAATTTAGAAATAAAATAAATTTATTCACAGATTTTAATTATGCTTTATTATTTAATTTCATAGCATTCGGTTTTCTTGGGGTATTGCTTGCTTCTGCGTGTTGGATGTTCTAAGGTGTGCGCAATCACCCACTTCTGGATCATTATTTTTTTTTTCTGATTGAAGATAAATTCAAAAGGAAGGCTTTTTTCCTTCTTCTGAAACACTCATGGTTTTCATGTGTCGGTGTTTTGCCATTAAAATGAAAACTTTGAATAATCACATGAGAAGACAGCTAGCTAAGAAGGAAAATTATAAAAAGAAGGAAAGAATTTAGTTTATAAGCACGTTATCTTAATAAACTTCTGTTTAAGTGATTGACATTTGGTTCAAATTCACTTTGCGAAGAAGTAATTAATCCAGCAGATTGATTAATGAGGGACTAATTAAATTACAAGAGCGAAGAATTGCAAGAGGTTCTTGATAATATTTTGTTGATTGGATTATACATTGAAAGAAAGACTATTTAATACACAGTTGAAATATACAATTGTTTAATATTCTTTTTAGCCTCGTTTATAAATAAAGAAAATCAATGTTTACGCTAATTGCAAAATAAATCAGTATCGTTTAGTTCTACTACTGACATTTAAAAATAATTTTTGAGGCTATATAATTAATTGATATAAAAATAATTAAAATTTTACTTATATGTGTAATATAGTTTTAAGAAAATTGTTACTCGTAAATTTTTGTCAAATTATTTAAAGGTTATTTACTATACTTCTTTTGCCCGTTCTTATAAAAGTAAGTTTGATTTGGCTGTTTTGTTGAAAATCAATTTAAAATGTTTTCTATGTTTTATTTTTTTTGTCTTATATTCTTTTAAAGTCTTATATTTATGGGAGTCTAACTTTATCTTTTGTAACGAATATTCTGTAATATTACCTTGATTATTCACAATACTTTGACTATTCAAGTACAACATGAACTAAACTTAAATGTAATAAATACACTAAAGCAAAAATAAATTCAGAGGATTAAAACTAATAAAAAATTAAAAGCACGTCTTGTTAATGGTCAATAAAGTTTAATGTCATTAATTAAAAATTGACAACTGTTTAATTATAGCAAACTAATTAACTAGCTCTTATGGTGAATAAAGAAAAGAAAATCAATGGCATTAAATATATTTTTTAATTTATGTATTTGAAAATTTAAAAACACATGGATGCGCTCTTTGAAAAGGAAATCAATATAGTAGTAACATGGGTTTTAATTGTGAGAAAATACGCAGGAAAAAGATAGGCATAAAAATTTAGTAGTCTCCTTTTCCATACAATGACAAAAGTATATTCTTAGTATTTTAATAATGTGAGGACAAAATAGAATGATTGAGTACTTAATTTGGCATTCCACGTACACCTACCAATATTCTATTTTTTTTTTCTCATCTACATATCATTTGTCTCCTTGGAGAAGACTTATGTGTAAGTTTTTTCCCCTTGAATATAAATATTGAATAAATTAATGTAAAGTAATAATGAATAGTTTTATCATGTATCATATTTTTTTAGTTGAATGAGAAGTAAAAATTAAAATTGAGTAGGATGAGTACACCGAAAACAATACGAATGAACAATGTACGAATTTGTAAACTACGTCTAGATACAATGTCAACCTCAGTGTACCTTGTCGTTTTACTCTTCACGTTTAATTATTTTTTTAAAACTTTTAGCGTATGGATAGAAAGTTCATATTATGAAAATATGCAATAAATGCATTTTGTGAGTGTCTTTGTTTAAATTTGCTAAAGAAAAATACTATTGAATCGGTTTGAGCTATCTGAATCCTAGTACGACACTTTTGAAAATAGAAAAGGTAATTGTCTGTTCATGTATTAACGATTAAACTATAATTTGGTAATTAAAGGGGCAGATAGAGAGTGGTAGTGAAGAGATTATTGTATTATTCTAAAGACAAATATTGAAATCAACAATAAGAAATAAGACAGTGACGTTGATCGAGATTTGTTTATTACACAATAAACCAGTTGATGTATCAAATGATTAAGCGGAACTTTATTAGCACTTAACGATTGAAATCAGATTGCAAACTATGTGGAAAATGGGAATTGCTCGTGACTATCTTTATCCTGGTTTAATTTATTTTTGAGTGAAAGGAAGTTGGTCAAAGAGGCACGAAGGAAGTTCAAAAAAAATGAAAAGGATGATTCGTGGCGTTATCCATTTGGACAATTTGTTCTTTGGATAGAAAGAGGAAGTTTCGTGCGGGGTACTTGGTAGGATTATTGAAAGGTAGATTGGAAAATAGTATAAAAGTTATTTCAAAAGTTTGGGAAAATGATTGAGAGATAGTTATAAAGGGATCTCGCTTTCGGGATATTACATTGTGATATGGTTTTGATGGCCCCTGATCCTCCACCACATCCTTTCATTTTATGGTGATTTATTTGTCCATTGCGCTATAGGGGTCACTCTTTCTAGCTACTTCTTACTTACCTTGCATATTAGACACGCACTCTTAGACACGCACTCTTAGGAATAAAGGATTTTTTAATCTTCAAGTAAGCATTTGCATGTGTGGATGAAATGAATATACCTTTTATTTTCTACATTCTAATGTTTCTCCTGCCTTATTTCATAATTACATCACCATAACATTACTATTTACAAAATTTTGTTTTAATAACAATAATAATTTTGTTGTAATGAATTTTCGACTTGTTCCCTAAAAGTCAAGTAAGTTAGAACATAAAATTAATTTAGAAGTTTTTATACTAATAGGAGTAAAAGTGTTCTCAACGTGGTGGTCATATGAATCACGGGTATTATGAATAGGATACGAATTTTGGGTAAAGTTCTCTACTAAAATTAAATTCAAGTAACTATGGAGTGAAAAGTGCACAATCCTATCGTCTAGACGTTTGAGTAATCATCTAATACACCTGATTCAACTGAAAAAATTGAAAAATATAATAAAAGTTATGTACTATAATGTGATAAAAGAAAATTATATAAAAATAATACTTTCACTAATAATATTAAGCATTTGATGTGTAAAAGAATTACGAATAAAATAGTTAGAAAAAGTAAACTTTAATAAAAATTAATGAAAAAGTTAATTAAAAAGAATAAAAAATATATAAGTAAAATATTTATCATTCTTATTTTTGTTTGGAAAGTAATGAAATTGGTTAAAAACGTAGTTATTATTACCTACATATATGAATTGGTTTCTGCGTTAATTTGTCAATGAATATTTTTTACTTGTGAACACCCAATTTATCTGAATAAACAAAAAAAATAAGTATTTATTTTTTCATTTTATAGGTCACTAATTTATTTCCATGCAGTTCTCTTCTAATTACATGATGCTCCAACCACTCATCATAAATTTCTCTCATTTTATTTATTTTATTTTTATTTTTTGTTGGTCACTATCATTTGTGTTGTTATTTTTATTTGATTTGTGGCATGATTGATATTTTGCATTTGAAAATTAACTTTTTTTGGACAATTAAAATTAAAAAAAAAATCATCTCGTGTTTATATGTCATCTTCTTTAATTTTTTTTATTTACATTTTTTTATTTCTGCCTTTATTTTTTTTATACACCTCTCTTTTCATTTTTGTTACTTTGATTATTTTCTTTTCAACTAAATAAATAAAATAATTACGAATAAGTAGTTAGAAAAAGTAAACTTTAATAAAAATTAATGAAAAAGTTAATTAAAAAAAATATATAAGTAAAATTTTTATCATTCTTGTTTTTTTCTAATGTTTTCTTTGATTTTGATGATTTTTATTAATCTATATTTTTTTATGATTATTGATTTTATTCTAATCCACTTTTTCAGATGTTATGATTCTTAGGAGAAGGAATTTGAATGTGCTTCCTCCATATAAACCAAAATTTTTAATTTTAATTCCTTATTTAGAACTGACGACAATTATAGAAAAGCTACAAATAAAGGTTCTAGAAAGGTAATAAGACGAATAATTTCACTCGTTTCTTATAATATTATAATATTATGTAAGCAAAGATAATTTTATGTTCAGTATTACCTTGATAAAAGTAATCATGAAGTAAATATTTATGTATAGCAGTAATTTTAAGAATAATAAAAAACATGGAGGTGTGTATTTTATAACGTGTTGCAAATGAAAAAGCGCCATATAAATGTGTCACGATCATTTTGCAATTTGCCAGGCTGGCAGCAAGAATTTGAAACGGGCCGAGAAGCCCAAATTCTTAAAGCAGCTGTATTCGTACCTAATTATTATTGACACACTCCACGCTTGCGGTTTAAAATTTAAATAAATATCTGATATTGTGTTAAAGATAAAAAGGTATTAGATATTTCCTGTATTATAAAATAAATATTCTTGATAGATATTTCGTTGCTCATGAATCACATCACAATAGTAATTGAAATAATAATAGTAAATAGGAAAAGAAAAAAAAGGCGGACTAAAGCCCGCGAGGTAAAACAAGAGCCGTATCTATAAATAAATAAAAGGGAAAATAAAAAGTCAAGGCGACTCGTCGATTACCAAAAACCCTAGAAACCATACTGCTACACACACTCATCGCACACTGTGGTTTTGGCAGCGCGACTCATCTCCCTCCTCCCGTCGATCTGCGAGAGGGGCTTCCCAGCCCACTCTCTTTTTCTCTCTCATGCAATTCAGGTACGTTTGTTTCCAACCATAATTTGGATTTAGTCCAAAACTCGGTGTAATTCCGCGCTTTCTTGTTTATTCAGTGGAGTTTTGGTTCGCTTTGTCGATTTGAAGAACCTTATAGGGTGCTTCTATTTTTTTTTTTTTTTAATTTTATTCGACGTGAATGGAGTGGGTTGTTGTTATTCTCGTTGGAATTAATGTCTTCGTTTTTTCTTTTAGTTTTTTTCGTGAATTATAATAGTGTCGATCCAATTCTTTTAAATTTTGGGTCGGGGAAATTGTTTGATTACCGCGAACGATTTTCGCCTTCAACAGCCTGCAGTGCATGGTCTATTTGTATTTTGTAATTTATTAATTTTTGGACAATACGCTATATGCTATATTTCCTCTACGATTTCCACTTTTTAATTTAGTTATCTTGGTATCCAGGTGATTTGTCTTTTCAATTTGGAGCATTGCCTTCTTGAAGGACACCGCACCTTTGTCTCAGAAGTTAGAATTTTCACCTTTTATTCCATCAGCATGATTACCACTGAAATTATAGCACCTAGTGCTAAATTGAAGATCAAGTTCTCAACCAAAAGGATGGACGTTGATTTTGGGGCTAAACGTGAGTTTGGACGGGAAGTGTCTCACACTGATGAAAGAAGGCGTTTTAATTCGAATGGAAAATCCTCTGGGCTGAATTCCCAGAAGAGGGGACAACCAGATAGTAGTGAGGGCCAAAAGGTGAAAAGACAGAGGGTTGATCGAAAAGGGTCAGTTCAGTGTTCTACAATACTGAAGAGTTTAATGACTCATCCATATGGTTGGGTGTTTAGCAAGCCAGTAGACCCTGTGGCTTTGAATATTCCAGATTATTTTAACATCATAAAAAGTCCAATGGATTTTGGAACAATTAAAGCTAAGTTGGAGACGAACGACTATTCGGGCACTGAGGAGTTTGCAGATGATGTCAGGCTGACTTTCTCAAATGCAATGACATACAATCCTCCCGGTAATGATGTTCATTTGATGGCAAAGGATCTACGTAGAATATTTGACCGAAAATGGAAAGAACTGGTTAGGAAATTGAAGTGTGAAGATGAACGCAGTAGAAGCGAGATTGAAACAGTGAAGGAAACTAGTGGAAGAAATCTTGACACAATGCATTCCCGAAATAAGGATTCCTGGCCTAAAAAGACACATGTATCTGAAAAGAAAGGAATTCACAAGAGTATATCACCGACTTCCAAAGATGCTAGTGTAAGTGTAATATTCAGCGATGCAATATTTTTCTGTGGTACATTTGTATGTCTCATGTTTCTTTTGTTTCTCTGGTGTTACTTTTTCAATGTGTTATATTGGAAATGTTTAACTTGTAGGTGGAGGCACCTAAATTATCACATATTCCTTGCAAGTTTATGGAGAAAGACTTGCACAAAGGTATGATGCTTTAAGAGTACTGTGAAGGTTTTTGGCTCTGGAAAGGAGCTAATAACTGTGCATTCTATAGGCAGAAAAGGTAACCGTGATAGAGAACAGTCTGCTGGCTCGCTAAAGGCATGTTCTACTGCGCGCCCTGTCACATGCAAGTGTAACACTTGTGGTGATACCAACTGTCATTGTGTAATTCAAAGCAACTCAACACAAGTGTCATCAGGTAGTTAGACAATCTACTGGCTGCTTATCTGATGCGCCACTTGTTTCCTTATTGACTTGTATCTTTTTACTGATTTAGATATATCATCTGAAGGATCAGAAGGAAGGGACCTAACTGCGTCTGGTGCTGATACGTTGAGACAGGTACTGAAAATATTATTATCCATATATTAGTCAAAATAAGTTTGAGAAATCTTTTTTTACATGCAAATCTTAGAGAAACCTTTTGTCTACTTCCAGGATTGCCTGACTAAGGGTTCCTCACCCATGGAGAAGAAATCGGATTCTGATGGTGAGAATCATTTATGACTTCTAATAGTTAGTTATCTTGTATGTTTTCCATGCATGCTGATTTCATATTGTTGATTTTGATATTTTACATAGGGGCTGTTAGTTCCTTGGACAGTGAACATATTTGCCCTAGTTCTAAGCATGTAACTTTTACCACTGATGCCTCTTCTGGGGAAGGTCAGCACCTCGCTTCCTATCAAGTTAGCTGCTGCTACCTTTGTATTTGAATTGATATGATGCTAATGTCTTTTTGTTGCTTTAGTTTGGAGCACGTCTATCTTGCCTGTCCAGCTGTCTCCTAAAAAGGCTCTTCGTGCAGCTATGCTTAAAAGCCGCTTTGCAGATACCATTTTGAAAGCTCAGCAAAAGACCCTTCTTGAGCATGTAAGGCTTGTTATTATCTTGATAGCTGAACTTTCTCCTCTTTCCTCAGTAAAGGATACTTTTGAATGTCGTTGGGTTTTCTAATTTTTGTTATTTTGTTTATTAGGGTGATAAAGGTAATCCTAAAAAGATGCAGCTGGAAAAGGAGAGATTGGAAAGGATTCAGCGTGAAGGTGAGTGTGGTATATTATTTATATTTCTTTGGACATAGAAACTTTTTGGTAGAAGCATCTGTACTGTTTTGAACTTTGAAGGCTCTATTGTGAAATCCTATGTCCATGTTCCATTTATTCCGTGTACCTTTTCTGTATAAAAATGTGTTTTCTGTAATTTATATGTATATATTTGTCATCTGTATTCTGAAAGCAACCATTTGCTCATCTTATTCAATTTATGTTGCATGCTTAACAGAAAGAGCTAGAATCGAAGCTCAAATTAAAACTGCTGAGGCTGCTGCAAGAACGAGGGCTGAGGAAGAGTCAAGGCGGCGAAGAGAAAAGGAAAGAGAAGCTGCACGAGTTGCAATAGAGAAGGTTTTATTCATTATTTATAATTGGTTGGAAGTTAAATTTTCCGTGATAATGTAATTGATTGAGTATTTAATTTGATGTGTTTTGTAGATGAGAAGAACTGTTGATATAGAACATAATATGGAGATTATAAGAGAACTGGAAAGTTTGAGTGGATGCACGCTATCTTATAAGGCGATGGGCGGCAGAAATGGCTACAAAGTTGCATTGGACACATGGGATAAACCTCAGTTTGAGAATCCATTGGAGCGGCTTGGTTTATTTATGAAGGAAGAGTATATCGTAGAAGATGAGGAGTTTCTGAACGGAGCCAGAGAAGAAGGGGAAATTTTTAACTGATGCAGTTTAATACTTTCTACCAACTCTAAGTGTTTATATTAGACAGGGAATAGACCATTATTGTAAATGCACTTACTGTGTCAAATCAAGCCTTTTTGAGTATAACTGCCTTATTACCCCTCCTATCTAGGTGAACTGCACGCTAGCAATTTTGTTCACAATCTTAAATCATTCATTTGAACATACGTAGAAGGCCTTTTTATACGTGTCTCTCTTAAATGTAAATATTTAGATTAATATCCCAAAAAACGATACTCCTGATTTGTTAAAAAGTTTTGTTTACGTGTGTACTATACCGGTATGTATTCATTGTTTTGTTTTTTATTTTTATGAGTGATAGGAAAATACAAGGTCAATTTTTTTTCTCCTGCCTTGGAGTAAATTTTTTATATTAGACCAGGGACCGATAAGGGTAAATTTTTAGGAGAAAATGAGTGTAATATGCCAAACTCAATCTGTTAAACTATAATATTACTTCGTAGATATTATTATTGTATAAATTTTTTGCAATGTATTAAATCAAGGATGAGTGTGGATAAATTTTTATAACTCTCTGAAAATTATTTTAGTTCTTTGTAAGTTATAGTTGTTTAAATTTCTTGGTATGTTAATTTGTGAAAGCTATTTTATATTAAGTTATACGAAAGAAAAATTACCTGGTTGAATAGTTTTTTCACAAACTCAATTTTGAAAAAGATATAATTATTTAGACCAATAAATTTATGAAAATAGTTAATTTTTAGTTTATTGAAAATTATTTGGATTGCTCTTAAAAGTTCTGTGTGCTACAATTATTTAATTGAAGCATATCAAAGCTTCACATCGAAACACGTATATTAACATGACTTGCAAACGTTCATATGAATGCAATATTTTCTGTAAGGTATTTTGAACACAAGATTAAGTGTATTACCGGAAGCTTTTAGAAAATTTAAGAGATGTATTGTAGTCATTATTCTAAGATTATGTTAATTTACTATTTCAAATCAATCAAGTAAATTTTTTAAATTTAATCATTTCAAGTTAGTATTTGAATCTTTGAAATCTTGCATTTACACTTCTGCACCGCGGTTTTAGCTGCTGTTATTTTAGTTAATTAAAGTGCACCTTGGAATTGCTTACAAAATTTCTTTTATTGCCATTTTTTCGTTTATTTTAATATTATAATCTTATAATATTACTAAATGTCTTAGTTGTAATTATTGTTAAACTTTTATCAGTGTAAAAAAAGAAAAACATGTAACGCCTTAAGCATTTTCCTCATCTACTACTGCTCCCCTCAGTATAACTTCTGATATTGCAACCACAACGAATTAGATAGATGTACCAAAAAGTGTTATATTTTTCGATCATAAACGTGTTATATTTTAAGATTTGACACGTTAAGTTTTCCATCAACACAATATGCACTTTCCGGTATTTGAAGGAGAATCTTCATATCAATCCAAGGATGCAAGTTTGGTTCCATTTTCTAACTAATGGTAGTACATTTATACCCTAATCACTATATTATTGATGATGAAACATCTTCAGTAGGAAATATTCTCCGAGCACAACAAATAGGAAAGTACTACAAAGATATAAGAGACCGACCAAAAGGGCTTAGAATTCAGCTCAGCTACAGGCAGGAGGAAAGACTGAGCATCTAAATGCCAACTCTTCATGCAAGAAATGTACCGCATCCTTCATTTGCCACCCACCTTTTAATACGCTATACACTTCATATCACATATTTATTTTTAGCACTCCTCTCATGCTTCATTGCATCCTCCTGGAGATCACAGGGCAACACAAATAAAAACCCAAAATACGAAAAAGATTAACCTAATTTGGAATTAGATAAACATAGATAGCTTTCCACTCACATGAAATATAAAGCCTATTGTCTCATTGTAATCAAGAAACTCCTTCCACTGCTTTCCAATGCTCATCTGCAAGAAGAAAAATGTTTGATACTCCTCAAGTTACCACAACAATTCGAGAGAAGATTTAAGGTTTAGACAGTCACTAAAGATCCTCACTCCTAATGAGAACGAACATAAGTAAAGCAGGGTTTAGACAGTCACCAAAGACACTCGCTCGTAATGAGAACAAATATAACATGTAGTTTTCTAACGTTGCTGTTATTCAGTGTAATCACAGAAAGTCATCTTGGAGAATTCAAGAGTAAATTAGATGAGGTATGTCTAATACACATTCCTCAATAATTCTGACATAACATGAGAGTTTAATTAAGATTAGCCAAATCTCCCTCCCAACTTGCAGAACCATAGACAATAAAGGGAAAGACAAACAAAGCAAAATAAATAGGTAAAAAAAAGTCACCTGAGCAGCTTCATTTGAAGCATTCTTAGTCCAAATAGAAATTTTATCCTGCCTATTTCTGACATTCACGACAGCTCCACAAATTTCATCTCCGTGATCAAACTGTTCTCCAATCATTGCCAACAACTAGAGGCAGCAGGAACAGAGAAAACAAAAGCACTATTAGTTAGGTCACAAATAAATAATTTATTTTACATACACTACTCGATGCAATTTTTTTTCACTCAAACATCCGTTAAGATTGGTTCATTTCCTGTATCATCCAATTCACTAATAGAATATAAAATCCAAGCCCTATCCCTACAAAACATTCTCCGGTATCAAAAAATAAGAAAATAATTTCAATTACGAGTTTTAGACTAGCTATTACAAAAAATAACTAGCCGTATCAAACATCCGTTAAGATTGGTTCATTTCCTGTGTATCATCCAATTCACTAATAGAATATAAAATCCAAGCCCTATCCCTACAAAACATTCTCCGGTATCAAACAATAAGAAAATAATTTCAATTACGAGTTTTAGACTAGCTATTCCAAAAAATAACTAGCCGTACATGACGATTCGTTACAACAGTAACACATGCTAATTAAATTCACAAGTTATACTCCACAAACAAATGAGCATTTTGTTATAAAAAACAGAGGCTAATGTAAAACAATACCGTATACAACCAACTGGTATCAGATTTGTTCCTTTGGAAAGTCATGGTCCATTTTCCACCATTGGCGCAGATAGGGTCCTCCCATTTGGGCTCAATCTTATACTTGAAGCAGTGAAAGTCCGCCCCCACACCCAACTTGCTCGGGTGGTGAATGTTATTGTAAATGCTGAACAATTTTCATGTAAAAAAAACAAGGGTTAGCTTTTGCAAGAATCAAGAAAGAAACAATTAGGTTAAGACCCAGAGGGAGGGGAAGGGAAAAGATCAAAGCTTGACCTCCAAAACTCTTCGACGGTGGCGAAGGTGTATATGGGTCGGATGGAACTGCCCCATGCGGCTTGTTTGGACTTGGCGGAAGGGCTGTCGAACCAGAAGGTCCAGGAATTCTCGAGAGGGTGGGGGTTGCGGAGGAGTGCGGACGGAGGCTTGGAGGCAGCCGAGGCGGCGTCGTCGGCATCTTCGAGGATCTCCCCATCTTCGAGATCGTCGTCGTCGTTGTCGACCCTGCTAGGGTTTTGGTCATCGGTGATAGTTGATTTTTGTGAATCTTCCACAACCATTTTTAAGTTCACACTTTTTCCCTTTCTTTCCTTCTGTGTTCTTTGTGCTAAGAGATGCAAATAGATGCGTGTATTCGGTTTCGAGTCACTGATTATAGGTTATTTTTAATGACAAACAACAAGAGAGAGAGAGAGAGAGAGAGAGGAAGACACTGGTGGGCTGGGCTGGTTTGGGCCGAGCCACTCACAACTCTTGGGCTTCAAGCCCCGTATTGGTAATCGATGTCGCTTATTACCGGTTGAAAAGTGAAATAGAAGTACCATACTTTTCGAAAGTGCGGTACGAATTCTTTTCAAGAGGAAAATAATACTACCAGTAATAACTCATTTTTTCTGTCACACTTACGCTATATATATATATATTATTTGTTGAAGTTTATTAGAATTCACAAAATGACATGGGTTTTACTCTTTTTTAAAGAATCTCACTTATAATTTTGAAGCTTTTAATAAATTTTAATTAATAAAAGAGTTTGTATGAGGAAGAATATTGTATCAACACTCCTCTTAATTGAGTGTTATGAGAAACCTTACTAACCAGCTTGTTTTAATTATTTAGCAGCTATTTTACGTGAAACATTCCTTACTAACAAAATTATTCATAAATTGAATAAATTATCCTTGTAATATAACAAATGGACTCATTCGAAATTTAACAATTATACCAGTAAATAGTACTTGTGTCTTTGTTATTATTATGTTATATTATTATACTCTTTTAAGTATATCAACATAATTTAATATCTTTATTTAAATTCTGTAAAATCATTTTTAAAAAATAAGAATGACATATAAATGTGTTACATTGAATTAATTCTCTGAAGACTCTTGACATACGTGCGACAAAAAATAACTTATAAGTTAGTTGATTTATATTTTAGTTAATTAGTAGTCGATAAACTCAAAGGTAATAAATTTATAAACTTGAAAATATAAAATTACATAAGTATGTGCTTTTAGAAAAAAAAAACATATTATTATGCAACTATAACTTTTAAAATTTTAAAAATAATTATTTTTTTGGAACTTTTTTTTCTTTCTAAAAGCTTCATATGTTTTTTTATTTAGATAAATATTTTTATTTCTAATTGATTTATTAAATATTAATTAAATTTAAGTTTTATTTTTCACAAATTTGAATTATTTTATTTTTCAATTTAAACTATTATTTAGTTGATTTTATTTTTTAGTTTTGATTGTGTAAAATTATAGATAATAATAAGTAAAAAAAATTAAAAATAATAAGACTATATTAAAATATAAATAATAAAAACTAAAAAAATTACAAACTAAAATATAAATAAAGTAGATAAATTATTTTCAAAACAAACCATTTTATAAGGCTTAAACTAATTTATAAGCTAAGATCTGTTTATTAAGCAGCCATACTTATACCACAGATAGATTGTTTTACACGATTGGACCCAAAGTTTTCTACAACTTTCTCAAATTGCCACGTCCCAAAATACTTTATGATGGTGTTATCTTCTAAAGAAAGCCATCATCAATGATCAAACCCTATAAGGTAGATGCTGAAACTCCAGTTACCTTACCCTTTTCACCTCGCTTAGATTTCGTTAGAATTCCCTTTCCACCTTTCTGATGGAAGATTATAAAGGTTTCAAGAGATTAAATTTTTAAAAATTTACTTGTCACCATGCCTATCCTCTTATTTTTTTTTTTAGTAAATTAAGTTTCCAAATTATAAAATTGATTGAAATCGTCTTCTTATGTAACTACTTTAAATCTTCCTAAGAAAAAATGCTATTTCATTTTACATTTATAAAAATCATTATTTAGAAATATTCTAAGAGTGATATTATCGTAGAAATAAAATGCGTTTTGATCCGTAGGAGGTTGGGCTACTAGCTTACCAATTTACCTTTCATCCATCAAAATTATTACTTATTGCAAGAACAAAATACTTCGATTCCTTGTAATTATTTGTTTCCAAAAATCCATGACCTACGAAATATTTGAAGGATCAAGGATTTGTTTGCCTTGAATTATAAATGGGTGATCATAAAGTTGCTGCTGCAGCAACAAACAGATTTTTCCATAGTAACATACAACATATTCTTAGCATCATATCGAAGCATGTTTATTATACAAAATTTTTTAAGAGTGTCTCAGTTTTAAGTGCTCATTAAGCAGGTACACTCAGACTCCGGGTATCGGATACTGAATAGTAAGAGCTTCAACTTTTCTGCGCAACTCTGAGACCTTTCCCCCCAAGGGAAATTCAGAAGATGATACAAACTTCAAAAACTCTTGGAGCTTCGTTCCTGAGACCAAACTTTTGGCTTCAAGACTTATTTGCACTCCCTCATGAATTAAATCTGCAATTAGTGCGAATTCTTTCTCACCAAGTCCTCTTGTTGTCATGGCAGGTGCCCCAATGCGAATGCCTCCCGGAACAAGGGCACTCTTATCACCTTTTTATAGTAAGCACATGTCAGAAATAACGGGACATAAATATCACGGTGAACAAGCATAGATGCCAAACTGGTGCACACAAGAAACAATACAGCAATAAGATCTCACCAGGCACTGAATTTTTGTTGAGGGTTATAGAAGCCATATCAAGAATTTTCTCCACCCGAGCACCATCAAGACCCTATCGGACATGTTAATTAATATGAAACATAGCTAACGTTAAAAAATGATCATATATCAACTTGCATATCATGCCCTTTTGCGTTGAAACATGTCAATCTATAATGGATGAACGAGCAGAAGTAGGGAACGAAGTATATTTTGTGACACACATAAAAGAAAGGAACAAGAAGCTTACAGAAGGCCTTAGATCAACAAGAACCAGGTGATTGTCACTACCACCAGAAACCAGTTTATATCCATGCTCAATTAACCGCTGAGCAAGAGCTCCACAGTTAGCAACCACCTGCAGGATAGTATTATTATGAGTGTCAATAAGTGCTATGTGCCAAACTCTATATATGGCTACGCACGGTTCCCTTTTTTCTTTTTAAATCAAACCGAATCAAACCAAACCACTCTAATGAACTGGTTTTGTCCAAATGGATCTTTGCCCAGTTCAAGTTCAGTGATAAAATAAAGTGACTTTAATGCTCTCTGATTCATGAAGGGCAACTGATAATATGTAAACCAAAAATGCAAACTGTGCACATATTAAGAAACATGCACAATGCCTATTAACTCCCATTAGTTTGCAAAAAGAATCTCAACTCTAATTTATTGCATTCCTATATATAACCTATATCCAGACTTGTTTTGAAGTAGATTTTGGACCTTTCTGAGTACCTACTGGGAATCTGCATTGTCACGTAAAATGGAAGGTCAGAAATGCTGACTAAGGCCTAGTGTGGGTAGGGCGAGAAACCCCAATCTACCTTAATATCTGTAATTTGGAAGCTAAACTTCTATTGGACACAAATGGGGTAGGCTTCATAATTTTATTTTTCTTTTATATTTTGCAATTATTGATTCTATGATTATGAAGTGATAGGAAGGGACTACCTTCAAAACATACAAGAGAAATGGTAAAGCAAAATAGCATTAGCGTTCTGCACTTCTTAATGACACGTCTATATCCTCTAGTTTTGGATTGAAAGAGTTGGAAATACATGCGAATCGTGCCTAATGTAACATCTATCTCATTCCGCATTTATTCCACAGGACCATGAGGATAATTCTAGTGATCAGATTAGGTGGCAAAACAATCTATTTTATTTCTTATCAATACAGAGTAGCAACCTTGGTGGATTCAAAATTAAGCACCAAAAGGATTTTTAAAATGATCATGTACACAACCCTTATGTCCAATGATGAAATGGGCAATCGGTAATACCTTATTCTGGTAATTTTTAAACTCTGGAGACTGGGCATACTTCAAGCAAACTGCTAGTCCTCCGATTGTGTGGTTATGAGGACCCCCCTGGACAAATCTATCACTATCAAATCACAGAAGGAGGAAGGTAAAGAGTACGCGTGCATCTTAACTCCATAGGAGCACAGGATCTAATGCACCTGAATTAGAATAGTTAGGATAAAACTATTAAGAGAATATTCATAATTTACCTGTAGACCGGGAAAAACAGAATTGTTAATGGCGGGCTCCAGATCAACCCCATGCACAGGATCTTTCTTGAAGAATATCATACCACCTCTTGGACCTCTTAAAGACTAGAAGAAAATATCCAACAGACTAAGTCACAGGTGTGCCAAGTGTAGCAAAGAAAAGTAGTTACTTAGAGTTTCAAGCAACATAGCATCCAGTTTGTACACAAACTAAATGCAGATTCTTCTCTTTTTTATTTTAAATGCAAAATTGTGTCATAAAAATATCTCAAGGCAAACCTTGTGGGTTGTGGTGGTCACAATATCACAATAGTCAAAGGGACTAGCAAGTACAGATGCAGCAACAAGCCCACTTATATGAGCCATATCCATCATAAGAAAAGCACCTACTTCATCTGCAATCTTTCCATGCATAAAAGATGTGATTAGCTTCTTGCCAAAAAGAAAATCATATAATGAGCAATATATAATTCCAGATTATTCCATATATACAAAACATACTTTTCTCATGCGAGGGTAATCAATGTCCCGAGGATAAGCACTAAACCCCGCAATAATCAGCTTTGGCCTGAAGAGATTAGCAGTTTTCTCCAGCATATCATAATCAATTAGACCTATTGTGATGCCAACATGGTTTAAAAAATGAGTCATCTAACAAATTTGAAATAACTTTAATGAGAAAACAAAACCACCTGTTGATTCGTCAAGTCGATAAGGCATAGATTCAAAATAAATTGAAGTAGCAGATACACGTTTTTTAGGCGTCATGAATCCATGGGACAAATGTCCTCCATGAGGCAAGTCCAAACCCTGGAAACAAACCATTGCACATCATAACTATTACAATAATGGGCTGCGATTTGGAATAGCCAAACAAGATCAAGGATACGTCAAATAGATTTTACCATAATTCGATCATGTGGTTTAAGAACTGCAGTGTATACTGCAAAATTAGCTGGGGATCCAGATAATGGTTGAACATTAACACCCCATTTGGTTCCATCTACATGAAATGCGGCCAGTGCCCTTTGTTGGCATAGGGTTTCGAGCTCATCAATGTACTCATTCCCACCATAGTACCTTCCATTTAAAATGAGCTTTAATGAAATTTTAATTATTGAAAATGAATAAATCAAACACAATTTCCCATTTTCTATGAACAAAGTCTCGTTACCAAAACAAACATAAAAACAATATTTTCTTAAATCAAAGAGATCCTTACCTTTTACCCGGCAATCCTTCTGAATACTTGTTTGTGAGGCATGAACCAACTGCTTCCATCACAGCTCTAGATGTAAAATTCTCAGAAGCAATAAGCTCAAGACTTTTAAATTGCCGGTCCTTCTCCTTGTCAATAATTGCACGAACCTCAGGATCGGCTTCAGTCAAGCCATGGTCCAGGAAGCTACTTCCATCACCTAATATTCGCAATTACATGTGATTCCACGGACAAAATAAATCATTTAGCCATACATCCAATTACCAGTATACTGGAACCAAGCCAAAATACTAAACATCAAAACAGAGAAAATTAGATAGAAACAAATATTCCAAAGTCCAAAGCTATTTATTATTGTGAAAGAGATCTGTTCAACCCTTGAGTCTCAAATACATACATACATCACTTGATTATCAAAATAAACTGAGGGCCAGTTTTAACACCCTGCCATGCCAAATATCAAGGAAGAACAAAAATAGTTTTAACACCCTGCCATGCCAAATATCAAGGAAGAACAAAAATAGCGAATAAGATCAAACACTCACAAATATAAAGAAAAGGAGCCTATAGAGCATAGCAACAACCTTAATAATTTCAAATGAAAAAGAAAATATCAGTCATTCGGACAAGACAATATTTGAAGAAGATGGTAGATTACAGTTACCTCCAATTTCAGGAACAGAGAAAGACAGAGACGACGGCTTCCCAGTGACTAAACTCCCTTCAACAGGGGAAGCTTTGCATGGCTTCATATTGCAGAACTTCACTTCAGATACAAACCCGCAGTTATTGCCATACCCCTTTGCGGGGAAACCCATCCCCTTGGTCCAAACAGATTGTTGCAGAGAACCCATCATTGTACAAGCTTGCATCTTTTGCTTCTTTTGCTTCAGAAATTACACGGGATAATAACACTCATTCCCTACATAGTGCAGTAAGATAGAAAACAGGGACAGATTAATACACAACATGCCACAACAAGGTAAAGTAAAATAAGGATTGAGACTGTACTTCAAAACATGCATGCAAATAAATTGGATAGAATAGTTTTGAAGAGAGAATTGGTACCAAATAAAGCTGACACCAAAATCAATTATATGTTAAAGGAGAGAATAAGAGGGATAACTATTGCACAGTGGCCTCTTTGCTCAGACAGGTTAGGGTTTTGATAAAAGAATAGATTAGCTTTAATTTATTTATGGTTTAAATATATTTTTATTTTCTTATGGCATAAATTATTTTAAGATCTTTTACCAATTTTATTTGTATACAAAAGTTTCATAAAACTCACGTCCTTAATAGAATATTTATTTACTTATATAAATATATGTTAAAATAAAAAATTAGTTTTTATATTTTTAATCTGATTGTTAATGTATAATCAACTTTCGAATCATCACAAAAGAAAGTTCACCACATATATTTATATTTTTAAACTTAAAGATTAACAAATAAATATGGTCAATAGATTTTTTTTGTAAAAAAAATTATTTTTATTATATATAATATGATATATATCAAATATTATATTTTTCTTATTTTATGAAAGTTAATATACTATATGGATCTTATTTTATTTAATGGATGTTTTTAGATAAGTAAAATAATAATAATATAATAATACTAATATAAGCCCAAAAGGTACATTTAATAACAAAATAGTTAAACATTAATATTATAATTTAGTAACATAAATGTTTTTACATTTAGGAAAAAAATTGTTTTGAATTTTAAAAATAAAGGTACCTAGTTTTTATCATTTATTGTTTTTATTCTCAAATATTTTCAAAATTAATTGATGATGTGAATAAATTGGTTTTTCATATTGACCGTAAGATAATAGGTTAGCGAAATCAAATTTAAAAAAGTAATTTAATTTAAATGGTAAAACATATTTAAGAATTTATCTATTATGTTTAATTACTTATTTCAGGTTCTATAACTATACAAAATTTAGTTTTTGATTTTATATACTTACCTGTCACTAATTTTATTTTTACACATATATTAAAAAGAGAAAGTAAAGTTAACATAAATATAACTTGACTATTCGAGATTGTGACAATTCAAAAAATTCTATAACAATCATCTAATAAATATTAATTATCATCTGTTCTTTGGAAAATTTTAAAAAATTGGTTTGCTTAATTAAATTTCAGTTTGAAAGACGATTACGTGTGATAGTAGCACCTCACAATGTTCAATCTTGAAGACGGTTTCCTTTTATTGGAGCTGTAAAATTAATGTAATTTTTTAAATATTTGTGTTTTCTCAAAAGATCAAATAAAACATTAAAATATAAAATAATAAAGAATAATATTTTTTAAAATTATTTTGGCCCAAAAGACAAAAATTAATATTGTTTCTATGTATTTTCAAGAACAAGAAATCAAAGTTACATAATTTTTTTTTTAATTTATTTGAGAAAATTAATATTTTATTTTTATTTATCAAGTGAATTCAAAATATACTTTTAGTTTGGGAGATTAGTGTATTATGTATATCCAAATATACTTTGGTCATGTCAGCATAAGACTTGCTTTTAGTTGAATAGATATAAGCTCACTAAGACTACGTATATCTAATCCACGTACGTTAGATTGTTAGTTATTATAATTTACAATTAGAAAGAAAATGTTAACTTAAGATTAATAAATAATTAGATAATGTGGCTTAGACTCATTTAAGTAAATATCCACAATTACATATTCTACTATGTACATTAATTAATTATCGTATTTATTATAATTTAATATACTTGCTAATTTAAGTATTGAGTGTTTTCCTTAAAAACATAAACCCTATTCACATCAGAGAGAATGAGTATCATTTTAAAATGACAATTTCTTTGTACATAAAGTTAGAGATTGATGAATTTAGAGTCTTTACAAAATATATTCATTTTTATAAAAATATTTATTGTAATAAAAATGCTAAGCATCATTATTATAATTTTTGACATCTCAACTATACTAACATTACAAAATTCACCAATTATTTGTCACCAAATAAAAAATTATTAAAAATAAAAAAATAAAATAAAAAATAAATAAAATATGAAAAATTACTCATGACAAAATTTACATTTCAAAACATAAGCAAATTAACTCTAATTTGATTCAGTTAACTCTTGATTCATGCCAAAGTACCATCTAAATTACATAAATATAGTTTTCATCTGAAAACGATATATAATTTCATGATAAATATTAATTGATATTCTATATTAACTGTTAAACAGGTGAACCTTTTTCTTTTTATAAACTTTCCTTCGTCACAAAATCTTTATATGAATAATTGTTTTTTAAAATCTATAATACCGATAATTTGTGTGCTTTAATTGAGTACAATATTATAAAATCAGTAACAAAAGTATAATATCTAAATTAGTAATTGTTTAGCCATACGCGCAGAGTCTTTTTTGCATAAAATGATTGTAAAATTAATCGCTGATAAGATTGTAACATTATTATTATTTTATAGTTTGCTTACAAAATAAAATAATCGTAAATAAACACACCTGCAACACACTCTAAATCATTGGTTAAAATTTCATAGAAATAAGAAATTTTAATAAGTCAACTTGTTGTTTATTCTAGTTTTATGATTTTAATAAACCTCGTCCTATTCAGCGGAGAAAGAGACTTTCCTTCCTTACCTTGTTCTTGCTTGTGTAGCCAATGAAATCCACGAAGGGTTTCGTGTGTTGTTAATACTAACCATTAATAGTAAAATAATCTTAAAGATTTTTTTATCTTAGTTTATTAGCTAATTGATTTGATTTATTAATAGTTTATTAAGAAGAGTAGGGATTTCGATAACTACTAGTGCGAAGATAATCTTTCCAGGTCATGATGTTAAGTTTGTTTTGTTTGTGGTGCAGCTGTGGATAAGTTGCTTTGTAGGATTAAGCTCATAAATTACATTCTAACATTTTTAGTTCACTTTCAATTTTTTTAATAAATTTAACTATTTTAAGTTGAGTTTTTATTAGATTATTTTAGTTTATTTAGTATTTATAATTTTTATATATTTTCAATTAAGTTTTTGTTATTAAATTTTTTTAATTAACTATTTATATATATATTTTGTAATCAAATCCTTATAATTAAATTTTCATCTATGTGACTAATATGAAAAGGAAGAAGAAAGGTAACAAAGAAAATAGAAGAGAAGTATAAATAAGAAAAACAGATAAAGAAAAATCACCAATATAACGTTAGAACTCTTCCAAACATCTCTTATCAGTGTTTTCGAAACTAAAATAATATTCGTACTTTACTGTGATATCACAGGTTTACCCTTTCATTCTAAATGAAAAAACAATCATACGCAATACTTTTTGTTTACCTTTCGAAAGTCACAATCACTATTTTTTTTTTAAATCTCCTCCAACGAAGAAAAAACAAAACAAAAGAGAAAGAAGAATAGGAAAAATAAATAACTAAATAATCATCATAACATCAAAGTATCACTAAATAACATTTCTTTTGAAACTACAATAATATCTTCATATTGTATTGGGTAACTTATAAAAAAAAAATCCACAATCTTCAAATCCTTATTATAGCTCTCAATATCGTCAATACCATCAATAGACCTTTAACAACAACAAAAATCACTAATGTTAGACACACGCAAAAAAAAAATATAAAAAAATCATCTAACATTAATTTAATTATTTGATTCGAAGAGATTTTGAACTATTATTAAAAAGAAAAAATATTAGGATAAAAATACGCCAACGAAGAAAATAAAAAGTAGCATGAAAGAAAGAAAAATATTTTGAAATATAAATTGATACTATTGTAAAAAATATACAAAGAAAGAGAAAAACAATAACAGAAATACTTCAATCAAAATAACAATAAATATTAATAACCCACTAAATAAAAAAACATATAACACAATTGTGTATCAAAGTTTAATTTTAAAAATTCAGTTACTAAAGATAACTTTCTATAAATTTAATTGTTCAATTCTTTTATGTCTAATAGAATCCTAATGATGCACACATTTTAATATAACTTATTATACGGCCATTGTTTGGGCTGAAAAAAATATATTCCAACACCTCTTTTTTTATTTTATGCAAAGATTGAATACTAATTTACTAAAAACTGGGCTACGAAAAAAATGGCCACATATTTCCTATCAGAGTTTTTCTTTTTCTGCCAAGCAGTGAAGAAATCTTATCTTCAAAAGATTCCTCACTTTTCTTGCATTGCAGTCAAGATAGTGAATTATTCTTCTCCATTTATATGATAACCTCATACAACTTTCCTTAGCTAGAAGGTAGAACTGAATTAGATTCGCTTCTTTTACAAAGTCAATTGCATCTCAACCTTTGTGCATCAACATCAATTTCATAGCTAAAAAACGTAGCCGACCCTCTCATTGCCTTTTTCTAAAGGGTTTATCCATCCAATTGCAGAGAGAAACAATTGCTAATGATTAGTTTTTCAGTTGTTCTATAAAATATCTAAGATTGTCGTATTCATCATCCAGATAAACAGTATATATGTAATTTACATAGACTGCAGGACTAAATATTTCATAGCACAGTATTGTATTTAACCAGGTCCAGCTGTACTTTCTTGTCTTAGGTGGATCGAAACAAGGGGAACAAGATTGGGTTGCGATGGTTATTAAGTAAACAAAATAGAAATAGTAAATGTGTTTCATTCTATGTGTGAAAGACCCCCGCCACTTTCAGCATGTGTCCTACAAAATAATCAAGTGTTAGGAATTACGAAGATACACAACTACACCAAAGTGAAGCTCGTGAATACTAGGCTCTTAACCATTGCAAAGTACAAAAACATGCAATCTTATGAATAAACAGGTATGCACTTGCACACACAAAAAGGAAACGGGTGCGGATGAGTCTGCCCGAGATGCACATGCATGAGGCAATTATGCTTCACATGGACATCAAAACAAACATGCATGAAACATTTAAGGATGGACATTACAAGTTTACAACCGAGAAATGCATTTAAATCTTGATTTGGCGCCTTTCTTAACTGACCTAGAGAACTCTTACCAATTTTTACAGGTTCTAGCCATTTCAGAAGCTATATACAAACTAAGATCAATGAAGTTGAAGAAGAATTTTTCTAGAGGGCAATGATTTGCTAATAGGACAAAATATGTTGCAATTAAGCAAATACTGGGATAAAAATGCCTAATTTGGAGAGTCCAACATCATTTTTGTGTCCCAGCCTATTTTTTCTGAAATGATATTGGACTTACAAACTTGTTACCCTCTTCCATTTTAAAAATGAATGGCACGGAAGGATATAGAAGATAATTGACTATCTAATAAAGCCAAGAGTTCAATACTTACTTGTGGTCAGAAGGATTTGGCAACAGCTCATAAACAATATTGGCAACGGCATCCCTTTTCATCTACACAAAAAAACAAGAAAGTTAATAATCTCACTGCACTATAAACAACAAGCAACCTATCAGTTAAAGTACCTGAGTGGCTTCGCCTTTAAAGCCAATGTAGTGTATTTCCGTTATGTCTCCTCCAAAACTCTCAGGAAAGTGCAATGTAATATTTGCCACACTTTGAAATTTAGAATATCTAACAAAAGGTATATATGCGTTAAAAGAAAATACTGAAAAGAGAACTCCAATGACACAAAACAATACCGCTTCTTAGTTAGCTACAGTATAGGAATATGCTACGGTAAAAATACAGAAAAAAATGCATAGCATACACGGGTATTGTTGCCTTGTTCAATATTTCACAATATTTTCGGGTATAAGAATTTGTAGAAAAGGCCACAGTTATGGAATAGCTAAAATGAGAAGTAGGTGAGGGTTACCTTGTCTGGTATTCCAACACTCCTTGCATATTCTCAACCAAATCCCATTCCTGCAAGAGAAAAATAATTGTTGCATACAAGTTGTGGTGACTTGTCAATGAATTCCTTGAAAACCTTAAAAGAAACTATACCTGAACGGCTTGCATGCTTTGTGCATCTGAAAAGTCAATGCCCTCTCGGTTGATGAACCTAATTCAAGTTGAACTGTTCAGCCATTTTGAGTAAGAGAATATTTACACAAAAAAGTACTGTAATTGAACATTTAGTTCAATTTATACAAATTTTATTTTCCAAAGTACATACTGTTATATAGAGGTGGCACCGAGAATTATCACTGAAGATGGGATACTTGGCAAATATTAAAAGCCTTGCGGGCCCAAATACTAAGTGCGATATATCTATTTATCTTGATGCGAAAGTAAGTAATAGGAAAGAGGTTAACAAACATCTACTGTTAGTTTCATATTGGATAAAACACGTTTTGCATCCCCGTAAAATTCCTAAAATATTAAATACGCCCTCAAAAAAATTTCGTATTATTCCCGTCCCTCTAAAATTTAAACATATTAATTTGTAAATAATAAAGATATACGGAAAACTTACAAGGGTCTAAAAATAATCTTAACTATACATCTAAAGAAATCACTTTTAATTATAAAACTCATGAGTTGTCGTCATTACCAACATGACTTAAAAAAATATGTTTAAATCCTTTCATGTTTCATCTTACAAAGTCTCCTCTTGCTCAATAAATAAAATGTACAAGAAACTTCATTCGGTATGATCATGAATAAGATATTTATACTAGTTGCCCTGATATCCAACTGAGAATATGAACAATTTAGTTGTACAATACTAACAAAAGATAGCATTAATAAGCAGGCAAACAACACATCAATCAAACAGCACACAAGTTGAGGAGAGTATAACAGAGAACATGGTATCTAAAACAAGGCCCTACCACATAAATATGTACACAAACTTAATAGGTTGTACTTGAAAGAAAAGTAGAATCACAAATGTGGGAAAATCAAATGTGATAAATGTCATAGAAGGAATATTTCAAATAATAAATGGTAACCAAAAGCAACATTCATTTTAAACTCAGTTGTTATCAAAGGCAACAACAAACCAAAAACTTGCGTCACAGAGGCTGGTAATTTCTATAATCATAAAATAGAATTATATCCATAAATTACTTGTGAAAAAAAGGACAACCTAATACATCTGCTTCAAAACCATAAAACTTACACTCTCATCTTGGAGGGACTTGTTCCATAAGCTCCACCGACTATGGATATGCTCTTAATCTTAACATCTGAAGTAAACCTACACATAGAAGCATAATAATTTCTGTAAAAACTTATGAAAGATGTTACAGCAAAGTTGTGGACATTAATTTTTTTAGTTGAGAGTTGATCATACTAAATATGAAGATTGGCAACATACAGGAAAAGCTTTACAGTAAAAATAATCATTATTCAAGACATACTTAAACACTGTCACAAACACACGTTTATGTTTCTTTTTAATACAGTATTTTAAAATGTTGAAAGAATTTTTTACAGTAAAGGTAAAGTTAATGCCAAATGGTCTCTGATTCATGGAACACAAAAAGAGTAGAGTTATTAAGAAAGTATTCACTTCGTTTTCTTCTTTTCCCTTTTAACATCAAAGCACATGTTTGCTAGAAACATGTTGTGTAATTCAGTCCCATTTTAAAGAATACTTATTCATTCACACCCTTCAATATTCCATTTGACTGTTTTTATCCAAAAATATATAAACTTTGCTTTGCTTAGAGTAAGATATTCGATATTCAATATCCTAGAGGCAATGCTTATTCAATATTCAATATCTTAGAGAGAAGTAGGATAAGTCATTGAACTGTCTGATACACATTCTTTTAACTAAGCCTAATTGCGAAATGTGGTCGATCTAGCCCTAACTGGGATAAGGCCTCTGCTGTTGCAGTAGCAAGGTTAAATTAAAATCAGAATAAGCTGATTGTTAGATGCTCAGATAAAATATGCAGACAACACATATTTGCAAGGGAGAACCAGAACCAGTAATAATACTAAAAGTACACAGATGGTTACGTTGTTGAAACTGTTAGCTTTTTTAGAGGACCCTAAGATGTTTCGATGTCAATAAATCCTGAACAAACTCATATAAGAGACTAGAGCATCACTTATATATCATAATGGTGACCCTTTGTTTCAAAATGTGCTCCATGTAGTTCTAAATGGGATAAGGCCTCTGTTGTTGCAGTAGTAAGGTTAAAATAAAATCAGAATTAGCTAACTGTTACATGTTCAGATAAAATATGCAGATAACAACCAGAACCAGTAATACTACTGAAATTACATAGATAGTTAAGTGGTTGAAAATGTTAGCTTTTTTAGGGAAGAGAACAAAGAGTTATGAACAAACTCATATGGAAAAATAGGACACCCCTTTAATAAAAAAATCTTAAGATAATAGGTTATTAATCTTTCTACTTTTATGCTGTCCATCTTACTTATTTTTAATTAATTTGGACTTTCAATTCATCTTGAAGAAAAATTTCTCAAAGCATTCCATGCCATTAAAATGGAAGTATTTGAAAATGAAAAGTAAAAACATAACAAATATAAACAACCAATCCATTCCATCCATGCATATACTAACACAACACCAAAGAAAAATAGCTTATTAAAATAAATAAATAAATAAGACATTCGATACATCATATTAGAACTAGGGAAAAATCAGTTCTGCGGAAAATAAGTCAGACATGATTACTTACGGAATGAATACAAGTAACTCAGGATCACCCTCATTGCTTTCCAAGTGTTCCTGTTGAAGCAATTACTAAAAAGTTAAATACAAAATACAGAAACAGTGAATCCTAAAATTGAAGCGAACAATTGGAGAATGCATTACCCCAGAAGTATTCAGCCTATCTTCCCAAGCTTTAAAAACTGATTTAACACTACCTGGTGTGGCCTCATTCAAAGCAAATACCTGACCATATTACCAAATCAGTGAATTAAAGATCTCAGTACTAATTAAAATAAAAACTAAAGATAATATATACAGTGATTGGAATGAAAATTATGAAATTCACAATGTATGAGATAGAAAAACCTTGGAGATATCTATGTGCTGATAGAGAGACCAATTAGAGGAACAGTCATGTTCTTCACAACTGTGATCGTGTAAGCACGCCATCTTCACTTGTTTCCCGTGCAAACCGAAACCGATTGATTCTTTTTTTTTTATTTATCTTATATACCAACTCGGCATTTTGAAACGACGCTTTCCTACACCGTTTTGTTCCTGATACAGGAAGACCTTATTTAGTTCGTTACTACTATAGTTTTTATTTAATCTAACTCTATTGTAAATTTAACTAGTCAGTTAAATAAATTATAATAATAAAAAATACATAAAATTTTAATTATTATAATAGAAATATATACATAAAATAATTATATTTATTGTTTTTTATTATATTATATTTATAATTATTTATTATAGAAGAATTAATTATGGGAATAAAAATAATAAAGAGGTACTTATTATAAAAACCAATTACACAATATAATCTCAATTAATTATCTTTTATTATATTTACACAAATAAAAAAGAAAATAACTTACAATGAACCTTTTTTTCATATATAAATAAATAGATAAATAGATAAAGATAAAATGTATCAAAGAGTAGTTATAGAAAAATATCTAGTTTATGTTTGTATATACTTTAAGTAAAAATAATAGTAATAATTAAATTGATGGTCATATAAAAAATAGGTATTCATTTTGAATATTTTTTTTTATAATTTTAAAATACAACTTTCAGTCAAATAAAAATAGTAAACATACTTCTCACTATATATTGTTATAGTTTTTTTTTCAATTTTAAATATATAATTAAAAAATAAAGTAGAAATATGAAAAAGATATAAAAAATAGACATATATATATATAAGTAAATAAACTTTAAATTATTTTTCATAAATATTTATAAAAAATAGTAAAATAAGTCAAAATCAAGTTGTGTTTATAAAAAGTGGTGACTTTATTAGCTTGTTACAGTCATTCTCATATTTAATTTCTTAAGTAATTAAATATATTACAGAAAGTATTTTACTTTCATTTTGTAATTTTATAAATACTTACAGAAAAAGAAAAGTTATTCAAACATCATTATATTATAAATGATTTACAACCAGCCAATAAAATAGTATAGAGTGATTTTAGTATAATTTCCCTTTAAATATTCATTTCAATTAACATAAAAACAAAATGCATTTGATTTTTTTAAATTTTAATTTAGTATAAAATTTTAAATTAAATTAAATCAATATTTCAATTTATATTTCTTTTGTGGAATTTTTTAATATAGATGTTAAATTTTATAATAAATATAAAATGCAGATATATTTTTTATATAGTTTTTATTATATTTATAATTTCAAAATTATAAATAATTTAATCGTGTAAATTATTTAATATGAATTTATTATCATACTTGGACAAATATAAATATAGTGTATAAAATACAATTAAAAAAAATTAAAAAGGTATTATATATATATATATATATTTTGATGGTTAATTAACTAAAATAATATAACATTGTATTTAAATATAATAATACACAATTTAGTTTAGAAATTATTTCAAGCCAAGTTAAAAAAATTGGTTAAGGAAAAATTATTTTCAACCAAAAGTAGAGGCAAAATACTAAATAGATAAAAAATCAGAAAGGAATTGTAAAAAATTAGACCAGGACTCGATTAGAGCCAATACATTTACCAAATAATCTACTGTATTATGTTGTAAAAAATAAAAGAATTATATTTGAAATAAATAACAAAGGAATTACGTTTGCAATTTTTTTTTACAGTAATAATAATAATAATAATAAATCACTTATAATAAATAGTAATAAATAATTTTATTTAATTTATTTGTTCAATATAAATATTTTTATTTCCATTATTTTTCTCACCTTATAGTACTCATAATAGGAGATTGATATGTTAAGTTTAACTTAAAGTTATTTAATTCCTCCTAAACTAAGTACTAAAGACCCAAATTTTATACTGTTTAAAAAATTATTGTAAAGAAGTAACTAAATTAGATTGTATTGTTTGACACACTCGCTTTACTCCTTTTTTTTCAAAAAAAAACAACAACTTGTTTTTCATTCAAGAATTATAAGATTATTAATTTCAATCTTGTAGTAAAAGGTTTTTTCAATAATGTTTCCAATTTCATATCAAACGGAGTTTTTCAAACCATTTTCATTTGTTGAAACTAGCTTGTTGTGTTCTATCTTTTAGAAAATAAATAACTGAATATCATAAATTAATTTGAATTTTCAATCTAGCCTGTTAATACATATATTCTACAATAACATTTGCAGTAGTATTATTTATTAATAAAATATTGTTTTTTTAAATAAGATAGAGTAGTTATGCAAATATTAAGGGAACAACTATGGGCTTTACAGTTGGGATGGGCTAATGCAAGTTCTGTACTGAGACTCAATGTCATGAGATCCAGTTCATACATGTGATGTAACATTAAATAACAAATTTAAGAGAGTTTCTCCCTAAACCACCCCAACTTCTTACTCCACCACCCCATTCCCCAATTGTCTTTCAGTGGTTAAAAAATGATTAAAGACCTTAATGGAAATTTGAGATCCATTGGATCTTCAACGAATATCAACATCCGTTAAAATCAAACGTATCTTCTATATCTGTTTTGGCCTTCTCGTTTCCTTCAATCATTTCATACAACAACATA